>NC_091013.1:28745000-29345000 GCF_041296385.1 Aphelocoma coerulescens | reverse complement strand
TGATTTTTACTGAATAAATTCTGAAGTTTCACCACATTTTTTAAGTACCAAGATACATATTTGGCTATTAAGAACAAATCCAAATGCTGTCTAAAATGTTGTACTTTTATATTACAAAAATATAAAGAAAAAATGCATCTGTTCTTATTTACCTGAAATTAAATATATTCATTACCAAAGAACAAAAAATCAATTATCCATAAAACATACCTAAACGTATAATTTTACTTTATCAGATTCAACCTAGAAATGTTTGTAAAGTTGGCACATTCAATATCATACTGAGCAATTTTTCACCTTCAACTTTCTGAAAGTTCTGCAATATATGTAGATTATTTTCTTTGGCAAAAATTAAGAATGCCATCCTGTTTATAGCTGTGTTTGTCATACATTTCTGCTTGGTTCCTCCAGATGCTTACATTAATTTCCCGTGTTTTATGGGTTCTAATGGGGTATACAAAGCTTAGGTCCCTATTACATTTGTCAACACAAAATCTTCAATTAGTTATTCCATTTCATATCATACATCTACTCCAACCAAAGACGGTATCTACCCTGCCCATGAGCTGGATCCCCCTTGGGATCAGTGCAGCTCACTGGTCTAGCAGAATGAGGTCCCAATGCCCGTGTTCCACAAAAGCAAAACCTTCATCTTCAAACATACTGTGCAGCCAAAGTTTCAACAAGAGTGTTCTCTGTCTTTTGCTCTTTCTTTTGGGGTCAGAAAGATTTCCCAAACAGTCATGTTTATTACCTTCCTCGCAACTGTGCTACCATCCTTTCATCTGCTATTTCATTTTATTCTGGTAAATACAGCATAAGTATAAAGACTTACTGATTTTGTCCATAAAGCTTCCCAGTTGTGGTATGGTTAACTTGGGGTTTGCTTTTCAGCAAAATAATTGAGAAATGTCTGGAGGTGGTCTGAAGCAATATACAGCAGTGTTCCTGGTCTGTGTCTATACCAGTAATTAAAAGAGGTTCAGGAATGAATCTTTTCCCCAGAGCCCAGTGTTACATGGTGAGGTCTACACTACTTGTGACTTTTCCTTTTTTTGGGGCGCAGATTTGTCTTGAATCACCTTCAAACATAGTCTGCCAACCACTAAGCAGTGTAGACTTTCAGTGTCATATTTTCAGGACCACAAAACCGCATCCATGCTATGCCTAACAATTAGCACACACACTCACAATTCATTAAAGTCAGCCAGCATACCTAGAAGCTTCCTATTTATTTAGCTATGTAATCTCCACTTTTAAAGGGTGTTCATTTAGACAACTCAGAATTCATAGCTTAAATGTCTTTGCTGAATCACTTTTGTATTATTTGATCACCTATGGCTTAGACTCTCGAACACCTCCTTTTACCCAGGGTCAGGCTTATCTGAGTATCATTACTGAGCTCCATTTCCTCAGTGGCAGGAGAAGAGTTTATACCTGATAGGATTCAACTTCATGATTCTCCTGAAAATGAGAGACTTCCAATTGGGACTCTGTCAAGGGCACACAGATTTAAGCCACTGCATTAACCGCTGAGATGCACTCCTGGGGTAGGAGGAAGTATCCTGCAAGGTCAGTGACTCTGGGAGCCTGGCTGAAGTGACCTGCCCAGCATTGCCATCCAGCACTGTCCCAGGGAGATTCCCACAGTTACTTGGGAGCCACCTAGTCCAGGTGCCTTAAGAGATGATTTCCATTTTGTGGAGAAAAGAAACAGAACAATAAAAAGACAGCTAACATGCAGTTCAAAGACCTTTGACAGCTTCCTCTGAATCATGCTCTACTGCAGCCCCAGACAGAAGAGTGGATTAGATAATATTGACAATCAGTGCCTGTTCAAATGCCCATTTTAACTGAAATAAATAGGGCCTGTACCACAGAACAATATTTAGGATAGAAAAATTTCACCTGTCTCTATTGTTATGTAATGTAATATGAGTGCATATACTTAACTAAATAAAATGGTTACATGCCACATTGCTTCTTATCACACTTATCACAAAAAGATACTCAGTGTGGTCCAGTACTGTGTTAGGGAAATGAGAGGAGCACTTATTCCTTCACATTAGTTAACATGTCAAAAGCTTTTTATCTCAAAGATATTAAATGGTAAGAACACTGTGTTTCAACTTCTAAATTGTCATACATCAAAGATTTTGGAGGACTTCTTTTTTAAATTGACAGTTGTCATTTAATATACAGTATGATCCAAAGCATATTATTTCTGAATGTTACCAGGGAGATTTTGTTGGCTTTTGTGACATTTCCAGTCTTTGGTATAATTGGCTAACAGCTTTTTTAACCTAATGTCTTTTAAGAAATAGTGTACCTGGTAGTCTGGAGTATCACATCTACTGTTTTCTCTTTTCTTTGTTGTCCAAAAATGTTACCGTAATGATAAAAAGTGACATTATTTTAAAAGATAAGAAACACCAAAATTATTTTCTGTCTGACCTTTACAGTTACCAGAACAAGCGGCTTCTGTTAGCAAAATAGTTCAAGCTTTTTATTACAAAGGATATTTGGCAGTATTCCATACAAAAAAAATACATGTAGTTCTTGTCAAGGGAAGTCATTAAGCCCTCTCTCCTTATGCCATGCTAACATTTTAACAAAAATAAAATTCTGGGTATTTTAAGATAGAAGAGGAAGTTGACTGTGAGAGGCAGGGATATTTCACATAACACTCTTTATGAGTGTACTAATGCAGTTTTATGTCTTTGACTGCACTACTTTGAAGCAAATACGGTGGGTTTACCCAAGAGTTCAAGGAGATTTTGGTGACCTTCATTTCCCAGCTGCACATTTATGCATTCAGAGTTTTCTTCTTCACCCTGGTCTGTTTTGTTATTAGAATGATTCTCCTTCTTTAGGGGAGGCTGGGAGGTAAGACAGATAAATGACTCAATGACTCAATGTGGCTAAATTGTTATATTTATGATTTTTAAAATAATTATAGTTACTCCTCATTGCTTCTGTTTTTTCCAGGTAAAGGCTTACAAATAAATTCTTAGCTCCACTCCATACCTCTCACTTTTGATTTTACAGGTTACCACAGAATTTGAGAGGTGAAAGTGCTTGAGATTTCAAAGTTGCATCCAGCACAGATCCTTTTAGCTACTGTTGTTGTTGCTCTGGTTCTTGAGCCCAAATAAGGATGATATATGTCTTGCTTTCAGCTCACATGACAAAGATATGACATTGTTGTCACTGATGCTTAAGAATAACTGAATGAGTCACATTACAATAGCAACAAAAGTTAGAACAAAGCCCTCTTTCTTGTTGAAAGAGTTTGCTGGTTTACTGTCTTTTGCTCAGCTGGTGGTACTGAACATAGCCTGCAAATGGATGAAATACATTTTAGGCGCATGAAAGCAAAAATAGTTTTTAAAAACATAACATTCCTTTAGGAAAATAATTAGAGGCAGCTACAGTCATTAGCTCTGGAATACGTAATTCTTCCCACGATTCCTAATATAAATTGAATGTTATTACATGCCACAGTATTAAAGAATATATGAGATAAATATCTTCCCGCTTTAAAGACGAGTGGTCTAAACCCTGAAAAATTACAGTATATGCAAATGAACATAAAGGACTGACTTCACTGACCATTTCTTTGTGTTTGGGGGATAGATTTCTGCATGGCATAATATTTCCACTTGCATTGGTTTCCTGGCATGAAAATGTTTATTGCACTCATTAGCTAAGAGGATGTCGGCACTGGTCCAATGAACACAGATCTGCCTTCTGATTTCAGCCATTAAATTGCAATGGGATTCATAGGCTTAACATTGTGGGTGTGAGAATAATAAAATGGAACTCCATCTTTAGCCCAGTTACCATGGATGCAGTTAAAGGTCATAGTGGCAGCTGCTAACTAGTTGCCTTTTTAGCTGTATTTCCCCTCCTGCTATGTGTTTTTGTGTACCTTAGTTTCTGCAGGTCTGCCTTAGAGCGATTCCGCTTCCTTAACTTGGCATATGGGTGTCTTCCTCAACATAATCGGTGCATTCCCATAAATATACTTGTTATGTATTGAATTATTTGTAATTTAATGAAAAATGAATGCAAAGACCTTAGCAAAAAAACAGAAGTGCAGCCTGCTCAGCACCCCGAATTATTTCTATTTTCTGCACTCTGCTTCACATTCCTAGCTGGGGGTGGGGGGAAGGAAAGAAAAAAGGCCTGTATATAGTGAATTCCCATCTCCGATTAAACTCATAATGGGTTCAGGCACTGAGGCATTCACAATGTGGAACATCAACTACTACTTCTCCATTCGGCCCAAAGTCCTAGGAGTTAATTCCCTGTACTGCATGAAGTGTCAGAGTAATTACCGCTGATCAGCCCTATTTCTCAGCATTCTGTCCTGCTTTGAGAGGCACCCTGTTTATTGATGCACCGCCACCTCATCACAGTGCTTTCATTCAGCCAAGCTGCTTAATCGAAAGGGCTTGGACAATGCAGGATTTTCAAAGAGTAGTGGAAAAAAAATTAAAAGTAGCCAAGTAAAATAAAGTGAATGGTAAAGAAACCTGAAAGCTCTACAAAATATTTCCTTATGTCAACACTTCATTTCAATAGATTTTAAAACTCTTATTCATTTCCAAAAGAAGGTACTGTGAGTCTTTTCTGTGGTGACTCAACTATGTGATCACATCTTTTGAAGATTTTTAACACAGTGCTAGAAGCCCTCCTCAAGGAACATTTATCAGGTTTTGTTCTGTTCATATGCAAGCAATGACAGTGTCAACCTTATGAACCACAACGCAAAGACATTTTTTTAAAGCTTTTGCCTCTCTGTTTTAAAGATACATTTATACAAGTTGTCATTTTCTGAAAATAAATTAAGTACTACTTGAGCCAAGTTATTTCGGTTCCACACAAGGGTGGTTTCTGGTTCTCCTTGGCAGGATGCCACTTTATTCACTTTTATTTCAAACACAATGTGAATCTTTTAATTAGAGTATAGTATATAAGTATGATGGCTATAAAGCCTACACTGTGACTTATTCATGCTCCTCCTCTCTTTGCACTTCTGTGAATTTCAGAGGGTGGCAGAAAGTTACGCCGAATTAATTTCAACCTAAATACTATCAGGCTTTATGTGTTTGCTAGAGAGAGAGAAGATAGACTTATCTGGGTTAGCATTTTCATTAGGACTCGGTGTTTTCCTTGATTAAGTTGCTTTTGGGCACTTGTATATCTGAGGCTACCCAGACTGTAGTAATTTTCCAGTTGATCCTATTTTGACTGGAGGAGTGAAATATATTGCCCCATGGAAGAGGAAACAACAGGTAATGGCAAGCATAATGTAAACCAACCAGTTATCTGTTTGCTGGGATTCTTTTAATGGCATCACTCCCCTCTGTGGCATTGCTTCATTAAAAAGAAATTTTTCATAAGTTGTTCAGCTGTGTTGTTGAAAATAAGAAAATAAGACTGCTACAACTATTCCAGTGTCCTGTTTTACTATTCTCTCCACTGTAGTTTAAATCAGAGTTTCTTCTTGTGCCTTGTTTACTGTTGATATTTTCTGGCTGATTGGATAGGAATGACATTTTGACAATTTACTGTAGCAGTAAGCACTGTAAAAACAAAAGGTGCTGATGAAAACTCAGAACCCATTATTATGTAAATTATGGCTGACTAACAGATTCCATCTCCCAGTCACCATCATTGAGACCAGTTTTACTCAATGATAATAATTTTCATGATTGCAGTCTTCAGAGAGATCAGAAATATGCTCTAGCTCTTGCATTTATCTACAGCGGGTACTTGACCCTTAATTAAATTCTGAAACTTTTTTATATAATAAGGCAAAATACAGATGACACTTCTATTCAAACAAAGAGCATCAAACATAGATCTACCAAATAAGATAAAGGTATTTCAGACTTACCTTCTTGTAATGCTAGCAAACATGAAGACAACAACCTCCTTTGAGAGAGAGCTTAAAGTTTAAAATGAAAAAAAAAAACAAAGGAAGCATCCTGTTGGGCAATTTAAATGTTGCACTTCAGTGCTGTGTCTGCTAAATGTTGGGCTTGCCCTGCAGAATGGTCTTGAACTTTATATTAAAATATGCATGGCAGGAAAAAAAACGAATGAGCTTTGAGTATATAAATGATGTTTGCTCCCCTATATTATTGCAATCATAAGTGCAAAAAGATTATAAGGTAAATAATTCTTATAATAGGTTTATAAGGTAAAATAATCATCACTAACTTTCATAGGACAGTAGTCTCCTAAATCTTGAAAACTGTTCTTTGTAAAACTATTCCTCCTAAAAACAGCTTAGAAGCAACTCAAAGTGCTGCATTACTGAGCTACTGTTCTGCTGCTAACTGAAATAAAAATGATTAAACATTGTACAAGCAATTAATTTGGCATATGTTTATGTATATATGTTTCAAAGATAAGATTGGGGGGAAAAGGGTACACTATAGAGAAAAAGGAAGTGGGGCTTTTCATTTAATATTTACATATTTTAAGACAGCCCTGCAAGCTTTTGGAATTTCTTTCCTCTCTCTCCTCCCCATTCCAGTTTTCCCCTCTCCTCCCCACCCTCCTCACCAGTTTTTCAAATGAGAAAATGGCCATTTCAGGTAAACAGCAACAGTCCAAGTAAGCAGTAACAGTCAAGCTAAAAAGGTAGGGTATTATAAAAATGGAGATTCAGTATTTCTTTAGACATAGCACTTTGCTAAACTGTCAGTTCATAGAGCCAATGAGCTAAGAAAAGTAATTACTTAAGTGGATTTCATGAAGAGTAGAAAGATGATTGTGCCACATTAAATAACAATTGTATCCTTAATGATGTGTTGGACTATAATACAAACATCCTTCTGCCATTATATGCACTACAATATACCTTTCTAATTACTCTGGTGGCTTCCTCTTCCTTTATTAAGATGCTGTGCTTTCAGAGACTATGTGAGCATTATATGAGCTTTTTTTTTAAACTACAGTGAATGCAGCTGCATAGTCATTGATAAATTGGTTATAAATTACTGAGACGTATATGAATGGAATCATTGGTTTTTTTCATTTTTATTTTCTTCATAAAATATAATTTTTCTTAGACAAAATGTAATGAAATTCCAAAAAAAATATTTTTCAGTGTTTTTTTGGCATTTTTAGATATGTAAGGAGCATAGTAATGTAAGTCCAGATAATTAATAAGGCAGATTCAAGACAATATGTCAAACCTATGAAACAAAGTTAGAACGGGGTAGATAATTTGATATTATTAATTTCAGTGATTTCTCTCTTATAGCCTGTGAACCCTTGGGGATCCTTGGGCTTCCTGTCAGTGGTCTCTGAAAAAGCTATTTTATCATCTGCAAGTTTAAATATATTGCAATGGTATGCCTTTCCACTAAAAACATTTTTAGATTGTCTCAAAATTCAAAAAGGTTGAAAACCACTTCTCCATTTCATTGCTTATATTCTGATCCCTTGGAGATGGAAACCCTACGCTCCTTAGCACAGCCGTCTATACATCAGTATGGTTTCTATGATTTCTAGAGTTACTTTGGTGTCTGACCACTCATTAGACTTGATTTCCTAACATTCTGTCAGCATACAGAATACCTGGACCCAGTTACAATTTATACACATTAATAGTCCCACTGAAGAAAAAGGAAACATCTTTTATGTGGAAATTCTTCCAAGTGTATAAAAGGATTGAAGAACTAGGAGAAAAAATCATAAAACTGGACAATTCTGGATTGTCTGTCGGAGCCTTGCTTAACTCTTACCTCTTGACTTTTTTTGTGCAAAACCAAACTTGAATAAATATGTGAACAAAATAAAGCCTAGAAAAAATATACTTCTCTGTTGTTTCTTAGTAGAGATGCACTCCTTTAACTCATAACTCATGCTCTTCTGCTATCAATTAGTGCCATTAAGAACAATAATTCCATGAAAGGTTCAGACTACTTTTATGCACATTTCATTGCAGCCCCAAATTAGGTAGTTGGGAATTTTATCAGTAAAATCAATACAATATTTTCAAAGTTCCTTACAACTGTTGGGTGACCTGAAGTTAGCTTAGAGGGAAGAGGATAATATCCTGGCTTTGGAAATCACGTTTGACCACTTTGAAATACAGCAATAATAGGAAAAATATGTCATAACCTGAACAAACTATTTTGTGGTTCTCATCAATGTTATATTCCCTTTGTGAAAAACTAGGACACATTATACAGCTAGTTTCACATCTGACTGTTCACACATTGTCAAAATAAGAAGAGACAATGTCCACAATTTGAAATAAAATCCATGTATAAAATTAATCTGCAATTAACATAATCCATATCCTACTAGCCGCTCAGCAAGTATATTTCCTCTTTAGTCACAAATTCTACTTTTACAGTAAGAGCTCTGTGCTTGGATCGTGTGCTAGGCAGAATTATGGGAATCTTTATAAACTCCCTGCTGCACTGCTTGGTTAGCTAAATTCAAGATTAGTAAATGGTCCTTGGAAAGTAAGCAGAGTAGTTCCCCTGCATTTGAAACATATATACATAGCCATATATTCTTCTGAAATCAGCCGTATGAAGCCTGAGGGGAAAAAAAATAGTGTTGCCTGGTAAAACTGCAACTAAGTGAAATTTTTGTACTGGGGTGAGCAAGTAACAACTGAGAATAATCTTTCATTTTTACCTGTACTCATTATTGTCTGCAGAGTATCCATTACTCAGTACTACCCAGAATTATTGGGCCGTCTGTGAGGTGACAAATTCTGTTGCTCTGTTTGCTGAAAGAGATGGGTAGAACAATCTTCTTTGTTCTGAAGTTTAGCACTTACCTACTTTGATTTGCTCAAATCCAAGCTTGAAAAAATGAAATAAATTATTGAAAATGTGCTGCTTATGGCATTTTCCACTGTTTTTAAGAAACAAGTACTGCTGGGAAAGGAAGCAAAATGTGAAACTGGACAAAGATAGTTGCATATAATGATTTGGGTACACTTTATAAATTTTAATTGTCACATCATGTCACAGATCTTTCTGACTGCCAGAGAGGATGGTGAGTCAGTCTCTCTTTATGTTTGGGAAAAGTTACTTCCCAAATTAGTAGCTCATGTACAAGAAACATGTAAGTTACACCTGAGACATTGAGAATTCTGTTCAGTAGGGGACTTCAAATGTGTTTAGGCCTCTAATTGAAAATTTTCAGTCTTAGAAATCTTTAGTCAGAGGATGCCTTTCTCCTAAGTGCCTAGAGTCTGCTGAGATCTTGATTTTCAGCAGGGTGTCTAATATTCCTTGTTGTCTGAAGCTCTTGTGCCTAGAAATGCTTTAGTGTAAAAAAAAAAAATTACTCAGCTTTCTCTTTCTGCTGGGTTAATGCACCAGTTTGTTTTTCAGGTGCTTGTTTTAGGTTATCTCCAGATCCCACAAAATAGGCTAAAGATAAAACTCACCTCATCTACTTCCAAAAATTGGCATCCAGTTTCCTCCAGAACAGCATGAATGAGACTGACATGGAGAAACAATTTCCTGGAACTTATCTATTAACTGTTGCTTATTAAAAAACAGATTGCCTACTGTGGTGATAGCAGAGAAGGTATGCAAGTAGGGATATAGCTCCTACAAGCTCATCACCTGCCTTCTTGAAGACCACAGCCATTTCTGATTATTTTCATCATCTCAGAAGATGGCCAGACCTGCTGGGAGCCAGTGCTGATTTTGCAATGATACAGAGTAGATCTGTTATAGACAGACTTGCTGATAGCTAAAGGTCCTGTATAACTCTGATCATTAGGGTCAGCCTTGATAGCCAAGAATCAGAATGCCTTATTGCAAATGATGTAGAAATTATTTTTTCTGTTCGGCTTTCTGATCAAACACTTGGAAGCATCACCAGTTTGTCTTGGCAACAGCTCTGCCACATGGAAAAGTCACCTTACAAATGTTATTAAGAAAGGCAATCAAGCTTACCTAAGATCATAAGGCAAGACTCTGTGGAGGTAAGAGAAGTGCTTGTGTTTGAAATCTGTATGTGGAGCACAAACCCATTCTTCTCCCTCTGAAAGGGAGAATACTATGATAGTCTGTAAAAGTCTGGGACAGATTAGTCTTTGCAAAATTCACCTTTTAAGTATATTGGCTGCTTTGGCAGTCCGCAATCTCTACCACGGTATGCAGGTCTGCCTCCCCACATAATGGGTGGAGGGCTACAGCCTCACATATTCCAGCAGTGCATGACCTTTAGAAAGTAGTGGAAGTATGAAACTGGACTTGCAGCGAGACTTTTCACCTTCATTTTATCCAAGTGTCAGGAAGTTGATTCTTCTGGCCCTCTAAAGGGTGTTGTTGCCTCTTGCATGCCATTGCCTGATCCTTAGCGCAGGTCCTGAAGGTGCTGCAGAGGTTTTGCATTCCATCTTCGAGTGAGTTGGACTTATGAACTGGAACTAAGACCAGAACTGGCAGCTAGGCTCATGCCAAATTGAAGTTTTATTTATTTGATCATTTCATTGCAAGGTAGACACTGTGTCTGTGGTTTATATCTTTAAAATCAAATAAACTATTTATATACAGTGAAGAACTGTAAAACACATAGACCTTGTTCACTAATATTTTTATGGTTTCTTTACACTTGACAAGTAAAGAATTTGTGAAAGTGGTTTTTGTATCTAAATCCTACAGATTTCTTGGGGTATTTTTTTAAATTAAGAAAGGGTACAATCTAGATTAGTAACACAAACTTAGCTCCTGTTTTTCCTTAACATGCAGCATGAACCCGTCTGAGTGAATTTCTAATACATATTTTTTTATGGAATACATTTGATGAAAACTTAAGAAAATACCATCAACTTTTATCTATTTAACATTTTCATGTTATTAAATGAGAATACCTCATGTGAATTTCAGGTCAGAGTGGAAATATAAATTAGCTACTGTTTTCCTTCCCATCCTGATAATATTGTTTTGTTTACATCACCATGGAAAGCTTTATGCAAATTTTCTTGCCACACCATATCCATTATACCTTAAAGAGAAAACAGTCTAATAAAAATTCTCAAAACAGCTATTACTTGTAGGAAAGGAAACTAAAGGTCTGCAGTCTTTCAAAGTGTCATTGCTACTAACTGGAGCTTCATAGAGGAAGAAATCAGAGTTGTTCTTTCAAAGACACAAATTACAATGTGCTCCAGATGAAGCCAGCAAAGCCATGGAGAGGCTGCAGTTTGCCTGCTAGGTCTTGTATGATATTTTGGTCCTGTGAACATGGAGCTCCTGGATGTTTTTGCCACTCATGCTGACAGTTTGTCAGGTCACTCCTGCACACACCTTTACAGCTGCAACTCCTGCTGCATATGTTGCAGGACATGTGGAAAGCCATTAGTTGTTTCTGTCTGCATTACTGTCATTCTAAAGTACAATCTTGCCATGCACTTTGCACTACGAGGGCTAGGAAACCAGTATCTTTTATAGTAATGACTTCCAGTTTACAGCCTTCATTTGTTATATTTCCTCAATAGCTGTTGTGTTGAGATTAACTGCATAAATGGTCTGCAGCTGGCTGTTATGAATTAAGGGAGTTTAATCAAAGTATTTCTAATGTACAGCATAATGATAATACATGGGGGAAGTACTATTTAAGAGATAATGATGGCTTCAGAAGATCACTGTTGTAATGTTTAGTGCATATGCCTTCAGCATTGAATTTGTTGTTGTTCTGAATATGCTTAATGGATCAGTGAAAAGCTGCCTAATGTGGGATTGTTTGATGGGGCTGACAGAGCTGGAATTAGCCCATTGCTGTTTACTGCATACAGCCATTAAGATTAATTGCTGCCAGATAATTTTGACTGTTTTTATCTTCGGGAAAAAGTGTCACTAATGGGTTTATAAATTGGTTCACTATTACTAATAGTAAGGCCAGTGTAACAGGAGAGGATGTGAGCAGCTAATTCTAAAGATAAAGGTAAAAAGTATAAAGTACTATATGACTTGCTAGTTTTAAGGGATAATGTTATCTAATAACAGACAGACTGATATATGATGCTCATTAATGCTATTTCCCGGGCTTTGGGTTGAACCTAATAGATGCTAATAAAGTCTTATTTGATGTACCATTAAAAAGCTCAATCTGTTTTCTGCATTAATGCACAATGCTGTTTATCACATTTTCAGTGACTAAAACCCAAACCCTCAATCTGTTACATAACTAAACAGTATCAGGCTAGTTATACCTGGTTTTGTCTTTGTTTAGACACACACAAAAAAATTATAGGGCAAACACATTTCTGTATATGCTGTATGCAATTCATATAATTTGACAGCTTCCTGTCAACAATAACTCGTCAGGTTTCATTTTAATGTATCCTCATCGTCACAGGTAAATTCAGCAAAGCACTCCCTCCAAGAGATTAATTAGTTTGGAAATGTTTGAAAACAGAGTTGGGATGTGGGCAAAGGATTTTCTGAGTAGGATGAGCCCACATTAGAGGTTAATATTCTGGCACAGCACATATACATGCTTGTGCAGTGCCTCTAATTTGCTGTGTATTAAAGTGAAAGTTCTTTGTGCATTAGGTCTCAAATATATCCCTGGTATCTAAGGGCATTGACAAGGGAGTATGAAGAACATGCACTAAATAGATAGAAACACAGACAGGGAATGCTTAATGAAGAGGGGAAAACCAATAACTTGTGAGTAGTGAAGTTCTCTTTCCAAGTAGAGATAGTGTAAATTATGAAGTGATTCCCTTCTCAAGTTGAAAGAGCATTTATATTTTTCGTGACCAGTTTTTATTTTGTGCTGAGAACATCTTCATTTTTTGAGGAACTCTAGATAGTAAAACAATTCTTGTCTAAAAAAAAGGCAATCACAAACAATACCAGAAAAAGCTCTTCTCATAATTTTTCAGCTCCAGAATGCTAACATGTGAAGACCTTTGAGAAGTTAAGAGGAAAAAAATTATAGGGTGGTAAGATCAGTTCTGCTGTATTTGCTTGTATTTGTTTCCACAGTAGTATTCTACTGTGGGAGAAGTGGCATTCTTACTTCTTCACCATTAAGGACATGAGCCCTTTATTCTGGTTTAGACCATTTCCCCATGCATCCACTTTAAACTTTCATCCTTTTTGCCGTATTTATGCCATCTGCCTGTGTATCTAATGATGCATAGTTATGTGTTGGGACCTTATATTAGGTAGGGAACTGGCTGCAGTCTAAATATTCTTCCTTTATTTATGTATCTGAATATTGCACAATACTGCCTGGACACATCCATTCAGGTTTTTCATTATGCCCAGATCCTGATTTCTTTCTCTCTCATATCCACCATTGCCTGCCTTATCCATATTCAATAAATCATCTTCCAGTTAAACTTTTGTGTGCAGTTCTAGCACTGTGTTGACTTAAATCAATTTAAAATCAGTTTCATTAATTCAGTAAGAACTCTATGTAAACACATTAATGTTGGGTTACAGGCAGCTTATTTTGGTTTACTTTGAAGGCAGTATAAGCTTTATCAGCCTTATATTGATTTTAAAGAGCTGGTACTACCTATTTGACTGTTTTAACTACATTGATCTTAAATCCTGTTCTTAGTTAAACCAATGAAATTTTCACATAGAAAGTCCCAAGTTTTGTTCCCAAAAAGTGTTGCACACATTTCCATGCAGGGCCCTGGATAGATGGCCTTTCCTTTCTACTATGATTCTAAATATTGTCTTGAGGCAAACATCGATTAGGTTGTTAACCAAGCTGTCTGTGGCAGGCAATTTAGGATGATAGCTTACATGAAAATTATTCTGGAATAAGGTATAGTGATGTGGGTTGTCCTATAGTAGCTATACTGGAACAACTCCAGGTAGAAACACTGTGAAGGAGATTTGAGTGTTCTTGTGCCAGTTTGGACAGAACAGGGCATCCTTGCCTGCCTCCAGAGGGAATGGATCCCCTGGGTTAGATAAGCCAGCCCAGAATCTTGAGCAGCCTAGAACCTTACAACAAACATGTGCTTGGTGACCTGAATTCTCTCCTATTCTCCTTTTAAGTGATCTCATTCCAAAAGAAGAAGGAAAGAAAGGAGAGGGAGGGAGGGAGGGAGGGAGGGAGGGAGGGAGGGAGGAAGGAAGGAAGGAAGGAAGGAAGGAAGGAAGGAAGGAAGGAAGGAAGGAAGGAAGGAAGGAAGGAAGGAAGGAAGGAAGGAAGGAAGGAAGGAAGGAAGGAAGGAAGGAAGGAAGGAAGGAAGGAAGGAAGGAAGGAAGGAAGGAAGGAAGGAAGGAAGGAAGGAAGGAAGGAAGGGATATCTAACGATATTGGATATTTTAGGTGAAATTGAAAAACAGACAAGTTAGACACATCTCATAATGAGAACCTATCTCACTAAGCAGAATCCTGCCAGTCCTTCACCTGGCAGATGCATCTGTTTTGGGTCATACTGTACATGATATGGCTTGCTTCCTAATCTTCTACTTGCTACAAAGCTGATCTGATTATGGATTTGCAGAAACAGCATGTTAATCCTGAACTTTCTTTTTCTATCAAACAGAGATTTTGGACTGCTTGACCTAAAAACAGCAGTCACCGAAGTAACCCAGGTGTTTCTAAACTAAGATCGGTTGGGTAAAACAAAATTATGTTTTGCAGAGTGCAGGGCCTGCCTGATCTTTACTGCAGTAAAGACAATCTGATATGGAATACTAAGCATACACAGTAGCACCAGTGCCAAAGTTCAGCAATTGAGAGGAACATATATTTACATTGCAGTGCAGTATAAATGCAACTTGAATAATTTTTTATGAAAAACATGACAAATCGTTCAGGAAGAGGGGCTATCACAATTCCTGTTCATTCTCAAAATTCCAATGGACATGTGAGTTTCATTAATGTCCTGAGCATTCAGTTTCTTGTGGCTCTGCATTAGATTTGTGTGGCAAGGTTCTGGTACTGAGGGAGTTATAGGGATGGCTCCTCTGAGAAGTATCCAGAAGCTTCCCCCATGTCTGACAGAGCCAATGCCAGCTGTCTCCAAGATGGACCTGCCACTTGCCAAGGCCAAGCCAATCAGCAATGGCTCTGTGACAACATATTTAAGAAGAAAAATGTTGTTGCAGCCAGAGAAGAGTGGAATGAGAGTATGTGTCAGACACACGTATGCAGATGCCAAGGTCAGTGCAGAAGGAGGGGGAGGAGGTGCTCCAGGTGCTGGGGCAGAGATTTCCCTGCAGCCCATGGTGAAGTCTTTTGTGAGGCAGCTGTGCCCCTGAAGCCCTTGAAGGTCCGTGGGGGTGCAGAGATCCACCTGGATCCCATGGAGGAGATCCACACTGGAGCAGGTGGAGCAGGCTCCTGGCAGGGATCTGAGGACCTGTGGAGAGAGGAGCCATGCTAGAGCAGATTTCCTGGTAGGACTTGTGATTCTGTGGGGCACCCACACTGAAGTAGTCTGTTCCTAAAGGACTGCACCCCATGGAAAGGGACCCACACTGGAGCAGTTCATGAGGAACTGTCTCCTGTGGGAAGGACCCCATGCTGGAGCAGGGATAAGACTCCTCTCCATGAGGAGGAAGCGGTGGCAGAAACAACATTAATTGACTGTAACCTCCATTCCCTATCTCCCTGAACAGTTGTGGGGCAAGAGGTGGTAGAGAATTGGGAATAAAGTTACGCCTGGGAAGGAGGGAGGGGTGGCAGGAAGGTGTTTTTAAGATATCTTTTGCTTCTCATTATCCTACTCTGATTTTAATTGATGATAAATTCAGCTAATTTTCCCAATTTGAGTCAGTTTTGCCCCTGACAGTAACCACTTAGTGCTCCCTCCCAGTCTTTATCTCAACTCATAAACCTTCATTATATTTTCTCTCTGTCCAGTTGAGGAGGGGAGTGATAGAGGACCTGGAGTGGTGGGCACCTGGCAAGCCACCACTGGCTCTAAATGAGGGGCATCTGTCTTCCTGGAGCAATGCAGGTTTCCACCTCACATTCCTGGATGATTTCTGGCATTCAGTATAGCCCAGGTCAGCTTCTCAAAAACCCCACATGAAGGTACCAGCCAGTTGTGAAGTTAATCTAAACAGTACTCTTTTCTGCCATATATGCTCTGTGAAGTATGAAGTCAGAACAGTGAAGCTTTCCAAATTTCCCCTTTCCCCTAACACCGTAATTCCAAATGCTTGCCTAAAGCAAGCCCATACCCAATGACTTCTGGAGCAAAAAGCAGTATTGTAGAGCATAGCCATATCCACACAGGTCTTGGGATTGTTCATTTTCCTGCTCCTTTCCCACCACAAGTCCCACACCAGTGACACGCAAAATTAATGAAACAGAGAGCACTGCTCAATATGAGGTCTGCATTATGCTCCAGGAGGAAGGACCTGGTGGACACTGAGAGATGCTTTCAGGAGAGCAGGCTTTCTCAGTATCCAGTTCAAAGCAGAAACTTCACTAAGGTGTTTTACAGGACTGTCTTGCCCTTTCTATGGATTAGACACAAAGCTTTGTGAAACTAACCTCCTACCCCAGGCACTGCATTTAAGGATATTAAATTTAGGCACTGGGAAGAGCCTTATAATTTTCTTTCTTTCAGGAAGATTTTTGGGTTGTTTTTCTTGTTTTAGGAAAACATTCACCTCTTTGCAGCATCCCAGTTCAGGACAGATTACCCTTTTAGTTCTCTGCAAACTCTGATTCAAAGGCTCTGTTCCAAAATGAAGCAAACCCCATATAAATCATACAACCATAGAATTGGAAGGGACCTTTCAGCTATCTAGTTCAAACACCCTTGGCAGGAACACCTTCGGGTTTATCCATCCAGCAAGATCCCTGCCTTAAAAAAAAAAAAATCTGAACCTAGAGTGATGCATGTAGTTTAGTTTGACACCTTGGGCAAGCATGAATTTATCACACAGCCCTGTCTCTCACTTCAACCTCATCAACAACTGTGATCCTGAAAAGAAATTCCTATGGGAAATCTGTACTTTAGTTGAGGGGAAAAAGAAATCAAGCTGAGCCTCCAAAAATTATAAAGTGTTACATTAATTGCTTCTTTTCACTTTCCACCTTCTTGATTTAAGCTTTTACAGCTCATATTTTTGAAATTTCCTCTGTAGTCCATACCATTAGGAATTTTATTTTTCCTTTTTTTCCTTTTCCTTTTTCTTTTTTTCTTTTTTCTTTTTCTTTTTCTTTTTCTTTTTCTTTTTCTTTTTCTTTTTCTTTTTCTTTTTCTTTTTCTTTTTCTTTTTCTTTTTCTTTTTCTTTTTTTTTTTCTTTTTCTTTTCCTTTTCCTTTTTCTTAAAGAAACAGCGATTATCAAGTAATAGCAGGATTTTTGAAGCTAAGACACTAAAAATACCAATTGTTGCAAAATGCATTATTAAATTACAAGTCTTGGTAACATCATGAAGAGTCTTTCCTTTCAAGACTAGTTTTCTCATATTTCTGAAGTAATTTCTCAAATGAAACTGCTTTTTCTCTTTTTTTCTTAATTTTTTTTTTTTTTTTTTTAATGCATACACAGATGTGCACAGTTTAGGAAGAAAAGCAAGGATGATTCCAGGCTATGGAATAGTTCTGGGAGAGCATCAAGTGATAGATAATGCAACCACTCTATTTATCAACATCAAAAATTCTTTGTCTAATTCATGAAATGTTATTTTATCACAACACAAGGGTATGCGGGGTGTTTTTTTCAACTAAAGTATGAATGGAGTACATTGCCAAATTTTCTCCCTAAATTCACACTTGAAAATGATGTGCTGAAATTTTCAAATTGACATAATTAAGAATATTAGGAACAAATGCAGGTACTTAATACAGTATGTGAAATAGGTTAGATTTTTTTTCTTTTATTCAAGTCATGGATATAATATCCTGAAATTAAACTATTTAACATGGAAGATTCTCTCAGCCTCAGACAGTTTCAGGCCAATTCTTTCCTACTGCAGCTATTACCTCAAAAAAATTACATAACTTGCCTTTTTTCTGTAAATCGCTGAAGCCCGACTGGTGCTCCATTATTAACATCAGAGCTGTCAGCATCTCAGGGAGGCAAGAGGAGAAAGCAAAGCATTCTTACCAGCAGCAACAAAATCATGCTTGCACTGAGAAATCTTCTTTCAATCCTCTTTACACCAAGCAGAGAACTACTTAAAGTACAGTACGCTGAAGGTGGGATTCATTTCACTTTCACTATCTATAAGTTAGAAGTCTGTAAGTTAAAGTCAGCTTGACTCCATCTCTAGACATGAAGAGAGATAGGCATCTCCAGAGGGTGATTCACCCCATCCATAGGTATTGAAGAGAGGTGGAAGGAACCACCCTTTAGAGATGTCTCTCTCTCTCTCCAGTGACTACAAAAGAAGACTGGTGAGTGGCTTAAACTTGACAGCTAAAGTGAGATGAAATCTAATCCTAGGCATAAGTAACACAGGAGGGGCCTTACTCTCCTTTGCTGAAGACAATGTTATTAATGATGGTTATTGGAAGCATTCTGCATTAAAAAATGCATAAATTGCATCATGCTTGTTAGCTAACATGAACTGATTTGACTGCGCATATAACTGCACTGTATGTCATGTGTGTCAGAGCCTCTGTAAAAAAAGAAGGAAGGGCAAGTTTAGTAAGGGGCATGGCTCCAAAACAGCATTACATTCACCTGGGACCCTGACCAGCTTCTGAATGCTCCTTTTTCTCTCAGTACTAACTGTTTTACAACTGCCTTACAGTAACAAAAAACCTGGCCATCTTTTTTACCATCTAAGTGCCATCTGCCTTGTATTTTACAGGAAGTGGAACTGTATTAAAATAAAACTAAAAGAGTCAGAACATATACTTTTCCCATGATTTACATTAAATTTCCAGCCCATCAGAGTATTCTTCATTTTAGTTTAGAATCTGAAAACAGGTAGAAAATATCCTCCCCTAGGAACTGTAGGCAGTAGTCTGTGTGGCACCAACTGATTGGCTTTCACACTGCTTCAGACTAATCCTGTCTGGAGAAGGTGGGGCCTGTGAAGTAACAGCTCTTGACCCTGGCTCTCCTCTAGACTCCATACAATGTCTTCATGACCCTAAAGCTTCTCTTTATTTCAGTTCAAAGAGTCTGACATCAGAGAGGGTTGTGCTGGAGCCAACAAGACCGGTGACCATCATACCATGGAAGTGACCACACATGTGGCAAGTCACAGAGTGTGGCATGATAGCGTTGTCTGATGGTGCAAAGTCTGCTGAAAATACATCTGAAAACAGGGAATAATCAGAAAATCAACATGACAGAGGATCAAAATTCCTAAGTCTGAACTGGTTCCTGTCCGTTCTTAATATAGCAGCATAGGAAAGCTCTGATGGACTTTATCTGGACGTGGTTTTGTCTGTTTTAATGAAGAAACACACATTTTAGCTTTTGTCTTCACAGCTTCTACCAGAAAGGACACTAAAAGAAAGAATTCAAGAGACCTCTGTAGCCTGGATATCTGTGTCTTTATTAATAGTTTCTCAAAGACAAAAGTGAATAGACATAATTTTGTGACTGCAGCCAGGAGTTTAAGGCTCTATCAAATCAAGCTTGCCATCACCCTCTTTTCAGTTGTACTGTGGGCATCTATGTAGTTAAGCTTTCACCCCAAAAAGTTTCCTTCAATTTACATCAATGTGAGTACAGAATGAAAGCTTTTGCACTTAGTTTCAAAACACTTCATTGGAAGATTAAATTCATGTGTATCTGAGTATTTTATCATTACTTAGATGTTCTGCCAGCATCACCTTTTAAATCTAGGTACTTTTAGTATTCCTAGTATAGCACATGCATGAGAAAATACTGTAGCTGTGAAAGTCCAGATTGTGCAATCTACTAGCCTAGAAGGTACTGTCACTTTTATGTGCCCTATATTTTATTCATCCATAGCTCAAATAAATGCAGATTTTTAAAAAAATATTTCTCCTTAGCTCTTGCCTTGCTTTCCAGTCCTCAATGTTTGGTATTTGAGAATCAGGTCATCTAGAAAAAAGCTCATATGCTATGCACCTTCAGTATGCAACAAAAAAAATTCAAAATATTTCAATTAGATGTGTTTTATCTCATTGTTCTTAAAAATATCCATTTGGTTTTCATGGTAGTCTCAATTCCTAGGTAAGTAAAAATAAACCCAGAATCTTGTATTTAATTCATCCATCCTGACAGGAAGATTTATAAAGCACCATTTACTTGGTGAATCTTTCACTCCATGTTATCTAATGGTTTTCTAAAATTAGATTATACTTTCAAAAAATCAAAACTGTTGGAGTTATTAATGTAGCAGCTTTTTAGGGATATTGTGAGATACACAAACATCTGGTAAAAAAAACTGAAAGACAAAGTTGCATCAGCTTTAAATGTGTTTAAAGCAACACATTAGAAGTCCTCATAAGGTTCATTTATAGGAAGAAGCAAATTGGTTGAAACCTTGATCCCTCTGAAACTAATGAGATTTCACCCTTTCTCTTTTGTTAGTCAGACACATTCCTAGTGACCATGACCATGAGAAAGATTCTTGCAGAAGGACATATAAATTGTAGACTCTGTCTCTTGAAACAGTAGGTTTATTTGGTATTTCTGTGCTTCAGTATTTCTTGTAGTCAGTGTACAATATGTGTTCCAGCCTGAAGGCTTCTAATAGCTGATAGAAGATTAAAAAAAATGCTTCTATTTACAGATCCAAAAATTTTTAAGAGGAGGAGTGAAAAATATTTTGACTGTTTCATAAAACAAGTGTGAAAAGTGGTCATTGAATAATTTTAAAGGGTCAGTATTAAATTTGTATTACTGCAATTAAATCCTAGCTAGAATTGGAGAGTAAATTCAGTTAAAAAATGAATGAAAGAATCTTACAAGCGTTCTGCAAACTCAGTCTCTAAGTCTCCAATATTAGGGTGTTGGCCCTTAAATGTTCATGCCTCCTATAATACATGGTCAAGTATGTTCTAGTATCTATATTTAGTGATTTTAATGTGGCTACTACTTTCTTTCAATCTCTTGATTTTATGGGGTTAAAAGTCCACAATGCATTCCAGGATTTATCTGACCCTTGAGAGTCCAATGTGTGAGAACTGAAGACAGTGACTAACCTTTGCCCAAAAGCAAGAGCCAGGATGCCAAAGAACATAAAACCACCACAAAACATAGAGACGGACAAGATTTAGGGATGAGAGAGAGGAAAAGAAGAAAAGAATTCCACACTGAGGCAAACTGGCACAGAGTGACACTCATTCACACTCTTTTCTTTTGAGATGGACTGGCCAGTTCCAATACCTCCCCACCACCACCTCCCAAACCTCTCCTATTTCCCAAATCTTTCCCAGGAACAGTTTAAAGACTAGCAGGTGGCCCAGGAAAAAATCCTCTCAGAGACCATTCAACCTTTCCAAAATGAACAATCAGGTTCCAGTCCCACTTCTTTCACTGTTAAATTTACCAGCACAGAAATACTCACTCGCAGCGGAAACAACCTTAAGGTAGTGATGTATGGAACAGCTGACTTCTGTGGTTTGCAAGAACTGTAATTCTAAACCTTTTCCCTAAGTAAACTGATTTCTGGTTTTGAAATGTAGTCATTGGCTTCCCAGCTGCTGATAGCTACAGAGCTGCCTAAAGCCAAGCCAGCTTCTCTGCTGAGCAGGCAGTACAGTTTCTCGCCATAAAGGAAAGGACTTGAAAGGCAGCCTGTTGACCATATAAAGGGTAGATGTGCACGGCTTTTGTTCAGAGCCAATGTTTTTCCTGCCATCCTCCCCAAAGAGACCTTAAACCTGGAAACCAGTGGTTTCATGGACAAATTCAAGACTCAGTCATAATCAAATGGGCTCAGCACAGCACGTTATTGCACATCAACAAGGCTGCGGTAACTGTCCACTACAAATACAAGATAATGTGACATACGTTAGCCCACAGTGAAAAGGGGCTAACCTAAGCCAAATTACTCTCAGTGTGCCGTGGGCTAAGAGCATTTGCACAGGCATTTATTGAGACAGTTAACCAGAGTAATTTGATCATATGTCTGATCTCAAAGACAAAATAGACTCTAAATTGCTAGTATGGTATATGGGAGATGTAGCCATGACATTCTGTTGCATTATCATCTGACCTAACAAGAATGTAAAAGATACACTCCCTTCTTGGCATTATTTTAACACAGCATTTTACCAGCCAGAATTATGAAAACAGAAAGGAAAAAAAAAAAAAAAAAAGCTTTATATTTAAACCTATAAAAATGCAGTTTATTCCTATTTGATAAGGCACAACTTTTTCTAGCAGTTGTAATCTGTAACATTACAGCCTTAGGAGGTAATTTACTAAATAGGACAAAATTAGCTGATTTTTGGACCATTTAAAGCAACACTTCTGTTGAAAGCATATAAAATGTATTAAAGTAATCTCTAAAGTCTTTACCCCTGCTTGAGATTTTAATTTACTCAGAGTTAATAAATTATCCCCTTTCAGAAGCTATTGAAAATTTTCACTTAAATCCTTTTTAAAACTTAATGTGTTCCATTGAATCTTAAGCAATTTATACACCCATACACAGAGCTTGAGGTGGTCACCATACTAAGGTGAAGGCTGAAAAAAGGTTAGATTAACACTAACTCCTCATCCCTTAGAGATTGCTGGGGTGCTATTAATGAATGTGAATTCCCTCCTCTCCCAGAGCCCTCCCCCTACATATGAACTGGTCTCGCTGTTGAGTAATTACTTTTCCATGCATTTAGCAGAATACCCTGTTCAAAGCCCAGGCCCATTTTCTTTCCTGCTGAAGGATGTGACTGCAATCAGGGAAGAGAACAGCAAATCTGGGTCACCCCAGTATTCAGGTTAGCTAGGACACAAAAGCTTGCTTCACCTCAGACAAGGCTCTGTGTTACATTTGCACACTTATCAGAAATATTTTTTTCAGGCTATCAATTATTATATTTGAACATTGCATCCTTGCTCTAGGGAGCCCTTAGCAAGCTGTAGCAAAAATCAATCCAGTTTTACAACTTTTACCTTGGCACAGCTCCAACTCTTTATCTACCTCTCACAGTTATTTAAAGATGCGGGGCCTTTTTTTGGAGTATAGATATATTCCTGAGTAGGACTTGCCCTTGATGTATGTAAGACCCTTTTTCCTTTATTAGGGTTAATCTGTGAATCTGCTTTGGTTTCACTTTTCATGTTTGACAATTGGTGTGACTGTGGCAAGGTTTGTGTGGCTGGGTGCCCACCTCTGCTGGGCAGCATGTATTTCTGAGTATGTATTTCTCACGGCAACCAGAGTCTCTTATTTCAGGGAATGGGCATGTGGGTTGGAGCCCACTCTTGTTTATATTGCTTTAACATTGGCTGCAACTGCAGTAGTGGCATCTGAAAATTTCTCCACGTGTTTATTCTGAGCTTTTTTTTCCAGTGCCAACCCTACCTAAGAGGTGACCAAGACAGACACCCATCTCTACGTGTGTAGGTGCATGAGGCACCTTTGCCAGCACACCTCAAGGGCCATCTTCATCAAAGGGGTTATGAATCCCAAGATTGGCTGCAGTGTTTCAATAGACAGACACTATAGCTGTCTCTAAAGGTTACTGACTCCCAGATGGTAGGGAATTTTGGATAGCAAAAACTGGTCTTAGATATTACTATGTCAGTGTAGGCAGCAAAAACAGACAGCAGATGCTGAGCATCACTGGAGTTATGAAGTAATAGGCATTAAAAGGGAAAATCTATCTTAGAGCTGTACTTTGAAGGGGTTTTATGTTTATTTTAGAAGCAGACCCAGTTTCTACTTCCCTATTGAACATGCATGTGGAAGCTCACAGAGCTACTAATCAGATTGCACGTTTCCATGTTTCTAATTCTCTGCTTTTCCGCTCAAAAATGTGTTTTACCACTTCCCGTTAAAGTTACTTTATTCAATTCCCTCACAGCAGTTAGCAGAAGGGCTAAAAGGCATCCTTTAATTTACACCATGCAAGTTTATACAGAGTGAATGCTGGAAAGTCAATAAAGCATGAGTTTGGCTCATTGCTTCCAGCCTGCTTGCACAAACCAGCCATGGCTGTGCTCAGAGAGATTCTGAAAGGGTGCAAGTCAATAGTGGCACATGTGCATCCTCTTTCTCTGGTGGAGGCAGGATGCTTCCTTACATAAGGCAGCAGTTGCCAATCTAATGCTATTGGGAGCATGATGTGAGTGGTGTGTCCAACAGCTACATAAGGCAAACCAAATCCCTGCCATCTTCACAGTATAATATCTAGTTTAACAAATCTCATTAATACATGCTCATTTTCAGGAGCTTAATTTTTAAGAAAGTAACTAATTAGGCTTCCCCTCCTCCCAAGCAATACGGAGCTAGCATTCAGCTACCTTTGAGCACGTTGTCTTTAGAGCTCCTAAGTGAAGCAGGAGACAGCTGGATCAGTCCTATGGAGGATCCTTCCAAAAAAAAGAGCTGATATTTTTGGTTTGATCCTTTCTATTTGGACCCCGTTTCTCTGTCTTTCCTTTTAGTCAGTATATGTGACAGCATGCCAGTGGCAGAGACCTTAAATCAAGCGTTTAGCCTCCTGCAAATAGTCACTGAAAAGAAAAAAGTTTATTCTTTTCCATCTCTCACACTTTTGTACCTGTCTTTTACCTGTTTAATTTAAAATATTGTTTGATATTACCCAGAGTTGTGTAGTGTTAGAGGCACTTGACAGCTAGCTGTATTTTAGGAGCAGATGAAATGGTTCGTATTCTCAGAGAAAACATAAGGGATCATTTAGAATAAAATGTACTATAAAAATATACAGTAGCATTACTGAAAACAAGAAGAAACAAGTACATATTCTGACCTCAATGTAGGCAAAGAAGGGCTGAATAGTGGGAGCCATTCTTACTTACTCGCATAATCAAACTTTGCAGGCGAAACTAGGGGAAATTTATATTTAGGGACTCATGCTAAGAAAAAACGAGGAACTCAAAATTTTGGTTCAAGCTTCTGATTCCATTTTCTGGTTAAGGTCAGAATGCTTGCTGGAACTTTTTCCTTCCTAGCTTTTGTTGATTTCTGTCATTCAGGAATCATGAAGTAAATATTTATTAACATGGGAACCCTCCTCCCTTCCTGCCCTTCATTTTTGTGCTTCTTATGCTAATGAACTTACTTTAACAAGGGAACCACATTCCTCCTGGGTCCACATCAGTTCTGGTGCCAACACATTAGTTATTTAAATGTAGTTTTATATTAATTTTTCATATTGTAATGCATTGTTGCCTGCAAATATACATGTAGCTGGTTTTCAACAGTAAACAAATATATGTTAAAGATAGTGTTAGCTGAAAACCTTTCACCTTTCATTTTGCTTCCTGTGATAATGGTGGTCATTTCTCTCTCTTGCCCTCTGTCTTTTCTCAACCATCCTCTTTCCCTCCTATAATTCTTCTGTGGTGACCACCACAAGGGTTTTCTTTTTGTTTTCTAAAGCAGGTTATTAAGGCAAATACAGAATTCTGAAACGCCATATTTTCCATGCATTCAACATATACCTCTAGTATCCTCAAAGTCTGGCATAAAGGCTTGCAGTCTTTGTTTTGGGAAATCCAGTAAACAAAACAGGAGCTTAGCAACAGATGAAAAACACATTCTCTTGAAAAACAACCTTACTAGTACAACAATGTTACTTAGGACAATATAGGGGAGGTTATTGTACCGTTCTCTTCTTACTTTCTCACCAACAACAAAAAAAGATACATGATCTAATGCCTGCATATGAATCTGTATGATACAGTACCACAGCCATATCAAAAGAAATCTTCTTGCTTACTAAATGGGCAAATTACTAAATGTAAATAGGTAAAAATGACAAGTACTGTTCTCTGTGAGGTGGGAGCTGTTATTTCCGAAATATGTGGTTTTGGACTAAAAAGTGGAAACTAGATGCAATCACATATCATATTGCCTGGGCTACTATTTAGTATATCAAAAGTTCAGGGCTTGCTGCACCCAGACTGCTCCATTTTGAGTCATTTAAAATTATCAAACATTTTGACCTCAGGAGTAGGTTGCTATTATAGAATTTGATAAGAAGGCTGAAGTCTTCAACAATGCTCTCCTAAGAGTCCTCAAGAAACACAGACATTAAACAATGAACTATCAGCTGAGGTGCATGTGAGGCAATGCTTTATGAGTTTCAGTGCTAGGGAAGTAGAAGTCAGTTAATGAGTTCTCAGTCTTTGAAATAGGCCTCACAAATGATTCAGGGAGCTACAGTGAGTCTGACTTCCATATCAGGTAAATGAAAGAAACTATAACAAAGGAGAGAAATAACAGATATCTAGATAAATATGATATACTACAGGGCAGAACCAACTGGGCTTCTGTTAAGGGATCCCACTCTCACAGATCAATGAAAGTTCTTTGAGGAGTCACAAAGGCTAGGGAGTATGGTGACCCAGTGACTCCATACTTACATTTTGAAAAAGCATTCAAGAGAGTCCTTTAGAAGAGATTTCTAAAGAAATTAAGCTGTCATTGGTAAGAAGGAAAAACATCCCTTTGATTAATAATTGGTTAAAAGTGAAGACAACCTGGGTGGGAATAAAGGGCCGGTTTACACCATGAAAAGCTACTAATAGCAGGGTTCTCTGTGCCCTTAGCATAAATGTTGTCCAGAGTGCTAATAAATGACCTCAAACAGAGAGCAAATAGTCAGGTGACAAAATGTACAAGTGAGACAAAGTAATTCAAGACACTCAAAACTGATACTAATGACAGAGTATTTCAGAAAATACTTGCATATCAGTGGTAAATGAAGTTCAGTAAATGGCTCCATAGTGTGCACGTGATGCAGACCAAGCTAACTGCTACCACTCAGGAAACACACATTGGAGTTGAGGGTGTTTCTCAGCAAACAGTTGCTCAATGACAAGAAGCAGCCAGAAAGAAAAGCAAATCTGATCCTTAGTATTACATGCAGTTTAGCTTACTGAAATTTTCCTAGATTGTAGGAAATTTAGGAAAAAACTGTAAGGGAGGAGCAAATTTAGAAAGATTAGTAGGATGGGTAGTTTCTATATAAGGAAGGACTCTATAGTCTGAAACTCTTTAGCAGTGGGGTATATGACCAACATCTAGAAGTCCATCTGGAAAAATGAATAGGAACATTGTTTTTTATAACTGGAGAACAAGTGGTCACCCACTGAAAATATTGAATGCCAAGTATAAAATGGATGATAAATGCACTCTTTTTTTCTCACCGAATGAAATAGTGGAATTCATTGATGGTGGGAGACAAAAAAAAATATCCAAAATGATGTTTGAGAAATTAATGGATGATAAAGCCATCAGGGTTTTAGACATTGCTAAATCTCGCATTTTTCATTGTTCAGCTCTTGAAAGAATCATTCTACACCTAAAATTTTCTCCAGTAATACATTTCAGGCCACTTTAAGAAAAATGGTACTTTATTAAATGAAGTTTTATCCCAATAAATTATGGTTATTTTTGTATTCCTATGAATGTAATAAGTTACAATTTTCAAGCAAAAAGTTTTCAGTACTTCCCTGTAATTTAAAAATTATAACTTTTAATGGCAATTTCATGAAGGGGAGGTAGAAAAATGCTGGATTTTTTTTTTTTTAAATTGTATTTTTTCATAGCCAGTGTAAACTATTTGCTAGTCAGCATTCTGAACATTTGGACAGAGCAAGTGTTCTAAAATAGGTTTGAAACATATGATCTGTATACTTTGACTTTTCAAGAATTTTTCTGCATTTCAGATCACTGACTAAAATCTTGTTTCCCTTAGTCATTATAGTATCTTTTATTAATTATACTAAACTACATAAACTAATCCACTCATTCTCTTTGTGTTGAAATAAATGTCCGTAGAACATAATAAATCAAATGCATTTCTACAGAGGAAAAAGGCATCTCTTATTTTTATTAAAACTCTGAAAGTCAGGAAGTTATAGTTTAAGCAATGCCAGCCACATCAGTTCTTCTGCTGTGTAAGAAACCACTAGAGGACAAAGCATTGATCATGTCTGTCCTTAAGGGAGTGGTAGATAGCAGCTCTGCCTCTAGAGGAACTCTACAGATGGGCAAGAGACAAAGCAATGAGATGGATTTTCTGTCCAGCCGATCTACTGGTGAGGTACTCAAGCAGGGCCTGAAATATCTGAGGTGTGTGTTCATGCTTTTGCTCTCCCATGGCAGTTATCTTTCTTCGTCATCGTCCTTAATTGTGTCTATCAAAAAGGACTATATGGAATGATGTCTCTTTTTTTTTAATGCATACATCATGAGGATTATATTTTGAAATATCTCCCTTTTCCCACTCTCTCTGTCATGTCAATTTTAGTAACGAAAAAAAAAGAGAAAGAATATTAACAGAAAACTATCAGATAAAAACAGAAAATACAACAGGATGTAATGCAAAAAAAAGGAGTATAAGCTAGAAAACCTGAAAAGTTTCAGCATATATTTTTCTTGTTGTCCTTAGCTGCTGAACTTTATCTGTCAGTGAAGTAAATGAATAAGTTTTCTTCATCTCTAGTGACTGCAATCCTATCTCACAATAAGATTAAATTCTAGCATCATAAATCAACACTTAGAATTAACATTAGGAGTCTGCCAACCCACCCTAGAAAATGTCAATCGATTATATTCTATTCCTAGGTCTTGATAATTGTAATTTGTCCTATGTATATGTATTTTATATTTAAATATATTTGTTTAAGCAAGATGACAATCACAGTAGGAATTACCTACAAAGTTCAGGGGTAAGATGGAAAAAGAGTGGTCATGAGTCAGCCACAATTTTAATAGCTTTATCTCCTTTTTAGTTCTTGTTCTTGTTTTCTTTTTCAGCCACTGAAATAGATTTTGTTGAAGGCTTGTTTTTAAAGTACACAGAAGATTTCCACTAGCATAAGCAGGTTCCCACTGGCTTGTTCTAGGCTCCAAAATCTTATCCTTCCTCAGCCACTTGTGATTCACCATTGTGTATTGATGCACAATGTATACAATCCTTCAAGATAGAAAGTGTGGGGGTGGTTGGTTTATAAAGTGTTACTCTCATGAGTTACTCCCTCCTCTTTAGTGATACAGGCTGCAGAGCTATTTTGGGGTTGCTCTGCTTTGGGACATGTACATTTTCTCCCCATTTTCCCAGGCACAGGGACAGCAAGAGGTAAGAAACACCCATACAACTGAGGTAGAGAGAAAGTTGTTTGTCATCCTTTGGGCCTTGTCAACTGCTGGCACCACCTTGCTCACTTCTGCTGAGAGAGCACATGGGACTCATAAAATCTGCTCCATGGAGCAGTTAAATGACTTGCAAATCTGCAACAGGCTCATGAGGTAGGCATGTTAATGTTACCCTGCTTCTGGCAATTGGGTGCTAGGAAATTATCGCACTCCTTCCCACTTCCTTTGAGACCAGTATTGATACACTTCACTGCCTATTTCCTACCTAGTCACAAGAACAAACCTAGAACTGGCTGGATGGACAGAAAAAAGAGCTAAATATCACATGCCAGTCATCCCATACCTGCTAATGACCCTGAGGTTTAGACAGGAGAACTCAGCTTACATTTGTTACAGAAGTGAGACTTCAGTGGTGTGCACACTGTGAAGGACAAAGGCATCCCAGCAGGATGACTGCCTCTGGCATGACCAGCTTGGCCACCAGCCCCAGACATGCACTTCACCCTGGAGAAATCCTGTGACATAGTAAGGCACATCTGGGAAGACAGACTGGGGCAGATTAACAGCAGTGGCAAATCTTTGAATTTTGTCCCATGAAATGCCTGAATTAATAGCCTACATCTTAACAAGCCTGTACCTGATGAGTACTGTGCAGAGGCAGGTGTGTGCGTGTTTTGGTTTTGTTATTGTTGTTTGTGTTGTGGATTATTTATTGTGATGCAAGTAATTACATCTCTCTTTGAATTTTTCTGTGGCTTAGAAACTTGTTTTTAACTATACTGCTATGTTTTTATATGAATTGTATAAAAAGAGGTCAGAAGGAAAATAGTAAAGGGAATAGGTGGTATGCTGGTATTATCTTTCTACTTTGGTCCCAAAATTATACACAGAAATTGAGAACAAAAATATCACCTATCTATGCTTGACCCTCAGTTCTTCCCATTCTCTCATATCATATATCACACACCAATTGACTTACCTTACATTCAGATCTCCTTAAATGAGCTAACAACTCAGTATTTCTTGCACTTACAGACAGAAAAAACCCAAGATAATCTCTGTGTTGTTACAATCAGTTGCAGTGAAGCCTCCTATTGTCTTTTTAAAAATTTTATAGCCCCCTGGCTCAGAAAGGTCAGATTTATTGTTGCCTATTTACTGGCATGTGAATTTATGAGCGTTCAGCTCTGAAGCCTGGTATAAATGTACCAGCGTTGTCTTGTCATATGATGTTGCCCACAGCTTTGGAGCAGAAGTCACAAAGTGTAGCACAGCTTTCATCAAGCTGGTACGAGAAAGACTTGCTCTTCTTGTGTCTGGTGATGCAAGAAATGATGGCTAGGATGCTCTCACTGAACTTAGAAAACTTCATAAGAGAGAAAGATTTTATAAGCTTGAAATATGATAAGCCCGTGATTTCAATCTTTGTTTAGTGTAGTTTTTTTCCAATTAAAGTAGTGAATTACTGCTGATCTGTCTCTCTAAAACAAAGAATTTATTTATAGTAGTTAATGAAATATTTGGTGTAGAGGGGGTTTTTTGGATGAAATTTATATAGCCTTTTAGATGGGTTTTGGTAAAGTCACTATATGAAAAGGTATTAAATAAACTTAGTAACCAGGTAATGAGAGATAAGCCTGTTAGTGGATCAAAAAATGGCTAGGAAGCAAAGGTATGACTAAATTAACTTTGTTGTCACAGGATCATTAGCAGCATGACCAGAAAGTTTCAGGGCAACTTATGTTCAAAATATAGCTTTAAAAGCTGTCAAATTATTTCTATTACTATTTACATGTCTGCATTAATTCTTTAAAATATTAGCATGTCTCTACTATATCCAGACAAAATTCATCTGTCTTAATATCATTTGGTATCTTTCAAAGGTTGTGACAGCCTAGTCATGTGGAAACATGAGAGCAATATAAAATCATAGAATGACAAAATGGCCTGGGTTGGAAGGGACCTTAGCAATATCTAGTTCCAACCCCCTGCCATTGGCAGGGACCCCTTTCACTAGACCAAGCTTCTAAGAGCTCCATCCAACCTGAAACATGTCCAGGAATGGGGCATCCAGGTATGGAATTGGAACTAGATAATCTTTAAATTCCCTTCCAACCCAGGCCATTCTATGTTTCTATGAAATCATCAGTGAGTAAAAAATTCAAAAGCTGTAGATTAAGAGAGGTCCAGTTTAAAGCAACATGCATTTTCAGTTACTTAAATCCTTTAGTGTGCTCCTTAAAGTGTAGATTAAATTTCTGACCTAGAGGATTGAGGAGACGTGATCATTTAGCCACATTAACGATTGTTCCACATGCCTATTTTTAGTGGTGTCATCAGCAATTGCTTCAACTATTGTGTTTATAATTTATATTTTCAATTTCTTGAGTATTTTGGTTCAGATTTAACTTTTCTTATGGTCACTGGTATCCTATCCTAAGGATAAAAGTGTCAAGCCTGAGGTAATCTCTTTAAGAAAAACCTGAGGGACAGAAACATCATTTTCTTTTTGCTTGTTTTTTGGCATTAGTGCTTGCAAGTAAAATGAAAGATTCTAGTTGAAATTCAAGGCCAGATCTTAAGAGATGGTAGGCCCTTGCATATCCCAGTGGCTTCAGTGAGATCAGTGCATTTCAGGACTCATCCCCAAGACTGGATTTGATGCATTGTTTTTGTTTGGGTATTGCTCTGCTAAGGAGTAATCCATTGAGAATTTACTGCCCTTTTGGAGAATACTCCTGGTTTCATGTACATATTTGTCATTTTTTTTCCTTTGCCCTTGTCAAACTGAGCATGTTATTTTGTTGTTTGATAAGACATATATCACTTTATGAATTAACCATTTATACATGAACCAGAATATAGTCTGAAAAGTATAGATAGGGCCTTCTTCCAGCAATACTGTAAAAGAGTTCATATATTTTGATCATTTCACCCACTACCCAAGCCCCTATTAAAGGAACTAGCCCTGAAATAATTCATGGCTTTGGCGTTAAAACTGTCATCATTCTTCAGGGCTAACACAGTGGAGAAATAACTTCTCAGCAGTCTGCCAGTCTGGGGCAGGGGGTTAAGACTTTGTTTTCTGAAGATTAGAAAGGAGCTGTTTGTTTGGTTTTTTGTTTGTTTAATCAAAGGAAAGTTAAGTTCTGCAAAAGTTGGTGAGACTGTCCAGTAATCCTCATATTACTCTGTGTCCTATTTACAGCAGGTCAACAGATACAAAACATAACAAAAAACCTCACCTAGACAAATTGGTGTTTTGACTTACACAAAAACCATTAAGGAGATTGGTATAAGTCAGAGGGGTAGCTACAGAAGAAAGGGTAGTGCATCAAAACCTCTTTATTAGTGTTCTTTCTTCCCTATGCCACTTGTGTGCAGATGATTCCTGCTGCAGATAGGGATATTCTCTGGAAAGTCTCAGTTTCTAGTGTTGATCACTAGCTCTCAGTCTCACTGGCATTTTCCAAGGCATTCAGCTGTAAGTTCCCATTGACCAATCCCGGACTGATAGGACTAGACCAATAACATGTGTGTAGAATTTCACATGCCCTTTAAAATATTTCCACATTAAAACACTTTGAAGAATTCAAGATTATCTCCTCAGAATATTTATAAGACAGATTCATGGGGGAATTCATCCTGTTCTGTGCAATAGTAGCAGCACAAAGCAGCCTTAAAGTCAGCTTAGGCATCTCTTTGAGGATTTTCTGATGTACAGAAATCCTGTAGTAATGGCTTTTTCCCTTTCCCTCACTGCAAATTCCACTTCAAAAATGTTGGGGTGGTATGACTACTGGAGAGGAACTTACTGCAAGTTTCTGTGCCCCAGATATAGCCTACCATTGCCAGAAGGACTTCTTGTAGCTCTCAGGAATCAGTAATACCTCAAGGTAGCCTTGAAACTACTTTAAATTACCATGAAATCCAAAGGTCAGCCCAAGGATCCTGACGTTCGGATATGTGCATCCACTCCTATCATTTTCCCCAGAACTTGTTCCGAATTGCCTCCTTTTCTGAAGTCATAGCCCGGTGATTCTAGTTTGCACCCTGATAGTAGACAGACTTTTTTCTTTCATCATCAGTGGAGATGGAGAGTGATTTTGATTAATGACTTCATTGTCCCCAGCCAGCAAGACACTTGCCTTTTTTGGTTTGCATCAGAATGGATGCTGAACTGACTGTAAGTCTCTAACTGGCAGTAGATTTCACCCGCTGAGAAGGGAGGAAATTAGTCAGGAAAAAAATGGTCATGAAATAATACTGATTTACTCTAACTTCAACTAGAATGTCAGTGGATGCAAATTTTTCCTAAACTTCCCCAGACTTTTTTCCTAAGTCTATACATGCAAGAAAGAAACTGTTTATGGGAATCAAAATAATCTTAAGAATCAAGCAAATTATCATTTAATTCTTTCATCTCACATTTTTCCTTTGTGTTTTTAATAAGAAGGAGAGTAAAGGCAGGGATGAATTTCCAGTGATATTAGCATTAGGGTATTTTCATGCCTGCCCCTACTCTTCTTCCAGTGAGTAGACTGGGTCTTTCTCAGGAATTTTGGGAATACTCGTTTGTTGTTATCCATGTAAGATTTTAACATATAATGTCACAAGTATTAATGCCAGTCACAGGTCATGACTGGGTCTTTTAAACTTCAGCTAGATGTACTCTTCACATCCAAGAACTTCTTGGGGACATGGTGATCAACAGCAGCTTTGACTATAGTGACCATGAAATTGTAGAGCACAACTTCCTAAGGTAATAGAGCAGCAGAACATAGACTCTGCTCCTCAGAAAAGCAGAATGCACCTCATTCAGGAAAATGCTACATGGGATCACATGGGTGGCACCTCTGAAGGGTGAAAAATCTCTGGAAAGTTGACAAGCCTTTGAATACAACGTCCTCCAATCACAGTTATGGATCATCATGTTACTCAGGAAAATAAGTGAGGATATCAGGAGACTAGACTTGCTAAACAGGGAGCATGTGACTAAGTTTCAGTGTAAAAAAAAAGGCAGAATATTAGAGGTGGAAGGAGGGATAGGACACAAAGGAGAAATTTATAAACTTTGAGTGTGCAGTGATAATGTTAGGAAAGCCAAAGCTCGCGTAGTTGATGCCTACCAGGGTCATGAAGTGTATGATATCTCAAGGTGCATAAGGTACAGCAGGTCAGGGGACATGATCAGCACTGGTGAGACCACATCCAGAGTGCTGAGATGAAGCACTTTTCACATAAGGAGAAGATGAGAGATGGGACTGTTCAACTTGGAGAAGAGAAGGCTCGGGTGGGATCTCATCCATGTATGTAAATACTTTAAGGGAGGGAGTGAGGAAGATGAAGTCAAGCTTTTTAAGTGGTACCCAGTGACAGGCAACCGGCACAAACTGAAACAGAACAGGCTCTGTCTGAACATCAAGAAATAGTTGTTTACTATGAGAGTAACTGAATACTGAAACAGGCTGCTCAGAAGGCTCAAACCTTGAAGTAGGTAACCCTGCCTGAGCAGGAATGGTAAGATGAGATGTCCCCCAGAAGACAGAATCACAGAATATTCTGAGTTGGAAGAGATTTACAGGGATCATTGAGTCCAACTCTCAAGTGAATGGCCCATATGGAGCTCGAACACACACCTTGATTATAACCATGCTCGGACCAACAGAGCTAATCTCATTTTTTTCCAACCTCAGCCATTCTGTGATCATGTGATAACAAGAAACTCTTCAACCACTTGGATATTGTGGAGAGTGGAAGAATAGGGAATGTATTTTGAATGGTACTAAATGGTTATTATACTTTTATATGCAGGGAAAGACCTCCTAGGCGGCCAGAGAGGAAATTTAGATAGCTTTTATTCCTTAGTAAGGTTTTGCTAAATGATAATTAAACTTTCTAGGAAAGGAAGGATATGAGGGGGCAGATGAGAAGGTGATAATGTGCACATCCATAGATAATATACTATTACTGGCAGTTAGCTTGTTATAGGATGTGAAAAAAGCTAAGAACACGCAAAGAATGTTTTGCTATTAATGCTGAAGTTAATGCTAAAATGTAAAAGTTGGAATGTTCCAATCATTTAGCCATGTGGCTTATTCAGTTTCTGCTTCTAAGTGGTGATTGTTGACCACCAGTCTGTAGAACAAACACCAAATTCAGTGTTGCATTCACTCACATACTGCTCACAGTAGTCAAGGTCTTGACATTGTGTTAACAGGAGTAACACAATCAGTACACATATAAATATCTAAAGGCATCTTGACATTGCTTCACCATACAAATAAATCTGCAACCCAAACTTCTAAATGCTTTTAAGTTGTGCCTGTTATGATGCCAGCTGAAGTGTTGTTTCTGCTAACCTCGGTTGTGTACACTTTGAATTTCATCTGAATCAGTGAAACTCAAAGATTTGAGGTAGCTGAAACAATTCCAAGGGACCTTTGCTGTCTTCTCTCATCTGCAAGGTTATCTGCCCAGTTTCTTGGACGACATGTGATGGGAAATGTTGGCCGCTCACAGAGTCTGTGATACTGAGCAGCTCTTCAGATTGCTTCCGGGCCCTCAGAGCTTTCCTGTTCTCATTGTTAGGGAGACCCCTAAGAGGACAGCCTTAGGGTAAGAGTTGCCTTGAGAAGAATATCCTTGGTTTATGTTCTGGCAGTTGCTCCTGATAGAAACAAAGCCGTATTTGAAAATGCTGAACTACTCCACAAAATCAGTTTTCCTTCCAGCACCCCGTTTTCCTGATGAGAAGGTGCATTCATAAAGAGCTTCCAAATAATGCAAATGAAGAAAACAATTGTCACAAGAATGACTTTCAACACCTAAAAATTGCTTTCTGAACCTGTTTGAGATAGTCAGCTAAAAGGATAGTCTTCTTTCATAACGCCTTTATAATAACGCGCAGCTGGGTGAAAATTCATCTCAAACAATACTTACTTTTGTCTTTCCTTATTTACCATCATTATCATTACTTTTTACTTTGGTTAGCAGATGTTTCTTTAGTGCTCTGACATTCTTTATAATTTGCATATTTGTTAATTTAACTGGCAGAAAAGTCAACTTACTGTACAATATGCACCTTGTATTTAACACTTATACGTATGTGGCATATGTAACAGGAAAAGATCTTCTGATATTCCCAATACATTTTTAATGTACAAATTTAACATACTTTTTAAAATTCATGGTTTTGGGCTTTTCTTCGTGCCATGCAAAAATTTCTGATTGTTTAGAGCAGAGCTCAAATCCAAGGAGGAATCATTTTGAATCTACAGTACAAACTCATAGCATCCAGGATGTGACTATGATGAACAAATCAGTAATTAATTGGGCATTCATTCCAGTGACCTGTCAGCATTCAAATGCTTTAATTAGATGGAGAAATGGAGGCAAGTAATGAGGGCCAAATCTGTATCCTTTTGAATACAGTGGCAAAACACCCACTTGCTGCAATAAGATTTAGTCCTAAATGCATGACAGCACACTATAGAAGATGTCGTCTCCACCAACTGTGGTTCAAGTGTATAATACTGATAATGTCACTGGCATTGTATCTTTCGTTAAGGAAACAATGATGCTCTTAGGAAGCTTTTTGTCTGCTCATGCATACAAAACAGGCAATTTTCATGAAGTATTAATTGCAAATTATCTAGTATAAATGAGGGTCCCAAAAAGAAAAGTCTACTTTATACTGTATCCACTGTTTATTTCATTATTAGTATTCATTGTTTTGCTTATGTGGTACATCTGAAAGGAAACACCATATCCTGTGTCAAGGAATCACACTTTAAATATGCAGGTGTATACAGACCTAGAGGGTTTTTTCTATTCCCAAGCTTTTTCATAAGAATTCAAGCATATATGTTTCTAAATATACACCAGAAACATTTGTCTACCTAAGATTTTCTGTGCATATTGGCCAGTTTCAATTTCCACACACAGATAAACCATATTAAAAATTACCACACTAGATTAAAATGCTGGTGATATATTTTAAGTGTTTCCTTTGTCTTCTAAAGGTACTGACTGTAGCTCAACACCTGTTTGTTCCTACCTAGCTAGCATTAACTTTACATTTGAAATGCAGGTTTGAACTATTTATTATGAAAAACATAGACCAGTTTTGAAAATTGATTTAACAGATGACATTCATTAAAATTAAATATATATGTTTTTTTCGAAAGTGCTTTTCGTTTCAATGTCTTTTTTAAACGACCCTTCTAATTTTCAAAATATTAAATGAAGTTCATGGCAAAATGCAGTGCACACAGAGGTACCCCAGCTACCTTTGAATGAGAAACATACATCCATCCTAGACAATCATAGGCCTCTAAGAGTCTTCCTACACTTTTGTCTCCTCATGGCTGTTAGAAACAACCTTCCTTTGCACCCTATTAAAACCATGTATTCATGACCATCTCATACAATTTTCTTCTTGTGCATATAATGTTCTCTTCCTTGTTGCTTAAGCAGGATTTTTCCTTTATGGTTTTAAACATATACTGAACTTTATTTACAAAACAAAAACACTCTCCAGTAGCCTTCACCTTATAAGACTGAGCCACTGCAGGTCTTCTGTCAAAAGTATGGTTTCTGTTTCTCTGAATATCCTCTGAATCAAACTTTATGCAAATTTTAGATGAAGTCCCAAATGTACAGAAGTACTAACACTTCTCAATGCCTCCTGAAAATACCCCACGTGATATATTTGGGGATTTGGTTGGTACTTTTCACAGCCTAGTCAATCTGAAGTTCATAGGTTTTCTGTGATCCACTGATATATCCTATGTATTTCCATCTCCTGTCATTTCAAAATGATGAATTGTCAGCCTATAACAGAGATTCTTGTTATTAGTCCTCAAGTACATGACTTTGCAATTTGTGCAATTATACCTCACCCCTTCTTTTCTAGTTCACTCATCTATTCCAATATTATATTCTGATCCCTCTTTAAATTACTGTTTCCAGTGCTTTGTCACTGGCTGTTTTCATTCTTCTTCAAATGACTGACACAAGCCCTCAACCCCTCCCCACCAGTAATTTTATACTTTTCCTCATAACCATCTCACTGAATTAGATCTCTTTCACCTAGATTATTTTCCAGGAGAAATGTCCCAAGCTCTCTTAAGGACACGGTCAAGTAAAACATATAAAAGCTTCCAAACATCCCAATCTTCAAAAAATGTTAAGTTTCAGAGTAGTATTTCAACTACATAAACATTAAATTCCTAAAAGAAGAACTTTTGCAAACCTCTTGACATGTTTTCCTTCCTTCTTTATATGATCATTACTAAGATTCCTCCCTCCCATATTTTTCCCTGGATCTCAGTAAGGTCTTTGGTTTGGGTTTTTTTTTTTCTGATCCTTCCCACAAGTGCCTCACATAGCTTCTATAACTTTTTTGAGAATCACTTTGTGTGCTGTGTTCAGTTTTGGGAGGTCTTTATTTTTTCCATTTCGAAGAGTCACCACCTGGGAGCAAAACAGCTTTCCACACCAGTTGAGAGCTGGGGTCTCACCACTAGCACTGCTAAAAAAGATATAGTTCTTCTGACTATGGCAACATAAAAAGCTCTAGCCAATATAAAGAAGAGATTAGTATCAGACATGCATAAAGTTCTGGGACTAGAAAGGATAATAGTCAATATAGTCACCTGAGCCAAACCTTAGATCATGGTGACTGGAGAATCTTGCCCCAGCAGTAGGACACTGGCATCAGCTGAGCATGCTTTGTTTCAAAACATGCATCTGAAATTGTTTTATTTGACTTTGAAACTGAATAAATCTCTTCTGAGTTCATCAAATACCTAGTTACCACCAGCCCTATTGCCCGAGTAAGCTCATCAGAGTCCAGTGTTTCATCTTATTCAGCTCAGCTATCTATTACCCTATCTGCTCAGAAATTGTCTAAAAAACTTGAACCAAGAATTCTCGAGCTCAGATAACTACTTATGCTAGCAATCTGAGGTTTGATTTTGATTTGTTTTACACTGAATGCCTCCAAATACTCCTTGAGAGAGCAGGGAAAGTTGCACAGGCTCTCAGTATCTTTATGTCTAACATACACCAGGCTATCACACCATCTCTCAGTCTTGTGACAGCTGGGAGATTTCCTCTTGTCATCTAGCCCTCTTTGGCAGATTTAGACAGGAGATTTTTGTTACTAGAGTGGCAATCATGAGATTTTAAGTCAATGTGCTGGTTTCCAAGGTCCCATATAGCATTACATGCCATCTTTTGACAGGGTTTGCCACAATGTCTACATCAGCCCCAGTAAAGGAGGTTTTCCTTGCTGTAATTCCACAAGACACCAGCGGTGATCTGAAAGTCTCCATTTGAAGTGACGAGCTGAATCACTCCACGATGAGTGCACAACACATACTGCCAAGGAAACCCTGTATGAACTGCAGTATCCAAAACACCTTTTCCTTCAATGCCTAGAAAGTAACCAGCCAGTTCCCAGAATCAAGATATATACAGAAATCATTGTGCTCCTTTAGGCTTGATATTTTTTTGGCTTTGTGCCAAAAGTAAGAATCACCAAGATAATGCCATGTCAGGGCTGAGGTTTTTGATGCCACAAATTCTGACTTTAGGTGTGTGAGATGCCAGTGAGAGCTGAATCAAAATAATCTCTTTACCAGCCATGCAGACCATTTTTCTTTGACCCATGCACATCATTGGCTTAGACCAGTGGGTATCAGCATTGTATCAAGGTTTATCCAATCTACTCATCATCCACATAAATGATTAATTTTATCCTTCCCTGCTGCCTTATCTCCATTTACTTCTCCTTCAAGAGCCTGCTAGGTGCTTTAACCCCACTGACTTCATGAATCCTTCCCTCCACTACACAAAGGTTTTAAAGTATATTCAGATTCTGTTTTAAAATGGCCATGTATTTTATGCTCCCAGTTTGTAAATTAAGCTTGTTCTCATAAACAGCTTAAGAAACATGGAAAAGCTGAGCCTTAAGGCAGTCTGAAATGAGAAACAAGGCTGACCTAAACACCTCTGTTTTATGACTGGTAACACCTATGGTTTGTCTCCAAAGATTATGTCCTCAGTTGGGTCATCCAATAAAACAGCTTTTCTTGGTTCTCCACCTAAGATATCTTACAGCATGACCTCCAAAGTGAGCAATGGATAAATGCAATGATCATTGCAGTTATAATCTCCACGTACCTGCTTTAACAGTACCTCAAAGACTGTTTTCGATACTGAAGAGTTTTATTGATCATATGGACCATTATGGTCTCTTTCTTTAGACATTTGATGCATATACATGTATCATGCTTGTCAGCATCACGACCATGTGATAAAGAAACGTGTTCTTTACTCTCCAGAATTATGTGTTTATATCACAGATTTTCATTCCCTATTATGTCCTCCTTCATTCCTTATTCAAGGTCTGAGGGGCCTATTTAATGAGCACAAATGGCACTGGATGTAAAAAGTCTGCTATTTCTCCTTTGGAAATGACAAATTTCATACCAAGTTACAAAATAATCACAATATTTATATAATTTATTGTCCTTTTTAGTTCCTCTTATCTGAGCATCCAAGTATTACAATGGCTTCCCAACATGACGAAAAAGAGGAGTTTTCTGTCTGGGGAGACTACCACTGAATTAAATAGTACATGATTTTTTTCAGACATCACTATCACAACTGTGTTTCTTTTAACCTCTAGTAGTGTTCACCTGAGATTCCTCACCCTGCTGGCAGGTGTTGATCCAGCTGGGAAAGTGCAAATTTTGCTGACTCAATAATAAAGCTAGCTCATTATTTCACTTAGAAATAAGAGAAATAAAGAGAAATCATGACAGAGAGAGTGGTAAGGTTTGGGTGGCCAGCGTGTTCTGAGGGAACAAGGCACAAAGAAAACCAAATCCAAGGAAAAGTTTCAGGTTGTGGTTTCATAGCAAATTCTTTCATTACGACCTTTGTGCTAATAAGCAAGGTTTATTAATTAAGAAACACACTTGCCTGTACCTCAACATGCATGAATATTTGTGAATAATCTTTTTAATAGCTGCTTTCTCTTTCATGACTGTCTATAAGCCACCCATAATTCTTAGACAACATGTCTGCAACCAGCTTTTGTGAACATGTTAATTAGAAAGCCTGTTCCAGCAGAGTTTCTGAGATGAGAAGCAAACAATGCTGCTCATCCACCCCACCCCCACAGTAGGCACCCAAACAGCATGGCTTATTCGACAGAAAACACACAGAGAAGAGAGGCCAGGTAGATTTGGAGGCTCAGAGCCATAATATAAAACTGTAAATCCTGCCTACATAGAGAGCTTAAGCACCATGCTGGCATTCAGTGACAAACAGTGATCTCAGATCTTGGATTTTATGGTTGCCTGGAGTAGCAAAAGTAGTTTGTTTCATAACATTGCAAAGAACCTATTTGGCCACAGCACATACAAATACATCAAAGTGTAAGCAGAGAGCTAATTCGTCCTGTACCTTTCAACATGCAGAGAGGCAGCCTGCTACAGAATGTACAACTGTGAGTTAACTTTCCTTAACACAAGGTAATAATTTGGTTTGATAGATAAAATTCAGTATTATAAATTATCTGCTTCAGCACAAATGTTTTGCTAAGTGACTTCTTGGTTATTAACAACACAGCTAAAATCTTCCTGAGATGAGGCAGTTCCATGTTGAGTAGGTTGATACCAAGGAAATAAAACCTTATAAAAATTTGAATAGCTAAATACTGTCTTGTGAAAATACTGGGAATGTAAGTGCTTGTGTGTAGAATTAAAGGTGGTACAGCTGTAGTGAATACATTGCAGTTACTGTATATGTGCTTTGGGATAGAAGGAGTGGTTATACAACCCAAAGAAAGAAATGTGTTAATATTGCTTTAAGATAAGTAACACAGTTGTTCATAGTGAGATAGGATATGAGCTTACTGGATCATGATTCCTTCATGGAAATTTCTCTTTAGGCTTTATGGAGGGCAGGGTAAGACAGTTTTGATAGTGTCCCATTGATTGGAGATATATATTGTACACAAAGACTTCATACTTGGCTCACTGTTTATGACTTTGATAGAATTATAAACAAAGCTCTATTTCAGACTACAAGTAATGCAATAAAAATAGGAAAGAAGGAGCAGGGAAGCCTCCTCCAAAGTTCCCAGAAATAATACCACACTGCAAAGCTCTGCAGTTGTCATAAAAAGGTCGTGTTCCCAAAATAAAAAGCCCAAACCTGACCTAAAAGTACTGAACAGGAATGGAGAAATAAGCACAGTCCATTAATAGATCGAAAATTTCTGCTCCTGTTTTATAGACTTTGGTAGAACACTATAAGTTTTTCATGGAGTGGTATCCTGAGCAGAGCTTGCAGCTTGTTTTAAAATAAGATAGGCAGAGAGAATTGGTGCTCTGCAGAGTTACCTTCATGATATGTGGGGAGAGGCATCAGTAACTTCTTCTGCTTTTATTTCCCTTGGAACCTAGAGGGTGAGAGGGCACTGGTTATGTGGGGTATCACTAAAATCATGTTGTTTGGAAATGGGGCTGCATTTCTTCCAATCTGCTGTTGAGAAAAAATAAATGATGGAAACATATTGCGTCTGGGATTTAAGGTTTTCCTTCTCCACTGCTGCTGACATCTGACCTCAGACACCCTTTCCAGCACTTTTCTTCTCTATCTCAATATCATTTTCACCTTCTCTTCCTGACTCCTTTCCACAACCTGAGGAGGAACATGGCAGAAACCATTTTCACATCAGGGCTGTCATTCTAAAATCTGCACCTTCTTGGTCATCCATTTTTAAAAATAACTATTCCCATGAAAAATACAGTTATCAGTACTGCTCAAGCATAACAGCATTTCTGTCCACTAATGTTTACTGTTTCACACTCAATTAATTCTTGCATTTTTGTTGTCCTTAAAACTCAGTTAATTGAACATTCCCTTTTAAGAATTTTTGAAAACTCACATCATTTGTGTATTTAGAAAGTTATCTGTTATCTCAAAGAGGCATAAGTTCCCCTGAAATTTTCAAAATTTAAGAAAGTTTAAAAATCACTTCAGGTATCAATTATTCTCTTTTACAATTTTTTACATATTTCTTGTACCTGTCACTGTGGCATACATAGCAGGAAAAGTCAAAACTCCCAATAAAAAATGTGAGCTCTTGTTGCTGCCTGTTCTGCGCTTCCCCTCCCCCTCCCAAAGACACGTGCTCCGGCCACGTGCTCCGAGCTCCTTTGTTCGAAGCGCGGGCAAAACCAAATGTAACTCAGACTCTTCAGCAGTGTCTGATTGGCCACTCACCCCAGGTCCTCCCCTTCCCTCTTCTCCGAATAAAGGATAGTCGAGGGGAGGCTCCACCCTCTCTCAGCTCAGCTATCTTCCTGTGAACATCTGTGGTTGTCTCTCTCTTTCTTAAGGCTTCTAACTGCAGGGAATTGAGCGGGCAGGGAGCTATATTTCTCCCTCTTTGCTTCTGCTGATGGTATTTGCTCTGCAGCTGATACAGGTACCGATTTTAGAGCTATTAAGGTGCTAGATCGCCTGTGCTGCCTCTCTGGGCTGCTCGAGGCTTTCTAAGGCATTGAAATACAAGCGCTAGCCGGTATAAAGCTGAAAAGATACCATCCACAAGCTCTCCTCCATCTTACCAAAAAAGTACCCTGGGAGAAACATCTATTTTTTGTTTCATTTTTTGGTTAAATTTTTTAAATGTGTCTGAAAAAAATCACATAGTTGGAAAGTTTCATCCTCAGTAATAAGGTGTCTAACATTTTTCCATTAGCATTGCTAAGACAGTTTTCTGGGTCCAGTTAGAAATGGTTGATCAACACTCATGCAGTGCATCAATGTCTTTGTCATGAGAAATGCAAAGAATGCTTAAGTGTGAAACAGTATTTTCTTTATACAATACAATATCTTCATATAGATGCTTGAAATATGGTCAAACGAAAAGTGTTTGTCCCTCTTGCACATTCCCTCTGTCCACATCAGCTTGGCAACACCAGGTTCATGAGAACAACAGTTTAGGCTACAGCTGCTCAGGCTCAGAATAATACCCCAACCTAGTCTCACAAAGAACTTCTAGTGAAAACATGTACTTTCACAAGTTTCACGGGTTGGGTTGGGGTTTTTTTCCCCGCTGAGACATTCTGAGGGGGTTTTATAGTTTGGGGATTTTTTTAAGGAATCTGAGTTTCAAAAATTGTTCTGAAACATAAAGAAAGATCTACTTCCACTTCTATAAGGGAGTCAGAAGTTTCACAATGGTAGTGTGAGAAGAACATCAACATTTGCAGGGCATTTTTCATTTTATTAAGAATGTGAAAACTCTGAGTAAGAGTAAGGACATTTTTGTCTGAAAAGATCTAAAATGATTAGTGACCTTCAAAGATGGAATTTTTTCTTAGAAATTAAGGCACTGTCTGTTTGTATTATTTGTTTGCCAGTTTATCTTGGTTTAGTTTGCTTTTTTTCAGATGGATTTCATTTGGCTAGGGGTTTTGATGTGATTTATTTTGCTTTTCTTCCAATTGTGCAGGGAAAGATTTTACTTGGACAGTGGTTGGTAGCTTTTTTTCTTCATGCCCATAACAATATTTTTCCTTATGGTCATTTTCAGAAAAAAAAAAAAAATACATCTTCAGATTCTGATTTACTATTGCCCCTATGACTTACCTGGGTACTTTTCCATGCACATTCAGAAAGGAGGGAACCCTTACTTCTGGGCTCCTATTACATCCCCATAAATACAGCAATTTTTTAACACAATGACAGAAAAAAGAACTTTTCTTTTATTGAACTAAATGCTGGTTTTGCATAAAATAGACTATAATTCAGAGTCTGTAATGCCTACAGAAAGGTTAGGCTCGTTACCATCCAAATAGGCTGAGCTAATAAAAATTATATTTGTTACAATCCAAATAGATTAACCAGCCTTAAGGGCTTAGCTATGTATCACACTTTTCAATTTTCTTATAATTAAATTAACATAAAATAGACTTGACAAATAAATGACTGTATCAGAAACAGTTAAGCTCTATTTAACCAAAATAACTGTTCTATTTACATATACAGCAACCTGTGACTATTTTGGGAGCTATAAGAAGCCTATCTAGTTAGTACACCCTTTGGCACTCACAGCCTGCCACAGACTGCTAAGTATTGGTCCCAGACTTTCTGTGAACCATGTATATCCTAAAGGATAGATTTTGTGGTTTAGCTTCTACACTCCCTGTTGGTTGTCTCCCACCAGACACCTCTTCTGATGCCCTGTCAACTCTAAGAAATGGTCTTGAAAGGATTCATATGCAGATTTTGGCTTTATTCACTAACTAGCCCTTTTGACTAAACTATTTCAGTAGGATTACTTACAGAACCATCAAATCATTTAGATTGGAAAAGATCTTTGAGATCATCAAGTCCGACCATTAACCTGGCACTGCCAAGTCCACCACTAAACAATGTTCCCCAATGCCATATCCGCACATCTTTTAAATACCCCCAGGGATGGTGACCTAGCTACTTCTCCAGGAGACCTATTCCAATGCCTGACACCCCTTTCAGGGAAGAAATATTTCCTAATATCCAATCTAAATCTTCCCTGGTGAAACTTGCAGTCATTTACTCTCATCCTATCACTTGTCACTTGACAGAAGAGTCTGACCGCCACCCTGCTTTTAGGCAACTGTACAGAACAATAAGGTCTCCCTTTGAGACTTCCTCTTACAGGCTAAATAAGCCCAGGAAGAGGGGGTTTATGAAACCCAGCACATGTGTAACTCTTTTCAGGATAGTGATTTTAGTCTCTTCACCACATTTTCCCCATCCATACATACATCTGTTGCACACATATCTAAGATGAAATAAGTTCTCAGGTAGCGTGTCTTGGATGACAACAGGGAACTCTTTAATAGTTTTAGCAGTTCATTAATGAAGGCTGCATGGTTTACTCAGCAGCACTGACCTTCCTAGAAACCCTGTGGCTGTCCATAAACTATGTCTCTATGTATCAGCTTTCTCGCCTCCTTTTCCCTCTTTTCCATTCCACTGTAAATATTGAAAACATAATATTCAGAACCTTAATTTTCACCATGTCTCCTACTTACCTCTAAAAAGAAAGGATAAGATGCAAATAGCACTCGTGTTTATAGTCTCCTCTGTGATTGCCTCTTTGGATGAGAAACCACAGGCATAACCTTAGTGGTTGGCAAGAACACAAATATGAGATGGTAGGTCAAGATAATAATTTTCTCTCTTGCTCCATGTGATAGGGTGTTTGGTCGCATGGCTGGGGAAGGTTTTCCCTTAAGGAATGCTGTTGGAAAGATTTTCACAAAAGTTTTGTTTCCCTTTCTGCTGTGGATATTAAAAACTTAGTATGACCTGGCATCAAAGAAAAAATTTACAGAGACCATACCAGGCATCTGCGATATAGGGTGTGTTAGACGTGGTTGAGAGTTTTTGTGTCACACTGTCACACACCAAGTGAAATAAATTAAATTGATGTGTAACCTGGTTTTGCAAAAGCTCTGAAATTCTATCTGTTATGCTGTAATATGTGTGTGGTTTGGCAAATGGTAAAGAGAATAGTTTCCACTTTCCATAAAGCCATGCAAAATCCACTTAAGTTTCTTAGAGCTTTGTACTATAATTAACCATTCTGAGAGTGCTATTGTCTGAGGACTATGCCTTTAAGCCCCTTCTCCTCCCTGTAGGAACTCACTCAGAGCAGAGGAGTGCAAATGGAGTTGAGATCAGCAAGCTGGATACTTACATGCTTCTTTTGCTACCATTTTTTTGGTGCCTTAATTTTACGAACAATGGGCTGCCTGTTGCAGAAATGATCAGTATTGCACCTCAGGTATTCTCCCTAAATTACAACTGTGCTGCCTGGATCTAAGCTATAAATATCAATGTATATTGCAGAAATTTGCTTTAAAAAGAAAGAAAAAGATAAATGGATACTATTTTTAAATGCAGCCCTAGAATCAGGTGGCTTCATGCTGTTATGATAAGGAGCTGAGTGGCACTGGCTGAGAAGGAGGTCGAAGCAGCAGCAGCATAACCTACTCTCGCTGCAGCCAGCCAGATAATCAGGAACTTGTGCTCCGACGGGTGGGAGGGGAACAAGGTGATGATTATTGTTTTACCTTAGGCTTCCTCTGGGGAATTAACTGAGCTTTTGAAATTCAGTTCTCCAGAGCGTAGTTTTCACGGCCTTCCCTTGTGCAGACTCAAAATAGCCTTTCGACATGGCTCCTGCAGTGGCCAATAGCAAGAAAGAGGGACAGAGCTGTTCAGAAGGAAAGGAGACTGGATGACCCTAGCAAAACTCACAGTTCTGCAAGCCCAGGATCAGTCTGGAGCAGAGCAGAGACTTGGTCCTGTGAGAAGAAGGGTGGACAGCACCTTTCCTAAGGTTTCCTAAGACTAAAGGTGTGTTTTTCATCCTCTTTTTCTCTTCACTATATGTAAGCTGATGTGTACCACTGTGGGAATTGGTTTTGGATTGTATTTAAACCATAGAACACTCAGAGGAATTGGCAGCTTAGGAGAGTGCAAGGCACATTTCAGTATGGACCTCTTGGATGTTTTGTAATATTCATTTTTGTTTGCCAATATGAGATTTACAAAGTATAGGAAAGAAAAAAAAATTTTAAAAAGGAAAGGTGAGAGGCTGTGAAGCAATATATATTTTGTTATTCTGCAAACTGAAAGACACTGAAAATGGTTAACCCTTTATGACCTATTACACGCTGTTTCCTTTACACACTACCCATCACCTCCCACTAAAACATGCCAGTTTCTCCACCTTCCCCTTTGGTGACTCCCAACAGTACCTGGGTTAAAAAAAGAGCAGTAGAGTATACACAAAACTCAGAGCTGCTCCATAGCTGTGCTTTGACTTCTGAGGTATTCTCTATGTTTCCTCTTCCTCAGTTTTATGTATTAAAGCTTATTTTTAACTAACGCTGTGATCCTAAGCTTCTTCACAGCCTCAACTAAGCCGTGTGATTCATGTTTCAAAGCCTAATATTTTAGCCTCAAAAGCAGGATGAAATACTGTCATTTGAGTTTTTTAATGACTATGGACTAGTACACGCTTTTTCAGCCTTTCCTCAAAGGCTCCAAATTAGAATAAAACTAATTTCCACAGCACATGTAAGCCAATAAAAAGAGTATAGCAGGAGGAGGATATGGAGCTGGAAGAGAATAGCATGGTACTGGGATTTGAGCTGAGTTTGTAGTGTATAATGATAAATTATGTACAAATATTATTGCTATTATTATTATGTAGTATTATTCTGTGCCAGCACTCTTTGCTGGTATGTCATTCCTGAATGCAAAATTCTTCTGGTTTTCCTCCCCTTTGCAGTCTGAATAATGGGGCTTATTTTGTGCAAGTTTTGCCCCAGGGTTTCCCTTCTCTGACTGGCAGATGAATATGTGGTTATAGCCTTCCACTCTGAGCCAGTGGAGCCACCCAGCTTCTCTGCTGTGATGCTTTCTGTAGCATAATACTCATGTGGAGCTTTACAGCAGAGAAGACAAGTGTTCATGGAAGCTTAGCTGGTAATCCAAAACCCCTTGAAACCAAAGGGCATTCTCCCTTTGGCCTCAGTGTGCTGCCAGCGGGTTGCTAAATTCTACTCTGGGACAAAGACCAGAAGAAAAACTCTGTCAGAAATTTAGGGAGGATGCAAGAAGGGAGTAAATGGGTCAGAGAACCTGAAATGAAAACAGGAAAGTTGAGATTATATTTAATAATAAGGGTCCTTGGGGAATAAACTGCAGTAAGCACTGAACAGCAAGAGAGAGGAGGTGATCCTGCAGTGAGGATCTGTGAAAGGCATGGAGACCAACACAATGTCATCTCTGTAAAGGAATGCAGGTGAGACCTTTTCTGCATAAACCTGGAGGCAGAAAAATGAAAAGTATTCCAGACTACCTGAGGTAAACTGGAGATTCCATCTGAGGCCTTCCTTCCTGTGGATTTCTCTTTCTATTGTTGTCTTTTTGGCACAAATAAGGGGTTGCCTAATTACCTACCTCAGCATGGGCAGAGCTCAAGAGAGAGGTCTTGTTGTTTGGTGTCTTATCTCCAAGAACCTGAATAATCAAATTTTTGATGATACAGCAGGCAAAGAACAAGAAGCTACAGTGTTGTGTAGCTATTTTTTCATGGACTGTCCCAAGGAAACAAATACCTCAGCCAAAAGGGTGGTAAAGAGCTGCTGTAGACATTTAGTCATTTAACTCATCCTTTTCATAAACAATCCCAGAAAAACAGAATATCTCTGTTCAGAAATTACATCTAAAGTGCATATATAGCCCATGACGTTTGATTTGCAGAGGATGTCCATTTGGAGTTCAAGGAACAAATACATACAGTCCCTTGTCGCTTGGAGAACACAGGCAGTTCCTCAAGATCTGCCAATGCCACTCTTCTGATGTAACTGTGGTCTGCCAATGACCATAGCACATGTGCCCTGTTTCTGAGGCGGCTGTAGGCAAAAACTCAGTATTTCCAGACTGAGTTGGTCATCAGGTTTCAATGGTCACAAATTAAATCATCAGCACTTTTATACATAGAGGCATTAAAGTCACAGTTGCCCTTTTTTGGCAGCATAGCATGCTTTCTTAGCATCTAAATATCTTTCTTTGCCATGTTATAAAAGATGGAAGTCATGGTTAATGAAGGATGAAAATATCTGGAACGATTTTTTTTTTTCCACTTGCATGAAAATATAAGGATATCTTGGTTACAAGGAAAGAAAAAGTTGTGTGAATTATTTACCACGAGAAATACAAAGAGTAACACTGAATAAAAATAATAAGTGCTATTCAAATGCAATAGAAGCCAGTAGAAGGCGGGTACTTGCATTTAAAAACTTATTGTATTCATGGCTTCATTTATTTTGGTGGTAGTAGAATGTAAAGAACAAAATAAATTAGAACCAAAAATGGAAAAGATGGGATTAATATACAGTATGCTGTGAATGATTTGTTGCTCTTCCCACAATGCCCCTCTCCAGCTTATCTGAACACTTAGCTATGTTTATTTCCATAAAGAATGCATTTTATTATGAAGGAAGCTAGCATGTGCTTTTTAAAATAAGGCAAAAACTTTATTAAAATTCAAAAGAAAAGTAAACAGAGATGATTTGGGAAGCTTTATTCATTTATTTGGGCAAACACTGCTAAAAACATTTAGGCGCACTGCATGTTTAAAAAGTAATAAATAGCTATTGTGCTTACTTCATAAACTTGTCAGAGTGTCTTCATTTTATTTTCCTGAACAAACTGAATTTCTGTACTGCTCATCCACAGCCAGTTAATAAATACATCACCCTAAAAAGTGCTGTGGTATTAAATTTACAGCAGATAAAATATGGATGAAGTTGCTGTGCTTCAGGTACGTCAACTGTGATTTAATATCTCTGACTACCCTTATGAGGAGTAAAAGATTACTCGGCTGCTCCAACAGCAAGATACTGACCTTTGCTCCCAAGTAACAGCCACTCAGCAAATAGTACCAAATGAAGAAGTAGAATAACATATAGATTTGCCATAAGAAAAAATTGATCTATACCCATATATCAAATCTGCTGATCAGAGCTCTGCAGAAAAAGTACCTCATAATCTTTAGCATGGAATTGCAAAAACTTTTGGTGAAAAGTATGGGGTTTATTTTAAAGTAAAAGATTTCTTGGGGCAAAAGTGTTCTATATGTGTACATGTGGTGTGTGGAGAGTGTCACACATATATCCAGGTATACATATGCCACCTTGACACATCTTCGAATATAGAAACATCAACAGATCTATTAGATCACCAGCTAGTGATCTAGCAATCAGTCTTATACCCATTTTCCATTTTTTCTGTTAATTCTTTGAAAGAATGGAGAAAAGCATAACATTGCCTCTGTAAATGAAGGCAAAATTCCTCTGGGGAAACTCATAAAAGTCTGATTTAATTTGTATCTTTAAAAAAGTTATATCTAAAGGTGATAAAAACCCCAGGAAGAAATGTTTGTTAGCAAAGAAAATAAATTCTTGTGATTTACATTTTGCCTTCAAAAAAAAGGTTTGTGAGTGAAAGGGTGCTACTCTGCACTTCAAAGCAAAAGCAAATGAAAAATTTTCAACAACAAAGCCAAAGTATGAAACAGACAAATCACTCTGCTGAGTACTTTTTAACCTACAGTGGCACATGCTAGCAAAGCTACTGCTGTATATATAATAAGGACTGAAAAGGTAATCTTTAAACGTGAAAGCAAAACAAGAAACTTCCTTAATTAGTGCTGATTAGTCCTACTCGAGGAGGTAGAATTTGATTTACAATGGTAAAATCAGTAGATTTATATGAGTATTAGACTTTCTCTGGTGAGATTTTCTCAAGCTATTTAAAATTATTTTTAAAATCTTCATTCTGTAACACCCATAATTTTAACATGATCTAATAATATTTGTGCTTCATAGTCTGACAGTTAGGTACATATAATAACTTGGTATCATAAGTAATTTTTGAACCCAATGTTTTTGTTTCCACACAAATGAAAGCCTTGTTCAGCTCCCATTTCGGTGCAAGCTATTGTTTTTAATAGGCAAGGGTTTTTTCCTGAAGAGCTGATTTGATTAACATGCCCAAGAAAAATAACATGATATTTGTCTCAAATGTCTGCTGTGGTTTTATTGCAAATAATAGACCATGATGCCTCAATGGCAGATTCTCAATGCTTTTTTGTGAAAGTTGGATTTCTTTCCAAATGAGACTTAGAAAATAATGAGATTTAAAAATGGGGAACTGGTGACATTTGTTTCAAGATTTTGTTTGGGGGTTTCCTTTCAGTTAAAAAACACCTTTTGCTATTAAGATGCAGTGGCTTGGTCAAACAGGAATGTGCATCCTGCCCATCCTAGCCCAGATGTTACTCATTCAAACAGACGTCAGCCCATAAACCTTTCTAAACAAGTGTTTTCTCCACTCTGATTGCACAAGGGATTTGGTTGGGCAAGATGACATTTTCTTGAGTGACAGATGCTCATGCTGCAGCAGTACCATGGACACTCATAATGTCCTTGCAGAGCAGCTGCTCCTTGAGGATTTTAGATGGTTTTCCTTGTGCTTGTAATAATAAAGAAAAAAAAATATTTTGCTCTTTAAACTTGGGGGGCTAAAAAACACACACAGGAATGAGAACCAAGACTTACTAGCAGGATTTAGAAAGTCTCAGAAGCTGAAGATGCGCAGATACTGTGAACCTTCTAAAGGCACATTGCTTCAAACACCATAGAAGTAATTTATTGGGCATCCCTGTCTTGCCTGAACTGGTAGCAGAAGGCAGGCACAGGAAGGATCACAGGAGACGGAAAGAAGGAAGGATAATTGGCAGATAATATGAGAGATTCAATTTTTTGCAAAATAAGTGGGTGGTTTCTAAAATGTATGGATGTTTTCTAAACTTTATTCCTCTGTATTTGAACTTTGAACAAGAAAGAAGAGATCAAATTTTAATATGCATTTATATAATAATAAATAATTAATAATAATAAATAATAAAATATTATAATAAGCAGCAATATCTCATGTCAATGCATATTATTCAGAACATTAGGAATTATCCCTGAACAGTCTATTACAGAATGGATTTCAAATTAATTTCAGAGTAGAGAACTTTGAGAAAACTTCTAGCACCCTAAATGGAGGTGGGTAAGATCAAAAGGCATTTCTTAATATTGGATTTATGTCTCTGGCCAAAAGAGTAGTGTCTCCCTGGTACAACCAAGGCGGTGTCAGTGACATCATGTCGCAGCCCATTACAGCATTCCCGAGCTCAGACGGCTGTCATGGAATATGACACACCACAAATATTCATAGAATTCACATGAATATTTTTCTCATTGCTACTTGGGTGTCACTTCACACAGTAAATACCCAGCCTCAATCCTTGCCTATAATCAGCAGTTAAGACCCAGTCTGTGGTGCTTGTACGCTGATCACAAATTCTGACATGAGCAGAGGGTGGCATTTCACCTCGAAATCCCATTTAAGAATATGAAAATGTTGAGAAACCTGCGCTATCTTGATGCCACAAACAAGACACTTTTTTGTTGGACTCCCATGCTGAATTTGGCCCAGTCAAACTTGTTTCCTCTCTCAAGGACATCCAGGTGAGGTGAAAACCATCCCTGCTCTCTAGGGATCCTATGGAAGGAAAAAGTTAACACAGTGAAAAAAAAAATTTAAAACACCTAAAGCTAGCACAAATGTTGTCTGTTTGCCTAGGCAGGGCAAATTGAAGAGATATGACTTGCCATCTAGACCCTGCTGTTTATCATGTCAAGTCAGACTCAAGAGCCGCTGGTCAGGAAATATAAGGTATTTATTGTTTTGCTGGTGCCTGCAGCAAGCCTGTCCTGTGCCTAACAAACAGGTTTCAGTTTTCAAAACCATTAAGTGTGTGAATAAGCAGAGTTTTTTTGAGGGAAAGTTGTTCTAAAATATAAAGTGAAAATCTGTAGCAAGGACATTACTCTCAGAGAATGACATTTGATCTCTCTTAAAATTGCTAGAGAGTATTCCAGAGAACACTCTTTGAATGGGATTGTCCAAATCCAAAAGGCTCTATTAGCATTCAGTAATTAAACAGATCAAGTTTAAATTGTTTCAAATCTGCACTTTTATTAGTCCTCTCCTGAAGTAACAGTGAATCTGATATTGAAAATACAACATCAACACAGATCTGAGGTTCTTCCCTGCAGACAGGAGGCAGAAGATGAAGAGTTGAAGGCGGGAGAAGGAGCATTTGGGCCTGGATTTTGCTTCTTTAAGAGTTCCAAAGGAAACAAAGAAAATATGGTGATTAGAAACCTGGAAATCAGGGTCAGGGGCACATGGGGAGGTATTTAAGACCACGTTTACATGGGGGTGAAAGGACTGGTGCATTAGGGAGGTAAAAATAAATTTTAAAATCTTCCAAGGGTTCAATGGTATCTGAGAGGACAGCAGTAATGAAAAGCATGATACAGGCTGGAAATGGCAAAAAGGGAGCATGGAAAACCTAGGCTTCTAGGAAGTAACACTCGGAGGTGCACTACCAGACATAATATGGGTTGGTTGGACCAAGGGGAAGTGAAAAAATATCTTTTGAGAGATTGTAAACAGGATCTAAGGACTCGGAGTTGCAGCAGGGGCTTTATTAGCAGAAAGCTTGCAGCATGCTTGCCAGCTCCGGGAGGCCTGGCTGCAGCACTGAGGACGTGCACACTTCTAACAAGCAGAGAGGGAGCCCGTGAAGAAAAGCTCCTGGTTTGCCTTGTGCCTAGATTAGGTGCTCGGTGTGCTCTTCTTAGCCTAAAGCCGGTTCCCTGCGTAAGGGCATCACAGCACTATGACCACAGAAGGCTGAAGACTTAACCCAGATTTTATTCAGTGAGGATTGCTTGATAGCACAGCCTCCCCTGTGGCAGCAGCTGAGAACCGAGCTCTGCTCCTGCAGCCGTGCACCAAAGGATTGATTCTGCAAGCTGCTGAGCACACATGGGAACCCTTCAGCCCACCTGAGTTCAGTGGGGCCTGCGAGCACTCAAATCCTTGCAGAAGTGATTGGCAGATGCTGGATGGCATCCTCAGAGAATAAGTGTTGGATGTTCCTTCCCCTCCTTATTAGTAGCAAATTATACCGGCAGCTGTCCAAGATTTTTTTACTCTGACCTGTCCCATTCTTAATCAATTGCTGATACGTGTGTGTGCAAGAGGTGAAAAAGCATATTTGTTCCTTTCCTTTTGAATATGGAGCCAAGAGACAAAATTAAAGTGGGGGGAGGAGGGAAAGGGGAAAGGAGAGTAAGGATTCACAAAGACTCTTGCAAATAAAATCCATTGATTTACATGGCTTTTTGCTAAATCACAAATATCTAGTTAGATCTAGAGTAAGAATTTATTCACAGAAATGCTCACAAAAAGCAAAGCAAATCCTACCATGAATAAATATTCATAGGACTATTTGCACTGGGAGAGCTCCCCTGGCTATTCTAAAAGCCTTTTTTTTTTTTTCCTGTAGTGTGGCTGGAAAGGCTAGAATTAAGTAGTTTCAAGAAGTGAAAAAGGAACATGAAGTGGTAGTCAGAGAGAAGTGTATTTGCTATTATCACAGCCAGGATCAGTGAAGCTCTTCATCAGGCAGATGACCATTCCACCTTACAACTGGTTTGCCTTCAGTCATGAGGCTCAAAACTGATGGTCCTGGGAAGCAGGGCACAAGTACCTTACGTGCCTACATGTTGTAAAAACAGACTGGCAGCTGGGGTATTACGTATTAGCTGTCCCAATGAAAGCTTTCTCTGGCCATGATGGGGGAGAGGGAAATTTAGGAAGCCACCATTTAGCTGATGGTGAACTCAGTAGATAGGAAACCTCCACAGGCTTTTTAAATCATTTGGGCCAGTTATTCTAACAGGGACCAGGACAGACATCTTCCTTGCCATGTCATGGCTGCATCAGCAGTTACAGAGCATCCTCTTTTTTTCCATTACCTGGTAAAATCACAGATTTTCATCTGCACAATAGCATGTCTCCAGCAGTGCCTGATTTACTTGTACGGGCTTTGAAACTTTTTGAATGGAAGAGACAAGTGATCCAGTAGAGTTGTTCCTGCTACCTCTGCCACCCTTTTGCAGGAGTTCATCCCTGGGCCTCTATGGAGAGAAGGAAAAGAGGAGAGATGGAGAAACTAGTTGTGAACAGCCACTGGAGCCACCTCCAGGTTACCTGACACTCCTTGACACAGAGCTGCTCCCTAAGCCTGGCCAGGCTCTGCCCAGCACCTTAAATACAGCCCACCGCTGGTTTCACCCTCTGAGGCAGTGTCTGAAAAGATGATGCAAGTCCCATTCAGCCACCCCAGCTACAGGCAGGGAAACCCCAATGTCCTGCTGGTACCTTCAGACCTGGTAGTAAAACCTTTCTGTCTTCAGTGAGGACCCTGAACACCTTGATACCCAGACAAGGGTAGACACACTGAATCCCTGTGAGTGCATTAAAGACTGAGAATTGCAATTTGGGACTGTGACTCCTGGAGAAAAAAAAATCCTTTTTTATCCTGACAGATTCCAATCCACTTTGCTTTTATACACAGAGTAAGCAGCATTTTATATATTAGTGAAAAAGCACAACTAAATTTTTAGATAGATTCTTAAAATGTAACTTTATTGAGAACTGAGATAACTTTGTTGTCAAATATTCAAAACAAAGGAAAAAACAAGAAAACAAACAATCAAGACCAGAAACCTAGCCAGTGTTGACCATATGCCTGAAAAGCTAGCAGCATCCAATATACAAGGGACACTTCATCCTTTCAGTGTACAGTTCCAGTAAAAACAACAAAACTGAGAACCAGTACTTACCTGACTTTGTAAATACTTTTATTTATTTATTTTCTTTCCAGTTTTTCACCCTTGATGTATCTCCTAAGACTGCAAGCAGGATACATAGTGCTTCATATTCCAAGTGCTGAGGCTTATCTATCAAAAGCTGACTGGAGTGGGTGGTGAAATACAGTAGGAGGTGGCTAGCTACACAGTTGTACTATTAAATTACTGTCTGTCCAAGGAGAGTAATCTCTTGTTTCAGCAGCAGGTACTACTACCAGAGACTGTAAAAACCTCAAGCACTCTGAAATAGGCTGTCATATGGAGCACCATAAATTACATCAGTCAAATATTCCATCATTCATTCTCTCCACGGTCTTACAGTGGGATGAATAGTTTGCACAGGGGAGAAAAACAACCACCAACTTTCTGATTCCTTTTCTATTTATTTTCTGGAAGACCTTCAGGGGCCATCTTCCTATGCAAAATTTTAATTAACCATAAAATATAATTTTCCATTTGCGTAGCTGCAGTCTCAGGGACCACACAGGCTGCTCCCCAAACCCCAAAATGCAAAAAAGGTGTAGGATTTTCTTTTTCTCAAACTGCAGCTATTGTTATCCACCCTATTATTAAGAAGTTTAAGGAATGCAGCATCAATGACTTCCTTTTCATCTTTGTGGAGTGGAACATTTGACAGTAAGTTAAAATCCTAAATAAAATATGAAAGCTGCCAGCACATGCCAAAAGTCTCTCGGAGAGCATATATGAAAAGTTGCTCCTAAGACGCAAGTGCCACTAATATCATATGAAAATTGCAAAAAGGTATATGAAAGTCACTAATGTGACATGAAAGAACAAAAGTCTTCAAATTATGTGAAAGTTGCTGTTACAATATGTTACCCTTACTGTTCTAGTTACTTTCTATCTTCTTATTAGCAACTTCCATTTCAAACTAATCTTTGATAAAAGTCTTGTTATATTAACAATTTTCCTTAAGTACTAGAAAATTGTATTTCCCTTTTCACTGAGTGAAGTGTGACCTCATTAGCAGACTTTTGTATTGTTGCATGGCTTTTTTCCTCCCTTTGCTTTGGAAAATACGTGTATTCCTGCAGCCACACTCTCTTCTCACTTTGTCTTTATAAAAAAACGTATACGCTGACTAGACCTCCCACAAAAAATTTAGGAGCAGGCTCAAAGTAGGTTTTTGGAATGGAGATTTCCAACATCTGTACCTCTCAGTCCACACTGCTAGCTGTAGAGCAGTTTAAAGGTATCAATACCGTGTCCAGGACGAGCCGCAATTTTTAGGAAACCCCATCCAAATGAGAGGCTGAGCCCACAGTAAGATGCCAAGTGTGTTTGAGTTCTCTTTTCAGGAGAGAGCTCTGGTGCAGGGTTTAAATCCATATTTGAGTAGAGAGGGTGCATTTTTACTAATCCTGTACAGACAGTATTCAGCAAATCCCTACTTCTGCAATCAAAGATGAGTGTTCTTGTGGAACCCCTTGAACGACAGTGAGACCTCATGAATGCGTAAGAGTAGGGCAGCATGAAGCTGAGTTCGGGGTTATTAGTACTTCAGGGCTATTTCTCTACAGACCAGAGCCTGTGAAAGTGTCAAAGCTGAAATGATCTAGAACACAGATGTAATACACTTTGTGTTTTATGGGTCCACTGCTTTTGAATATATTTTCATCAGACCTGAATCTTAGTTCTTCTTTTCTTTTCAAAATCTTCTGTGAAGGTGATGAAACACATTGCGTTGCTAGTTCAAGCTGCTGAAGTCCTGTATTTCTCCCATGTAACTCATGCAAGAAAAACACCAGGTCAAGCATGCTATGAGAGGGTCAGGATGCTAATAGGAGATGAAAACATGAATAGATGACAAACATTTGTAGTGCAGATTTCCTGTCTCCATATGTAAGCCAGACCTGACCTCTGCAAACTGTGAGGGGGTGGCTGCACTCCCCCACAGTGCAGTACTCAGTTTGTATGACGAGCTTGAGAAAAAGATGCCATCCACAAGTGAAATGGCTGTTGAATACCATGTGGCAAATCTGTGTCCCAAGATGCAGCAAAACAAGTCACTGACCGACATTAAATGTGGCATCCTTTTAACAGTTTCTCCTTATATTTGATTTTGATAGTGGGAAACTACAATTAACACCATAAATAGACTAGTTACTAGTGACTGTTCCTAAGCAAGAACCTATAATTTTCCTCCACCAGACCCTTCTCCTTCAATTATTGGTCAGAAGATAATGCAATTTGTACATTTAATAACAGTTTGAATATACTACTGTGGTGGATTGTCCCTGGCCAGATGCCAGGTACCACACCAAAGCCACTCTATCACTCCCCTCTTCAGAGGAGAGGAGGAGGAGAGGAAATACTGCAAAAGGCTCATGTGTCAAGATAAGGACAAGAAGAGATCTGACTACCACCAGTTACCATCAAGGGCAAAATGGACTCAGTTTGGGGGAATTAGTTTAATTTATTAATTAGCAAATCAGAGTAGGATAATGAACAATAAACCCAAGTTTTATAAACACTGTCCCTTCACCCCTCCCTTCTTCCCAGGCTCACCTTTACTCCCCATTTTCTGTTTCTCTTCCCGCAGTGGCACAGGGAGATAGGGAATGGAAGCTGCTGTCAGTTCATCACATATTGTCTCTGCTGTTCCTTCTTCTGAGGAGGAAAGAATCTTCACGCTCTTCTGCTCCAGTGGAGGGTCCCTCCCATAGGAGGCAATTCATCATAAACTTCTCCAGCGGGAGTCCTTCCCGCAGGCTGCAGTTCATCATGAACGACTCCAGCATGTGTCCCTTTGAACTGGGTGCAGTCATTCAGGAGCAATTGCTGCAGTGTGGGTCCCCCACAGGGTCACAAGGCCTGCCAGCAAACCTGCTGCAGCATGGGCTCCTCTCTCTATGGGGCCACACGTCCCACCAGGAGCCTGCTCCAGAGTGGGCTTCCCATGGAGTCATAGCTTCCTTCAGGCATCCCCCTGTGCTGGAACTGGGGTCCTCCAGCTGGGGATATCTACTCCACCATGGACCTCCATGGGCTGCATGCCTGACTCACCGTGACCTTCCCACCACAGGCTGCAGGGGAAACCCTGCTCTGGCACCTAGAGCACCTTGTCCCCCTCCTTCACTGACCTCGGTGTGTGCAGGGCTGTTGTTCTCATGTATTCTCACTCCTCTCTTCTCTGAACGCTGTTGCACAGTAACTTTCCCCTCCCCTTAAATCCAGAGGCACTACCAGCATCGCTGATGGGCTCGGCCTTGGCCAGCAGCAGGTTCATCTTGGAGCCAGCTGGCATTGGCTCCATCAAATACAGGGGAACCTTCTGGCAGCTTCTCACAGAAGCCCTGTAGTCCTGCCAGTACCAAAACCTGGCCATGCAAACCCAATACAACAGCTAAAAGATGAAGTTATTATAATTTTATTTGGAAAAAAAAAGAAAAGAAAAAAAACGAGAAAGAAAAGAGAAAAAAACAACTTTGAAGCTAATAATCAAAAGATTAGAGAAAGGATATCTTTTAATTAATTTCAAACCCTGGATTGAGTATTAAATAGAAACATGAAAGAAAGATTTCCAATTGGAAGGGCTGGTAACTGAAGAGTCTTCACTCTCTTGAGGATTACCATTTAATTTTAAACATTGATTTAAAATAAATGATGGTACAGTCCCCAAGGAAAGATGTATTTCAGTTGTAAACATAAGAGTGATGTATAATAAATGAAATATATAACATTCTCCTTGAGGAGTTTTTTACTTTATTGTGCAATCATGCTATGGGAATAATTTATACCTTTTAACTTGAATCTCAGACAAAAGCTATCAGGTATCTTTCTGTAATCAGCTTTTCCTTTATTTATTTGCCTATATTTACATATTTGCAAATCTGTCTGTGATGTCAGTTCTTCCATCAATGCCTGCGAGGGTACATGATAGATGGGGAAGGTTTACTCTGGATTATCATCTGAATGACAAGGGTCTCATAACAGGCCTGACCAAGTATCTCACCTTATAGAAAGCCTCCTAGTTCCTCACCTCACAGTCAGTTTCCTCACTTATCTCATCATAACCACTGCAGCCTTTCTCATTCATGACTGTATTTGTCAGCTCTTCACTCTGCCGTAGTCCTCCCATTTTCCAATTTCTTGTTCCTAAGTATTAAGATATATTGTACCCTAGTTCTAGGAGAAGCACCTTTTCCGCTTCATTTGTTTTGTGTCCTGTCAGCATCTAGGTGAACACAATAATTAATTATGAATAGTTGCTTCAGTACTGCTTTTAGGGATTCTTTTTCTAGGTGTTCCCATTCCGCTTTTTTTTTTTTAATTTACAGAAAAGAAAAGTGACTGCCAATTTTATTGGGCAAAAGTTTGCTTTAAGTAATTTTCCTCTTAGGAAAAACATATGCTCTATCAACTCAGCTCTTGAGATCTGTTTCTAAGGCTTCAGGCTTTATATTTGTCCAGCTGAAAGACAAAGACTTGTTCAGTATTTAGCCGTCCAGACAAGACTCCATCTTCTGATCTCCTAAATCTCACTTTTCCTGAGACTTTCTTTGCTCCAAGAGGGAAAATAGAAGCACTTCCTGAGGTGGGTGAGGCACAGCTTAGGAGGCACTGTGAAAACCAGAACAAGTACTTCTTAATGGGTTCTGATGGTTTCCACAATCTATACAAGACGTAGATAGTAAAGAGTGAATGCACATTCAGATGGATGGTGTCTTCCAACAATACTTGCTTTCTCTGCCCTCTTTTGTAAAAATTCAGTATTTGCTGTTTTCAGAAGACAACTGCTATTTTTTTCTTATTGTTTGGATACTACTGCATCTTGTCCTTATAGAAGGGTTTTGGATCAAAAGTACTTTGTAACTTCAGTTTCTTTGACACACTGCAGTGGAAGGTGAATGAAGAGATAGAAGGTGGAGAATATTTCCTAATTAATTACAATATTATTAAAGTAATTATAGTTGTGATATATTACTCGAGGATTAGTCATCTCACCATGGAAATTCCTTTGCACAGAAAGCCACATGTGGAGAGTTGCTTTCTTTGAGCTCATTCTACACACCGGGCTTTTGGATACTTGGCAATTTTGGTTATATGGAGATTTCAGTACAGCTAATAATGTGAATAAAATGAAAACTTCCCCCCTATTCTCCACACTTAGACCACTAGACAGCATAATAAAATGTGTTGTGTGAAATATTAACAGCATTGGAGCAATAATTCTTCACTGAATATATGGCTGGAATTAGAAGTGCAAGGAACACACATTGCGGACCCTTAATATTTCCCTGTCTAAAGACTGATGCACTCATGGAAGTAAAATGTTACTTCATCATAGTGCAAACTGGCAATTGTTCCCTTTCCCAGACTTATTTCTAATAATCTGAGGAGAAAAGACAATTATATTTTTAACATTCTTCCCTTGAGTCAAGTTTCAAATAAGTGCATAAATACCTTCCATTCAAAAACCAGCAGATTTGGTGTGTTTGAACAAGCCAGCATCTTGGATTAGTTATGAGACCAACCAGTTGCTCAAGGATCCTGTATGGACCTGAGATCTTATCTTGGTGAAAGAATCCCAGCCTTTAACTCCTGCTGTAACAGCTGGATGGGGTATTGGTGATTAGTTATCAGTCCTAGTGTCAGCCTCAATGAGATAGTATCTGCCATTCTTCTTTTCCAAAGTTTAACCAAAACCTTTAAATATTGGTCAGGCAGACAAACCTTGCCCATCAGAGACACAGTGCCAGCTGTCTGCCCCTGGACACTCTGCCCAAGAGCTGGATATGATGTCAGTCACTACTGGCTTTCAGAGAGGTACGAGCTGTCAGTAGGCTCACCGGGGGCAGATGAAGAAAGTGGGCTCCCTTGTGTTTGCTGAATACATTGCTTTTTGAACATTAAAAGGTGGTGAATTTGTACTTGAAACTCCAATCAAGGAAGATAAACAGAAGTAGGAAACTCTCTTCTCTGCTGTGTTTCTGAAGAGACTGAGTTCCCAGCCCAGCACCACTGAAAGCCAGAATGAAACAAGTGGCCTAGAGCTCCCATGAGACATGCTGATTCAGCATGTCTTCTGTAGCCTGGTTTCCAACTCCTGCCTCCTGACCATTTTTTCCCAGGACACCTCCAGGAGAGGGCAGCAATGGATCTGCTGGCTACTTTTCCCCCGAGATGAAGCACCCCCTGCCCACCCTCCCCCCATTGCACACACCCTTTCTCCATTGGGTGCCAGTAGGCATAGCAAGCCCCTGGTTTTGCCTCAGGGGTTACTCAAGCCATTTGGACTTTTCCTTACTAGTTAATAATTATGGAAAGTTCTTTCCAAAGGTACTTAGTTTTACTGCTCTATGGCTTCTGTTTTAAGACAAGCACTCTGATACTAAATCCTGTGTTACAACTCATGGACACCTGAGTTTCACTGCAGTACTGCATGCACCTCTGCTTTTTATGCTGTGGTCCCTACAGGGATGCTCACTAGTAGAGGATGAGCACCAACAATCAACAATTACATTATTCAAAAGATCTTTTTTTCTGTATTAGACAAAAACCTTATTAAATTTGAATAAATAGCAAAGGAGGAGTCCTTTTTTCCCCCCCTCAAACCTTCATTTTTTTGTTCTTTTATTTCAGAAAGTTTTTCCCTTACTATTGTTGTGACAGGGTTTCTCTAGTCTGAAAAGTATGTAACAAACTACAGATAGGAACATTTATAAAAATGAAGCATTAATTACTGTTAGCTTATTTTAAGTAAAACACTACTAAAATTATTTCAGACAAATCACATTAGTGTGATAAAAGGAGACCTTAGATGTTTACAACAGCATTACAAATAGGTTAGTATATCTTAAAAGCTAGAATTCTAGGCTTTAGTCTGAGTCAGGCAGAAATTATCTGACATTTTTATTTTAAAATTGGAGCCAAATCTGATAGTTCTTTAAAAACATTTCCACAGAGAAACTTAAATATCTTCTATCTGCTTATTGTGCAGAAGATAGCCCAAAATATTTGCCATCTTTATGATTATGAGGGAATTTTCAAAACCCTGCAAGGCAAAGAGAAGATAAAAAGCTTAAAAATCAATCATTTGGAGAGAAGTTGTATTGATTCCAAAAACTTCAGGGCTCATGTGATGAGCTTTAAGCCTCTCACCAATTGTGTGGCACCATGCAGAAATCTGCCAAAACAACACAGTTTGGTGCTCATTGTATCCTAATTAATACTATAATGAGTTTCCTTAGATAGCCAAATCCTTAATCAGCCCTATCAAAACTATGTCTGTTCAGAGAAAGACTCATGTTAATTCTGCTTAATTCCTGACAATGGTTAAGCACCATTAATACTCCATAATTTCATTGTATGTTATTGTAATCATATCAGCATATATCTCGGCAGCTACAGAAGGCTCAATAGGCTGTTCATGAATTATCAGTCACGTGGTTCTGTTTCTCTAAGAGACTATCTTCCATCACAGCCAGACCTCCTCTGCCCTCCCCACAGTCAGTAGCCTAAGCAGGTATTAATAAAGGTCTCCTTTTTAAAATTGCACTGCTCTAAATGGTCTTTAAGGGACCCAGCAGTAATCTCAAGATCCCTATATTTTAGCAGGAAGGCAGGACAGAGGAATTAATAAGAGCCCTTTCTGTGTAAACTGCTCCCTGCTCTAAGGCTATATCCTGATGTCAGGGCGCTAAGAGAATTTTAAATGCACAGGATGGATTGTTTGTGTTGCGAAAGCGAAACAGGGGGCAAAGGCTAAGAGACTTGAGAAAATTGAAAGACTGCCAGGGATGCTGGGATGCAAATAGCAACAAAACAGGGATAAATGCTCCTGCTCACATATGCAGGAGTCCTGCAGAAGGGAAAAAAAAAAAAAGAGAAAAAAAAAAAAAAGGGGGTTATTAATTTTCACCAGGCTGTATCTTACAGCTGGTAGCTCAGCATCAGTTTTTGGTGTAATGAAAATGGTCTGAGCAGAAGATAAATGGTTCATAAAGTGGACCATTTAGATGCAATCGAGGCTCAATCTGGTCAGTGACTAATCACGTCCCCCCAGTAAAGCTGAATTCCACTAGCAGACTTTTTTTTTTTCCTGCTGTACCAGTGAATTGTAGTCGGGTCTAAGTTCAAGGCAGGCAGAGAATTATCTTGATTTATTAGAGCGCTGCCTGGCCGTGCCACTCGCGCTGCTGTGGCTTTGTGGGCTTCTGCCCTGTTGCTGTCGGAGTGTAATTTTTACTGTTCCCCTGTGACTAGTACACGGCATCATTTTCAGCCGCTAGAAAAATGGGCTGCTTTTGCACCTGTAATTTTTCTTCTTTTGCTGCTGAAGGTATATAATATATCTCTAAAGTGCGTAATAAGTTTCTGAAAAACGTGTTTTTAAAAGAAATTGATTCCAATGGTTTATAAGCCTGAGCAAGGCCACATACGGAAATGCACCAGATTGCAAAGGTATGCTTGGTTGAAAAGGCAGCCATTTTTTTTCCCCTTCCATTTAGTAAATTCAGACTTCCAGTCCAGGGTGTAATTTCAGGCATTTTCTATACAGTAGCTGCTTCTCATAATGAACTCTGATCAAATAAAAATGTTGTTTATATTGAGACTTTACAAGTCCTGATTAAATATAAAATAGAGTAAAATCTCTCATAATGACATTTAATTGTGAGAAAGAAAAGATTCCAATATAAGAGCGTTCAGCTGCATTTGTTCAATGTTCCTTTGCATAATGCCATTTATAGATAGTTCAATTATGACATTATTATGAGCAGCATATGAGTAACTAACTGGTTTGTCGTATTTTTAGACCTATGGAGAAAGAACTTGGGTAGGAACTACATCATTTCTGGTGGGAGTTTTTTTACAAAAGGGACATTATTTCTGCTGAGATTTGCAATGGCAATTTGTTTAATTACGCCTGACGTTTCACCCATGATTCTGTGAGAATCTTCACAAAAAGTGGGAGGAGGGAGGAGGACGAGGAAGGGGGAAAGCCCCAGCTTACCTTCTGGAGAGAAAAGAACAAACAAACTGAATAATTTAAATATAGGTGCTAATATATTTTCCCCAAGCCAGTTTGTTCCAGGCACTGGAAGAAGACAAGCTGGTGAGGGCTTTTGTTTTTTTTTCCTCTGAAGAATCTGACAGATGTGATAGGTAAACTATCAGGGCTAAGCAGGCAAAAATGTTACTGTAAACCCTGGTGGCAATATATCTTCTGCAAGTAGAGTTCAGTTCCTCAGCTGTAGCTGAATATTTTTTGAAGTAGAGTTGGTTTTATGAAGTGCAAGTATGAAGATGAGCATATCTGATCTGAGGTTTGTAATTAATTAATTCAAGATCAGCTTCCCTATGCTGTCTTTCACCCATTTTTTATCTATAAGGGAATCCTTGGGTTACTCAGTTTGGGGCAGGTTAGGTTATTTCTCTTCCCTTCTTTTTTACTTTTTTTTTTTTTAATAAATTCCTTACTTTTAATGTTGCTGGAACTATAAGGAACAGCATAAACAAAAGGTAAACCAGACTACATAAATATATACAAACTGAGATGATGTCCCTTGCACACATGTAAAGCAGCTCCATGTGTTGAGAAGAACTCCCCGTCTGTTGGCTCCACAGGGTGGGAACAAATCTGGAAAGTACAGAACAGGATCATTTCCCCATTTCTTTGTTGCAAATAATTTCTGAACCAATGCCACCACTCTGGCTTTTCAGATCTAATCTGGCCTTACCAGAGGTTGTAAGACTATTATCTAGGACATTAGAAACAGGAAATGACTACAGATCTTCCCCCTTCAAAAAAAGCCCCCAAATACTTCATAGAGCACCTTCCAGTGCATGATTTAATGATTTTTTTTTCTGACATTGAGGTTGCCTAAGGACCTCATGACCCTGAAGAAGCAAATTCAAATTGCTCTTCTCATCCTATGCTCCAGAAGTAAGTCTGAAATATCCAGAGAGTGATCTGAAGTTGTACCACCATCCAATGCCTGGAAAGACTCCTTTCAGCAACATTAGGTTTTTATGCTAATCTGCCAGGCTTTCCTCATTATCACATTTACATTTTCATACCTGCTGTTTCTTTCTTTTCTTTCTCTGGTGACAAAGACCCCAGCAAAGCCAAGCCAGTTCAGATAAAGTCTTGAAAACAAATCTAACAGTCATTAAGGACAGCAGTGTGGTGATTTTGGTGCTCATCTGCTCATTTCATGCAAGCTTCTAAGTAACCACCATGGTGCAGCTGTCAATCACTGTCAGCAATGGGCCAGAAATGAACTGTGAATTCAACACCCTTCTAACCTTGGGTGGGGGAAGGCCACACAGACACGCAGATACTTTGGGTGCCGAACAATATCCTTCCAGTTCCTGCTTGACCATGACCCGAATGTCATGTTATCCATTTCATGTACTCAGAAATATGTTCAATCTCAGTAAGGCGTTCCATTCAAGTTCCATTCAAAAATCTGGCCTTTTTAGGGCACAGAGTCCCCAGCCCAAACCTCAAGCCCTCATCTGACAACATCCTCAAGCCATCTCCAAACCTGAGTAATAATTTGATCCAGAAATGAAACAGAAGCAGACTCAGTCCCCTGGAGGTAAAAAGCTCCTCAACACCTTATTAGCCAGGCCTCGATCAAATTTGGTTCACTTTGATCATTTGTTGCCAATCTCTTATGCCTGAGAAGAATTCTTTTGTCCCAAAGGCAAAGGGAGGCAGAAAAAAGAAGAAGAGATTTCACCTGTTTGTTCTTTATTTGCAGCAATAATTCATATTTCTGAAAGCATGTATTGCTAAGAAAAAGGGACCATTTTCACTGGTCACAAAATGATGCTTTTACTCCTCCTTAATGTGACTTTTCAGGAAGAAAATTTTTTCAAGTATAAATAAGAAGCAGCTATTCAAGACATTTTTATTTATTAATAGTTAGATTCTTTCTCTAAAAGAACCAACACAAACCCGCCATAACACCTTGATTGCATTACTACTTCGTATTTGCCTGCATAAATAAACCTGACGTTTTACTGCAAGAGAGGCAGCTATTTTAAAGATGGCAAAATGTCAGCTCTTGGATGGTTGGTTTCATTTAACAGGGCTCCACATGAATTTATGAACTGTTCCATAACATCTTCTCCCTGCATCAAATGGCAGACTTTGGGCAGAAACCCAATGTATGTTTAGCTAATGTATAACAAACAGAGTATTTACATAGTCAGTGGACCCTATTAGGTATTAAGAATGGTCTCTTTCTAAATTTACTGTTAATTCCCTTCCGCAACAACCTCACTGAAGTGCTCGCTTCTCAGAGAAAGCTAAGAAAATGTGCATCTACTCTCATGTGTGTATAGGTCTTTTCTTTCATTTTAAAATCTCTTTAACAAAACTTGTGACAGTTATTTTCTTTTGCTGCAAGAGTGAGAATGTAGTTTAAGATATTGTTTCCTGACTTTAAAGGTGCCTTGTGGTTTTTAAGGATATTTCAGCAGCTAAAGAAATTCTACCGCAGACACAATGTACCAGTTCATTTCTTAAGCAATAAATGGCAAGCAGGGTGGTGCTGAATAAGCATGCTTATATGGAATTTCTCTTTGAAAAGACCACTAGTTAGGCCCTATAACACTTCAGTTGATATTTCCACAGTGCAAACACGATAGTGGAAATTAAGTTGCCCCAGCAAATTCAGTTTAGAAGAAATTTGTTATGAATAAAATGCTGCTGCTGGCCTTAGAACATTGAATTTATCCACCAAATAATATCTTAGAAATACCACTTCAGAAGAAATCAGCTCTAAATAATTGATAAATTTGGTTTGTTTAGAAACCTTTTGACCCCTGTAATAGAAAGTAAAAACACATTTCAGTTATTAAAGTCACATATATTCCCTCTGGTAGGGGAAGCTTTTAATTTTAAGCTGGTCTCTGTTGGGGCCATTTGATAAAGCTTGGAAAAACCTTTTCAACTGCTGCTGGTGGATTTGGGTCAGCTTCCCTTGGGAAAATGGCAAAAGATAAATTTCTAGCTTTTCATAACACATAAGAAAACTTCAGAGATTTTAAACATCAAGAACTATTGGAACTGAAAGACACAGTTTCTCTTTTGTTTCTCCCCCTCCTCCTCCTGCTCCTTCTTCTCTTTTATTTCCAAAAAGAACTTTAAATTCTCTTGTTGTTTTAATTTTTTTTTTTTTTTTGGACTATGGAGGTTAGAAAGTTTTGACCTCTCTAACTGCACTACCAGCGGTCCTTATTAGCCTAAGATTTATTTTGAGATAGAAATATCATTATGCGGTTTTTGTTTTTAAATGGAGCCATTTCATTCTACTGGCTTCAAAGCCAAGAGCAAAATAAAAACCCTCTATCGGTCTTTTTTTTTTTTAATGCATTTCTTAAACTTTGCTTCAGTCACTGTTACCAGAACTTTATGTCCACAAATATAAGTCAGTCTCATTTCCCCAGGACAGTAATCACAGTTTATGAATGAGGGCACTGATCCTACAGGGATTGCCAAAATGTACCTGACCTCACTTCACTGCTGTTTCTCAACAGAGAAAGAAATGGGGGTAAAAGAGAAAAAACCTACTTAATACTTATGAAAACAGAAAGACATAATAACACCCCATGGTCAAATATTTAAGTAGCCACTTCTGCATAAAACAAATACTCACAGGCAGCAAGGCAGATTGTGCTGCCCTCTGAACCTCAGACCTGCAGACACCCCTGCACATATTTGCAAAGGTTGCTGCTGTTCTTTGTCCCTTCAGGAGCTGCCTCCAAGAAGCAACATCTGCAGACTTTGTGGGGAACATCCATTTCTATACATTCATCTGAGACTACCAAATTCAGTTCATATAAATTACTGAATGGCCATCATCCAACAGAAACAACCATCTCCCTCTGATAGCCTGAGCTGAACAAGAACAAGCATCCTAGAGGATAAAAATCTATGTATTTTCTTACAGGCTCTAAAACAATTCAGCTTCTCTTCCCTGTTGTCATTTAGACTAAAGTATGTTTCCCTGGAATATATTTGTGAGCAGTGAGACACTGGTAGATGGCTCTGGCAAGCTGAATTCCTCTTCCCGAATTTCATGGTGAATGAAGCATTGGCACTTTTGAAACTACAGAGCAGCTGAATTTTTTGATAACTGGACAAGTCCCTAACAATCCCGCTTACCTACAGCCTGTGAAGAGTGCTCAGGAACAAACTGGTAGAAGCAAAGCTTTCCTCCTAGACAACTAGCCTTTCTTGAGCAGCCAGTTGTTTCTTTTTGCCTCTTCATGCTTGGTTGCTATTCCCAGTGTAAGACACTTTGTTGCACGGATGCAGTGGTAAATTATTAAAAGGGTCTCTACCAGGTATTCGTTCATGCAGTCACAAATTATGTGTTCATGTACCTCTGCCTATTCTTGGCAGGTGCAGCTCCTCTGTGAGTACTTTAGCAATTCAAACACCTGCATTATTTCATTACTTTAGAGCTGTTATTCAAAGAGTTGCACCTACACCCCATTAGCACCCTCAGAGGGAGGCCAACTCTTGGTAATTTATGTTGTGAAGGGATTGCCACCTTGGAGAAGAAAGATAACATGCAGAAAGCTAGGCTGTGATATTACAGCCATACTATTCCAGCTTCTCAAATAAACACACATAGCACACATCTTCATGGTCACTTGGTCCACTTGGATGAGTGAAAGGGGCTTCTTTGTGTTTACTGTGCACTCAATGTTCACACAGGAAATAGCTGAGGAGCTGCCAGTATTTTAAAAGGTGACAGGCTGGAGTATTCATGGTGTTTTCCTTGTGCAGGAATGTCTTGGAAGGCTGTGACATTTTGAATTGGAATTTTTTTTTTTTTTTTAGCTCTTCCCCCATGCTTCTTCTCTCTCTTCCACCCACCTTATCATAACCTCCAGCTCATAGACAACTGTTGGATGATTCCCTTCCACTGCCTTTCTCATACTTCAGTAGGCTGACTCTTCCCACCTACTGCATCACACAAACTACAGCTGGCTAATTCCTTGCCCCTAATGATTGCTAGCAGTACCTTCCCACACATATGCACCAGCACATATTCACCTGCTAGAAACCTCTTTATGCTTTTCATCATCTGAAACACTGAAATAAATCTGTTTCTGGCCAAAACAATTGGATGTTTACACCAGTTTCAGAGGAAAGAGCCAGTATATGCAAAGCCTGATTGTTACAGTTACATTACAGTTACCACAAGTGATTAGCTAGAAGAAAAATCACCAGGTAAGCAAGAGTACTGAAACATTTTTATGCAGAAACTAAAACATGAGCAAAAACTTCTTTAAACTGATTGCCCAATAGCAAAATGTCCCAAGTCACAAGGGAGCAGAAACATGCTCTGTTGGGAGGGAAAGAAAAAAAAACAACCTTGCAATTATTTCTGTCAACAAGTATGTCTTCCAGAATACATATGAAAGTAAAGCCAATCAAGTTCAACTATGCAGTGTCTGATCATAGTGAAATTCAGAAACCATTGTACACAATCCTTTTTTTAAGGCAAAAAGCAGTGGAAATAAAGTGATACTGTTAAGAATAGAAAATTTTTAGTATATTTACATATTTAATATACTTGATAGTTGCCAGAGTACCTGTCTATTGAATAGAAAAAGAAGAAAGACACAGTAAGATGAGAAGTCCAGCACCCAGCTGACCATTTTCCACACAAATTAATTGCAAATGAAAACACAAAACAGATCTACCTTTTCAGTACTAGAAGAGGGTAACTCCAGCTGAATATTCACCAGAAGAGGCAAAATTATCCACAGGATAAAAATATTGTAACACCATAATAATGAAACAAGCACTTTGACATTGTGTAAAAAACACCACTGTGTCATTGTCATTAAAAGCAAGAAATCAGGGATGGTAGCATTATCCCTCATTCTTCTCTATGTAATTAGAAAGCAGAGTCCAAGATGTCTTATCAAAAATAAAACATGTAACAACAAAATCAGCAGTAAATACTGCAAAGCAAATGCAAACAAAGCACTGAAACCTCATGAGATCCATGACCATGTCAGCCTAGTGTTGGAACAGATTTATTTGAATCAAACTGGAAGGATTACCTCTTGTAATGATTATTTCTTGAGTATTTTTTAAATTGAGCTGTTGAACCGCCCATTGATGCAACAATGTAATGACACATTGAAAATCACAGTTTGCTCATCACAGGATTCCAGATGAGTTAATAGCAGATAATTGCACACATTTTGCAAGCACGTCATTTCAACAGTTCTCTTTGATATTGCAATTTAAGTGCACCTTGTAAACTCTGGCTATGTACAGGCAAGTGTGCTGGAAATACACTGTTTCCAAAGAGAAATGAACTTAAAACAACAAGATTAAAAACAAGCCAAAACCCAACAATCCAACCAAAAAGCCTACATTTTCTAGGTTAGAACATTTTGATCACAGAGGCATAAATGTTGGTGTCAAAACAAGTTCTCTGAATAAAAGTTGTTTAAACCTAAGTTAGCTTCAAAAGAAAATACACATAAGCTGGAAGCAAGCAAACATGGGGACAAAAATGCCACAAGTTCTCTGCATTAGCAGCAGAACTACTGCCAGGAGTTACATCACCAGCACCAAGTATACATGCCATCACTCTGTGATACTGGTGAAATAAAAGCCTTTAAAGAGCACCCAGGTGGATACTACTGCTCTGCTTCTTGAGGTAGCACAGATGCAGCCTTCTATGTCTCACTAACTGTGGCTCCTAGATGGAAGGGAGAAGAAAATTTTGAGGCATAATGCATTTTGTCCTAAGTTAAACACCTTAAACAAGTTTACCTTCAGTTGGGTAAATCTCACCCAAACTCACCAGCCATGCCATAAAACAAAGCAACACACAAACACAGGTGCACACACTACATCAGAATGCAAATTCACTTTGACAACTGCATTTGCCATAACAAAATGAATTGTTTGGGGAAAAAAGAGACCAGATGATTTGAATATCAGTTACTGACAGTTGTCCTAAGTTCCACCTGAGACATTTCTATTCATGTGTGTGTTATTCATAAGTGTCACAAGTTGGTAATATCTTCATTTCAGCTGGTTTCATTACCTGCATTTCACTTCCAAAAGAGTGGTGATACAGATCTCATGGTATCCACTGCAATTATAAAATTGATTTCTGCCCTCTTTATATCCACAGAGAGGCTGAATGATCCTCCAAGCAGGGCTGCTTCTGAGCCTCTGCCCTGGTGCCAGTGTCTGCAGCTGTATGTCTCTTTAATTGGTGGTAGGAAGCGGGGTAATCATCAGAGCCCCGGGTTGTCCGCTTAACGCAGCGCTGCCGAGTGTGTGACACGTGCTGCCGAGCGTCGGCGTGGCTGGGGATTTGCAGTACATTCTTAGCCCTTTCCCTGCTGAAAGCAAATAGCAAGTTGGAGGAGGCATGTTCCCACAAGGCTTGGCATGTGCTCGGTGCCTCCCCATGCTGCAGAAGACCATCTTAGCTGGAATTCTTGCGTGCATTTAGCCATTAGGAATTTGGTTCACATTTCTGTCCTACCAGTAGCCTCACTAGAAAGTTACCGTAACAAAGGTCTGAAGAAGCTAGTCTGTTTTATCAAATATAGATATTAGGACCCTTTATATCACACCAGTAAAGATTTCTACATTAGGTTAAAAACATTTTAAGCTTTGTGCATGAGTCTTTGAACTGCTGCTCTTCGGGAGTGAGTTGAAGGGAAGCTAGCAAGAACAATGTCAACTTTACCCATAAGCTGCCGAGTTCCTGGGAGCATATTTCATTTCAGAAACCTAAGGGAGAGTTAAAAAAAATCTCAGAATTCTGATATCAGGACAAATTCTGAAAGCAAAATATGGTTTATCTCTGAATTGTTTTAAAACTAAAGTCTGAAATGCCTCTAAACTAGAAATTTATTTTTCACTCAACTCTAGTTATGAAAAGTTTTGGTTGAAGATGAGTATGGTTCTCTTGATACGTGTATGTGTGTGGAGCTCGGGGTTCATCTCAGAATCTGATGATTGTGAGTCCTGGATAAAATCCACATCTGAGCACAGTGATCAGTATATGTCTATGCTAAATGATGAAGAGCAAAATCTAGGTTTTCATTCCAGGGCAAAGAACATTATTCTGCAAAGTCTTGAGCAAGATCTTTCTACATAAGAAGTAAAATATTTGGAGTGCGCAGCGCCTTCAGTGACTGAATTCACAATCTACACTAATGACATGGATTCTGTGGCTGTCATGGGTTCTAGGTAGTTCTTGAAAATGCTTAAATCCTGTAATTTTTTAACAAAGGAGTTACATACATGACCTAAGATTGAGTTTAGTGGATAGCACACACTATTTCTGAGCATAAGAACATATGAGATTCCAGGTTCACAAACTGCCAGGTGAAGTAGTTACTTGGACTGTAAAATCAAGCATCAAGCATATGGGATACACATCATAAGGTCACTCCAAGACAGACTACAGTATCAGCCTTTTGGTTGTATGTGCTAACCTTCTCCTACCCTCAGAACAGCCCACCCTGAATACTGATTTAAACAGGATCAGTTGGAAAATGTAGTGTGATCATATGTAACACACATTTGCACCAGAACACATTCATGTAAAAGAGTCTAAATAAGGGTTCAGAGGCGTTTCTTAACTCTCAAGTACTAGCTCTTGCAGCCACAGGAAAGTTAATTTAAAGATAACTCTGCTGGGAATTATTTTACACTCCTTATTTCTGGCATCGGAAGTTACACATGGATCTTGAACCTGCTGCATTGCAGTGAAGGATGCTATTGCTAGGATTGTTGAGAACTTTAACTGCACACATGCACATTAGCTGAGGAAAGATGTTTTTGTGTGTGTTTGTGTGTGTGTGTTTGTGGGTGTGTGTGAATGAGGAAAACATCTTGAGTCTATAGCGTCGAGAAGCCTGTTCTGTTACCCCTTAAGCCAAGTATTTTAGGGATGATTTGGGATGGAAACTGCTCAGTTTGGATTTTTTTATAATGTAAGACCACAGACTTAACCTCTTCTTCCCCTGCCTTTCCATTTTCTTGTCTTCAGCTGGTTCAATCTGTGTCTCTTGGTGTTGGCAGTGTCAGTGTGAGCTTGGCCTGCAGCCTGGAGTCTACTAATGTTTTCCCAAGAGATAAAAATAAGAGAAGGGTAATGACAATTTTTTTCACTTTGCATCCTAAATGGAATTTTATGGGACAAAGAGAAGAGACTTCTGTGACCCAAAGGGATTTCCTCTGCTGAATACCAAACACCTTCTACAAACAACAGAAATGTGAGAGATTCTCAAAATAAAAGGTCACAGGGATTTTCTATAATAGAAAGGCTTTAACGACAGGGTGTTGTTACCAGCTGCCCTTACAGTGAATCAGGAAAAATCCTGGTGAAGGACTTCCTCAATATGTTTTTCTGCATTTCAAGGAGCTACTAATTTGAGGAATAGTCACTGGAATTGTCAGAGTTTGAGTCAGGGACCATGATGTACATTTAGTAGCAGCCCTGAATGCAGGGAAGGGTAATAAAAAAAAAAGGATTCACAGCAGAAAGGGAGATGACCATTTTACTTGGACAGCTTGGTGGCAGCATGTCCAGGCTTGCTAAGGCAACATCCGTGTGTCAGACAGAGGAACAGAGATTTGTTTGAGTTCTGGGAAGAGCCCAAGTTCCTTATGAGAAGGGCAGGGGAGGAATATGGCTGGCTAATGATTTCAGACTGCCTGAGGCAGTGAGCGACCTGGTAGCTGCAGAGAAAAGCTATTCTTTTTCTGCCCACCCACCACTTGAAAACATGGTATAAACAGCTATTTGTGACCAAATTTGGCTTAGAACACAATCAAGGATGAATAAGACAGGGCAACAGGCACTTGCACTGTCTGTGGTCATCCTTGCACCTCATTAGGTATCCACAGAAATGGGGAAGAAGACCCACAATTCAACCAGGCCACCATCCACTCCAGAAGTTTGTGTGCCTTCAGGTGTTACTACCACATGTGGATGTAGAATAATATCAAGTCATTTCAGCATGTGAAGAACATACTAAGCTCTCCACATTCCCTCCTGTCCTTCTTTCTCCACTGCCCTGGCTTCTAGCTATCATCCGCACCTGGCCATCGCCACCGTCTTGGCCCACCTGCTCCTCCCCCACGGACTCACAAGCTCTGTTTCTTCACTCTGGTCATAATTGCTTTATTTCTTTTCTGAAATTGAACTTGAACCCCATCCATTTTCAGAACAAAGAATCTGACTTTGAGATATGAAGAAAATGCAGCAAAGGGCCCCTCTCCCCCCCACAGAGGGGATGGGGGATGTGACACATTTGTCTGTGCTCAGGACATATCATGGACACAGTGGCCTGTTGGTGAGTTCAATCATATCAAAAGACAAGGATAACTAATAGGGACTTTGAATATTCAGTGGTATGAAAGTAACCTTGCCTTTTTATGTGTCCTTCCATAGATAAAAAGAAGCAATATTGTTGGGATGCCTAGGATTTCAAAATATTACTTCACATTAAGCAAAAAACACATCTTAAGGCACACATTATGGGTCCAGAAGAACACATCTTTCAGTCTTTGAGAGGTGTTTAAAATACTCTGGCAGATGAAGGTAAGAAAACATTAATTTCAGCTAGTCTTTCACTTTGATACGTGCCAATGAGTATAGAAATGCGAAAATGAAACAACTTAAGAATGTGTAGTTCAAATTACATATGAAAATGGTCCATTCAAAGTGTGGATTTAATCATTTTTGTCTTAGTCAGCTCATTCTTTCAAACACCCATTTCCCATTCCAGGTTACAATACTTATACTATAGTGTAGATTACTATAATTAACAGGTTAAATGCATGAAAACAGTTTTTTCCCCTTGATGTGCCTCTGGATCCTTTATTTTTGCTAGCAGTTATACAGTAAAGTCACTTCCTATGAAGGAGAAACAACTGCCGTGGGGTTTCTTAATGCTGCTAATGTTCTGTTCTTTCCCTCCAGTAATAACAGTAAGAAATTATTGTCTGTAAATAAAAGAATATAATGGAGAGTATATGTCAGGAGAAGTATGTTAAAAGCTGTATGTATAACATCCATAGGTACAGACTGCTTATGTTGACAGAGCAGCCAATGTTGGATTTTATTAAGATGCAATGAGAACATTTCTAATCTCACTGCATAGAGAAGTCCTTTTCTGATCCAAAAGAACTCCTTCAGTTAGCATGCAATTTAATTCTACAGAGTAACAAAGAAAATAGCCTATAAATACCTTTTGTTCTGTGCTATTTACAGCAAATATCAACATTTTTGTTACTTTGTTTTCTCCACCAACAATGCCATGTGGCATATCCGTAGATTTATTTATTTTTTAATCATATGTCCTGCTGGTTATAACATAACTTAATGTACCAGCTGCAATTAACAGACTGTCAAAGGATCAACTAACAAGTGCTGATAAGCTTCATTTAACTAATTTGAGGAGTGGAAGTTTGATTTTCTTTTTTTTTTTTTCCAGGAAGGTAGCTTGTTTCCTTATTTCCTGTCAAGTGAGCCAACTCCTGTGACCTGTAGTTAAAAGGGCCCTTTGTAATTAAGGCAGTGAGCCTCCAAGTGAACAGTTCTCACAGTAGGAGGGGGAGCAGGGGGGAAGAAGAAGAAGAAAAAAGCAACAAAAAAAAAAAGGAGGATTCATGACACTGCTTAACTAACTAATCGGAGCTGAGCCAATCCATTTTCCTGAAGGCCAGTGAGTGTACCATGAGCACGCAGAATCTCGCCCTTCATTGGCTTCATGTCCATTTTATGGACCAGCGAGTCTATTAAGATCTTGGTGAGTGGCCCTATCCGAGGGCAGGGCTCTCTCTCCATCTGCCCATAGACTACCAGAAACTGATCAGCCGTGTTATATCAATAACGTTCTCACACCAGGTTGTGTAAATTGATCTTTTACAATTTCTCTCGGTGACAGTCTCTGTAACCAACAAGATAAATCATTCCTCCTGTGGCTTTTTTATTGATTGCTGAGACCTGTATAAAAATTACACTGCTCAAGCTGTAAAGTGAACATCCTCATAAAAGAAGACCTTCTATTTACAATCAAAATACGTTTGGTCCAGATCAAGCACAGATTTACTATCCCAATACCATAAGAGACCAGAATTAACTGAAATTCAAAGCACCAACAAAGTAACCCACATAAACTTTTAAAATGTGAATGGTGCACCACAACATCAAGAAAAAAAGAAAAGAAAACAAACAAAAGACAGACTTGCAAGGTTATAAAGTCCTGTTGAAGTAAAGGCAGTTGTAATAGCAAACCATCTGTTAAAAACAATGATGCAGAAGAAGCACAGCAACACAATCAGCCAGCTCTTTTTTTTTTTTTAATTGCTTGTACAAACACTAACACAAATTGCTTTCCAACATCCTTTTAGCATCCATGCAAATATATATTTTTTTAAATGGAATGGTAAGGCTTGAAGGCTTCTTACCTTTTCAGAAAAGAAATAATCTACAACTTTGGAAGATCTGACAGCTGTAATATCATTCTAGGGAAATTGATTTAAGCTGCTGTATAAGTATTGGCTTTACTGTTTTATTAAAGCAAATAGTCTAATGATGTCTGACACAGGCAATCAAATGTGTTCACAGTTTTTAGGCAGCATCAACTCTATAATGATTATATTCCTTCCACTTTATTCCATCATTTTAATTCTGGTAAAATAGTCTCTAATTTCTGTTGCTTTAATTATTTAAAACTTATGCTAATATTGTTTAGAGACACAATTTACAAGGGTGTCTTTTGAAACAGGTGGACTAAAACTTAGAAAAACCGTTAAATGTTAAATCATCAAGCATGATGAAAGAACTAGCAAGTGATTTAGAGGGCTGAAAACCAGATATGAAGTACCAATTCCATTGTCTTACTGACTCAGTCTATATTTTTTGGATAGGACACTTGTGAGCCAACACCTCAATTTATCCACCTGTAAAAAGTTATTATAGTATCTAGAGGAAATGTGTCATTTCTGTATCATGCTAACTGAAATCAGTAGAGATACACCCAAGTCAGCTTTGTCCTCTGGGAAACTGTGAAGTTTAAATTAGTGTTCGCAAAGTAGTCTGAAACACTGGATGATGAGACCTTCAAAAATGCAAGCTCTTGTTATTATGATTCTCTGACACAAAAAATGAAGGATGCATTCAAGTATTTCATGTTATCAGAAAACTGTGCAGCCATGATCAGTGCTACCAAGGAGAACGTTATACCAAATAGTCTCTCAAAATTAAGGATGTTGTTAAAGGCCCAGCACAGTTCCCATGAGGTGCTAAAAGTTATTCTTTTTTTCTGTTGAAATCAAAATCTGTGGTTGATGTAAATATCTGTGCTGCTGGAGAAAAGATAAATTATTTTTTCTTTTTTGTAAATTGTGCACATGTAACTAGACATTACATGTTCAGAACTGCTAAGTACTAAACTATGCTAAATTATTTTAAATGACAAAACCATATGCTATTTTTGCTGTTTAGAAACTGGTGCGTAAGAGAAACTTCAGAAAAAAAAGTGCATCAATCTGAAAATTCAGAGTATGAAAATTATTAACTTTTTGCTAATGCTATAAGACTGTCCGTAAAAGACAGCATCACCTCTCTATTTTCTCAGTGAGTGAGATGATTTTCCCACTTAAGTGAATAGAAAGAAGGGAAGACATTGGTGGGGGGGACGGGGAGGTTGTAATAAATATGGCTATGACTGCACTATTGTTGTCTTGATAGGGAGCTGACTTCAGGATAAAATCTGCTGGTGTTGTCCATTCATTTCTCTATTCTTCTTCACAAGGTATTTTGAAAGGGAGAGAGTTAAAACACTATTTATTAGAAAAACTTGATTGGGGGAAGCCAGTTCAAGGTCCAGGACCTAAACAAAGGACCAGTGCAAACAAAGGATTGCGTGAGTACAGTGAAAGTAGTAAAATATAAAAATTATGTTTAAAGAACATATTTTGTCTGTATTTTGGAATACTATGGCAAAGTACTTGAATTATCCAAATTAGAAGATCGTCTTTTCATTATTAGCTTTATTGATATGCTTCCTCTTGCATCTTAGTGGTAAACTGATGATGACATCATCAGTATTTTTGGACACTGAGGGGATTAGTTTGTTTCCTTTAGGCAAGAATGCAAAATAACCGGAGCTAATTTCTAGCAGCATCCTCTTGATTTCTCTTAATCCTGGACTGTGATGACTCTTCAAGCATCTCATTGGAAGCAATTGTGGGAAAAAGGCCATTCCCTTTTCAGCTGTTCTTCCAAACCCTAATGAGTTAACAATTGAAATACAGAAAGTTGCTTCGGAGGTCAGGAGAGTATATTCTACACAATGGTCACAGCATTTGAAACCATGACAGCACTATAAATTGACAAACTAAAGCAGAGCACTTGGTGGTCTGAAGTGGAGAAAAGAACATCAGCCAAGAGCAGTAAAAAGACGAGCCATGAAACCACACAGAAAAAAAATGAGTGATTTTTTTCAGATCACCTTGTTAGAATTTAGTGTATCAGAGGTCAGATGAGTAGAACAATAATAAGGTCCAAGGTTGAATACCAGTGGGGAAGCTTAACCCAGGAGCTCCAGGTCAACCATAAGTGAATGAGGTAGAACAGTGAAACAGTAGTCACCCAGGAAGGGAACGCACAAAAGTCAGCGGGTTAAGGGGAGGAGCCCAACAGTTATCAATTAGACTAAGAGAAAGCCCAGGCTTGAGCACCTGGGAGAGAAAAATAATCCCAGTGTGATGAAAGGAGATTTTCTCCTGTGCGTGGTTCTTGTTCCTTGGTTTTCAGCTTTTGACAAATTTGAAATATGTGGAGCTAAAGTTATTAAATCTGTAGCAAATGAGAAAACACTGGCCGATTGGATACGTCTTAATGTGCATATGACAACGTTTTCACCCCATGCTGGACAGTCTGCTGAGGTAAGGGAGGCATAAAAGTAAATTTCTTGTAAAAATATGACCAAACATGCACACACATTCATATACAGGCATGCACACATGTACACCACTGTAAGGGTGGTGCTTTTTAACTTCTTATCTTGTCTTCAGAAAATTACAATTCACACCAATTTTATTTTTAACTTATGAGGAGGAATTTCTTCTGATTTGTGAAGAAAATTGCTTCAAGTGATAAGTACGGAATATTTAAGTGACATTTTACAATGTAAAATGTATATATATATATATATATATGTGGTTATGCAACGTCCTCTTCCTATGAACACGCATCACCTAATTTAGTAGGAATTTTGCCATTGATTTCATTGGAACTAAAAAAGGCCCAAAGTAAAGCAGATCATGCCTGATATCCCATAGTTCAGAGCACGTTGAAAATATCCAAGTAAAGCTAGCCGTAACTATCCACTAATATGGGCACATGTCTTTTTGTGTTATGCAGATTTCCATTTATGATTGTTATAAGATATGAATAATAGTGGTATTACCTTTGTATGTGTCTGTGTGAGTGGAGTGAGCGTGAGAGGGTAGTGTGTGCATGTGTCTACACATGTAGAAGTTTTGTGTGATGTCTACCGTATGTACCTGAAATATTAGTCAGTCCTCATGAGCAATATGTGGTAAAAGAGCAAGGATGCATAATGTCAGCTAAACTCTAAACATACTCTGTTTGTAACCTACTACCCTGTTTTTCTATTTGTCTATTCTTAACCTCACATTTCTGAGGAATTATGTAATTCTGGATGGCTGCTAAAACCAGCAAAATTCTTACAGGCAGAGTAAGTCTCAGCAGCTGTAATAAAGCACACAGTACCCCTACTATCCTCTGGTGTGTACATGATACTTTTTGGGTTACAAAAGACCCATTGTCAAGGTATTGTGATAACTTTTAGAACTCCTTCTCTTTTGCTACTCCAGAACAACAGTACAAACACAGATAAAGCAGAGGCTGACTGCTAAGCACACAGGTACACTCTGCTCCACAGGCAGTGCATTCCCACATGCACCAAAGAAGACAGATTACATTGCCAAGGGGCTTCTTTCTGCTTTAAACAAGATGAGTTTTCTGACATGAAAGCTCCTCCTGCAAAGACTGAAACAGAGAAGTCTGGGGACAAAAATACCCAACCTTTTCTCAAGGGATTGTCAGTGATGGCCCCTGAAGTCTAACAGGACAGGAAAAAAATATGGTCCACTTAAAGAAGTTGGAAAAGTTTAGGAAAAGAACATGCACTGTAGTTTTCAAGCTCATGGTTGGGTATTATGCTTGTTTGGGAAAAATAGGTGAATATGAAGCTATGAATTTATTGCATATGGTAAAAGAAAAAGGGTATAACTTCAAGAGTTCATTTCAAGATATGCTTTGTCTAAAGGAAAAGATACTTGATATATTTCTCTCTAAATGGTTCTTTTTTTGATGTCATTAGACTGTTGATTTAAATCCTGGAAATTATGGGAGTTCATGCCAGACGTAAGCAGGGGAATCAAGAAAAAGAAGATAAGAATGTCTCTTGTTTTAAGAGAGGAGATCCTTTATAGATAGTGTGCAGAAGTGTGGGTGGCAATAGCATTTCTTTTGTGTGCAACACGGGAAGTTGGATTAACTAGCATTAGGATTTAATATGCTGTTCTTAGGGGAAAGTTTGTTTCTTTAACTTCACACAAGAGTGAAAGTGGTGCACCATTCAGTTTAATGAACATTTTTTCTTTCTTACAGAACAAGTCAGTTCCAAATTCAAGTTGATAATATCTCTCTGGGATGCTACTCACAGGAAGACATGTCACGGTTCACAGTGTTCCAAAAACAGTGTTGCATTTGCCCTTATGAGTCTCTAAAAGGACTCTGTATGTATTAAAGCTCATATTTTAATATTTTTATACTGTAAATATTTCATCAAGGCCAAAAATTAATAAATGAATATTTAGTAGAAGTAGTTCCATTAACTGACTTTGATGATCCAATGTTAGAGTAAACTGAGGTAATAATTGCAGGTTCACTGGCTGCAATATGAAACAAAGCATAGTTTCCTACTAGTTAGATGGATAGAGTTTTCTAAATAGACCACAGTCTTGGGGAAGGGTTTGGATCAGCTCAGCTGAATTGTTCTCCATGCTCCATCACCTGTACTAGCTAGAGCTCCATTGGTGTAATGGAAATTCTACGTCAAGTGTAGACACTTACACTGTAAGCACCTAAATTTGAGTGCTTCAGTTCACAGGTATACAGAGAGTATACATTTAGTTTATATCCACCCATCATTAGATAACTAGGTAGGCTGGTTGGAATAGCTGTAAAATCATCTGCATCTGAACTGGGACCATACATTTCCCTGATAGTCAGCAAGAAGGAATAATCACTTGTAAGGTGAGATTCATCTCAATCCACAGTACATACCTGAAATAAGTCAGATGAGTTACACCATAAAAAGTTTATTGTTTTCCACTGAAGAAAACTGAAAGTTAGTTCAGGTAAAGACACCTACCTAGGGAGGACAAATCTCTCCTTAGCTCCCAAGCAATCAAGTGGAGAGATTTAAAGATTTGAAAGAAGATAATGAAGTGGCTTTTAGAATTGTTGGTGAGGGGGATCTCCCACAGGAGGAAGATGCCACTGATATCCCATCTGAACTTTTACTAGTAGAGGACAGATATCTGCCAGAGACTGACAGAAAAAACATCATGAAGTACTGATAAGTCAAGAAGATGAGAAACATAATGTGATGGGGAAAGTAGAAGGACTAGAGGCAATGATTCCATGAGTTTGGAAAATCATTACTGATGTTTTATTTTCAACAGATACAAGCAGGAAACAACAGCAGTAGCAGCAGTCAGAGCTTGAAAGGAAAAAAAATGCAGTTCTCCAGATAAAAGTTAAGGGGAGTTGTAGGTAAGTGATGGGAACTGCGAGAAGGATGCATCTTAGACATGCATTGCAGAGTTGGCAAAATAAAGGTATAGCCTGTGAATTCACCCTCACTGACTGTGCAGGCTTTCCCTGTGGTTGTGGAAGAGGGATTCCCAACCACAAGAAATGGTAGATGTAACACTTCAGCTCCCCTGCCCCCAGCATATCTAGATTCTGCTGGTTTAAAATGGATCTTCAGCAGTTAAAATGTCAATAGACTCTTATCAGAGACATGCTATTAGCTGTACCTCATTTTCCTGTACAGTTAGAAAAACTGTATAAATTGGTTATACAGATTTATCAGTCTGTTAGACAGAAAGACAAACTCTGGACATCTTATAGCACCTCTTAGCACACTTTTCCCAGTTGAATGAAGACCGAAATGATTGATCACATCTTTGTTAAGGATTGCAGGGGGGGACACTGGGAAACTGTGGGAGTCAGAGTTCATTGAAGTAAATCACATGTACTCTCTTGTGTTAGTGCAGAATGGCAGAGGGGACAGATGACCAGCGTGATCCAGTCTGTTTGATTTCACAAAACCAGTGAATCCTTGACTATAGGCTCTACAGGACTCTCATTGTGAAAAAGAAGGGACTAAAAGACCACAATTAAAAACCTTCAGTACGGAAAAGATGCAAAGTTTTCAGTAGGGAAGAAAGGTAGTTAAAAATATTATAATTTATCATTGAGGCCATAATTCCCTCTCCTCACCCATCATAGAGAAATTCAGTTCAAAAGAAAGACTGCAGAGTTTTCAAAGATTTTGCAGAGCTGGTGATACTGGTAAAATCAGCACCAACTTTGGTGTTTTAAATAGTGCTTTTTATACAAAGTCTATATTCTTTTGTGACAGTGCAGGATCAAGCTGACACAATAAGATTTTTATCAGAAATAAAATTAATGGCACCACCACTAACTTGTTTCTGAATTCAGTATAAAAAATGTCTAGCAAGTGGGCAGTCAGAAGTGAAAGCATTCCCTATTCCCTTTCAAAAAGGGGCAAAAATATATCCTTAGAAAGTTCAGTTCACTCTGGTGAGGGGGTGGAATGATTTTCACCCTTTTCTCATCAACTAGAATGCTTTTCACAGCCAAAAAATCACAAGGTACAGTTAGAAACAAGACTACTTCTGTAGGAAAATGTGTTCATGTTAAATATGAATAGAAATTATAGCAACAGAAGAAAATGAAACTTGCAAGCCCAGAGAAATAAAACAACTTGTTATTTATGATAAACAACAGGGGATTGTTGTAGGTCTGAAGCAATCAAAAGAATTTTGCAGCACAAAGCAAATCTGAACAAAAATAATAATAATACTTAGTATTCAGACTTTTCATTTATTGAATTGTTTCTGTACAACAAGCTTTACAGAATAACACAATACATTCTAATGCTCTGGAATTATTAATGAAACAACCTAGCTGTAAAAGAATATAGATCTATACAGAACAGAGAGCTGTTATTTTGTTGGTTTACATGCTTCATACTCACATATCCATTGTGTGTACTTTTCTTTTCTGTCCGAAAACTGTTCCTCACATTAGTTTTTAAGAGTGTAGGAGTGCATTTAATGATTAACTGGAAGAAATAACTTTTTGATAATGCCTTACCACGTGTGGACATAAACTGGATCACAGTCTTTTATTTTAGTGGCTTTCCATTTCCCTTTGTTATTATTTTTACGGTACACAGCCCCATAGAAAATCTGACTTCTTCCATGGCTTTTCATTTATGCCCTTGTTCACACGAAACATCTGCCAAACTCAAATGAGTGAATATAGCTCTTTCTCAAGACCCAAACACTAAATAAATTGGTGATCACTGTCAGTCTACAAAAGTTTTCCTTTTAAAAAACTTGCAAATCCCTAAGAAACATGATCCCAGTCTGCAAAACAAAATTCAGCATTCCAGAGGGGCGCAAGTCAGGACACTATTTGGTCTTATGACCAGTAAGGAAAACACCACATTCCAGTCAATGTAATCCATACAGTTGAAATTGAGAACAACCTTTAAATTCAGGTGCATTTAGTACTTTGACTTTCTTGTATTCTTGCTATCATGGAAGAACTCTACAGAATGATGGTCTGAAGACTTTGTCAGGGGAGTATTATCTCTTTTTTTATTCTCAGCTGTAGTACAAGCACAGAAGGAAGAAATATTTTCCTCCAAAACGTTTAGTCGAGTGTGTGTGCCCAAAGCAGAAGAATTCTTACTTCTTGTGGGAATTCAACACAGCTTGTTAACCTTGGAATAACTGGAGAAAGAGAAATAATTACCCTACCGTATCATTTCAAGTCTGTCAAAATACTTTCTACCTCCATCAGGATACTGATGGTCCCTTCTCTACCCAGGAGCAACTACCTTCTCTGTTAGAGTTTTCATCATCTTGCTAAATTATTAAGAATAATAATTCTTAATTACAAACGACAAAAACACAGCAAAACCTAAGGCATCAAGCAAATATATCTTAAAAGCTGCTCATATGCCTGCATGAGAAATGTATCCATGAGTTTAAATTATGAACACCTCTGGAGTGTGCAAAGTCTGTCTAACTGACCTTTGAAGCTTTTGCATTGCAAAGAGCAAAGGGGATGAAATTCTTTGAATAGATTGTTATAACTTGTTCACCTAAGTCTTTCAAAGGCTACTGCACTGCCAAAAAGAGCATTTTATCCACTGAGATAGGTGAATATGTATATGGAAAGTTAATCACAAAATGTCGATAAAATGGGAAGAAATTCATGCAATAAGATTACATTTTATCTCAATTTTATTGAAATGAAATGGAAAAGTTTTTTATATATGAAAAGAAGGTACACAATGATACTAAAACAATTTTAAAGTAGAAAGAGGCAGAAATTCCATAGCTACAAAGCACAAGTCATTCACTTCTTGTCTGGAATAGGAAAGAAGAACCAAAAGCTGGATATTTCTGTAAGCATCTTGTTTATACTTCATTGCATCTTCCTTTGAAGCTGTGGCTTTGATCATTGTTCACAGGACAGTGGACCAAATGGGCTTCCAGTGTGATACAACTGAACATTCCTGTGAACCCGAATGCCACAGGATTCCTTCATGCTAGAAGACATTCAGCATGATGGATAACATTGCGAGATTTTCAGGAAGGAACAGATATCCTAGATCATTCTCCTCTTTCTCCATGAACTCTTTTTCTGTTGTTCTTCCTCTATATTACTTCTGTTGTGAATAGTTCTTTATTTATCTTTACTGCCCAGGCATGTAGCCTCACAGAAAAGTTTATGATACTGTTGAGTACAGAATGATAGAGACTTGGTCAAAGAGAAGAGAGCAACACGTAAACAAACACCTATTAGCTCAGAAGTCTGATTTCAGTCCCAGTTCTGCAGCAGTACAGGTCATCCCCAATTTTTTTCTCCAGACTACCCAAAAGCCCTGTGGAAATATGTTACATATTGTGGTAATTGAAGGCTTTATTCAGAACACAGCTGTGCCAGGATAAACCTGGTTCTCACGGATGAGTTTAGGACAAAATTTTGTTACTCCTTCTCCAACCTTATATTAACAGAAAATCCAGATCTGCAGAGCAGGATGAATAAGGCCCCATGACCTTTTGCTGAATAAAAAGTGCAAGGACCAAAGTTATGTTGGTGTGATCCTGTGAACTGTCTGATATTACACTGTTCTGCTTTGTCTTTCTCTGGACATACATATATATATGTACTTTTTATTTTTACTCTGAATCTTATACTGAAAAATTGTCTTCACCACTGGATGAGTGCTATCAGTGTATTTCATGCCACCACTGGCTCCTCCGCAGAAGTCCCTCACTTGTTATGACAGCTTTTCTTGGCCTGAAATTATTTGACCTAAGTTCTTCATACTTCAGCAACGTTTGTTCAATTCTTTTCATTCCGTCATGGAGATTTTGATTAGGTCAATTTAAAACACTTTCTAAAAGTAACCTTTTCTTCACTAGGAGACCAACGGGTTCCTTTTAGAAAGCAAAACATTTTTACTGAAAATTTTTATACTCATAAAATCTCAAATTAGTTTGCAGCCAAAAATTTCATCTCCCCCAAGAAAAAATAAAAAATAAAATAAAATAAAATAATAATAAAAAAAAGCCCAGCCCTACTTGCTCTTTAGTTTCATTTCTCTCTCTCTCTCTTTCCTAAAAATTTTTTTTCACTCTTCCTTTTCCACTGATTTCTCAACCATACTCAATGAAACTCCAGCTTGTAAAGACAAAGCATGTAAAAGCAAAGGAATCTGTTGGAATAACTGTACCATTGCCAAGACAGTTCAAGGCTGTTTTCTCACTTCTTGGACATGGATCTTTGCATAGCACTGTAAATTTTCCATTATCAAATAGCAGGGTTTTTTAACTCCACTGTTCTTGGATACAGTCCTGAAATCCAGCCAGAAAGATCCACTGTTTTAGTAGCTCCTACCTTGCACATTAAGTGATACAGGATGACCAGGTGTCAGGTAGTCTGCGGTCCGTTCTAGTAGCTCACAGCGTCCTGGGTAAATTTCAGTTTTCCAATATTTATTTCACTGGAAAGTGCATCTAACTGCCTGAAAGACTGCCTCTCACACTGCTAGGTTTCTCTGCTGCAGAAACTAAATCTAGTGAAACACAACTTTCTGGGACCAGAGCCAGGTCACTCTCAGTTCAGTGGCCTTATCTTTGAATTTACAATTAAGGGCTCATGCATGTCTCCTTTCATGAGAGGCAAACTTCATTCTTCCAGTGATCCATCCCCTCAAACATCAAACTGGTGCTACCAGTAGACTGCATCTTTGCACACATGATAAGATTTTGCTGGCAAAAATTGCTGTAGAGTTTTATTCCTCCTTGACTGAATATCTGTCACTTCCAAACTGATGTTAATTGATGCCTCCTTGCTGTGGTGGTGGGAGTTTCAGAACAGATGTTAATATAGCAATGAGCACGTTAAGGAAATTTAAAATATAAAAAGACTAACTTCTGCTTACAGGCTATATATACTACTGAAGATTTATTGAAAAACAAAATAAAGAATATACTTAGCTGCTGTGGGTGGGGCCTGAAATGAATACGTTCACTGCATTTTTCAAACTAAATCTGCATGAATAAACCTAATTCTCTTCCTCCTTAAATAGTATTTCAAATGTACCACATATCTTTTTCCTTCACCAGGTAAGCATCTGGAATACTAGGGCTTACTGACACAGTTTTTTCAATCTGGCACTAGCATCTAGCATGAGAGGCACAAGTCAGCTGAATTTAGAAAATATTGCTGCTAAATAATTACACTGTGTCTTTAAATTATGGCTTGCTGTTTCTGAAAATGACTGTATCATCCATCAAAGTATACTGTAAGCTTTTTAAATAGATATATCATGTAAATGTATTTTTTAAGATTACATATAAATGCATTTCTTTTTATTTTGTATTCATATTTAATTCTAATTCCATTATTTGAGATTCAAGATGGGATACATCTAAATATGAAGCTTTTATACAGCCCTGTAAGTTATAAAGTATAGTTTAATATTAAGATTTTACTAGACAGTTACACAGTACTCAGTTTTAATATGGAATACTTCATCATGTTCATTATCGCCTATTTAGACTCATGTAAACTGACACTCCTGAAATAAGCAAGCTTTAAAATGTTAATATAACTGTTATGACTCTTTTAATTGCAATAGACATCTCATTAAGTAATTTAATACCAGTGGGACCTCTTACCAATACACAAAAAAACATACTTTGCCCAGCTTTTACATACAGCAAAATATGACAGATATACTTTTTCCCACAGTGATGCTCATCAGCTTTCTCTTTGCTATCCATATCCTGGGTGAGAATGCCTTGGCAGCAAGCTGCCATGATGGGCTGGATTAGCTGTCTTAAACCAGAGCACCTTTGGTAAGGCTGTATCTGTCTGCTCAGGATTAACCAGCAGGACCTGTCAGAAGCAGCACCAGAGAGAGAGCTACCTAGACCATGGCCATGGTGGAATTAGTTCTTCACCTAGGTGGAAAGAAAAACATGCATGACATTTCCATTAGCCTAGAAGGCAGAAACATCTGGTTACTTGGTTCAGCTCATCAGCAGGAGAGCCTGTAGTTGATTAGCCCTTCTCTCAGTAGTAGGCGTTACTACAGTCAGTGGGAATTACTAAACATGGTTTCAGGGGACTGACGTTAATTTGGCTTGCCAAAATAATATGCAATTTTTTAAGGAGTTTGTGTTAATTAGTTGTATAATTTGATGTGATGTGATTGGTTTTGCACAAAGAAAAGCAGAACAGGGTTTGCTATTAGAAGCTGCAGTAGGAGAATCAAGAGGTGGCACTTAAACAGTGCACAGTGTGAATTTGCAGTGGTGAAAGGCCTTAGTTCATGATCTAATTATACAATGGGATTCCCTTTCTCAAAAGCTAAAAGCCTTTTAATTATTTTTTCTTCTTCTAAAATGTTTTATTTTGATTACTGTACTATTAATTCCTTGCACCTACTATTTTACTACAGATTAAGTCACTTTGTAGATCCCATTTTGGCCTGTTTTGTATAATATCCCACTTTTACCAGGAAAGAAATATGTAAAATTATAAAAGTTGGCAATTTATAGTTTGTATAATTCCTCACTGAATCTCCCTGCCTGCCTTCTACTCTCTATTCACTAACTCTCTTACAACTCTTACTGGCAAATTTAGGCTTCTTTGCTACCTATGGAATGGTAATCAGTGGCAGCACTGATGTCAGAATTACAGTTTCTGCCAGGCTAACTGATAACTGTGTAGTCTGGGAACTTAGTAACATACATGAGGTAGTCAACATCCTCTCATTAAAAGCATTTGCTGCCCGATGTCTGTAGAAAAAATTTTAGAACTGCACTGAAAAGTATCTTCTGAGGGCTCTGGCTGAATGAGAGGGTTGTTTAAGATTTTTCCTCAGGATTTGCTGAGTACGGGAGTAGGCAACTATTTAATTCTCAGCAATAGTATACCCTTTCACATTTCTCTGTTCTTCTCAACTTTCTTGCCTATTTGGACGGCAGATTCTTTGGGCTGATGGCTGTTTCTTCCTAAGTGCTTGTACAGTGCTCTGCACACTGAGTTGCCAGTCCTTGCAGTGGCCTCCAGGCACAGTTCTCTTAGACACACCAGTTAATTAACTCACAGCTCTCTCCCCTTATCTGCCACCCCCCCCACCTAGTATTTTAAAATTTCATGTCACCTCCACTAGCAACAAGAGGCAGTTTATTTATCACTATTTCCACAGGGAAGAAAGTCTGAAATATACAGTATGCCATATAGACATTTTCCAAATTTAGCTACATATTCAGGAGATTTGTCTCCTTCAACTGTTTGTGTTTTTAATGGCTACTGCTTCAGATCACCACTGAAGAGAGACTGTCTCCCTCCATGAACTGTCAGGTACCAAAATTTAGGCAGCATGGATGCACCTCAGGATTTCCATTTCTATCCTTCTGCAAAAAAACCCCATGCTTGAAACCCTGTCTCTGCTGGGGATGGCCAAGAGAAACTTACTTGCATGTGGCTTGAGAGAGTCCTCTGGGGACTGGGGTTTCATACAAATCTGCTGGGCAATGGGAAACCTTCTCACACTTTGCTGAAAGTTTGCCTGAACCTTGCATGCGGACGTGCAGACTTCTCAGAGACATGCATAAATCTCAGAGTTGCCTGAAATCTCATACAACTCCAGTTTTCTGTGATACAAGGTTCCCTTATAAATGTTTCACAGAGCTCTCTTCTTCAAATTTCGAAAAAGAGGCACTGCATAGTTTATGGGATGCACTGTTCAACATCTAATCCCTGTGAAAAAGCCCTGTAGTTTAGGTAGGACTTCATATAGTAAAGCAAGTTCACCAAACACAAAAGAGAAAGGAGTTATAATAGACTCTTTGTACCATCAAGGCTTGAGAGATATGAGCTTACTGGCGGGAAGCTTTTAAAAGCCTGAGGTACATAAAGATTGGTGTCAAAGGAAGCATGTGTAGTAGGTATGGAGTGGAGTTGGTATTACATATAAATAAGGGGCAAGTGTACTAGTGCAAAAGGGCACACTGAGCAGTTCTAGTAAGAGAAAAATGGGGGGGGGAAGCCCAAACATTTCACTGGCACAGAGCAGGACTGAGGATGCCTGGAGAGATTCCAGGTAACTTCTATTAGGTGCAGTTAAGAGTGCTGGCGTCCATCAGGGTGACTATCTGTACAAAACTGAGCTGCCTGTCATGGGATCACCTGAACCCTTTATGGATTACAGACTTTAAATGCTCATCTGCTTGCTATTTATTTTCTATTTGAATATCAGTTATTACTGAAACCAGTTTGTTTACCTTGAGCAGTCAGTAATTTATAGTTACTCCTCAGCTGCTTATAAACACTACCTACAATACTGACCGGTATTACGCGTTTCTGATATCTCCTCGGTTATCTGCCTCTTCGACTGCCATTGCCTATCTTATGCCTAGATTTCAAGCTCATGGAGAGTGAATTTCTGTACTGCTGAATCCTATATATTAAAGTTTTTTGCAGAATGAGTTTCTGTATTATGTTCTCTATTTTCTACCCCATCTATCACAGTGGTGTCTGTGACTGAGAATACCAGGAAATACAGTAATGCGAATACTAAGAAAGATTGATAGAAAATAATTAATGCATCCAAAAAAACACTAAAAAAAAAAAAATAAGTGTTTAATTTTGTCCACTGAGGTCATTTCATATAAAAGGATGTTGTAAGACCAGAGGTTTAATCACTTTGCATATGCCTCTTAGAAACAGTTCAGTAAACAGACTTTAAAAATTCATCATTATTATCAGCTCCTGTGCTATATAGGGGTAAATATTTCTTACATCAGAAAGATCTGTCCATCAACCCATTATTAATTTACAAAAATAAAATAAAAACTTATTTGAGGAAACATATAACTTTAGGTTAGGTTGTCTTCTACGGTCTTATAGAACAAATACAGAAATATTTCTGTTAATGTAGAAAAGTTGTATTTTCACTTATTTAATGAATGGTGGTACCAATTAATGTAAAACCAAGGCAGAAGTACTACGCTAGTAACCAGGACAGGTTAAGCCAGTGTATATAAATCTATATTAATTGTGAATGAATTATGAGAGCGGTAGATGGATCACCAGAATACAAAGAAAAATGTTCAGATTTTGCTTGAATAAAAAAAGAAGAAATGGATATAGAGATAAATCATGAATTTCTCTTCTTATCAAAACTGCCTTATCTTTCTTTCCATCTCTCCTGTCCCCTTCACTTCTCCAAGTGATGTTGACAGGACTCAGGCCAGGAAATTTTCCGACTTTGTGGTGCATTACAGAAGTAGTCTGAGAACAATTGCTGAATGAATGCATTTTAAACCCATCAGTGGTATCACCACTGAAGGATATTCAGAACAGACAGCTTACAGAACAGAGCCTTACTTAGAAAAGCCCTGCAAGGCTGTAATTACTTGGACACCTGTATATACTGAGGTGTTCCCATATGAGCTTTTAAACTCATGAAGTGCCAAAACAAAATTTTTATTTGTGTCAGTGTCATTAAAAATTTGCTTGATATGTTCACCCAGAATTTTCCTGGAGGGTCTGAAAAGCTTGGAGCCTGTTGTACTATCATTTTTGTTCCTGTTACTCAGACATATTTTCCCTGTGAAGCCCATTACAGCTCGGGAGTGCCCAGTCCTGTGAAAGGTAAATCAGTCAGAGGTACATAAGTCAAAAGCTTCACAACAGAAGTCACAAGGAAATCTAGTAGAAGGGAATGTACTGACACTACAGAACAGTTGCTGTAAATATGTAGATGCCTTTTCGTTATAACTTGTTATTTTAATATGCTCGTCCTCTTTTGAAACAGGGCTGAATTCTTCATTCTTTATCTCACTTCCAGATTTGCTGAATCTAATTTTTCAGTTAATATTTCAATCAGTTTGAATGGATACGATGTATCATTCATAAAAAAGAAAGACATGATTAAAACTTGTTGAAACTTCTTATTCTAAGCTGAATACAGCTGAATACAAGACGCCAACAACTTAAATTTTAAAAATGGTCCATGTATACCTAAATTTAAAACTACCCATTGTCAAATAAGCCACATATTAGCATTTGAAAATAAGTTACCCTTCACACTGAGCTGAAAATTCCTTTTCTTAACCTTTGAGACACAGATTTTTTCCTACGACTATGTAATATTGCAGCACTTTACCTAAAATATTTCTGCAGTTTTATTCAAGCATTCACTCATGTTTGGATCTTGAAGCAAACTACAGAACAGCATAATGTAACGACTTCTGACTTACGGACTTATCAATGTCACAGGTTAAGGGATTTAATCGAGAATCTGTAAAATGTCAAAACAGAGAAACAGTAGTGGACAATATAATTAGACTGCATCACAAGGTGTTTGCAGAAAGGAGGGAAAAGGGTCCATTCAACCTTAACTTTCATACTCCTGACTTCTAAACCTCATCTAGGAGAGGCCAAACATAGAACTCATATGGAATTGTGCAGCAAGATCCCCAAATTATACAAGTAATAAACTTTAAAAGCTTTTTTTAATAAAGGTTTAAGAGTAATGAGGCAACAAGGATTCACTGTAAGACAACGTTTCATTATGAAACTCAGTTACACAGCAAAACTATCAGTTTTCCTTTGTTGCCTTCCAAGAAAATGCTGTGACTTTCCAAAAGACATTATGCTCAATTAATTCCTGCTGCCATCGAGGCATGCTAGCTGTGTGCTTCTCCACCAGATGCATTCTACATATAACGAAGATGGCAGGCAAATTAGCACCGATACCCACCAGCAGGGATGTTAGTATTAGACTGAGTATAATCCCAAACTCTACCTTGAACCTTCCTTCTCTCTGGAGTAACCTCACAACCTTCCCTGTATGTGCTCCTGAGCCACTTGTTTACATGCAAAATCAGATGACATTACTAACTTTCCCTGCTCTTAAGTCCATTTTCTTCCCCTCAAGATTCACTTTTTGCTTTTTTCTCTTTGACATTTGCAAAATCTACTGCAAAGGAAGGGTAACTAGTCCTCCCTGAGTCTGTGTTCCTCGGTCTAGGTTATCAAGATGCCTAACTAAAAACTGGCTCTAGTATCTCCATGCTATGTGCAGTCACTTCTGTCTTCTGACTGCAATAAATTTAACTCAAGAACACTTTGGAGGGGAAGGCTGTCTTTTCATTACATGCTTAATATCCATTACAATGGAACCTGGCTTCTAGTTCAGGGCCTGAAGGCATTTCACAATGCAAATAATAGACAATAATGATAATAAAAAGAAAATTGTCATCACAAGGAACTTGATTAGTTGTCTGAATCCTGGGTAAGAGTGTCTGCATCTGTATAAAGTTTTACAATTTTTGTTTTGTTTAAATACAGTGCCAGTTAAGACTAATTCTGTATTTCCCCTGATTTCCACACAGATAGATTTATGTCTCCGTATTCCAGTGAGTTCCTTTAGTTGTTTTAAATGCATGTCTAAAATTCGTGTATCATTCCAAATTTAAGCTTATGGAATCTTCACAGCAGCAATTGTATCTGGGTAACAGATTGTTTGTTAAATGGAAATGGAAATTATCAACTACGTGAATTATTTCTTGTGTTATTCTCGCACCACAGTGCTTTGAGTCACGTGCTGCTAGACACTTACTGTGACGTGCAGCACCGGTTTTGAGATACCTACAGCTCCCAAAGGTATCATCATGAGAGTTAGAGGTCTCAGCAGTTTCTCGATAGGTTAGGATTTAAAGCAATGTGTGCACATTATTTTCTTCTTTGAACATTACCCCAACAGCATATCCAGCTATATTGTCTTTTTTCTCACCACTCATACAGAGATAAGAAGAACCTACAAGACAAGCAATCAACTTGTGGTAGACTAGTTTTGAAGAACGGATTATTCAATCACTTGGATGTCTGCTCTGGATCAGTAGTATCAATTCTATAGTGACTGCACATGAACAGGAATAGGTTTTCTTTTGGGTTAATTTGCAGAAAATTTTCTACATGCCACGGTAGCCCAAATTAATGATATAGGCTTTTATTTTAGTATTGTCATTACTAATTTGGTTCAAGTCCTTTTTCAGACCCTATTATGCAGTAAAGATAACTGTTATAGTAAAAAAACAATTTAAGAAAAATCAATAGAAGAGACTTTTGTGGCAAAATAATTGTCCATACACATATAAACAAAAACATAGCAAGAATGTGGATTAGTACCAATTTAATCACTTTTTCATAAGTCTATAGACAGATCTGTCGTAGCCAAATTAAATTTTAAGAATAATTTTATAAGATTTGTGTTGTATCACTTTTTACAGTAAATAATTCTATAGGAACTGATTCTCCATTCAGTAACAGTCAGAGATATTGCTTCCACAATTTTATGTAGACTGTTTACTTGGAGTTTCCTAAAATTTTTTTAGAGGTAGCTCATGTTTATGGAGGTTACAGCATTTGGACCATTCTCTATTGCTTGTAACCCAGTGCTCGTTGCTTTCTTGAGGATAAGGCAGAATGTGGTTCAGTTTGGGATGAATATGGTGAGAAAGTACCATCAAAACAAGGAGATTTGTGTTGGGGCCCTCCCCCTGCCATGTAGCCCTGGAAGAGGGGCCCTGGAGGGGAGACACGGGGTTTCCCTGCCCCTGCTCAGCCTCGTTCCCCATTGGTTGGTTTGTGTTCCCCTGCACGGGCAAGGACCCTCCGGTCCCGTGACTGTAACAGTTCCTCGGCAGAGACCCCGGCCATGCGGCTGGAGAAATAAACATCTCTGAAACATCTAGCAAAAATCGGTCCATATATATTTCTTTTCCACGGGCCTCGTTGTTTGATACGCGTGTTACAGTATCCGCACTGTAACAAATGGTAGAGAAATTCTGGCTGGCAAGACATTGATCCCTAAGGACAGAAAATTCATGAGTAAAAACCACTCGAGATCTCTCTCTTCACGCCTTGGTTTGGATATCCTCTCTAAACTATGGAGGAACCGTGGAAACTCTTGGCTCTCAGAGCCGCATATGGACATTTATCTTAAACTTGAAAAGATCCTTGAACAACGATTTGTAAATTTTAGCTTAATTCAAGCTCAAAAAGAACTGAAACACTTCCCGGCATGGTTGTTTAAGAACTTTTTCTACCTTTCTTGGGATTTAATTCTTACCAATAACTTTTGGAATACAATTTGGACACAGTTAATATTTGAGTCAAAATATATGCCGATGGAAGAATATTTTTGTGAATATTATTTAATTACCGAGACTGTTGAGCAATGTCAGCTGTGTCCTGGCGAAGGGAAGTCTGCCTCAGGGACCGTGCGACCCAGGCCACGTGCGCCGAGTGCTCTGCGAGCAGCAGCGAGGCAGCTCCCGCGCGTGGGTGGAGCCACACGAGCTGCAGTGTCGGCAGCGGAGCCAGGCGCGGTGGGAGCAGGGCGACCCGGCGGTGCCCGCCTGGCCCCGTGCAGTGCGTGGTGGAGCGAGCCCCGAGAACGCCCGAACGAGAGGGGCAGCGCACGGGCAGGGGCCAGCGGTGATGGCGACGCGGAGCCGCGCAGAGCCCAGACGCGCTGGAGCAGCGCCGCTCGGAGGGCGCAGAGCAGCCGCAACACAGGGGCCCGGCCGAGACATTGGAGTCGGCGAGGAGGCGGCCATGCAGGACCAGCAGCCACAACAAACACACAAGCACGTGATAGGAGAAGTTGTAGCCACGAAAGTCACAGGAACTGTGAAATGGTACAATGTAAAAAACAACTGTGGATTTATAACACGAGATGATACAGGGGAAGATTTATTCATCCATAGAACTGCCATTAAAAGGAATAAACCTAAAAATTACCTGCAAAGTGTAGGAGATGGGGAAGTTGTACAATTTGATATAGTGCAAGGAAAGAAGGGTTTACAAGCAGCAAATGTTACGGGGCCTGGAGGTATTCCAGTCAAAGGCAGCTGTTATGCACGAAATTATAAACAATATCCATCCCAGCAGCTTCCCTACCCACAACCTACTTTCCCCTTTTACCCTATACCCAATATGAACCCTTTCCTAAATTTACCCCATCCCCAGTTTATTCCTAATCTGTTTTTCACTCCTTGGCTTCCCTATACAATTCCCTTTCCCTACAACTCCTCTCCAATGCTGAGGGGGGGATGAAAAGGGGGAGGGAAGAAATTAAACCCTCTCCTGCCTCAGTTTCCCCACAAAGCATGCCTGGAGAGTCCTGTCTCCCTTCTGGCAGCCTTAAGATGTTCCAGAGAATCTCTTTGGACATTTAAAGACTCAGGAGGGTGGCTTGTTTTGTTTTGAAACTGTCCTTGTTATCTCATGTTTATCCAGTTGTTTTCAATGTTAAGTTTTAAATCTCTTTTTGCTAAAAATAAATGGGTGAAATGTTGGGGCCCTCCCCCTGCCATGTAGCCCTGGGAGAGGGGCCCTGGGAGGGAGGCACGGGGTTTCCCTGCCCCTGGTCAGCCTCGTTCCCCATGGGTTGGTTTGTGTTTCCCTGCGCGGGCAAAGGACCCTCCGGTCCCGTGACTGTAACAGTTCCTCGGCAGAGCCCCGGCCATGCAGCTGGGGAAATAAACATCTCTGAAACATCTAGCAAGAATCGGTCCGTGTATATTTCTTTTCCACGGGCCTCGTTGTTTGATACGCATGTTACAGTATCCACACTGTAACAGACCTGATATTCATAAACCACTGCAAAAGCATTAATTTACCTACTATCACCTTAGTGAAAAATTAAACCTGTCTTTCTACTTCATTTGTATGTAGCATCTTCAAGGTGCTGATAACAGTCAGCCTGGACTTTTCGTATTATAGACAAGTCTTTCATCAGAAGAGGGAGAATTCTTCACCTTCTCTGAGTTTCCCAGCCTTCATCCCCACCATCCTCCCAAAGATAAGTCTTTTTTTTCATTTCCACCTCTTCTCATGTGAACTTGCCCATCTGTTTCCCTTTACTACCAGGTTCCCCTCTCCTATCCTCTCCATACAGCTGATGAACCACACAGTACTCTCCTCCTTCTTCTTCCTCCCCAAGCAGTTAGCTCATGGCAACTCTCTCCCTCCTCTTTCTGAGGACCTGCTTTCCTGAGCAAGAGGGCAGCTCACACTGGGGTCACTGTCCCTGGGGCTTGTGCAGCATCCTGCCTCTGTCTAGGAGAGATTCCCAACTGACCTTGCAGCTTTGCCAAGTCCCTGTCACTCCCTGCCACCCACAGGCTACTCGGTGGGAACCACAGGACACAGAAGCAACAGCGCTGCATGCCAATGTGTCTGTGCTGGGGCTATCGACAGAGGTGGTGTAAAACTGATACTGCTTCTCTGGAGGACATCCCACTTTGAGGCATGCATCCACACATGTGCCTGCCATGTTTCCAGCACAACAACTGCTTGATGAGGGCACTGCTTCTTGCTCCCTCACCCCTTGGTGTGCTGGCTGCTATGCAGGACTTGGGACTCAGACACTGCAAAACCAATGAGGCTACACAGGGATAAAAATGCTAGCAACAAATAATGAATGGGAGACTTCAGAAATAAAGGAAAGAAACAAAATCACAACTGACATGATAAGTATTTACAAAATAATGGTAAGGGTCAATCAGGAATTTTCACCCTTGCTCTCCTGTCATTACATGAGGATAAGGAAACACTGCCTGAAAGAAGAAGCTGATCTTTGGAAACTCATGAAAAGAAAATATTTCCCCTCTCCACTCACAGTATATAATTAGCTCATGGTAATAATTGTCCTTGTGTGTCACTGAAGCCAAGTACTCTGTAAGATACAGTAGTACAAAATACTTGTAGTTACCTATTTGTAAGAGGGATACTAATGACAAGCTTCAGGCTTTAGGTCAGTCTCTGTTAAAGACAAGGAGGAGACTTGATACACTGGCTCTTTCAGAGAAATTGAATATTAGACCACAGAGACTTACTGTCTGATTCTGTATGGCAATTTCTACTGTAAAGAGAGCAAGGAGGATGCAGAATGCTGGAGGATCAAGAGGAAACAAATAAGGAATAGGAGAGAAGATCTATTATAATAAAATAAGAATAAAATAATGGTAAAGAAAAAGCTTGAGCTGATGTTTAGGTAAGCTCTCTTTTACTTTGTTTCTGTTTAATGTTTCTGTGGGGCTCTCCAGAGGTTTTATTAGAGACTATATATTTACCTTTCTTTTATAGAAACATGTTTTTGAGAATCTTATTATTTGACTTGGAAGCTACCTCCAGTGTTTACCTAGATAATTATCAATATGCAGTAAGTCTGACTTTGATCTCAGTTCCATTTACAGTTATATTGATTTATTACTACAATTAATTAGTCCTAGAAAGGAATATCCAGCAAGTAGCAATTTGTGAAGACCAGATACCATGTGCTGTTATGGTTAGAGAAAGTACATATTATGAAGCGCAGTACTTGTGCATCAGCTGTAAAAAAAAGAAAACTTTTTAATTTTTAAAAAAACCTGATTGGATAAGTATGACTCAAAGGTATTAAATTAATGGATAAAATGGGAGAGATGGTACAAGGTTGATTGACCATTCTGGACATCAAGTTAAACATTTGCTTTTCTTTGATTTTGATGTTTGTGTCTTTCAAGGTTCCATTACCTCTGCCAGCCATCCTCCAAGAAAGAAAAAACTGATTTAACCCAAAATACTAAGGCAAAGTTAATATTCTATGTATTACTGACCAATCTGAAATTGTAGCTGATGGTAGTTTTGCCTGAATATCTGAACAAAGTGTCACAAAATGGCACAAAGTGGATCAGTGTAATTGCATAGTATGCATTTGAAGCAGAGCTATTCTGATCCACGTGTTAAAGTTACTCCTTTCCAGTATTTTCTGGACTGTCCTTAGACCAAGGGAACTTGATGTCATTGAAAAATTGCTCCTTTAAAAAAGTGCAGGCTGGAAACAGAGTCCCTCCCCAGGAATCAAAAGTATTGACTGTAGGAACAGTACGTCCACTCATCCAAGTAGTGCTCCAGTTTTCAGTTTAGCTGGTAGCTCATTGTTGCTTTGAGTAGGGAACGCCAGTGAAACCTTAAAACATAGAAAACCTAGTCTGGGAGAGAAATATACTATGCACACATCCATCTCATTGAGTTACTTTAGTGTTTCCAAGTTTTGTCAGTGATAATGCAAGACAGCAATTGCAACATAAACAAGAGCAAATGTATTTTTATTTGGGTTACTCAGCTTTCTATCCTACTGTTTTCTCTTTCATATTAGCCCCTATTCCATGCCCTAGGGCTCCTTACCAGCTCCTCATTAAGGCATGCACCTTCTTGTGGCTCCCTATCAGCCTCCTGCACTGCAGCAATTAACCCATTATAGTACCAAGTACACGACTGTTGCAGCTTTTATTCAGATTCATAATGCATTCTCATTGCATACCAGGTTTTAAAATTAATTTTGAAGGAAACAAGAGATATGTTGAAACATGTCAGACTTTTCCAAAAATGGATCATGCCATAAATAATGAGGTTTTTCTAAAGAAAGGAAATACAATAGATCTCACTCCTCTGGTGTCCGTAAATCATATTATCATCGTTGAAGGGGGAGGGGTATTGTTTAAACTGGAGAAAGTGGAGATCAGTTGGAAGAGCTGAGAGGAACTGATTGGAGAAGAGGTGATTGCAGGTTGTACTGAAAACAGACATACTGGGATGGGCAGAGATCAGTAGTCGAGTCCTGCACAGGCTGCTCTTATTATCAATTATTTTGTAGGGTCCTATTTTCATTAATACCCACGCTGCAGAAAAGGGAGTATATGCAAGTGAAATTTTCTGCTTACACAAAGCTAGGAAAAAATCCCAATAGTGTCTTGCAGTGCAAGCAGAGAAAAGGGAAGAAAAGGAATGGGATGGGACACCGTGAAATCCGGGAGTGAAGCCTCAAGATGGTACACTTCAGGAGATAAATAATGAAGCAGTGGGTTTAGGCACACATTTTGGGTGGGTAGCATTGCTTCAGCATCTTGCTAAAAGAAGAAGTACAGTTGGGTACTTAAAAAATTTGGATTACACTCCTTGCTAATAAAAGGTGATCATGAGCCTTAGGTAAGTTGTGCCCGTATAAAAAAAAAAAAAAAAGATTGATGAGGAAGAGTGGGAATGGAAGTGATGGAGTTTTTTCCTAATTTTCATTGGATGACATTGCTCTGATAGAGTACAGCCAGGCAGTGCACAACTTGGGTCACCCATTTTATTGCACCCATGTGCAACACGATTAATTCAAACTGGGACAAGCACCAGGAAGGTGCACTGGTAGGAGGAGGTAGGACTATCTAATACAGCAAACTAAAAGGGCTTCACTTGTTTACACAAACAAAACAAAGGCTGAAAGGAAACATAACTGTTGTCTATAAATATAGAAGAGCTATTTAAAGGATGATGTTGACATAAGAGCAAATGGTTATAAAATGGGCATGAATAAACTCCAACAGGAAATTAGGAGGAAGCACTGGAATGATATCCTGGAGCAGCCCTCCAACAGGAGCAGGGGAAGCAAGAAACTTCACTGGTTACAGCATGAAACTTGAGCACTTCATGAAACCAATTATGTGACGCGCAGCTGACAGCAAAAGCTGGGGTTTGAACTTGATGCAGGAGGGCCTTTTAAATCCTATTTCCTATGTTTCCAGGGGAAGCTGATTTAAATCTTCAGCAAGAGATGTCTTAGATGCTGATAACAGTAATTAATACCTTACACTCCAGTAGTACCCTTCCGTCTAAAGACCACAAAGAACATTGAACACACGTGGGAATTACACATCTAAATATCCACCTGTGTTTTTTCTGTTATTTTGCAGCCAGGAAATTGTGATGCCCTGAGCAACTCTTTTGGATCACTTGCAAAAAATCTGTAAAAATGAAGAATAGACCTAACAGATCTCCTAGTTTTAAGAATAAACCTGTAGTTTTTAAAATTTCATCGTGTTTCCACGGCTTTTTAATTCCAGAAAATCTATGAATTGTATAGAATTGCTGGTACAAAGCTATAAGCCATATGCTGTTTAGCTTAAAATGTCAATGAGTGAGTCAGCAACAACAAGAAAATGAAGGTGTTTGCAAATGTTGCATTTAAAAAGCATTTAGAAAAATGAGAGCGGTCCTCCAAAGATGTGCGCATCTTCAAAATCAGAACAATGAAGTATTTCACAGCCATTAAATAACGTGTCACGTAGCTACAAACAAGAATCATATAGCCTGAAAAAATGCTGTTTTCTTCTTGGGGAGTTGGAACAGGACCAGTTCCGTGTGTGTTAATCCCCACTCTGACTTCCACTGGGAAAGGTGCCAGGGGTGGCGAGGGATAGAGAGCAGTCGTTCCCTGGCTCTGCTCCCTGCCCTGAAACCTTTCCCTCCCAAACCTGCAGAACCCCAGCTGCACTTGCATGCATTCAAACAGGCACACAGAACAGACTGAACACACTGGTTTGGCTCTTCTCTGAGGACTTAAAATCACTACCCTTCCACTTCCATCACATAGGAATAAGTCCTTAAGTCCATCTGATTTCTTGCCTTCGCTACGCTGATCTCTAAAGAGTGAAGCGCTGAGTACAGAGATGCATTCAGAGAAAGATCTCATTTACACAGTTCCCACCTACCAATGTTCTCCTGCTTCTTACACTGTCATGTCAGATGCCAGGTTTGGTCCCCAAAAAGTGCAGTAAGACCACTGCCCTCTGCTCCTTCAAATTGCTCCACCATACATCCTCTGCTGGGGCCTTTACAAGCCAGGCAAGCCCAGGCAAAGGTGAGCCAGGTGGGCTTCCATGTCTGTGTAGAGCCATACCCCAAAAGAACTGGCTCTGCCCAGAAAAATATATACTCTAAGTCAAAGGAAGCTACGTGTGTAGCTGAGCACAGAATCTGTCAGCAGTGGTGTATAGACCCTGTTAAAAGCAGGTGCTTGAAACAAGATGGAGTGTGTTCCCAGAGTAAACCAGCTCTGAGGATAAGGACTCAATAAACGTGGCACGGGAAGCAGTGTTGTGCTGGATTCAGGGATGGAAGGGGAAGGCACACACAGAGAATTTGTCAGGCATCTGAAAGCATCCATTTCAAGAAAGCCAATTATTTTCTAGGTGACTAAAATTTACATACTCTTATCTGTAATTGGGAAAGATATGACCATGTAGAGGACTGAGAGTTAGACTACCCCCACCCTTCCCATGCTGCTGGTTCTTCTGTGGATAGAGTACAGAGACTTGTTTTCCCAAAGCTCAAAACCATGAGGCCATGATCATTATAATAACATAAAAATAATAAAAAATAGTAGGAATTCCTATACATAAAAAGTCCAGATTCTGCCCACAAAAGTATATGCTCTCTTTAAGTCAAAGAAAATTGCATGTGTGTAGCTGAGCTCAGAAGCTGGCAAGGAGCCCACTTGTAACTAAGTCATGAATGTGAGGACAGAATAGATCCCATTTTCTCTTGAGAGCTTTTTAATTTTTCTTTGTTTTTATCTAGGACATGAATTACCTAAACTGAGAACCAGAATTTTTATCCACTATAATGTGTCTCTGAGAGGCAACTTTTAAATATTTTTCTTTCTTTTTAGATCAGTTACCACTTTAAAGACTGCTGAGAGAAAAATGTATGTCTATAATCTCTTCCTATAGACCTACCCAAAGAAAGTTTAATCTGCTGTGGATGATGCCTAGAGAAGTCTCTGGTCAACATTTGCCATGATTCAATTCATCTAAGAGAAGGGGTAAAGGGTTTCCTCCTTTGAGCTCCCCTATAGCCTTTTCAAGGCCACGCTTTTCCACATAGGGACTAGAGAATAGAGTGAAAAAGTAATACTGTCCCTGCCTGGCTCCGTGGGGTCCCGTGTGCCCCCACAGACGCACGGGTGGGTTCAGTGTTACAGTCAGTAGCAAAGAGTCGAGAAGGGCATTTGCGTGCATTCCGCCAGGAGCATTTATCGCTCCTACACTGCTGAAGGGTGCAGAGGCAAATGCAAACGTGATCCCAAAGCTCACAGCTTTATCCGGGGGTGGGGAAAAGGCAGGACTAGGGAACAGGGACCAATGGGGAAGCTCTGGGGGAGTGGCGAGGGGGTAGAGGCTGACAGGGGAATCCAAACTGGGATAGATTAACATAACAGAACAAGCATCCTGGGAGAAGCCTTTTTGGTCACCCTAACATGAAGTGGTTCTTGTGGTACTAGGGACTTGTCCCACTGAGAGTTCTCTGTCCCTTTAATGTATGTTCACCGGCCACCACAGAAAAGTGTCTTTTCTGATTTTCCTCAGGGTACAGTACAGTTTTACTGATCTTCCCTTGGTTTCTGCCATTGTCTCTGTTTAAGGGCCTTCTAAAGAGCAAAGTGAAATATAAAAATTAATATGGTTTCCAAACACATGATCTTTCAAGCGGTTTTTCTGCAGAGTTTTGGAACTGCAGTGCCAATTTCTTCCTATTCCTCCCTTTTTACTTCCAGCATTTTCTACCTGTCTTCACAGAAGATCTTTGCAAAAACTCATAGAGAAGCAACAGGAAGTTTTTTTCCCTACTTCACTGAACAAAGATGATAGCCTGAAAAGGATATTTAGCCTAAAATCTCTTGTGGCTGGTGTTTCTGACCTGGAGCACACTGAGATTGCATCTCAGATCAGCATTTTTAGAAAGATCTGTATAAGCTTTTTTTTTGAGAATTTGCCTTGGTTTCAGATAGGGCTCCTATTATCTAAATAGGAGAAGACTAGAAATCTTGAGGAGTCCACCTGGCTGAAGCAACCAAACAAACTCAACAGCCAGTCTTCTAGTACCTATCCTCATTTCCTTCTCTCCCAGCTTTACTGTCCACCCGGGAGGGCTCCATTGAACAGGTAAAACTGTGCCACAGGAAATAATTCCCAATTTGTGCTAGCAATCTTTATCTGTCCACTCTCTCACATCTAAAATCCCAATATCAAAAGCAGAGGTGTCTTCGTTTTGATTTCAAAGTAGCTCAGGTAGAGCAGAAGACAAAAACTTGATAAAATGACAAGAAGCTTGACAAAAATCCACAGAAATAGAAAGACTGATGGTAAGCTGATAATGTATGACTTAAAGGTATTTTACCAGTATCTAATCATACTGTGGAGAGAAGGAAGCATTGTAAGAGCAGTTGTTTACTTATTATTTTCAACTTCAGCATTCATTTGATACATGTTAGAGGGCTCAAATGCAACCACCTTAGTGTTCAGGTGGTGTATTTCACTGTGAGCTTGTGGGAAGTCTTCAGCTTGAAGACATTGGAATATTTTGCTTTGAAATGGTCTATGGGGGTTTTTTTTAGTTTTTTTTAAAGAGTTATAGGATTTAATTGAGTTGGTGGTCTGCTGTCTTTTTCAGTCAGAAGTTACACGTAAGCTGTCTCCTGTTTTCCTCTCTCTTCCTCTCTCTCCTTTTCCCTCACAGATTTTGCTAGGCATGTACATCCATTTCAGAATCTAATCATAGACAACTTAAATCTTTCCAACGTTACCCACATTAGTAATTGCAAAATAATAAACATGACAAAATTCAGATTAATAGGGCATCCTGCACAACTTGGATGGCAGGGAGAGCCCTCTGGAATTCTAAGAGTAATAGGTCTGTGTTTATTTCTCAACCAACGGCATAATGTGACTGATTTACAAGAGTTTAACTCAAGTGTTAATCTGACAGTGACGAAGAGCTTCTCAGTGGCAGAATCACTTACACTATCATATTAGTTGCCTCCTCTATTAAAGCAGTATGGTCGATAATTGGAATGCTTTTATGTCTAGTGGTTCTGACAAGGCTCTCTTTAGGTCACATATGGGCGGTCTGGCTTGCTGCACAGCTGAACAGTGGCAAATGATTTAAACTGAGAAAGTATTGTTCTCCTCGTATTATGGAGCAAGGGCAGTTCAAGGAAAGTAAGGCTCTGCACCGGCTACCTGCTGGTGTGTAGTAAAATAAGATGGACATGATACTGGGTTGGGAGTACAATTAAATCTATTTTGCACCAATGTGTTGGTGGACAGATGAGTTTCCACATGGCAGAGCTTTATGATCTTTAAGGTAGACTGAACTAATAGATTGGTGTGGAGCGCACTGAAGTTACTAAGGATGAGAAAGCAAGCAGCAGTACATTTGAACTACAGGTTTCTCATATGCTCCACGTCATGCTGAGTTTTTATAGCTCCTGGCTTTCAAAAAGCCTGTTTCAAAGAGGTTTGCGCTAGACTGGGCATGCAGTTTTGCTCTGCAGATATTGTCGCTACCGATTTAGTGGAATGCAATTAGGAAGCCTAAATTAAGTGGTAATGGAGAACCAGCTCTTGAAACTGGGGTTTCCACGGCAACCACTGCTTACAATACAGCCTTCAGTTAGTTTTCCCACTTTATCTGCAAAATGCACAATTGAGCTTTAAAACAGCTTTGTGCTGAAAAGCGCACTGTAAACAACTGTTTGCAATGAGAGTTTTACACTGTCTTTAAATACAACAAGCTATCAAATAAAATTTATTTGTCCACACTAATAAAAAAAATAAAAAATCCACACAGTACAGAAAGCACTAAAGGGTCCAGAAACTTATTATTCATTCTGGAAATGTATATATAATAAAAACTTCAAGATCTTGTGGGTCCTCAATTTGTCTTTTAAGTCTTATCATTATTCCTCAATTTTAGGACACATAATCCCATATCTCTCAGTAGTGAGAAGAACTGAGCATTTTGGAACAAATACTGCATTTATCGCAATAACAACACTATATAGTTATAAAGCGCTTTTTGTCTAATATGAACTAATAAATGTGCATTTTCATCAGACTTCCTTTAACATCTAGCAATCTTTTATAGATTTTTATTTTTTTCCCCTTTATAATACAATATTATATCCTTCACAAATGTTCTTATTTTATGACAAAGTAATGCTATGCCATTTCTGAAATGCTTAACATTCTTGATTGCTTTAGGATCATAGCCCAACTTTTGCATCTTTTCAGAGGCAACCACAGGTGACTAAATATGCACAAAATGCAGGAGAATGGAAAGAATGATGTTAAGGTCATAGGTGTAAAATGTACTGACCACCCTTTTCATGATAACCCCATCAAAATGAATCTGTAAACTGAAATTATGAATTTGCAACCAATCATTTTTCTCTGTTGTACAATCTCAAGTCTTGGACTAGTACTGTCAGGAGATTGGTAAGAGTTGAGAGCTTGGCAGTTTTTAATTTTCTTTTTTTTTTGCCCCTTCTTTTACTTCTTTGTTTTAATTAAGATAAAAATCTCAGAGAAAACATTGTGCAAACTTCCCTGAGATAATTTCGGAAGAGATATCATGTAATTTTGATTTTTGGCCTATCAGCTGATAAGTACTCTTTTAAGGAGGCATTTTTTGGAAAAGGAGAGAAAACACACCAGCAAAGGATCCCCACAGCAAATAAAAACGGACCTAATTTGTGTCTCGGCTGAAGTACAGCAACCCAAGCATCTTGCAGCCTTTCAAGGCTGATGCACTTTGTGTGTGTGTGTTTTAGCAACCACACTGGGTCAATGCAAAGAGAGAAAAAGGGTGTGGGGGTAAAGGTGGAGGGAAGGGGAAAGAAGGGGGAGGTGTGGGTGCCTTCCCTCAGGAGCCTGTTGGTCAGAGGAGTGCATCTTGACATCCACAGTCATGTATAAATCTGGATTTGATATAGTCTCCGCAAACTTTGAACATGCCAGGCAGGGAAGCCTGCCCTTCACAGTACGGGTGCACTTTCAGATTGAGCTCTGACTATTCTGATCTGCTTGAAACAGCCTTTTCAGCACTAACCAAAAACAGAGTGAGGATAGCAAGCCTGATTGCAAAGTTCACATCTCCTCTGCTGTGTGCCGGTGCTAATGGGAGTTTCTCCTGTGATGGGTAGGTCATAAAACACACAGCTGCAGAGACTGTGCAGGGTGAACAAATCAAAGAACTCAGTAATAAAAATGATGTGTGTGCCAATATTATTTAATATTAACTTGTGAAAACTGTTGAAGAAACACATCTTTGTCATATATCAGAATTGGCTCTAAAGCTGAATCAACAGATTAATAGGGTTATTTGTAATGATATTGTCCTCATAAAGGCTTTATTATTTAGGAATCAGAGTTGGAAATTGTAATTTCTTTAATGATTTTTCATCACATAAATTAGCCTGCCTCAACTTCTCCGTCTAGAAGGCAAGAGGAGAGGTTGAGCTGGTCCTCTTCCTCATTCTTACACAAAATCTGCTCATTTGGATGGATCCCAAATTTTAAAGAAACAAGTTCCTGGAAGAAATGCAGAATGCCAGTGCTCACAAGACTTTCACAGGGCATCTCGTTTCAACACCGACTGCCTGCATTTTATCAGAGTACTAAAGGACACATTGAAATTATTTTGTTCTGGCACTGGCATGCGTTGTGATGTGTATGCATTCAATTGCACTTGACAAATCTTTGGGGCAAACAAAATGGTCTAATGTAAGGAAATATCTTAACATATTCCAAAATGACATTTTTAGACCAAACATGTGTTCGATTGATTTGCCTTCTCCAGAGATCACTTTTGAATGCATGCCAGCGATAAGCGGGGGGGGCAGGCTCTCGCTGAAGGCCAGGCGGGTCAGCCGTGCTTCCGCTGGTATTTCCTGCGCTGCAGAGTCCCGTACCTAACTGTACAAATAGCTCCACATGGCATCCTGAGAGCGTGCCAGGGAATTTTATGATCACACGCCAAGTATGGTTGTCAGGTTCCACTCCACTGCTGTGTGTGTATGTGTGTGCTCATATGTGTGTGTGGCTGAAGCTAACTTCAGACTGAGTAATTACCATAATCCAAACAGGGCCTTTACCATCTTATTTGCATTCAGCCAGCAGTGCTGTTTTTATCAGCACCACTACTGAATTGTTGCAAAGTTTTAATTATCTTGACAACTCTCCTTTTTTTTTCATTCCTTTTTTTTTTTTCTCTCCCCTCTTGGGTTGTGTTTGGATTTCAGCAGTCATCCCCCTATGGCAGCAATCACATTTCTGCAATGGGAAGTTTTCTCACTTTTTCTTCTGGTAGTTATAAGCAGCCACAAAGGCTGCTTAGAAGGGGGCAGAAATGGAGGGAAGTTGTATTTATTAGTTAATGCCTAATATTTTTTTCAGCAAAAGCCACTCCAGATGCCTCTTTTTGAATTGTGCTTGAAGCCCTGGCATAACTTTACAAATGTGTGTAAGCTTGCAGAATTGAAAGAAAACCATTTCCTATGCAGACAGATACCCCCTTGCATAAATGTTTGCCAAAATAGAGCTTTAGTTGTCATGTTTTCAATATTTCCATAATCTTTTGATTTAGGATTAGTATAAAGTGTATCATGTCACTTATATTTGCTCTCTCTCAAACACCCTGCATTTTCAGTATTTGAATGCTGTTAGACAAATTCAACCTTGAAATAAGACACCGTCTCCTAGCAGTAAGGGTAATTAAACACTGGAAGAGCTTACCCAGGGAGGAGGTGGACTCACCATAGCTTGGAGTCTTTAAAATGAGATTAGACATCTTTCTGAAAGACATTGTTTAATCTAGCTTCTTGGGAAAGATTCTAGTGCATATATACAGGGGGTCAGACAAGATGATTACCAAAGTCCCTTTTGACTTCTCAGCCTGTTGATCTAGAAATCTGAGTTCAGATATGGTTTGGTTCACGTTTAAAGATCAATTATAACATCTACATACAAAAATCGGGTTTTGGGAATATTAAGACTAAATAGGTTTCAAAACATTGTTGTCCACTGCAGACAATGATGTTCTGCCTGCTGGGTTTTGCACTACATTTTGTTTTCCTTTTATAAGTAGTTACATATTACAAAGGTTAATGCAGAATAAAAAACTCCAGTATGAGATTGCTAGGGAGGAATAGAAGGCTTTAAAGCCTAAAGATTCACAAGAAGAACAAATGCAAAAATTATTTCTAGCCTGTTCACATCTCAGGTACAATAGATGTTTTAAAAATAAGCCAAATTAATGTCTTTTTCTAACCACAGAATCTTATAACTGTATTTAGCATCTCACCACTTATGAAGTTTATGCATTAGATTACATATAATTGCCATCAAACAGTGTGGCAGTATTCTGTTCATCTGAAAGATAAACAAACTCTGTTTAGCAGTCCTTAGACATTTCTTTTGCTGCAGTTTGGCCTTATGAACACCTTATCCTTGTTTTCCCTTTAAAAGGAAAAAATTAAAGGTAAAAACCATTAGGGATTTCTCTTTAAATCCAGCAATCTATGCATACTACTAAGAATCAATGCTCTGTAAGCTGTCTGGTGTTCTGCAATAAATTCTAGCTTTTATAGACTTTTTCTGGGCCAGGTAGCTGTTAATGCCATAGAAATTGATTATTTGTGGTGTTCTTATCACTGCTTAAAATATCTAATTGCTTTTTCTCCACAGATTTGGATTTGGCTTGCTTGATGCTGGACGATTAATGAAGGAAGCCCTAACTGGACAAATGTTGGTCCCCTGAGACAAGGTGTTGTTGATAACAGGTCTGATTTGAGCAAGTCTAGTCAAATTCAATTTTAATAGTATTTAAAGGCACACACAGGACACATATAGCTGAGCTTTCGGCTGGTTTGTCTGATTTTTACATCTGTTGTGTTACCAAAGCTTATTCCCATTAAGTATTAAACTTTGCAAGGCAGTAAAGACACATACCTGTCAGCTGCAGAATCACAAATTTTGCCTCAGTATAGCAGGTTTTGTTCAAAATTTGCCTTTATTCTTTCACACTTATGCAGATTGGAATATGTAATTCACCACTGCATGACTGTTCCTGTGGAGGAATTATTGCACTCTGATTATTTGAACCCTAAAAATTATTGATTGAGATAAAGAAGAGACAAGAAGGTATTGCAATCAGTTCTCAATCTAGTGAGGGCAACCTTTTTAAAGGCAGCTAATCCTTAGCCTAAAAGCGGTATGCAGTTGCTACCGGTGCTACAGGACTTTTCACATCAGTGTGCCATGTGAAGTTAAGTAGAAAATGTTTTCCACTGCACTACCAAATCAAGATAACCACCAAACACCAAGGCACTATATTATTAGATTGCTGCGTTGAGTGTGAAATTCAGCTCACAGCTCAGTCACTGCTCCAGCTGAGGAAGAAAAGGTCTCACATGCCACCAGAATACTGGACTTCAGGGTGTCTCCCTTCTCATGAAGTTGAAGCAGTGACATCTAAAGTCAGTAGGGTCTAGAGTACTTTCCTCCTTCCAAGACTTCCTGTTTTCTAGAGAGAGGTAAACCAAGGGAAGTGGAACTTGCATCTGTGCACCTTGCACCCCTTGTAACCAGTCTCTCTTTCTTTGTCCCCGAAGAGGGTTATTGAAAGAAACCCTAATGGTCAGCTCCCCGCAGGTCTAGGTATGGCATTGCACATTGTTTTAGGCACCATTTTGCAGAAGTGACTGTGTTTTCTTCTGTGGTGTTTGTTGTCTTTTGTATTCTCGGGAGGGAAAGGCAGAAATTTCAGAGGGGGAAGAAAAATGGATGGACACGGAAAGTATTGAACACAAGGTTCATGCTCCAGCTCCAGCATTTATCTGTAATCATAGCCCTTTTCAGCAAAGTGGCCCCTAGCCAGTTTGGGACCTGGGGTCCTCTCCTCTGGCTGATGCTAACAATATTTGATTCAAATAAATCAATAACCCCGTTCGTGTCTTTTGCAGCATTATCATAGTCACAGCAGTGATGCCATAAACTAATGTTTTACCTAACAGCCTAATAATGGTTTAGGCACTGTTTCATGTTTGAGGATACCCCAGGTCTGTCTCCTGACAGAAGAGTCAGACTTGTCACTGTCACCTTGAAGAGACCACCTTAGACACAATGCTCTGAATCAGGGTGTTCCCTCTCTGTGAAGGCATGCCATAGTTTTGGAAACAATTTAAGATTTATTCGTCAGGAAAAAAACAAGAAACATAATTTATTTTTTTCATGCTGTGCAGGTACAGAGCAGTTACCTACTATGAGCTCATCCCACAAGCCGTGGCATGGTTTTGTTTATCCATTTCAGCCAGATTAATATTAAGATAGACTGGGTGCAAACAGCTGGTTTTGTGCATCTATGTGTCAGTGACTTCTGTATGCTTTTCAATCATTTCTATAGAAAAGGCAGCAATGCACTAGAAATGTGTAGTCTTGTGAGGTGGTTGCCTCCCAAAGATGTTTCACTGTTCAATCCTGCAGTAATTCTCCAGCAAAGCAATGGCTGAGAGTTACACCCCTGAGGGACAGGAGTACTCTCCCTTTTCTCTGGATCAATGTTATATGGAAAAGGCACAGCAAGGAAGTCTGTTTCTCAATATTGTACCTACTTGAGCCTCCTGAAGGTGTGATTAATTAGGAGTGATTAATTAAACCATGAGTCATGACCTCCTTTTTTTCCTGTCACATTACTTATGAACAAGAGGGCCTTCAGTGTAGTTAAATAGTATAAGACAGTAAATTTAGAGGAAATAAAAAGAAATCAGTTGTGTTGCATGTGTTCAACCTATGGGATTTTCTGCTACAGGTGACCATCTGATAAATAGGGTTCCTTGACTGAAAAGAATAGTTTTTAGTACTATTACCATAACAGGTGGAACCATCGCTGTATTTCTGGGACTTCTGGGTGTACTGGGAAGGCAGAAGTGAGTCCTGCTTGACTAATAAAGTAAGAGCAAATGCTCCATGTGCTGGGAAGTCAGGCAGGAATGCTCCATGGACAGCAGCACTGCACTATTAGCTTGATCTATGACTTGCCATTTCATGGTTTACTTGGTTGTTTATTTGTCTGTCTTTTTAATTCCTCTGGAAAATACTGTACTGGCTCTCTCTGTTGACTGAATGACCAGGCTTGGGCAGAAGACATAGCATTCTTCTTCTCTGACCTTTATATCAAAATTGATTAACAATAATTCTTTTGCAGAAAAGGATTGACAATAAGATGTGGATGTTCATCTTTAATGAACTCTGGTCATCAAGTGGAAACCCGCTAACTTTGAAGATGCAATTGAGCACCTTCTCAGCAATAGCTGAATACTTACTCCTCAAAGTGGTAAAGTAATGCTCTATTCATAGATAATATGAAGAACTACCTGTTGCTCTAGTTGGATTTTTTGTGTCTTTCATATAATTACTTGGGACCTGTCTCATTAGTGGCAAAAGCAGGAATTGATGGCTAGTATTTATGCAGTTAGAAATTGTATAAATAAGATTTAGAGGCTGTGTAATCCTGTAAAATATTCAGAATTTTGTTTATGTATTTTAATCTATAACAAGTCCACTCATAACCTAATTGGTTTTTTTTGTTATCGTGTTTGGCATTTTAGAGAAGAGTTCACTGGAAGGTGTCTGATTTATATTATTGTCACTTTCTAATACAAGACTCTTATTTAAAAGACTCTTTGTTTTCAATTATGAAAATACTTTCCTGATCTCATTAAGCCAAAAAAAGATGAAGTGCTATTTTTCCTTTTTATTTGTGACAATACAAATTAAACACACCTATGGCAAAGCAATTACTGTGTTTATTCTTTTTATACAGAGCAAGCCTGTTAACTGTGGATGTGAAGAGATGAAGCAAGCAAAACAAGAAAACGTGTGAAGAGCTTTGCTGCCATATCATCACTGTATCAGATAGTTTTAGGATCGATGAGTGAATAGGTATGTAAGAGAGACTGTTATTCTACAGAGAAGGGTTATTTCAAAGAAGTAAAGGGGGAAAAAATTAAAAGGCACATCAGTACATTGTCACTATATTAGAGAAAGAACTTCATTTGTCTTCTTTTAATTTTGGATCTTTACAGTGGAACAGTACTACAGAGAAATCTAGATAATAATGTCTTTGATCTTATCGAGTGTTGCCACAGTTTTGTTGTTTTCTTGTTGGAGTTACTCATGTAAGAGAAACCACCCTGCTGTATAAGTTAAAAGATCACATTCTGTCCTTCATTTTTGCACTTTACATTATAAGACACTTTGTTTACTGTAGAGGTAATAGATATCATCACCTTTGTTTAACCATAAAGTATTGATTTTCAAATTACTTGAAGTTTTAATTACTATGATTATAACAATACTGCTACAATGACATTTCACATGCAGAAGTTATATCAGTGTAAATCACTTGGGGTAACAGGCAGAAATTAAAAGTTTTTTCTCTGAATATTCATAGTACACTGGAAATTGGTAGGTCAGGACTTCTCACAGAGAAGACCATCCATTGCTGTGTTTCCCTCCATGGACGTACATGCTGCATTCCCTTCCTCCCTTATATACCAGAGCAACAAAAACGTGAGAATCCCTCACTAGCAGGGATTCTTTGCCAGGCACTAGTTTTGGTGGTTTTGGTGCTGTACAAGACTGCTACCTTGCAGAAGATATGGGGGATGTCTGGATTGCCAGCATCAAGTGCTTACTTTAAATGCCAGAGGTGGAGGAGTTCTGGAAAGAGCTGAAAAAATACGGGTAGATTAATTTGCACTTCACAGGAGTTTCTGTTAGAATAGAGACAGAAAGGGACTGAGTGAGGCAGGAAGAGAAGCAAACATAGAGGCAAAGTAATGGCAAAAATTAAACATTAAATATTTCCTTTAACTGCAGTCAGAGATGGGGATTATATTTGACCAAGCAACCAAATCCTCCACCATAGGTCAGGACTAAGACTTACTCCATTTTTTTATTTCAATACTTTCAATAGAAGGGACCCAGTCAGTTATTCTCTGTGTGCTAAATAGTGTACTAGCAACACTAAGAGACCAAGCAGATGGTTTTGTTGTATTGTCTGAGTGGTGTAATATTTTACTGTAAATATAAGTAGGATACTCACCTTGTTCAAGTTCCCAATGTACTTTACAATAAACCAAGTAATTTTGACAGAGAAATGTTGACCAACCCTAGCCTAACAGCATTCACATAATGAGCTGAATACTGTCACAAATCCCATCCATAAAAAAAAAGCCAGTGGTATTACATTTACTTTTGCAATTTGAAGGATGAAGACAGAAATACAAGAGATGGAGTAATAAAAGCCATGTAGTCCCTGCTCTTCAAGGATCTCATTCAGGGTCTATTAAGGTAATATACATACTTTTTTTGATTTTAATAAGTTTTGCGTAAGTCAAAAATCATTGAAAATTAATAACAGGAAAAAGAATCACTCTGTTCATATTTGTTGGATTATATCCACAATAAACTTGTAAAAAATGAAAACAGTGGAAAACATTAAAACAGATCCAAATACTAAATTTATTCTAAACTCCAAGATTACCTCATTTTCTGCTCCAACAGAAGTGTGTGATATCATGAACATCAGACTTTTCCAAAGCCTTTATTGAAAACATTTCTATTCCCATCATGGAATACCGCATCTTGCTTTCTTCTTGCAGCTCTTCCTTCTAGAGACACGAATCTTTGGACAAGCAGTTACGAATCTCAGAGGGTATTCTGGAGTGAACCACCACCTGGGACACCAAAGGATTACAGATTGCTCTCATGGGAACTGCTGGGTGAGGGGTAGTGGTGGATCAGAAAAGCATCCAGCTAAAGCAGAGTGCCCACAAGTGCCCCAGGGATCAGAAGCAAGACCAAACATCACTCTTCCAAACACAGATTTCTGAGCTAACCTGTATTTTCAGATAGAACAGATAGATGTTATTCTTACAGTGGATTTTTATCTGAAAATAAAATAAAGCAAGCAGAAGGGCTATAGGATTAGATCCTCATTCTGCATTTCACGAAAGGAGAACTGAGGAAAAGACAGATGGAGTGATTTTCCGGGGCAAGTTGAGCCCTAGGTCGAATTGGATCTCCTGTGTTGTTCAGAGGCTGCCCTTTCCTGACTGTGATGTGGAAGAAACACAGCCATTAGCAGGCACCTGCAAAAATCCTCCACCTGTTTTTGCTCAAAGTGACAAAGCCCAGAGGACGATGTCTGTGTTCCCTGCCGGTCTGTAGGGAGCATGATGTGGCTGATGCAATTCCCGGCTCCAGCACACCTGCAAGGTCTCATTGATCTGCTGTTCAGTGCTCTGAAAACTCAGAAATCTATTATCAGTGCGAGCATGTGCTTATTGATCAGATTACCTGCTTCTGTTCCCTGTGTGCACCTAATAGTACTGGAGTATGCACACACACACACACAGGTAAATATTCACACACGTGTGCATGGATACAGGCACACACACCTGGGTTAGGGGCATCTGTGTATGATAAAGGCTTTACTTTTTTTTTTTTTCTTAGCTTTACAAAACTGCACATAAATAAAAAGAATGGACCTTCCCCATGAAACGTGAGCACAGAAACACTCACAAGTGGCCAAGAGCTGCTAAATAATTAATCAATAGAGCAGTGTGGCAGTTTGAAATGTAAATGTGATGGATGAAGGTGTGATGCTTGTCATCAAGCAGAAAATGATGTGACTGGAATGGATAACCCACAGTACCTGCTAACTGGCAAAAGCTTGGACACAAAGATAAAGTAAAGCCATCAGAAAGCAGACCTGGCAACCCCTAATTCTTGCCTTTGACCCACAATTCACTTTCATGTCTCTGTCCCAGAAGAGATGTTTAAAAAAATGATGAAGAGAGATCTTGGGGTGGGAAAGGGGTGAGAAAAAAACCATCTGAAGAAATGCTACCTGACAAGGCTGCAGGCTACGTTCTTGAGAACACCTTTCTTTTCTTTATGTTCTCCTTCTCCTGTTAAATAAAAATGCGGCTCCTTTTTTCCCTTTCCTTTCTTCCAAAACTCTCCCGAGCCATTCCTGCAAGTGGTTCTGTGACTCGGGAGCTGACAACAGCCGCATGCAAAGGAACAAAGAATGAGAGTGACAATTCAGAGTGCACGCAGGTGAGAAAGACACCTTTTACTTATCAAACTAGGCTGCAAAAAATGCTCTTTTTACTCAGCGAGCTAGAAATAGCGGTGATCTAACAAGGCACTGATCCAAATTCTTTATTTATGCTGAGATGTAATGCTAACAGGATTTTTAGGTTGACTAGTAGTCTGTGGCCCCTCTGTTCAAGTAAGGAAGAATTCCTCTGATTTGGAAAGAGGAAAATCCATATAATTACCGTATATTATGTGACAGGAAAATGTATGCTGTGATGGCAAAGGGTGACAGAAAATGTCCATCAAAGAAATTTGTTTTCAGCTACTTCCTATGCCAGTCATTGCATTCTCTCTGCAGGGAAACACAACATGATAGAACTCAGTTCTCAAAATTCAAGAGAAATTAACTTTTGTAAAAAATGGGATTTTTTTGATCTTTTTTTTCCCCCTATAAAATTGTAAGTCTGCAAGTAGGATTTAAAAGTTTGATACTTCCTTCTCCCCAGAAAAGAGAAACCTATTTCTTAGTAAGTACCATTTAACAGGTTAGGGGTTTTTTTCCTCTTTTGTTATCAAAAGCCCACTCTTTACAGAAAGTGAAAAATACCACAGTTAAACATTAGATTTTCAAAGTCCCCAAAATATACATTAGCAGATAACACCCACTTAAAGTGAAAGCTAAATATAGATACATAATAGTGCTTTAGCACATAAAATAGATGTTCTACCATTTCTTAGACATTAAATATACATACAAATATTCTCTTAAAATCTTTTTGTGTTTTTTAAGACCTCTACACACATGAAACAGCCTGCAGAAGCAGCAGATCTCCAGGTGAACTGGCAGTATTTCCATATTTCCTCAAATGATTTTTTTTACCCGTTTTTTGTTGGGATCAGGTTTTTAATCTTTATGGTACCTTTATAAGGGAGTCATCAAGAAAACACAAAAGTATTTCTACACAAAAAAATAGGTGCCAAAATTAATTTTAGAAGTTGATAATTAGAGCTACATTAAAGTAGTTGGCCCAGCTCCCTCGTAAAAAAAACTTACATTTTGTGTGGGACAGATTGCTGATGTAAGCCATTGAAGGGAAATCTTTCCTGTGACTTGGCTACCTGGATAAGCTTTGAGCAGAGTGCCAATTATCTATGTATACAGGGAATCACCATGCTCCAAAGAAATATTTCCCATTTAGAATGACAAAACTGCGTTCTGATTGGTAATTCAGCTTGAATTTCATTTCTGGAGCATTTTAAGTCATGTTTTCAAATTTGTCCTTTTGGGGTTTTCATCTAGCTCATGCCAGAGCCACTTAGCTGTATATCTTTACCTACATGGCAGGCACATTCATATTAATTTTTAGTGGTTTTGCACAGCTTCACAAATGCACTATCATCATAAGCAGGAATCAGACCTGAGAATTTGGAACAATATGGATACACTAGTCTGTGGGACAGAGGAATGATCCCACACTTTACATCTGTTAGTTTTTAACAGGATATGTTCATAGATTTTGTAGTGTTAAAAAGGAATTTGGTTTAATGGTTCACAAAGATTGATGCTGAGTATAAGCAGTAATGTAGCAATATTTATCACTAGTAGGACTTCTATTCCCTCATAAACTTCTGTAGAAGTGGAAAAGAGACATTTTAGCACTCTGTTGCCACTAAATTCACGGGATTTCTGCACCTCTAGTCTGTCTCAGCTACAGAGGGTCTTGCAACAGAGAGGTGACAGATTGGGCTGTAAATGTGCATCAGTTGTCCCCAGCCTCTGGGAAGGAGAGGCATCTATTCAGGACAGAGAGAGCTGTGATGCACCCTGTCCTTGTGCCCAGTCTGGAGGACCAGTTCACTACTGTAAAGGTGCCTACCAGCCTAGCAATAGGAGCAGAGGTTCACTGTGTTAGGGATTGTACAGATACACCAGCAATTAGCCACTAGCTTCAAGTATCATAGAAATAGAGGCACCAGCAGGTGCTCCACTTTCATCCCACTTTAAGTTTGCTAGGTACATAGAGGAAAAGGACATAAAAATTAACCTGACAAAGGCAGAGCTAAAAAACAGAGCTGTGCCTTAAACTGCAATGGTGGCCACTGGCAGCTGCCTTCTGAAGAGGAGAAGCTGATAACCTCATAGCAAAGTGTCCCAGATCACTGTTTCAGCCTCCAGCAATTTGAAGCTTGGACTCTTCCCAAGCTAGGAAATTTTGCCTACCTTGCTGTAGTGATGATTGGTTAAATACACAGCAATGACTCGCCCATACCAGCAGGCTTTGTTTCACCCCAAGTGTTATGCCAAACTAGTTGTATATCATTGTGAAGAATAGCTGCATTTCCCCAGAGCTGATTTCCTATGGCACATTTTACTTAGATACTTTCTCAACACCCTCGCAAATATGTCATAGATCTAAAGCACAATCTCCTTTTCAAAATGAATGGGTCTGATTACTGGCATATTCATTTTGTAAAAGGTACAAAAGGATACAAATGTGCCTTTCCATCTCCTATAATGTCAAAGTAAGACCCTCTTGCCCTTTTATTTCAATCCCCGCAATTTGAAAATAAAAAAAATGACTTGATTATATGTTTTTTACCATTAAGTGTATAATTGCTTTTGTGTTTTGACATTTAATTCCTCTTACCAAAATACATGGTAGGAATTAGAAGTCAAATCTTTTATGTATTTGATGTACAGAACCTTCCATGTATTTCAGTAAGAGAGATAGAACAGTGAAACCTTACGGCAGGTACAGTCAAGCCATCTGAAAATAAGTCACTTTTTACACTGGAAATCTGACAGTGGCCCCAGTTCTGCCCTCCCTTATCTAGGTCAGTGGCTTTTGAAATCACTGGAAGGTCTGAATGAGTCAAAACCAAGCAAAACCTGCAGGACTTGACCTTTAAAATAGAGCTGGGATTATACCGTGCCCTGTCGGGCAGATTTTGAGATTAGAGTCCAGTCTGAAAATTAGTTTTGAAAGCCATAAGACAGGAGTTGGCCAGGAACTCGAGTGTATTGACTTGGTATGGGATGGCAGTAGTGAGAAACACAGGTCCCAGCAGGGTGGACCAGGAGCAGCCAGGGCATCAGTGGGGTATCTCAGCTAGCCCAAGACCAGCAGGAGGACTCTGATGTTGAGAGAGAAAGTGAACTCTGGGCTGGTGAAAAGGTGTAGCTGCACACAATACATTGTTTGTGGGTGTTTCACGTGGGTTTTATCCTCCCTTTGTCTCAACATTCCCCATAAAGTTTTTCCCACTTCATGTACTGTCCTTGTCTCTACTGAATTCTTCCCTCTCTTTCTCACAGTTTTCATATTTCTGCTTTCCTTCTGTTCTTCTATCTCCCTTTCACTACTTGTGCCCTTTACTTGAATTCTCTCACTCCTTTCTTCCCTACACTCCATGCCAAATTCTCCGTCTTTGCCTTAGTTTCTGCTCATACTCATTCAGAACCTACAGGCTGAGATTTCTTCTAACTGTATTTCCTTCCACTGGTCACTCCACTGTGATTTATTCCCATTCACTCAAGTCCCAAACTGACTTGACCCTACAGCCGTAGCTGGGATTAGTGCCCTGAGATTCAGATTTATGGAGTCTAGTGCTGTCTGAAAAAGTTTTCTGCAATCTGGGAAGCTGACTCTGTCTGGGACATCAAATGAATTGAAGGACCTTTCCCTCTTTCATCTGGGGAATGGGACTGGATGATCCAGGAATGTTTATGGTAGGCGGTAATGGCAAAAAGAGCTCAACAATGCTCTTCCCAGTGTTGGTATGCTCACTCACAAATTCTGTCATGCCTTCATGATGTTCTAACAAAAACTGCTTTGCTAGGAGAATATGCTCTTGCAGTAAGATTTGTGCTGTCTTTCTCCTTTTCCCAAAGCCAGGGACACAGTTTTCTTTCTTTCATCTCAGGAAAGATGCCATCAACAAAGGTAAAGGACAATATGTGAGGTATACAGGAAGAGAAGTAAAAGGAGAAGGAAATAGTTGCATCAGGAAGAAGCAAGTCAGAGAGAGAGGGAGAGGAGGGGAGAGAGAGAGAGAGAGAGAGTGAGGGAGCTGAGAGTATCTCCCCACAACAGTTGTGTCACCATATCTCATGGAGACACACTTAACTCTCCATAAGGAAAGCAACTTGCATTGCATGGGTGCCAACCACACAAATGCTGGAAGTTGCCTCCCTTTGGCTGTCATGTGCTTGTGCTTTTCAGGGGTAATGAGAGAGCTTGGGGCTGTTCCAGCCCAGCCATGGCTTTCAAGGGCCTCCTTTCCATGCACCCTACTGCTGGCAGGACTGTGAGCGTGAAGCGCTTTTCAGATGTGTGTTAAAGGTGCATTTAGACATACACATGTATACATGCACGTGCTCTTGCACATTTTTTCTCATCATTGTTTGCACAGGCAAAAATTTCAATTTAAAAATTAGAAGGGAATGGAAAGCCCACAACAAGTAAATCACATAAATGGCCCAAGCCCGTACATTCAGGAAGGCAGAAGATTTACAGCAAAGAGCAGACTTACTACAAAGAAATGGATCTCATGACATTTTTGTTAAATGAGTAACTGCAAGTAATAAAAGTCATTGATTTATACCTGTATCATCCAGTCTTTGAAGAAGTCTCTTGATTAAAGTTTAAGATCAGACATTCTCAATATCTTGTCTTTGTTCATGTGAGTAGCTATTTTACCCACAATTGGGTGTCATTTGAAAATTCTGTATCTTTGAAAATCTGTATTTTCTCAAGTGACCTGCTTCTCAGTAGCCATCAACTCAAGGAGATGCTTCAAAGTTAACAACTTTTTTTCTTTTATGATCATGCAATTCTTAAATTGGGAGGTGCAAGACCGGTGCAAATTGCTACTTTCTTGCAGCTCTTACAGGGTGACCAAAGTCTTCAATAGGTCATTTTGGATGCTACAGTATTTCAGAATACACTTGCATACAAACAAGAATATTAACTCATGCTACTCATAAGGGATTCTCTGTTCACACCAGTCACCAAATGGCTTTGGGGTCATTCACAGTGACCTTTTAAGTATTTTTTTTTATGGCAATAATGTCAAACAACTACAGAATTTACTGCTGCTTAGCCTGAAAGGGAGCTGTTTCTCAGAATGGGGAACTTGGGGAAGATGTTTTCACTCAGCTGGAAGCTTTATGGGGCAGATTTCATCCCTAGTCCAGAAGTAAATGTCACCTCCCTAGAGATTTTGAAACTCAGTGAATGTTCAGGCCAAGAAATCAGGTGATGAACCAGAACTTCAGACTCTCAGAAACCAAACACTTTGTGCTTCAGAGAGATTTGGTTTAGTTTCATTTTTTCTCCATTTTTTTGTCCTTTTTCCTTAATTTTGATGGATGATGTTTTGTTCTGCAGTGAGTTTTAATGCATGTAGCTGTGGAACATTTTCAATTGTCGCAAACAACAACAACAAAAAGCAATATTTCAATATTTCTCAAGAAAAGGCTTCAAAGGTTTCAGATCTTTTTAAAATGTTTCTGCTTTATTTTGACATGGCATAAAAGTTTTGTATGCAGTCTCGCATCCGCTATTGTGACAGCTGTATTTAATGAGTGCAAAATGATCAGAAAAACATCCTTTACGGTGGGTTGCCATTGCCAGCAGATGACAGGAGAGAGGCAGTACTGTAATAACAGAAGCGATGAAGTAGTTCATATTACTACTGATGAGGTATTTCTAGCTCAAACGCCTAGGTATGCCTTTTGAAAATAATGCATTGGTCACATTACCTGATCATTTCATCAGATTTTGTTTCCGAGCGCGTTTTGAAATAAAATTGTGCATTCTTAGCCTCAGGTCATGAAGTGGTTGGTTGCGACATATTATTTGGGGATAACACAGTCAGTTTCCGTAAGATGAAGAGGGAAAGGTCCTAGTCTTGTCTATAAATACCGGCCTTTCCATCAAACTAGTGCTAAGCATGAAATGCAGATCCACAGATATGCTAGAAATGAAACATTGCACAATGCGTTTGATTTCTATTTTATATGCATATTTAATATCAGAGTATTTTAGTCCAAATTGGAGAGAGTATAAAAATAAATCTAAATGGATTTGAAAGGCAGGGTATTTCTTTTTTCAAAGCTTCGTCGTTCCTGACTTCCTCTGGTGACTGTTAGCTTATCATGCCTTTGTACAGGAGATCTAAGTATTTCATTCTCTCTTGTGTCTCCATATGGTACCATTTCGCAGATAGTCTTCCTTTGGTCACAAGATGACAGTGAGAATGGATTGTCAAACTGGACCACTATGACAATTTACTCTGGGGGACAAAATCCTGTGGGTGTTTAGAAGCTTTACTGTAAGTTATATTTGATTAACTTATCCTACTACTGACAAATAATTAGGTCAGCAATTAATTTCAAAATGCAAATGTGCTACAGGCCTTCATATTTTAAGAAACTCCCTTTGTCTTTAATTTCTACTTGTGTTAAAGTCTTAATGGATTTAGCTGAGTGAAGAAACAAAATTATGTTTTCTAATGCTTTATTCACTTGGTTGACTTGGACTTTTTCAGCAAATATTGACAGTAAATGTTTGTTTATAAATGATCATGTGGGATAGAATTTAATGGAATAAGAAAACAGAAGAGTAATGATGAACCACTCATTTAAAAAAAAATATATATATATTCACATTTCTGCTGCAAAATATTTATCTACCTTCATGTAATAGGAACAAAAAGAAAAACCAGAAGGTCAGGAGGAGATCATTGTGGAAAAGTCAGTACTACCTGCTTAAGCAGTCTAAGAAACCAGGGTATATCAGAAAAAAGCCCATACTTAATATTGCTACAAGTGTGGCTCAAAGAAACCTATCTACCAGCCTATCTCAGGGACTTTATTATTAAACAAACACAGATTAAAGGCTCAACCCTTCCCAAGAGAAGCTCAAGGGAGTTTTCTGTTGACTTTAAGGGAGTGAGGCACCTAAGTCTACATTTGCTGTGATTAAAATCATGCAATTTTTTAGAAAATATTCAAAACTATGCAGCTATAAACAAAATCAACCAGTTATCCTGATGTAAAATCTGAATGAATTTACATGGATGGCAGAATTATATTAGAATTTCCTATGAGTTATTTTGCCCAATTGTTTCAAGTCAAGAAGAACAATCATGCAGAAATTAGATGAGGGTTTTTCACAAAATTTTTACTGACCTGAAGATGAAAAAAAACAACTTTTTTTAAATGCTTAACAATGCAAGCCATTTTAGAAGAAATAATGGTTTTAAAAAGTCAAGTTTTAGTTTTTCTGGTTTTTTTGGTTAAAAGTGGTATTTTACATCACATTCACTTAAATTAGTAATGCAAATAATTTCATGAGAAAAAAACAGAAAAAAAACAACTAAACATTGCATTTTTAGAGGATTTTCATTTTGGAAGAAAAACAGGGAGACAAAGAGGAGAATTTCATGAGGTCAAATGTGTCTCATGTACACGAAAAAAGCTTGGTTTCCATTCTCCTCTGAAGGATAACATCCAGAACCCTCTTTTCCTCTTAAGCAGCCCCTGAAGGACTTTGAAGGTTCCACTAGGTAGGAGCAGGCAACACAAAACTGAAGCTTGATTTTGAATGAGGGAGAATCTCTCTCTCTCTCTCTCCCCCCAGAGCTGTGGGAAAGAAAATCAGAATTATATTGGGGTACGAGAGGGCTGAGCTGTTGGGAGCTGAACAGACAGAAGATTTCTTGTAGGATAAGGCAGTGATCATGCTGCTCAGCTATACACTGGCAGGGACCCCCATTGAAGAACCACTTTTCAAAAAAGAAACAGCTGCCTTCAAAAGTGTCCAAAGGAGGGGAATGGGAATGATCAGAAATTTGGGAAATGTCACCTGCAAGGAAATCTGAACGGGGGTGATTTCATCTGGAAAAGAAAATGAGTGGACATAAAAACCAAAGACTTCAAATGTTAAAAGCCTTCTGGGAAGAGGCAGGGAAGAGTTTGTATTTCAAGACTACAGCCAGATGACAGAAGGTGACAGTATTACATTGAAACAAAGGAGAGTCAGGTCAAATGTTGGCAAAAAATTTTTTCACAGTGAAGACATAGAAGCTGTGAAAATGATTGTTTATGGAGAGTCTGGAGTCTCCTGCACTGAAGACCTCTGAGAACAGGCTGCACAAACTACTTTCCAAAGTAATGTGAATATAGTTTTTAGCTGAAAGCAATTCCTTAGCAGTTCTAACACTGATATTTTTAAGTGATTTTAAGAAGCTGATGGAACTTTTGCTTTTGTGATAGTATAAAATAAACTTTTAAATTAATCTAGGGCAAGAAACATACTATGAATTCCCAGCACAGCTGCCGTTATGAGTGAGAGCAATTGCAAATAGAACTTATTTGCTGAAGCAGGACAGATAGAATGGTTTGCATAGCCAAAGGTGAGCTCAATAAAATAAAATAAAAAAAATAAAAATAAAAATAATAAAAAAAAAGCTTTCAGTGATGAATAAACTGGCTTAAATACTGTGAAATAAAGCAAGTCAGTATGACATAACTTTATATTTCAAGTATATTCAACAGCTTTTAGAAGCAGAGTCACTACGACTGTGACCAAGCAGAGAAGTACAAGGCAAGGCAATCTCAAGCTGTATTCCAATATTAATAACAATTTGATATAATAGCAATTTGGCAAAAATACACAGTATACAACCTGTATAATACAAGCCTGAGTGAGAATATTATTTCTTTCAGGTAGTATCTGTATATTTGATGAAAAAATATCATAGAACCACAGAGTCACAGAATATGCTGAGTTGGAAGAGACCCACAATGATCATTGAGTCCAGCTCCTGTCCCTGCATAGCACCATCCCTAAGAGTCACACCTATATAACATTCACTTCACTCTTAAATTTTAAAAAAGCAAAAAAAGTCTCATGTTATTTAAAACATAAATCTTTCAAATCAGAATTACCTCTGGAGTCACCTGCATAAGTGTTAAAGTATGTAACAAGGTAAAAAGAATTTTGAAATATTGTCACACTCTAAAATTAGGACATTTCACATTATTTTATTAACACATTTATATCTGTTTACATTGAAGCATCATACTAAATAGCCTAACCTTTCACAAAAGCCTTCTGCTGGCTTCCCTTCCCTTGGCTGCTCGTGTGCTAGTGTTTTCTCTTTGTCTCAAACAGGGAGCCGCACATCCCACCTCACACGGTCTGTCTTTTTCTCTTTCTGTCATCCTTGAGAAAGAAGGGATTTTCCCTATCCTGTAAAATGGTGTCTGAGGATTGCCTTGTGGGGATCAGAGGGGCATTTCCCTTGGGATTGCCAGGCAATGGCTGAGGCCCGATGAGTATTTGTTTCTCCTGTCATCCATTCTGAGGAGCATAATCCCAAGGAAATCAGTGGGGAGTTTTAATATGGACTTTGAAGACCAGATATGCCTAAGAACATAAAGGTGATTAAGAAATTATTCTACTGATGCTTTCCCAACAATCTGGGGCTGGCTTTTTTTAAAAAAATAAACCAAAATAAAAATGTCTTCCTTTGTTTTTCATGAATATCAGATGACAAATCTTAGCCTATAAGAAAGCTTATAGCCTAAACCACATTTGGCATACAACTGCAAGCACAGGTTCCAACTTCAGGTAAACTTACTATGCTAAATCCTCCCAGTGGTGTCATTTGGATCCCAAGCGTAGTTTTGAAGTTGGCCTGATTCTTTTCTTTTGTATTTCAACTCCAGTAAGGCTTGTTCATGTATATGAAAATAGTGGTACAACTGCCTTTTTTAAATAAGTGAAATTCACAAGATTTACCAGTTTAACTTGAAATTTTTAAAGAAACATCTTATCTAACATTCTGCTTAGATAAAGTTTTCCCTCTGTAATATAGGATACGTAGTATGGCACTGTAAAAGGCCTCTATTTTTTAAAACAAAGTAGAGTCGTACTCTAGACTGCCTGGTGTCATCTCAAAGCATGTGTCCCCTCTGCACCCTGCAGCTGCCCCTCAATCTGTCTTTGAGTGTCTCCCATCTGCTTGGGCCCCGGACATTTGGCATCCCTTTGTTTCAGGGGCCAAATCTCCAAACCAAGGAAGCAGATACGGACTCCAAAGTACCCACTGCCTTTCAGAACATGCTCTCAGCAGAGTGAGGAGTTTATTACTCTTGAAAAGCCTCTTCAGCACTCCAAAATCCCCACTTCAAGTGTCATAACCACTTGCTGGCATCAACATCCTGTAACAGCTACCACAGAAGAAGTTGAAGAGTAACAGAAAGAAGAAAGATACCTTAAGCCAGATGGCACACTTTAATTTTTTGAGGAATAGTACAACCATACACAAGAGCCAACCAGCAAAGGAAAAAGCAGGGAAACAGAGCGGGATTCATTACCTGGAAATCACACACTGGTCTGGGAAAGGATGTGGGGGGAGCAGCTTCCTTTTCCTCAGAAAACACATATTGCAGCATCTTCATTCATTCTCATAAGAAAAAAATAAGTATGAAACCTTGAGAGTGATTACGTGTGCTGCTCTCTTCCTTACCACCCTAGTCAGCCACCCATGACAACAGAGCGAGTTAGAGAGTCCCAACCAGCAAAAGGATTAAAAAAGAAAAAAGTAAAGTGGAAAAATGCCTCAGGCCCCACACATGTGACTTCACAGCAAAACCTAGAGCCAGCCCTGAGGGGTCTGGTACAGAGAGCAAAGTAATGTGACTGTGATTAGGATGTGTGGAAATTAGAAGCCCTCTTGTTTTAAGAAGGCAGGTTATCTACCAAGCCTGCTCTACACTTCTTTTAACTGTAATGTGGTGAACAAAGGCTGTCTGTAGAAGATGCTGTATTTCTCTGCTCAGCCTATGTCACTTAGAGCTTTTTATGCTAGACTCGTTTTAAAAACTTCAATTTAACCAACATGAAAGGTCCTTAAACAGTAAATAGCATATTATATCAAAAACAAATAGATTAAAAAGTGAACAACCATAGCCAGTATATCTCCTTCCAGAGGAGTTTCACTTTCCACACTAACTAAAACTCTAAGACTGGCAGATCTGGGCCAGGGGTTTGTAATGGGCCTTTTACTTTTTTTTTCCTCCCTCTCCAGAGATAAATAATCAGTTTTAGAGAACTGATAAAAAGAGACAAGAATGAAAAGTGAGTATGACACATTTATGAGAAGGATTTTTCATCTGTTTCTTAAATACAGCACCTTTATTTCAGATTGTATTAAAAAAAGAGACGGGAGAGCCAACCAATTTATGTTGTGCTGCAGTAGTGAATACATATGAATGTATGGCACACAGTGTGAGAGAGATAGAAAATTCACCCAAAATTTCCTGACAAGTTAAAAAAAGTTATGTTATCATTCAAGAATCATTTATTTGAACAATAAAAATAAAAAACAGGCCACATGGCTAGAGGCAGCAGAGAATAAAAACACATTGTTTCCAGACAAATCCCCATCAAAGACATATGACTCTGGACTCTGAAGTCAGAACATCTTCATATTTTAAATTGCCACGAGCATTTTCAAGAAAAGCTGGAGTTCTGCTATAGGATTTGCTACACACTTTTCACTACTGATTGATAACCAGAAGCGGCATTAGCAGTATTTTTCCCCCATCGTTCCTCTAAAGCTAATGGAGTTGAGGATTCGTTACTTGATCTAATGGCAATAGCTTTCCAATAGACATGCACAGAATCATTGATTAGTTTGTCCTCTTCTTGTTTGCATTGGAACACTGTTCAATTTACACCAATTAAAGAATGCTTGGTTTGTGTATTGAAGAATAATTAAGGGATGGAATTCCCTATAGGCTACTAAAAATGACATCTGACTAGAATGGTGATTACAGCATGAAGACAGCATTAGTATTTAAATAGTTTGACTGCTATATAAAATCATTACACCACCTCACCATGAAAAAGAGCATTAGTTAATTTTGCCTATAACAAAATTGGTTGTATGTATTTGCCTGGTCACTTTAAGTAAATTTGACAAGACTAATCTTAAAGCAAGCAATCCAGGTTTGGTGGAAGGAGCAGATAGAGCACTGTCTAAAGCAATCATCTTGATAGATATGTATATAACCTTCAACCAAAATACAAATACACACAAATGAATAGCAAGAGCTTTGTCAGAGATGCTCAAACCAAATGTAAACATTAAAAACACATCGGTTGCTAAACCTGAAAATCCAAGCATAACTGGCATGTTAATTATACAACAATCAAGGTTTCACAAACTGTAAACACACAAGAAATCCTTATTTTGTCTGCCACTGTGGTTGTCAAACCTGTGTTATCCTTTCTAGCACTGTGTAGTACAAAGAATCATGGGAAGCAAACAGGCACCATGGAAGGACTCATCCTTGCTAGAAGGACTGACCTGCAAAGTATCCCAAATGATTAAAAATATTGGAGTGGCCTAGCCCATCCATGTAATGTCTCTTTAGACAAGCTTGTTTTTTCCTTGGATTATAAGGTGGGGGTGAGGTTCATTCTTAAAAATACTGTTGAGGAAAGAGGGCTTTTGATCCTCTGTTTAAATTTCACCATGCATATTAAATTCTATCTCCTAGCCTTAGATTATAGTATCTACAGTAATGATCTATCCAAAATGTGACAGCAACATTAATGTAACATAAAGTGCTTGGGACCAGTCCTGAAGCATATTTACATTTCCATAGTCTACTTAAATATAGTGTGTTTGTTTTACTAAACTTAGATACTGTAGTATATTTTATAAGGTCATCCGCCTGCCTCAAGACCTCACATTGCAGCTACTATCCTTCCTATGAGAATTTATGCAGTTTCGATTGAAGGTTGTCAACACCCTCTTTAACTCAGCAAAGGGTTCTCTGTGAAGGAACATAAGACTTTTCCATTTAAGCCTCTAAGGGGCATGTAGGCATGCTTACTAGCATGTCTACGTTGTGCAATGCATAACTGTGTCAAAGATGCCCAAGTTCCAAGTTCCCTATGAGGTGATACATCTGCACAGTACAATATACCCTTATTTGCGTGGCCCAGCGCCTCTGGCCAATCTGCAGTGCCTCTTTGCAGATCAAATTAGTCTTTGGCGCCATGCAGTTCTTGTGAACATGCCTGGTTCTACAGGTCACTTATGGATATTTTCTCTGCACCATATTCCACTGGATGGATCTGCCCTAGAATTAGGTTTGGGACAGTACATTTCATCACATAGTATACCCACTGACTTTCCATGGGGTTTTGTTCCAACATTTAAAAAGTCGTATGTTCCGGCTTTTGTTTTCATGTTGGACAAGTAGTTCTCGCTTCTGTACCAGACCTCCTGTTGGGATCTCCCGCTATAATCTGCCTGACTAGACCTTGGGCTTTCAGGAGTGAGACTAACGCTTCTTTTCAATGAATAATATTCTTTTGCAACAGGGCTGATATAAAGGTATATTCTTCCTTCCACCCAAGAGAAGAAAGTCCATTAATTTCAATAGAAACTCTCCATGCAGAAAAGGGAGAACTGTGCCCCAGGGAACATTCATGGAAGATTGATGGTGAGGAGAGAAAAGTGATACAGTACAGGCAGAACAAAATCAGAACCCACCACACAAATAAAACTGGACAAGGGTTCATTTTTTAAAAGTCAGTCAGAAACGGCAGGAAGGCTTTGAAAAAAAAATCAGGGCTGTTTCAGTGCACTTTTGCACACATTGGCTTTCAGGAGACATGAATAGAAACCTAACAGTAACTCTTTTTTCATACCTCCTTTCACAGGTCTCACTGGCAAAGAAGGATTTAGCACTTAATTCCTGTACTTTTATGTGGCAAATTAGGAATTTGCACCTTAAAAAGAAATTGCTTTTCAAACTCCCATAAATTCTGGATTTTATTTTTTTAAATGGTGGAAAACATTCCCTACGTTCATCCCAACACATAATAAATAGCAGTCTCCATTACTGCTCCTCAGAAAGGTGTAGGAAATTGGACCTGGCCAAAGAGAGGTGTTTATCATTCCTCATGAGGAGACGCTAAGGGTCTGGACCCTGTCCTTAACCCTTTTGTCTCCTCAGTCCTTTTTAGTTTAGACTAGAGCATTTGCTCTCTTTCTCAAAATCAAGTATCCGTTGAGGAAAGCATTTAACTTGAGACTTGGTTACTTGATGAAGTAGGGCCTGCTGGCACTGAAGTGTCAAGACCAAAACTGGAATAACAGAGTTGTAATATGTTTTATTTTTCAGTTTACCGTCGGCTAAAAGTAAAACCCCTACACCATTTTTTTGCATCACTTTAGATAACAATTGCTTGGTTTGCAACTGCACCAAAACAGAAGGAAGGTGGTGAAGGAGACTGACACAGCATGAGATCCTGCAGCAGACAGTGGTTGGTGACTCTCTGTCAGGAAGAACTGAAATGTGGATGGTAACTCTGACCCCAACACAAAGTCCCATGTCCGTGGGGCTTGACAACTGAAGTGGTGCCCACCAGAGTGGGACAGAGGACATGATCAGAGAACCTCTGAAGATCTTTTCTTCATGAGGGCAAGACAAGACTGGAAGACAAGGAAGTGCAGCCTAGTGAGGAAGTGTTCTCTCACAGTGTGGCACTACACTGGCAACTGTGGCTGTCAGCAAAGCACCTTCCATTCTGACTGTCGACACTAAAGTGAAGATAAGCTTTCAGAAAGGTTAGTACACACCCTGACTTGGTTTATTTTTGAGTCATTTTTGAGTCATTTATGGCCTCGTTTCTTTGTCTCTGCCACTTCCTGGCATGACACGAGACCAGAGGCAGGTGTTGGGATGGCACCAGTTTTTCTCATTTAATTTGTGAAGCACCATAAAAAACAATCAATGAGCATGGAGCATGCTCTGGATTTGTCTAAGTGTAAGTGGCTCAAAGACTAACATGTGAATTTAGTAAAGTTAAAGTCTGTGGAATGGAGATAAATTACAGCAGCAATTGAAGTTGAATGTGATATAGAAATCCAACTAACAGAAGACTGTCTGGAAACAATTATTCAGAAAGCTGCTGACCCTCTATTTCTTTAAAGAGTTAAACATTTGGATCAGTTAACTGGCAGCTGCAATAATAGGCATATGCTCTAATCTTTGATCCGTAGCTGAATTTGCAACTCTTTGTATGAGAAGCAGATCACATAGATTTGCATATTTTTAAGGATCTATAGGGAGAAAAAGAAGAACAAAACCTGCTTTTCCAAGATGCCACTTTGAGATCACACAGAGTGTCATGGGTCCCCTCAAGTACACTAATGTTCAGAGCCAGTTGCAAGACTCACAAATTTTATAAATGGCCCTAAACTGTGACATTCACATCTGAAGACTAATCAAAATTCCTCCTAGAACAGACTCTTGCAAGCCAAGGTTGCATCATAACTCTTCAGAGAGTTATGTACGTCTATCATTAAGATGCCGTTTCCGCATCCAAACTTGTGTCAGAACTTTCCTGAAATATTAAAGAGTCCAGAAGTAATAGATAAATTAAAAAATGCTTTGTAACCAAATGAGAAACTGTTGACTAGACTCAAATACATGAGCAAGTAACAGATTTATGCCAAGGTCTTGACATCTTCTTAGATTTGGCAAAATTTTTCAGTGTTGATGAAAATTCTGCAGAGACAAGACAATCATGAATCACCCCATGAATAGAATGGGTGCTAATCAACAAATTCTTTTGTATTTAAAGTTCATTTCTTGCTCATCTCTGTTTTCAACACCAACTGAAAGATGTTTACTTATCACTCATTTTGGATCAACAGTCATGCTTATGGCACAGAAGATTTCCTCCACTTGGTAGTATTTCCTCAGAAAGTAGGTCCTACTGAGAGAAGTGAACAATATACTGAGTACTGTGAAGAAGTAATCATCCCTGCAAATGTGCTCAATTGTGTGGGATGTTTCAACATAGTCTTTACTCAATTCACACTTTACAATAGGCTTTCTCTCCGGGTTCACCTACACAACACTCTTTGACATCAAGGAAGATGATGAAAGCAGCTATTTGTTATTTGTCTATGGATACTTCCTATCATCCCAAACAAAAGTGCAGACTACTGCATGGGACTATGCAGAGATGCATGAGGAAGACAATGCAAAGAAATCACTCTTCGAAAAATATTCTGTGTAGCTTCCTCATAGTTCCCCACAGTAAGCCATATGGAGGCATGAAGGATTTGTAGAAGCCTGACTGACACAGGAGACAGCACTTCCAGGCACTATCTGCCTTGTCCTGTGGGTAGGCAAGACTTTGTAAAGTCCTGGCAAAAATCCCATGAAGAGGAGAGGAAGGTGTTGCACATTCCTGGGTAAGGTGTAGTAAGGGGGTGGGGTGATGCAGTGGTGAGTGTGATCAAGACCACTGGCAGGTGAACCAGAACTTGAGCCATGAACAACAATTTCAGTATCTTAGAGAGGGAGAGAATAGAGATAAAGAATAGCATACAAGTTTTAATGAGAAAAATTGGTTGCTGATGCAGAGGTTTTGAGAAGGGACCAGCCTGTGCCCTAACAGCACGCACGTTCCACACCATAAGCAGAATCCAAAGTAACGCAAAAGCCAAAACAAAGGTTTGCTGCTTTTTGTACCTTTCCAACAGCATTAGTTGGTGCTCTTCTGTCACCAGCAGGGCCATGTAACAGACTTTTCAAATTCTGGAAGCATTATTAAAATAAAGGGCCAAGTCTTACCTTGCTTCTTTATTAGGAAGAGCTATAGGTCTCTATAGGACTATTCTTTATTGTTGCTTTGTATACCTTTGGGTGCCTCTTCCTAATGGCCTCTGAAAGATTTCTGATCTCCTAGAACCTTATTTTTTAGGGCATTGTGTAACCTGTTTGTTTTGTGAGAAGGCAGAGTGCAAAAATGGAGAAATAGAAATTGCCTTATGTGCTGTATAGTATGATTTCAATTACTTCACTTAGTTATTGCTAACCATATTTTATAAAATCAACACATTATATTTGTTCTGGCCACTGAAATGATGCTTTCAAAGCAATTAAAATATGTATTCTGATATATTTTGTCAATATTACCATTGTACAAAATTGTAACATCTTAAGAATTGCCTCCCTACAATTTATTCTCTGTATCTTAACTTTGTACAGCACTACAAGATCATTTTGCTCATGTGCTAAGTGGGATTCTAGTATATCACTACATTCAGTCAAAATTTTGCAAGTTAAAATAAGAATACCTGTAGATTATGAAAATGAGACCAAGAAAGTAGCCTTTCTCTTTACATAAAGCAGAAAAACTGGCAGAAAAATTCAGTAAAAGCAGATTAGAAAAGGGGTGTTTGGGAGACATTTCATTATTGTGGACTACAGTAAAACAAAAGCATACCTCAAATTAGAATTACTTACCTTAAATTAAAAATGTTAATAAGCCAAGACATTAACAAGGAGATAATATCACCTTAGTGGTTAGGTCTAAGGCAATTGCCTAAACTCCCTCTGTAGCTGAGAGAGAAAGAGAGACCCCACCAGTAACAGACACTGATTTTAATATGGCCATGTGAGGTACCATCTTAAAACAGCCATATGAAATGGTTGAACGGAGATCTGGAAGTGCCAGCCATGACAGGGAAAGAAAAGTTACCTGAGACTAGATAGCTAATTCTAAGACAACCACAGCAAATTATAAAGAATCCTGCTCTGACGTGAATTCCCAAATTTTAGAAAATGAAAAACCCAATTAATTTATAAGGTATTTTCATTTATTATAAACAGATGTGCTAGGGACGAGCATGCCTGTTTGTATCTTGACTTAGATTTCATAGTCTGGACTTCAACTGACAGCTCTGGAGTTATGAATCTTGAGACATAGTTTACTTCAATTTTGCAAGTTCTAGGAAGCTCAGGCTCATTTATCTATTCACGAAAGCCTATGATTAATAGAGCTGTTTGGTGTCAGATTTTAATTCTTCATTTGAAATAAGAAAGTTAGTGAAATAAGGATACTCACAATAGGCTTTCTACAGCCTTTCAGAAAGCAAGGACAAACTCAACAGCATAAGCGCTTTTCTCTTTGACAGATGAAGTCATGGAACTGATTTCAGATATAGTTTCTATATCTGGGCCTTAGGCAATTATAGTGAACATCAATCCCATATCCATACCATATCAAAGGGACATTTGTCTGTGTCTCAAATCAGATGTATGTATCTTTAGTGAATGTAGTACAAATTAAGCTAATTTCTTGGGTTTGACTTTACAAACAGACCAAGTAATGGTCATCAAAGTTCATTGAAATAAGTTTTGTCACAAAGCTTAGTAGTGTTTGTGAGCATGTGTTTTCATAAAACTGGCCTTCTTTTGAAATATGTGGATTGAAGGCCAATCTACACTGGCCAGAGAACAAAACAGGACATGGAGAGTATTTGCCTCATTTCTGATGTTCTAGTTCTGTCCTTCAAAATAAAGACTGGATTTGCCACACAGCAGTTTTCACCTTTCTCAAAACAGAAAGGGAGTGGGAAGAAACAGAAATAAAAATATATAAAAGAAAGAACAGAAAAGAGAAAGGATTATTCCAGCCCTCCAACTTCCCTTTATCAAAGGCAAAAGACCAAAGGGCTTTCACTTGACTGAAGACTAGACCACGGGCTAGGATACAAACCCTGGTCCCCTTGGGTTGTGATGCTGAGCACTCATCCTACCCCTTTGCTGTGGCATGTCAGAGGGTGGATTGCCACAGCACTAGGGAAGGGTATCCTGCAGGACCAGCTCCTCACCTGACCCTCTGCCTAGGGACAGTGCCAGTTTGTATCAGTGAGAATTTAACCCACCTGTGACAGATGTAGTGCAGATGAATGACATTGGGCTTAATAAACCAGTCAAATAAGATGTGCTGAGAGTGGCTGTAGTAACATACAGAAATATCCTTCAGTGGAACAGCAAAAGAGTACCAGTTGAGAGACAAGCCTCACTGGTTGGTGAGTATTAAATTTAGGCTGGACTTTGTACAAAAGCATTACAGAGATCCCCACAAATCCATACACAATGGGTCAGGAGAAGAGTGCAACAAGCTAGCAGAGGAGTTAAATTAATCTCTTGCATCGTGTCTGCTGCTGAGAGTAGTGTAGAAATTCCTGTGCCAAAGGCACTTTGCAAAGAAAATCAGAGTGTGGCCTTTATACAGATTGAAGTCTCTAAGGAGGAAGTTGTAGAGTAACTTGAGAAACTCAAGTGCAGTAAATCACCACAACCGGATGGTGTTCATCTGGGAGTTCTGAGGGGAAATAAAGTGAGAAAAAGCCAAGATACTGACAAGAGGATGCCTTCTTCCCTTGAAAAATGCATCAGCACAAGAGGGCTGGGAAGCCCTATTATGTTGCCTGTCTTCCAAAGGAGATGAGGAAAATCCTGGGAATAGAAGAGCTTTGAAGTTTGCCACAGTTTTAGGGAACCCAAAAAACCAGCTCTGAATAACAGCTCAAGAGAGAGTTTGTTGGATAAGAAGACCCCATGAAGATGATCTTCAGTCTCCCAAACCTTAAGGCTGTTACAAAGGGGGAAAGTGAGCTGGGTTCCTTTGAAAAAACCAGTGGAGAAGCCTTCAGAGGAAGAGTGGACTGACAGGGAAAAGGTGACCAAATGATCCAAATATTCTAAAGGTTTTACAGAGGTCACTTTTAAGCAATTGTCACAAAGAATATTAAGAAACAAAACTGAGAATAATACTTGATGATGATTTGATGCTGGAATGAACTATAAATCAGTCCAGAAGAAGTGAATATGGAAGCATTTCTCTTTCTATTGAGGCAAGTAAAGGTGAACACCCAGTAGTAGGCATCAGGACGTGTCATAACAAATAAATGAGTCTGAATTCCAAATCCTAATGCATTCAAATTAGTGTATCCAGAATCCACCCAAGATCTGGATTCAAGTCACACATGTGGTTCCCATCTTAAAAGAGGACAAATCAGTTCCTGGGTTGAAACTCCTGAGGTTTGTGCTCTGAGGTTTGAATACTCCATATTCAAAGACTTCAGCTTACATGACAGTTACGTATGAAATATGGGGGGCGGGAGGAGTGCATGTGTACACATAGCATGCAAAGGAAGCAATGAAATGTAAACCCAAAACAATTTAAAAAGTAATTCATGGAAAAAAGTGCTCTGATGCAGAGACTGTAAGTGTTTGCTCTTTACATTAACTTGCTGCAGCTAGCTGAAAGGGCAGAAGATTACAAGTAATAGGACAGTGGAAATTTTGCTGGGTTTGGTGAGCCCACTTACAATCAAACATTTTAAATTATCTGGATTTACATGGCTTTGTACCCTTTCATTTTCTCTCCTTGTTTTTTCAGTTCCTGTAGGCCCAGTGTACTGAAGGCAAAGCTTCTTCAGTTTTAATTCACTTTGTCTTTTGAATTCATTAGATTTTGAAAACTTTCAAAGGAAGTCACAGGTAGGCATTAGAGAAAATATAGAAAGTGGGACACTTCTGACTGGCTTGTATGTTTCCAGTGTCTAAAAAGAAAGCTTTTTTTTAAACCAAACTGTAGGAGGGTTCATAAAAATAGATATTTACATTTACATACTGGGACAGATTCTCAGCTGCCGTGGAGCAGCATTACTCCATCTTCTTGAACAGAGCTAATCCTATTCAGCACAGCTGGCTCTCACACATGTGTATATATGTGTAGAATATGTTCAGGATTCTTTATTTTTCCAAATATACAGAAAGCGGCTTCTCCCTCCAGGTGCTTTTGCCTGTGCACTAAATAGTGGGAGTTTTAACTGAGGGTGGTGTCTTCAGGGAGGCAGGGTGCAAAGGAATGTTGAAATGTAAGGAGAGGGATGCATGAACAAAGGAACTGGCATGAACATAGAAACCCAGAGAAGAAGGTGAGGGAAACAGGAAGGAAAATGGTATCCCACATAGCCATGCTGTGCCAAGCAACATCTGCATTCACAGCAACAGGGAGTTAAACTATGCTTGTGCAGCAACCATGTCTTTTGGAAAACACCTCAGGTGTTTACAGCTAGGTAGCAGGAATAGCATGAGACCTGCTAATGATAGCAAGGTGGAGAAAAAGGAGCTCTGCGCTCAGCTGTGCTGTTGCAGGAGTCACGTAACACAGGACAGAGAGTAGGTGTCATATCAGATAGTGCTAATAGGTACCAATAGCCACCTTCACCCCTTTCCCCTCAGTCTCTCCCTGCGCGAGAGTCAAGTGAATATCAACGTGAAACAACTGTGTATGACCGTGTTCTTCTGCCCACACAGTGGGACCCTGGTAGTGATTCAGACTGAACTGGACTCTGGACACATAATGTACACTGAATATCCATAATAAATAATAATTACCACAGTAGGGGGCAGCAGCCAGCTGTGGAGGAAGAGTAGGGCCAGCTGCTGGAAGAAATGTAGGCACTGGCTGAGTATGCAAGCTGGGCACTGGGGAGGGTGAGAGGGCCATGGCTGGGAGCCAGTGGCAGCTTACTGCCAAGAAGAGGGAGATAAAAGCACAAAAGAGTTTCACCAGAGGGAGCTGCTCCTGGCCACCCCTCAGCAATCGGTAGCGGCCCTGATCCAGGAGGGAAGGCCGATGGCAAACAGGAGCATCGCCAGCCTGAGTGCGTGGCCAACACTGCTCACATGTACCATGCTGGAGCTAGCAGGATGGGTGTTTGTAAGCCAAGCAAGCCTGCTGCAGGGAAACAGCCCTGCACAGACCTGCTTGCAGGAGACCCATACCTCCTCCAGAAATGAGGACAGACCCATCCTATTCCCCTCAACATCTCCCCAGATGCACCTCCAGCAAAAGTAGGGTCAATACTCCAGAAATGAGTGCAGCTCCAAAAGAGACTGATAGGCACATGGCCAATGCTTTACTGAACCCCCGATGGTCAGATCTCCTTAATTTCATTTACAGAGAAATGTTCTGGCAGCTCTGAAGACCCCTAAACAGAGTGCTATTACTTGTCTGAATTTCTCGGAAGGCCTGATGCTTAGTGCTTGCGTTCCCCAGGTCCTATGGTAAACAAAAAACTGCTTTTGAACACACTGCACACACTCAGCAGCCCAGTCATCCAGTACAACTAAAATTTATCATAGATTTAAAATATTTTTCTAACCCCTCTGAAAAGTAATTTCTAAGACCAAATCAGCTTGCCAGTCTCATTTTCCCAAGGCCGTTCGTGGCATGATCTTCACACACCGGCTTCTAAACTAGAGTCAACAGCATCCCAGGGTCAGCTCCCCTATTTGCCCCATATGGAATACTTAACTCTTTCACCAGCACAGCATAACAATTAATTAGCATGTTCTCTGTAATAATTTTAACAATGTGGCACTTTTCCCTTGAATTTAGCTTAGTGAAATTTATCTTTACTTATATTCATGTCTTATCTTCAAGCGTGCTTTCTGTGCCTGGTTATTTTTCACTGAGCTCAATTTCAAATAGATAAAACCTGTTTGCTTTTCTCTCCCAAGAAGGAGCATGTGTATTTCCAGATTCTATTCGCATCCACCAGGAAAAGTCACACTCAACAAATGAAGCTTGGTTGGGCTTTTTTTTGCTGTGTTCCTGGTTGGTTGAGCACAGGGGGTGTGATATGAGTGATGTTAAAGGAAAGCTGCTTTTCCTCCATTTTTCAACATAGAGGCTGACGGATTTTTCAGTCCCAATGTAAAGAAAGAGCTACCATCTGAATCTCAGTTTATGTAGCCCAAAAGAGAGTGAAGAAATTGATAGAGGACATCCCAGGCAAATAGGGTATGGTATCAGGGAGAAACATCCATCACTTTTGCGGGTAGTAGACAAGCATAATCCATGTGTGAGCTCAAATGCAAATTCATGGGCAACAAAAAGCCTGTATGTTGAACATATACACAGTTCAAACATAAAGAACCAGATTCTTTCTGAATAACTTATATCTGAACATCTGACCTTAAGAACCAGCCTCAGCTAAGTGCTGGCAAACACCGACATTTGGAAGGAAGTTAGGGGTGTTGCACTATTTTGAAAGCTCTGTTTTGAACCAGCTGTCATTGCGAATGTCTGCTGGTACCCTGTCTTAGCATACAGACTGTCACGGTTGAGCATAATGAGAATGAGCCAATGGAGTATATTGAGCTATGCTTTCTTGCATGTCCTTGTAGCCCAAATTATCCCTTCACACAGCCATAACAGGTAAGCTTTGAATCTATTTATGCCACATTCTAATTGGTTCCATTTAATTTGTGTATATGTCTCTCTATGTGTGTTTGTATATACATGTATGCATATTTATATGCACATATGTATATTTGGACATCATTATTAAAAGTAAATATGCATATTGTCACAGATTATTGCTAGGTACATAACAGATTCTTAGAGTAGTTGGCTTTATTATACAATAAAACCATAGAAATTTATTGTCTTCTTTAGAATAAATAAGGAACACAGGACTCATTGTACTGTATACATTTAATAGTTTGGACATCTCAGTGCCCACATAAAAACAAGGAAACATATATTGCAATAGGCAGTATAATTATTTCAGCAAGGAACATCCATCCCACACTCCTAGAAATATGAGATTCAGCATCACAAGATTCTAGAATTATGTCATCAGCTGCACGAGTTTCACAGCTTATCTTTATGATTTTATGTTACAGAAGTAAACTCCAACAAAAATGTATAACACTGCCAATCTAACAGCACATTCATGTTAATACTAGCTGTAAAGATTTCAAAAAGGTGAATAGCATCAGCATTTCTATACATATGTGTGCACTTAAGTATATATATACATGTATACACACACATTCACACGTAATGCACACATATAGGTGTGTGCTATGTATATAACCTGTCTTTAGATATGCCATTATTTTAAAAGGTTGGTTCCAAGTACACTAAACTTGACAACAATGTTCTATACAGCTGGCCAACTTAAAGAAATCCCTGCTGGTGCACAGAAGATCGAGCTAGCTGGGATCATTAAGCATCATCGGATGAGGCTGCAGGTAGCTGAAACGTTCCTTAATGAAAATTTAAAGAGAGCAGATTAAAATTATATTCCTCCAATCCAACAGAACACAAAGGTAAAGACAGTCAATTACAACCAAGATCTCATTTAGCACTAAAGGAGTGTTGTAGTTTGTAGATCAGAATTTATTGCCTGAAGTGAACATCTAGGCTTGTGACAATGTATATAATTACTTTCTACAATGTACTCTCCTAGCACTCAGATGTAGTTATGGAAGATTATATCTTCCATAATTTTAGTCTGCTACGTTCATGACCAAGAGTTAGAAAATCTCAACAACTGCAACAAAGTTTTTTTTTTCTGTGCTATTCTGTCTTTTTACATTATGAGAAATAAAAGAAATGCAAAATGCCATGTATTTGTTTTTTTAACTCCTAGGTTAACTGTTTTAATAGTGTTTGGTTGGTCAATAAAGTGGCACCAAAGAAGTGGTTCAAGCAGGATACTCTACCTGTGTGCCTGTTCAGAATGCTTGCAGCCATCCCCTGGACACATCAGGAGGGGGTTTCGGTGACAAGACACCAAGGGTTCTCAGCTCTGTACCAGGTCTATTGTTAGATCAGAGAAATGCATCACAACTTTAAAAACTCATAACTAAAAAAGATACTGACAGGCAGCTTTGTGACTAGAAGAGATGAAGAACAAGGCTGAAAGGACTGCTACATTAGGGAAGATTAAGTGAGTTAAATATCTATGGGCTGCCTTAATGCTAACTAAACACAACATCACACTAGTTAAGAGATCAAAGAAGGGAAAGAAGGAAATTTGCAAAGGGATATAAAAAGAAGAAATATGATGACGTTAAGAAAGGAAAAAACTGACAAGATACTCTAGGCAACACAACCTCTCCCTTGAGACATGGCATCACTTAGGAAATTTAATCTAGGCAAAAAAAAAACCCACAAAAATATGCCATAAGAAACAATTTCATTGTATCAGGGAGATGTACTGGGTGACCCAAAAGATACATTGCTAATTGGTGTGCACCCGTTATCTGCAATTTTCCTTGCTTGTATGGCCAACTCATCATTACTTGTCTGTATTTGGTTTCTCTGGGTCTCATCCAACTCATGCTGCATTCAACAGAAGTTTCCAACAGGAGCAATAGTACCTCAATGTGTGCTCCAAGTCTTTGTGGTTCTAAAAAGAAGAGGGGGGAAAAAGCCTGCATTACTCTGCAAGAACTTAATTCATCTGGTGTATGAACATATATGCAACTAAACCAGATTGGTCCCTTAATACTCTTTGGATATTTAAACCTGTGTTTATCCTTAGAGATATCTGAGGAAATGTGCATTTGCTTTCACTTGGTGCAGCTAAAATTTTTGCTAGGGATGAAACTTACAGTTCATCTAAAAATAACTTCTATTGAAAAACTGCCTTGGTCATGGAAGAGTGAAGAAAATTCTCTACACCAAACTAAAAAAAATTATATATATTACACAGAAATGGCAGAGATCTTTCTATTGCTAAAGCAATAATGCAACCAATGAAAAAAAACTGATCATGAATTCTGAACTCAAGACCATAGTTTTCAAATCCTTTTACCCAATGTCTTTGTATATATAATCAAATAGTGCTTAAAATCCAGCTTGCTTGCAGGTAGGGAATCACTATTTTGTGGCAGTTCAGTGCTGGCCCCCAGAGAGGCACAAATTTCTGTGTAAGTGAGGCTGAATGTTCAGGGGTCAGGGCTGTGTGTTGGTGTTGTCCATATATCTAGAGGCTGGTATTGTAAATCTTTAGAGCAACGTTTCTTGAAAATACTAAACAGACATTTTGGTAGCCAGTATTGAGCCTGTGGCTATAATGCTTCAGGCTGTGATCTTGTCAGCTTTTACAAGATAAGTAGGGTCAGGCAGGGTCACCACTTGGATTGGTAATTCTAAAGAAAGGCAGGAGCTGCAGGAAGTGTCTCAGGCAATAGAATAGCTGTAACCGTTTTCCCTGAGTCTTTTCTAATACCCTGATGAAGGCATAATGCCAAGCTGTGACACAAGAGCAAGACCCTCAGCCTCTGCAGCCATCAAGTGCATCATTTTAAAAGGGGTCTTTCCCTGGCCTGGCATGGAGGTGTGAGGTACAGTATGTGGGAGATGGCAAAATTTAGGTGCTGCTGGCACACATGGTCCTGGTTGAATAGAATGTAAATTTGTGGCTCCAGCATTTTTCATCAGGAAGGGGATACAGGGGTGAATGCCCTTTCTGACATCTTTGGGGATGCTGGCAGCTCCAAATTAGGTTTTGTCCATGTCTATAAAACAAAAGACAAGCCTATTGAGCGAAGACCTTGTACACTAACTTTCAGCCTCACACACTTCTGCAGAAAGTATAGAAGGGCTGATAATGAAATCCTTGCCCAATGGTCTACATTGCCAAGAATTTTAAATTGTAGGTTAACCAATTTCTCCTCTAAAGTTCAAACAATAAATAAAATTCTATGCGAAAAATGGAGCCTTTTATTCCTTTGTTATAATCTGATCAGAGTAAACTACAGATGTTAAAAGGCACTGTAGTTCAAAGAATTAAAAGAATCTTACAGGGTTTGTACAAAGAAAAGAGTTTTAGAGAATGATATGGAAAATATTATAATGGTTTTATATAAATCAGTGGCACATCCTCACTTTGAATACTGTCTTCAAATTTGGTCACCTCATCCCTGAAAAAAGAAAGTAGAAATAGAACAAGTCCAGAGAATGGTAATAAAAATGATAAAAGTCAAAAGGATGGGAAATTTCTTGAGAAAAGATAAAGAACATAAGCACCAGCTTGTCTCTCAGGAAAGATTTATCCTCATGGGACATTCATAGATATGGCGCTTAGGGACATCATTTAGTGGTGGACTTGACAGTGTTAGGTTAATGGTTGGACTCAATGACCTTAGAGGCCTTTAATGAATCTATGATTCTATGATTCAAATCATACTGAACTGAAAAAACTCTCTACATAAACTTAGAATACTTGCTGTTGTCTCAGACAATCTACAAGATGTCTTTGGACCCCAGCAGTTTTGGAAAGGTCTGGGCCCTTGCATGAATCAGACATTGCAGGTATTTTCCTCAGTGCACCCTGTTCTCTTAGAGAACTTTCATCCCCTGGAGGCCAATCTGACTCATGGACAGTGGGCAGGACACAGAGCTACATATAAGAAACACTTGTTTTCCGTTGTTAAATCATAGGATCATAGAGTTATTAGGGTTGAAAGGGACCTTAAAGACCATTTAGTGCCAACCCCACCACCATGAGTAGGGATACCTTCCCTTAGAACAGGTTACTCAGAGCCCCATATAGCCTGGCCTTGAACATTTCCAGGGGTGGGGTGTCCAGTATCTCTGGGCAACCCCTTCCAGTGCCTTATTGCTTTTGTAGTAAAGAGTTTCTTCCTAATATCTAATCTAAATATATTCTTCTTCAGCTTAAGGCCATTGCCCCTTGTCCTGTCACTGCATGCACTTGTGAACAGTCCTTTTCCAGGAACTTGACTATATTCCTAACTAATTTTTTGGGTCTAACTTTTAGAAACTTCATTTTTCTCTACCTTTCTTTCTAACTTATGAAAGTCATAGGTGATTGAGAGGTATGAATCCATTGACTTGACTGGCAACATTTTCAGCTAAATCACTCATCTTCCTCAAAAATGTGCCATGTGTCTATTAAAATAGTCTCAGTCCCAAAGGGCTTGCACAATCTCCCTCACTTTGTGTGATGAGATCCCCAGTCTTGGTCAGAGTTCTACTTAAGCATGACTATAATATAAATAACATTTTATCCTCAAGATCTTCAAACTTAATTAGCAGCAAAGGAAAAAAAAACCTCTTTCCTATCCTGCAAGGTGAAACAAAAAGGTATTGAGCTGCAAATGGATGAAACAATTCCAAACAATGTACAGCTAATTAAAGGAACTTGCTACTGCATGGTTAGTACTGAGACAAACAGCATCATATTTGTAAATGAGGAGTCATTTTTATGCATAAAAGCAAATCTTCACACAAAGTTCAGGTTGGGTTAAATTCAGTTACATGCATTATGCAGAAGATCAGATTAGATGATAATAACAATTGCTCCTAGCCTTAAAAAATCTGAGTTTTATGAGCTGCTACCATGCAATGATATCTAATCCTCCCAGTGGTTCATGGCATGTGCCAGTCAACAGGCAGTGTCAGGATGGCACCTTCACTCATGGTAAACCATCACACTGGGCCTTCAGAGGATCAGGAAAGTCTAGGAGGCTTTTCAAACTGGTGGCTGTCACATCTCTTTTTAGAGCAGGACAATTCCTTTCTCCTCCAGCCCTGTGTGGGAACCCTGGAGGCACCAGTCATATTCATGCTAGCATGGTGTGTCTTCAGCTCTGTCTGCAGATCAGGAAAAAGCAGTCAAAGTTCAACAAGGTCTTGGGCAGAAAGGTTTGGAGGAAAGTGAGGAAATCAAAAGGTCAATGGCTGAAGTTAGCTGTATCTTTTGACCGGTGTGACAGCACACACTGGAGCCCCAGTGCCCCATTTCCCAGACCAGCATCCCTTCCATCCCCATCTAAACCCAGAACCACCCACAGGAACATGTGGAGGCAGAAGGTCCATCCTCAGCTGCCCATGGGTGATTTGTATAGCTGCACCTTGGAAGCAGGAAAATATTCCCCATGGATGTGTTCTGTGAGGTTCCTGGCACTCTTTTCTACTTTAGATATCCTAAGGTGGGGGCAGAAGCCAGGAGAGCTCATTTGTCCTTATTTCCTTATCTCATGTTACCTTACTGTGGTGGGGCATGATAGATACCTGATTCATCTCTGAACTGTTAAGAATATGTTAATGCTAATAAGACACCAAGAGAATAGAGGCACTCTTTGCCATGACTGCACTTACCTACAACTTCAGTCATCTTACAGGCCCCCCAAGAAATCAAGGGGGATGTCTTCTAGTGAATAGCTGTGCTGGAGTCATTTCAGTTAAGGAAAGTTGTTTCGGCCTTGTGGGTTGAAAATGTTATCTACTGGGGGGGAAAGAAAAAAAAATTAAAAAGGGCAAATCAACTCCTTACACTAGTGGTTTTATACCACCAAGGTGTACTTTTATATAAAGTCACAGAATACACATAAAGTAAGCACAAAATGCTCATGCGGTTGCTATTCCAGGATGTTTGTAATGGCAAGTTAGATTGTAAATTATTTCTTTAGAGGGCAGAAAGCACAGTGGAAATAATGTATATTATTCATAAAAATGATTGTCCTGTTCACTTGTATACTTCTGCAATTTATTCTGTAACAGCTTTTTACTTCAAAGAAATCACTAGCTAATGACATCTCAAACTTAAAAAATCCACTTATTCACAACCCTGTCCCCGAGGGAATTCCTGCGTGTTATCAGAAATTTTTCCAAAGATCATTAACAGATATTACAAACCAATTGAAACTGAGTATTTTCTTTGCAAATTACTTTTAACTTTAGAGCTATTGAAAAAAGACATTGAGTGATTTAATTTACTTAATCTGTCTACAGATTGCAGCTATGTGCATATCCTGTGATTGCATTTCCAACAAAAAGCATATATAACTATCCCTAATAGGGATATTTTTCTAAATTATCGTACAAGATCAGTAAGATCTCTGCAGATATTAATGTTTATTTTTTCATTTAGAAAATTGCACTCAAAAAAGAAATGGGCATCTTTATTCTGTTGTTATTTTAGAAATAATAGCACACTATAATACTTATTTTACCTGCTATTTTAATTAAAACTCCAATAATCATCATATCCTTTGAGGATATGTTCTACTGATTTTCTGAAAAATCACTGTATTTTCATTAGGCTGTGAAGACAATGTTTTAGAAACACCTTACAAAGCAATGAGTATACCAAAAGAGATCCTCTATCTTGCACCAATCCAAAACAGCAAGCTAATTCAGCAGTGGAGGGCTGGAGATTGTATCTGATTCTGTACCTCATTGCCTTAAATTCCAGAGAACCTTACATGTGTCAGCACCACTTCTGCAGGAAGTAGGAAAAATCTCTTCCCCCATGACTATTTAGCTTGCAGTTTCCTAGCTAAGGTTCCTGCTCTCTTTGCAGATAAGAGAAAAGGGCTTGAAGCCCCTGAAGGTTGGGTAGACTTTGAAGATATTGGCTTTGAATGAAAGTGAACACAGCTGCTGTACTTTGCGTACTGCTCAGTCCTGATCATGTGTTACATGTGCTTTACCAGGACACTCTTGGTAGACATATGGGCAAAGCAGTGGATAGTTTGAGGACTAGAATCAGGATTAACTGCTGGGAAGTTCAGCTTAGCTGAGCTGATGACTGGCCAAGAGGCATGAGCAGAAAAAAGGTTTTTAGATGTCTTAAAAACTTTCTTATCGGAAATGCAGGTGATGAACTTAGCAGGTATGTAGATTGGGAGCCTGGACTTGGACATCTATATGCCACAGGAGCCTCAGTCATCCATCCCTTTTTGTGGCCTTGGGCCCAAAGATGGCAATTCAGAGAAGGACCCAGATTTTTCACAGCAAATAGGTGCATAAACATCTTTTCATATCTTGCTTTGAGTGGTGGGAGAAATGTGCAGGAAGGGTGACAGAGAATTTGCAGGTGGTAGCACCTTCCTTGGATACTCTGCATCTTCCTATCAGCTGGGTCAGTGGTCTGTGACCAGTCTAAAACCTTCTCCCTTCCCAGTACTATTGAACTCTCTTGCTGTTTTCCTTTCCTGTGTTACAACAGAAAGATCTCCCAATTAAAAGATTTCTTTTTTTCCCAGTATATCAAAATACATGGGGTCAGTTAAGTTAAGGAAATTTCCAAACTCTGTCAAGAGCTGAAAAAATTACTCCCTAAGCTATGTGGTGTCCAGTTTTGTCCTGTAAATATCAAGAGACCATAAATTTTTACAAAGGTCCCATGCCATTAACTTGGCAATTTGTTCCTGCCACCATCCTGTGGAGGTAGGTAGGCATGAGGAAGAGGAACTGGCTGCTACTGAGCAATTAATATCTGCACAGGTTACTGGCTTGGTTTTAACTCACGCTACACTCAGATAAGTGCAAAGGGAGGATAGCATGCCCTTTTTCCCTGATAAAGTTGCAGCCTCATTCCTGCTCTTCATTCACCCCCATGATCTCCTCAAGACACTTGTCTAGTCATGGTCCAAGCCCCTAGTTTACAGCCATAATAGCACTGAGACTGTCAGTAGCTGTCTCTGTGAAATCCAACTACTTTTCAGGATTCCCTCATTTTAGATGTGTTTCCCTCACCCTTCTGCCACACACTCGCAACTGGCATTACAGTGTCAGATCAGATGGCACACATGGAAAGCCAGAGCTAGTGGCTCAGAGCTAGTGGAAAGCCACACTTGCTAGTGGCTTTTGCTTCTCTTAGCAGTGCAATCTTTTGTGCATATCCAGCTCCAGGGACAAGTCAGTTCAGCGCTCCATCCTCCCACTCTTCCCTCCCTGCTTCCCCCTCCCAGGAGCCTCGTGTTGTTTGAGCTTTACAACAACCACCCGCCTGGTGCTCTGGGCTCCTTCTGCGGCTCCTTCTACTTGGAGACTGGTGGCAGAAGCCACCACCGTGCCTCCATCAGGGATGACCTGGACTTTCCACCTGCCAGCGTCAGGTGCGGGGCCATCAGCTGCCAAACTGGCACAGCTCCACCGGCTGCAGCAGCTGAGTGCTTCTGTTGTCACTCAACCCAGGACATCTCCACGGAGTCTGATAACACATCTGCTAATTAATGCCAGTTGTGATCATTGGTCAGATCCTCAACTGGGTTAAATTGAAACGGGCCCATTTAAGCCTGTGACAACTAGCAGCAGCTTAGAGCTGACCCGACAGTTTTCTCTATAACATAAATGTATGTCTTGTTCAAAGTGAGTAAAACCCACCAACAAATTGCATAGAAACTACCAAATTATCAGAAAATTAAACAAGTGCTAGTAACTCTCAGCCCAGGCCAAATTACAATGGTGGCAAAAAAGTGATAGGCCCATCTACATTAGCAACTCTCTGAGCTGTCCAAGCTTCTTATAATAAAAATAATTGATTAATTATATGTGTGCTTCTGGGCACATTCACCTTTCTGTAAAGAAAGCCTAATGAGTCTGTCTTTTAAAAAACAGACTATCAGAAAATTTAAATGTGATTCTTTTAACTTGTAAGCATAGTGGTTTACATTTTAACAATAGAAAATATCAACTCTATTCTTGAATTCAGTTTTTAAGACTTATAAGTAACATCAGTAAGTGAAAAGGAACAGTTTAAGAATTTTCTTTGTATTTTTTTCTGTCCTTTGTCAAAATTTTATTTCGGTCAGTACTTCTACCCTGTTTGTTTGTATCACCAGTCCTCTCAACCATAACAAGCAGAGTTGTAGAAGGTATTAAATCTTAAACAGAGGTAAAAAAGGTACTCTGGCAATAAAGCAAAAGTTTGATAGGTTGTGTCAAAAGGAACTGCTGTTATTATTATAATTTATTATTTGTTAAGCACTGACAATATACTCAGTTCTGCTGATTAAGTTTTTCTGAGCAAGTTCTACTGATTGTCTTCTGAGGACAACACACTGTACTACAAAGAAGATATGTGACAGCTATCAAGACTTTTGCTTTCAAGACTCACTTAGCAAAACAATTACATGCCAGTTATGCAGGTTTTATGGAAAAAAAGAGAGAAAATGCATAAACTGAGTAAATATCATGACTTTTGTGTTCACTAATTTTCCTACTCCAGATCTCTCACTTCAGTACTGTCTGACAACCTCAAAGTTACAGTGAGTTTTGAGGAAGATCTAAAGCCTCATCCCTGCTTATATTCAGTTATAAGCATCATGCTATATTAGAGGGAAGCACACAGGCTGTATTGTTAGAATCTGTCTTTGGATCTGGGACTCACTCCCCAGCAAGGGAAGAGATGGCTGAATAGGGCCAGCCTGAGACAGACAAAAATCAGAACAACTCCAGACTCACACATACATTTCCTTCATGACACAATGCAGAGTTAGCCAGTGCTCTACTCATAGGTGGTGACCTGACCTTACAAAGACATTTGGGGGTGCAGGTGCCACAAGGGAGCCTTCCTATCCTTGCTAGGCTGTCAGGGCTGTTTCTCTAACAGGCCTCTTGTTAAGTTTCTCCACCCTGAGCTGTAGGCACGTTTTTGCAGGGCATCTAGGAGTCAGGGATGTGGGTTTCTGCTGGTTTAGAGGCACTGCAGAGATACTATTCCTGAAAGTCCATGTGAACTTTGTGCCTGGTTTATATCTACTTTAGCATGTAAAGAAATCACAGTTTCTTCCTCCACCTTTGCCCTTAGATAATTTATGTATAGTTTACCTCCAGGGTGGAAGATTCCCCAAAACAGGCATTTGATGGCAAAATAATGTCCATGCATCTGTGTGTACACAGCAAGGGACGTGGCTGAGGACTGCTCTAAGAATCTCTGGCCAAATTTGCGTGTCAGGAGGGTGCCAAACAGACATTGTCCCTTGCCCCAGCCAGGCAACACCTAGGCTTTCAAACCACAGCGCTGCCAGAGTTCCAGCTGTGCAGATGTTCTTAGAAGAAAAACTCCCTTTTGTCTGCTTCTATCCTTTAGCCCGCACACTTCCCTAAATCCTGCCAGCACGCTTTTTTTTTTGTAACTGACAGAGAGAAGTGAGTTCTTATATAAATCTTTTGTGTGAAGATCAAACTGCGTGCATGTAGAACTATTATTTTTTTTAAGGGAAAATCTGCCCTAAAATAATCATTCCATGTTATCCTCACAGAGCGTCTGCTCTGCCTTTTAAAATGCATCCAAGGCCACCCTCAAGACCAGACTCAGTGCTGGCAGGCGGCGGGCTGCAGCTGAAGTCTCTGTGCATGCAGGGAGGGCAGAGCATGGGCAGCCCAGGGCAGGATTGGGGTCAGGGGCAATGCAGCTGGAAGCTACCGTAATCTGAGTTGCTCCTTGTAGACAATGTCAGCCTTTGTACTGGTAGAAACTTGTGGGGCAGCTCGGGAGCCGGGCTGGGTCATATGAAAAAGGTGTTTCTTTACCTAGCCAGCTTGGACTCCTCAAGCATCCAGCTGGCAGACCCTGAGGTTTCAGTCAAATCTTGTAAGTTAACATTAGTTTACTAATAGACTGAGGAGTAGAGGATTTGGTTGAGAAAACATAGCCTTTCATTCATAAACTCAGAAACCCTTGTAATGGAGAGGAGAATCAGCAAAAATGATCATCTGATAACAGTACTACTGGGAAATTCTTTTTAAAAAAAGAAAATACTAAAGAAGATAGCCCCAAATGGCAGTACAACAGCAGTTTTAGGGTCAATTTCAGTGCTGCTTTGTGTTTCACTATTTATAATTTAATTACCAGCTAGAAAAATGATCAGGTATTAAGTATAGTGAAGCCTCCATGTGTGACACCAAGCAGTAGCACAACTCACTGTAGCAGCTTATCTTTGGGAAGCCTCCCTCTCTCCCTTTTTCACTATTTCCCTTCATCTTGCTTCCTTCTTATGCTCCCAGTTTCCTTGAATACAATACAGTCAGAGTTTTACATCCAGCTCTAATTTTCCCAGAAGGGACAGCTCTTAAAAATCAGCACAAGTTCTTTTACTCAGGACCTTAAAAACAGACTTGCACTCCAGTGCAACCATCTAATAGACAGATGAACCAATTCCATTAATATAAAAATATTCTACGTGTGCCCATCCCCCAGCAAAGCTTTTGCTAAAGCTGGAACAAAACCCTAATCTAGACTTTATTAAAGTAGAGAAAAATCAACTTCCTTTCACTCCCCCATTCATTCTCCACCACTGTGATTTTCTAAATTTCAGGCAAGCCTGTCACCAAGAGCTGCAGGGCCAAAAGTGGCTGGATGTGCCGTATTCCTGGCCCAAATGGAAGCAGAAAATACTAAACATCTTGCATAGAAGCCTGTTCTCATCAGGTTTGTAGCCCAGCTTTTTTCATCAAAAGCAGTGAGGATAGTACACAGTTCAGAAATGCATCCAAGCATATGGGAGTCTCTCTACACTAATCCTCCTTTTGAGCTTCATCCAGCACTAAATCAGAGCCACACCAGAGAGAGAAATAATGCAATAACTTGTGGAAAATACACGGCTCCTCTCTATTAGGGTATGGAAAATCAAACATGACTCAGTTTTCTCCTTAAAAATTGTTGGAGGAATATTAACAGCATAAAGCATGGCAGGGACTGGAAAAAAAAGTCAGGTACTGCTTAAATTTGCCTGCCTTGGGACTATACATCCCCATGCACCACAGGCTACATGTGCAGGGCAGTCTTTGCTAGGACAGTACCAACAACCTTGGAAGAGTAACATGATAACAGCACAGGTGACAAAAATCATCTGAGAGGCTAAGAAAATACCTTTTTGCAGAGTTGACCTGCATGATGCTCACAGCCTTGTGACTGCAGCCACCACTTTGAGAGGTCCCCTGAGAGCATCACTGCTGGAATTACAGGGAAGAAGGGTTGCACAGTCGTATTTTCCCAGACAGAATACAGAGCTCTCTGTCCGAGGGAGAGAAAGGGCTTTGCTGAGCTCATCCAAGGACCCTATGGCTGCCCTGAGGACCAGAGAGTGTGCCGTCAGCACCGCCTTGGACGTGGCAACAGAACAGGCAGAGTGGTGACATCCCACTCCCCACCACAGTCTCTGGCCTCACCTACTGAAAGCAAAAGCAACAGAAAAAGCAGCAAGAGGAGATCTACACCAACTTCTTGAGATGCTGTAGCAGGGAAGCACAGGCTAACCAGGCCTTGAGCCCTTCATTGCTTTTTCCATATGTCAAAAGAAAAGAAAAATTCAAAGAAGTGCAACCCTAATCCACAGGCTCCAAACACCACTCTCTGGACCTCAGATAGGTGGCAGAAAGAAAGGTTTTCAACAGAGCTTGCTTCAGGTGTGCTGATGTGTTAGGGAGCTGAAAAAGAGCTGTCAGCTGACAAAATGACGTGGGTAGTTGAGGATACAAATTAGGAGAGGGATTGGCTATGTAATTAGCAACAGGAAAAATAAATGCAGCTCCAAGCACACAAGCAGGTACACGTGCAGAGCCAACTTAGAACTTGTAATCAGCCTATTGTTTCCATACATAAGGACTTGCAAACAGCCTGTTGTTTCCACACATTAACATCTTCAAACTAGAATTTTCTTGATCACATTTATTGCCTTTTCCTGATTAAAACTGAGAGAAATCCTTTTCTTTTGTTTGTTTTCTAAAAGAAAGAAATCAGTATATGACTCCTAGTTCTTGAAAATTATTGACCAGAACCTTGTTTGGTATAACTCAGCCTCACTATCATAGAATCATAGTTATCACAGAATCATAGGACACAGAATTGTTTGGGTTGAAAGGGACATCAAACATCATCAAGTCCAACCCCTCTGCCATGGGCAGGGACACCTTCCACTAGACCAGGTTGCTCAAAGTCCCATTCAATCTGGCCTTGAACACTACCAGGGATGGGGCATCCACACCTTCTCTGGACAACCTGTTCCAGTGCCTCACCAGCTTCTTAGTGAAGAAATTCTTCCTAATATATAATCCAAACTTACCCTCTTTCGGTTTAAAACTACATTGACATCTACAAAGCAGAGCATCTTTACCCCAGCTTAAGATTTTCTCCCATATGTTGTTTCTTTAGAACAACTTCTCTTCCCCTTTTTCTTTTTTTTTCTTTTTTTTTCACAGTATGCATCTGGTTTAAGGTGACTTTTTCTTTCCCAGCATATGGAGCTGAATGATTATGATGATTTAGATTTATTTTAAATCACAGCCTATTAAATGGAAAAATAAATGCTAATATGTTGATATGGTTTACTTCTGGATGAATTATTGATATGAATGAGTAGTTGCTGCTATCATAATTACTCTTTATTAAATAAATATATTTTGAATTAGAGATCCTTGATTAAGAAATCACATTTTTGTCTTAAAACTGTTTCCCTGCTGCTAGTATAAGAAATACCTTACATTTCCTCTATGGAGGAAAAAAAAAAAAAGCCAGTGAAATGGTTCTATTTTTTATCTTTTCCTTTGCTCTGTGAACTTGGCAGTGCTTTGTGCATATTCCCTTTCACTGCTTCTCTTCTCTAATCAGTTAAGTGAGGCTCTTTCCCCTCTGTTGTTTGTGTGGATCTGTCACATAGCACCTAGAGACAGAAAAAAACCATTTTAAATAGGAAAATGCAAAACACAAAAACTAAAGGATTGAGTATCAGGTACCTGAAACTCCTCTCAACATTTTCTTTTAAGCTGAGCACATTTCAGATTAATGGTGACTCTTTAACATAAATAATGATCTAATGAAATAAATATGAAATCGAAAGAATCATAAAAAGAATTTTACATTTAAGAATGCCATCTGTGTAACACTTAGCCTAACAATGAAATCATTTCAGTGCCAAAACAGCTCACTCCGCTTCCAGCACAAGTTACAGGAGAGGGTAATGGCTTTGCAAAATGGCATAAAAGTCTGAGTTCAATCACAGAAGGAACACCTGGGTTCAAACTCCCTCTGCTTCACACAGACAATGGATCTCACACATGAGTTCTGAACTCACCCCTGCTAATGTTTCCACCTTGAGTCATCAAGAATTTTCCACAAAGCAGACAATTTTTATTTCAAGGAAACTTAGGTATCAGAGGAGAAGATTTCGTGGGTCAGTGTGAGGGGATCTAGCAAGAACTATTACACTGATTCTCTGTTTTCCAGCTGTGGAATCCAGAGTCAGTATCATCTGACTGAAGTGCACAGGACTCAGAAACAAGACCCTTTTTAAGCATATCTGTAGCAAGAAACATTCTCTCATAAAGCACTTAGGACTTAGCACCAGACAAATTATCCGTTTTTGGGATCAGTGTCCTAAGCCACAGGTCCATCTGGGCATGCACGGAAAAGCTCCATGTAGCAGGATGGAGATGCTGTTTTTGTGAAAAGGGAAGCCAAGCCCTTGCCATGTGCAAGGCGGCGCAGCAGAGCCACACAGAATACAATGGAGATTGTTTGTTTATACCAGCCAAAGAGAAGGGAACATATTTGTTTTGAGTGAGCTGTGTTAGAATACATATTGTTGTATATGCCCAGGCCTCATTACGCCATGCTAGTCTTCAATATGGATCAGATCCTAAAACTGCTCGACATACTGAAATAAATGTGAGTTCTACCCACAGAACATCTCCAGACTTAGGCCTCATGTCTGTCAATGTCATCTCAAAAAAACAAATGTTCAAAGAAGAAAAACAACAAAAGTATCTTAGAGACTGTGGAGGATGCTCACGTGTGGTAGATGCCATTCAAGGGGATGCTAAGGAATTACTTGGAGAGAGAGAAATCCACATACCAAGACTGGAGAAAAGAGTGGGCCTGAAAAAAAGGAGAGAGAATTAAGTTTCACTAAAAGAAATATTTCTTGTTTGTATTTTAGAAGTTACTCTGAAAACAAGAGGAAATTCTTCCTTCACATCAGCAATGAGGCCACATTAACATCTCTTCAGGCAAAGGTGGCCACAGCTCATATTTTGCTTAAAGATATAATTGTGAGGGCATTCACAGATGAAGAGTTAAAGTGCTGTTCAATAAACAACCTGAAGTGCTGTATGCTGCATTCATATAAGGAAAGGTATGAGCCAACAGAGAGAGATGTTCAGCTGCAATCAAAGAGGATCTAAGCCTAACTGAGCGCTCACATGACAGTTGGGATCATTTCGGATCCCTTCCAATGAAGATAAAATAGCATCAAAAGCAGGGCATTTTTTTTCTTTCTTTTAAGGATGAAAACACAACATCATTAGTCAAATTTACTCTGAACTTCCACCTCCTCATGTTGATTTGTACTCAGGTTCAGTAAACATATCTTTCCATCAAGGTAAATAAATGTAAAAGCCCATCAGTAACTTAATTGCTTAACGATAGATGCAGTGTGGGGTGTAACACTGTTTCTGACTATACTGTTGAAGTTAACGACCTCTCAAAAACACCTATTATACAGCTTGGCAGTAAAAAAAAAAATCTGTTCCTTCTTGAAAATCTGCTTATAAAATTTCAACCATTTTTTCCTGTTGTTGGGGAGGGGGTGGAAACCTCTCAGGACAATTTTTCAGATGGACTGATGTAAAATGGAGTTTATTCTTTTGAGACGCCATCCTTTGTGGGCCTGCATGACCCAGGGAAATTTAGGCTTGAGAGAAGTGGGGAGTCCACAGTGAGGGCAAAAGTTACACAGCCTGGAGAAAATATCTCCAAATTAAAATGCCCATGGTTCTGAGTGGGACCATTTGCTGACAGGGGTGGAGGGCTCAGTCTGCAGATGTCAGGCAGAAGCCTGATCTTGCATGCGTAGCACACACCCAGGGACATCCAGGAATGTGCCTCCTCCTCTGTCCTTGCACACCTAGAGCCCTGGATTGAGGAGCCATGGGAGAAAGCAGTTGTTCCCGTTAAAACCAGGCCATTTAATAGAGGAGAAGGCAAAATCATCTCTCCAGTGAAAGAACAGTGAGGGAGGAGGGTACGCCAAGCATCTGAGAGTGAAATCTGGCTCACGGTGGGCAGGCAGGCACAGTGCAGAGGCACAGCTGCCAGCCTGACATGATGGATCAGAAAAGCTACTAAGGAGCTGCAAGAGTCCAGGCAATTGAAACAAAGCAAAACATGAAAAGGCAATAGGTCAGACCTTCTTTGCAATGTATCAGTTAAACTAGTATCCACTTCCAAAGGAGTACGGTGTCCTAAGCAGTAGACATCCCAGCACGTGATTGCTACTGTGGTGGAGGGACAGGCTTACCAAAAGGAATTAATAGTAATAATTACTAGTAGTGCTAATAATTTAGTTGAAGTTGTTCTGTAGTGAACCCCTCTGAGGAAATAACATGGTTGGGCGTTTTGGCTTAATTCTATAGTCCTGTACCAGCTTTACTCAGCCCATTGGAAAACAAAGGTGTGTTCAAATCTGGCCATTACGTGGGAGGCTTGAGCCAAATTCTTGCCTTCCTTCAGTTAGGCAACAGTGATGAGTGCCACGGAGTCGATTTCAGCTGCTTTCTCCAAAACCCTGAAGCTTTCAGAAACATTCATTTCTGCTGGCATCACTCAACAGCTCATTGTTAAAATTTGTTCTCATTGGCATGCATGAACTGAGACTGATGTACGGGGTGATCCAGAGTGACAGCCTTCAGCCCCAAAAGTGGATACCTGCTTCCCTTAGAGTCCAGGGATTCACACTTGACCCAGAAGGATATATGCAAAAATTATCTTTCCTCTTTCATTTGCGTGTGTTAAGGCTAAGTGTGTTCAGCCAAATTAGCAATCAGGCAAACTGTGCATGCAGAAATCTGCACTTGTACAAACTGTGCATTTTTTTTGTAACATTCCAGGATTAAATATCTTGACAAAAGATGAAAACCCTTTAACAAATCTGCCCCTAGAGAAAAGTAACATTTTTTTATTCCATTTACTGTCAAACGACATACAGTTGAACACAGTCCTATAGGTTGATTTGTTGCTTTAAATAATGTCACTAACATCCAGGTATCAATGTGACGGTGCAGAAAAAAGAGTTCACATTGAGCTAGATTCAATTGCAGACCTAGAAATTGAAATTAAGTCTGATGCTACATGCTTAATTCATGTTTGTGTGACTGAGAAAGGGAGTATCTGGTTTACCTTGAATTTCCTGCCTTAGTGTGGTGAAAACATGACCCATCACATTAATTAAAAAATAGTTTTCAAATGTAACTTAAGTGGTATTGCACTGGCAGGAGGAGACAAACACCTTTTTGTCCTTGACATGTTATGTGATATAAAGGAAGCTGTTCAATAGCTTTTTCCTTGATTCCAAGGTAGGTCTTACAATTCTCACTGAAGAACAGGGAAAAGGTATGATGACATCTCACAATGAGAAGCCAAAGATTCTGCTTTACCAGAAAAAAAAAAATTAAGCATTTGTCCCTCAAAACCCCTAACCCTCTTCTGACCACATTGTTTAAACAGGTGCCTATAGGTAGTTATCACATATGTTATGCAGGTCTATATTTATCTCATTTGAGTGTTGTACCCAGGTTGGTATGTTCAAGTTTAATACCCCAAAATACTATGTCATAGCAATGGACTTTCAACCAGCGCACATTTGACTACTGATTTCACATATGCGGCTGGGACTAACTTTTCTCCTAATATGGTGATGGCACAGGCACTATTTAAATGATTCCTGAGTCTTGTAAATATACACCAGATGTATCTTTTGTAAATGTTACATTTTTCAACATCTCAGCATTTGTGAATAGTTGAAAGCGATGCCAGCCATGCTTTAATGGGGCACAGAAGCGTACTGCATTCAAAGAAATGGCGTACCATTGCAATAGTCAAAATTACAAGTGCTGTCAAAAAGCTACATTTGTGCTTTATTGATTAGCACCAGGTAACACAGTGCTTCACAATGTGCCTTCATATGTGCCTCTTTCAGCTGACAATGTTTCCCTGTACATAGGTAACACAGAGGGGGAAGTGGAACTTCCAGGGCTGCCCTGGGGAAGAAGAAGGGTAGAGAGGCCTGGAGAGCCACATGGGCCCCCTCAGCCACTATGATGGTCAGAGGTGAAGACAGACAGGCTGTGGGAGCTGCCACTCCCACAGCCATGGTCACAACCCACTGCCACGGGGATGTGCCCACCATCCCACAGCTGGGGAGGGAGCGAAGCTCACCTTTTCCACGGGTACTGATGCAATTTGAAGCTATGATAAATTTTGCTGCAACACAGGCTCCTGCTGCTTGGTCCTCCCTTGTTGCAGAGGTAACTCAGCACCAGGGAGAGGTATCTCTCATTAGGAGCCTCTCCTGGAGCACAAGAAGAATTCAGTTGTGAGAAGAAGCCACCTCCTGGGCTTTTCCAGACCTCTCTTTTTTCTAAGCTTTTCCTGACTTTCCTGTGTCGTTGTAGAAATCTCACAGAAGACCCAGGAGCACATGTGTAACAGGTTATGTAAAATGTGCTCTCTCCCACCTTCTACCTCCTGGCACTTGCCCTCCCCATCACCACCACATCCAGACTGCCCCCATGGTCTCCCTGTTAGCACCAGGCAGTAAAAGGAGCTGTCAGAAATCAGCCACCACATTTGCCTAAAAATGCACGTTTTTGCAAGATTTGTCCCCCAACTGTCCCACAGATAAGAGGAAAGACCTTTATAATATTGCACAATTACTATTATTTGCAAGGCAGAGTGCTTTTGCTCAGTGAATTTTGTGCTGGAATTGCACCACGAGACTCAGTTCAGCAAATCAGCTAAAATCAGAGCTAGGTGACACAGGACAATAAACTTAGAGGGAATGGACTAGACATAATGCCCCGCTACAAGTATTATTTCCAAGTTCACAGGCTTGCAAATTAAAATGTCCCTGGACCACTGCCATAAAAAAGAACATTAAAAATCAGGGGAAGAGGTCTGGGCATCTGTTAGAAGCATCTAATATATACCAAATGTGTATGCTGAGCTTTTTAGATATACGCATTGCTGAAATATAGCCTATGATTAATGTAAAAGCAGAAATATTTTAATTGTATTTTTCCATTTGATATTCAAATGAAAAAAATATATCTTATTAAACACAACACTTGGCTTTGCTATTTTAATAAAAAATAAGTTGTTGAGGAAAAGAAAAGCAAAACTACTGATTCCTTTCCTTATGATGATCAAATGAGCCTTTCATGTTTGTATCTTATACTTCACTTTTTAGCATTTTGAGGCAAATAGCAGATATCAAAACTTAGTAAATAATCAAAGACTTATTCAGTTTTCCAAACTGTCATGCTGCTTATCTTGTAATAACTGATCTCTTAGGTAGCATAAGCTATTTAATTGCTACTGAAGATTATTTGAATGAAAAAAGAGACGACATTCTCCCTTACCCCTCAAAAAGACAAAACTATATTCTTCAAAAAGACACATGCCAACAGATAGATTCTGATCTCTTCTACACATGCACAAGTGCGGTAGCTAATTTTACAAGATTTGATAGGAGCTGCGTATCTGAGATTACGCCCTGTTCTCCAGACTGCACATTCCACATGGAAAATGACTTAATTTGGAAATAAATTTTGTTGCTGATAAATCCAGACTCTCAAGTCTCTGGGCATCCAAAGAACGAAACCTATTAAATTATTTTAAAAAACAGCTACTGCATTTTAAAGGGACTTTTTACAGTGTTGGCAAAGTGCGTATTCATGTATCCCCCCTGACATGATAGACTGTAATGGCTCCAGTCTGTCATGTCAACCATCTGCATATTAAACAGTCCCTAAGTACACATTGACACAGCAGACCCTAATAGCTCTGAAGCCGTAACAATCTATTGAGTCAATAATATGCATGTTAAAGAGCATCTCCTGTACTTCCATCAATATCTTTTATCTTTTCCTTAATTTGTATCTTCTTTTTATATGTATATTCAGAGTTAAAGTTTTAGGAACCTTTATCCTTTAATGTGCTGCCACAGATGTGAAACACGTGGCACAGAGAGGCACATACAGTAGCAAAATCCTTCCCTAGTATTGGAGCCAGACCTTAAAATAAGAACTGTAATATTTTTACACTGACAGTGCTCATTCTTCCAGATAAGGTGGAAATAACCCCTCTTTTCTGCTGGGCTGGACCCAGTGTGGTGAAAAGCCCAGGAAAGGTTCCTGATGATTTCACGGGCTTTGGATGGAGCCCAGTGTGATGATACTCATTTCCTATCATACATTTCCTTCTAATTAAATGAAATAGGTCACAGGGGGAAAATGAAACAAAAGACAAATGTATTTACTTACAGTAATATCAACCCCCCAAAAACAGCTATCAAAAACAAGAGAAAAGATAATACAAAACATACTGTCTCTTCATTAACGTGAAATTATGTCTGTTACCACAGTCTTAATTCATTCCTGTGTGATCTTGGGATTTTTTATACCATGGAAGAGGGAGACTGTTATTTAAACATAAGAAAATGGAGGCTTAACTTCTTTTGTCTAAATAACTGGCGGGAAAAATTCTAATTTTCTTTTGCTCAACTTCGCATCACCATACCATGCTGCAATCCTCTCGCACCCTGATCACAGGACTTTCCCATCTTCTTCCAATCTTCTTGCTCTCTGTAAGCATCACAATTTGGCTCACACTTTTAAAAGTGAAACCAAAGTGCAATTTGTTTCCAAAATGTAGACCCAAGGACAGGGAGGTCACTTGACCCTATCAGCAGATCTTAGCTGTCCTAAATTCCCTTCTCCTTTCCATTAATTTGATACCGATGTATCCTTGATGCACATAGGGATTTATTCCAGCATATTCTTGATTAACTTTCACCCCAGTGAGGGCAGAATCATGGTACTCTCCCTATTGCTTACCAGGAGTGTGCAATTCATCCTACCCTTGCCTTGCATCATTCCATGTCCCCAGGCACACCAGACCAGATCATCTACTTCTGTGCCTCATTCGGTACAGCATCCCCGAACTTTATGACAAGAACTGAAGGCACCTGTCTTCTATTAAGTCCTTGGTAACATCTTGTAACCAGCAGGATTTCTTCCCAATGAAATGGAAGGGAAGTGGATCAGATGCCCACATGAATGCCCAGGGATTTGCCCAGCCATGAGGCAGGTCCTCAAAACCTCAGACTAGTGCATAAACTTCATCTTATGTGTGTTGTCTACTGTGTGTGTTATCAGGACAGGACTTTCTAAACTACGGATAACACAGTACTCACAAAGCCACAGTAGTCACCATTTGACCTTTTTCACTGACAATCTAGCAAGTAGATTTAGTTTTGGGCAGGATATGTTTTTCTTTCTAAATGAAAAAAAGCTATTGAAAAAACCTAAGCAAATGAACAAAAAGAATAGGTGCCATTAAAACAAAAACAAAACAAAACCAAAACAAAACAAAAGGCAAAAGTCACTGAAAGTCCTGCTATGTTGCCTGTATTTCCTTTAGCTGAGGGAGACAGCCTCAGTGTAGCCCTGGAAGGGCTTGTTCCTGACAGAAATGGTTCATTAGAGATGAAACATAGTCCTCTCTCTATAATATTACGGGTAGAGCCACATCCATTTGAGGAAAATAGGTGCTCTCTGGACCTCCTGCAGGAGCTCTCTTTTGCTATTCACTCTGGTACTTGCTGTGTAGCAACCCAACAGCCGTGACCAGTCCAGCGCTGGTGAAGGTAGGAACATCCCACAGCAACCACACAGCAGGTCTGGATCATTTATAACATCCCTTGCTCCTCTGGCACTTCTCTTTGGGCCTGATGGGCCTTGTAGGCTTCCCAGAACTTAACAGAATTACCAGGCAATGCCAAAGAAAGACAGGAGGAGGGCTGCTGGCCACACAGCCAGAGTCCTTTAACACAAATCCTCTGCACAAAGGATTACTGGGTTGGGTCACACTCACTCTGGATGGCCAGTGCTTCTGGGAGTTGTTCCACTGATTTAAGTGGATAGATCATCCAGTCCAGCTTCATAGACTTAGAGCAACTGATACCTGCTATCAAGCAAAAGAAGAGCCACCAGCCTTGGTCCATAAATGAGATATGCAAGGGTGATGAAGGGAGGGCAAGTGAAAGAAACACAATGCTGTAGGTGAAGTGCTCCTTGTTCCCCCAGCAACCCTCTTGTGTGTGCTGCAAATGCAAGGTGGGCTCGCTTCCTGCTGCCTTGTCCCCCTTCTGCACAGCCCAGCTGCAGCTGAGCCTATCCCAGGCTGGCCTGACCCTGAATGGAAAAATTCCCAATTACTTCAGTGAAGGGGGCTCTGTATCCTCAGGCAAATGTGGGAGAGCAAATTTGGGTAGGACTATGATTTCACTGCCTGTATGCATAGGACGTCTCCTTTCCTACACAGAGGAACGCTGGCCACCCTTCCCACTTTTTTGGTTCTCAGTGTTCATCACTGCACCTGGAGTTATCTCCCATTTACCAAGGAGTTGATTTAAGTGTCTGACTCAGTCACATATGTTTGGCTCCCTTATTCAGAGTAAGATTTGGCCTACTAGCTGTGAAAACAGCTTATATCACATGTGCTGCAAAGCCTAGCCAGAACAGGCTGAATAAAGGATGAAGTTTAATCATGGAAATGTTGACCTACAAATAGAGAACAAAATGTTAAACCACATGGTATAGGGTGCTGCACGCCCCAAATATCAAGGAGAGGAAAGAAGAATTGAACACATTTGGAAAGTAAAGCTTACTGTTTGGGGTTTGTTTTGTTGTTTTTTTTTACTTCTTCTTTCTGCATATTCGGAGAGTCAGACCCACACTGTTCCCGCTCGCGATGACACCCTGGCATCTGAAGAACAACATGACACCCACCACAAAATGCTGCTGTTGGCTGGCGCCGTCTAAAGCAGCGAGGTTTGGTGACGGAGGTGAGACTGCCAAAGGCAGGCGAGTGAGGGTGTCACAGAGAGTGGGACCCGGCCGCCTGTGTGACTCCGGTCTATGGGACCTGTACAAACCGGGGAGAGGATTAAGACCCCTTTCATCCTCTGTCCTTGAAAACTAGTCCTGGGTTACCTCTTACAGATGGGGGGCAGGGGAATGTCAACACTATTTACACATCATCTTTCAGCTGGGACATCCTCACCTTTGTGGGTTTCACACAAAGAAGGGCAGTGTTTTTGGCAGAAAATCCATTTCCATTTTTAATCGCAGCCATCACACAAATGGTTCATCTCACAGCATGGGAAAACTTTCTCATAGGCTTTATTTAACATAATTTTGGATGTTGCAAAGGACAAAGAATAAATTTTTTAATCAATCAGCTTGCTTTCAAAAACTTGTCAGCTTTGTCTTTAGGTACACTACATTTTATACAAACGTAGTTAACAGCAACCGGCCAGGCCTTACTGACAACTGTTCTTTACAGGATTTCTATGTGCCAAGGAGCTGGACAGTAATATCCATTTGGTATTCATGGAAAGTACTTGCAGAACAATAATGACAATAATTGCTTCAGATTCTTGTGTTTACAACACTGCCAAAGTATCATTAGAGCCTTATTTATAGATAATAATGCTTATTAATCACACATATTCGAATTTTGGAATGTATTAGATTAATATTCTTTTGTAACTTGGTTCTGTACTAATGCTATGAAAAGCACTTTCTGAATGCAGCCCACTGGGAAGTGCTTGCCTCGGTAAAGTAAAAGCATCCAAGCCATCTGCAGGTGAGGGACAAAGGGCGTACCTCTTCCTCAGCAGGCAAACACCAAAGCCGGACACGCCAGTTCCAAAAGCAGCTCCTTTGGATTAAAATCAGGGGCAGACTCCTGAAAAAAAATACCGTGAAAGGTGTGATAGAAGTGTTGTTCTTGAGCTTGCTTTTTGATGCTCTGTGAAAAGGTTTGCTTTCGACTGCTTTATAAAGAAACTGGGTTTGGAAGGTGAGGAATAGATCCATCTATCATCTCACTCTTTAACAGCGCATTCTACCCCATGGGTGAGTTTAGCACAGACCTCAGGATTCCTTATCAGTCAAGAGGTTGGTAATGAGAAATATAAGAAATATACTACAAAAAACACTCCTAATTTTTGTTATTAAATAATTCCAGCTTTTCTATATCAACATCTTCTACAATTCAATAGCATGATAGAAGGAAAGTAGATTTTTAAAAAAGACATTTACAACAAATGAAAGTGCCACCCAAATCTAAATACCAACTGCCCTATATTCATATCCTCCTTTGTTTCCCTGTAGCCCATTACAATGCTGAAAAATACACCAAGGCAACTGCAGTACCAAACTCCAATTTTTAGTGTGCGACCAGCTCCATAAATTTTTGTTTAAATAAATAAAGTTCAGAACAATGTAGAATGTTTTACTATTCATATTATTATTATGTTCTTTGAGATAGCTCTTCAAGCAAATTTACAGAGACTCTGTCAGTTTAGAGATGACATTTCCATCTGTTTGGTTGGGTTTTTTCCTTTTTACCCACTAGCCGATGTAATATAACTACTCTAACACCAGAAAGTAGAGAAACTGGGAAGCAGAGGAGTGGTTGTTGTATTTTGTGTGTCCATTTTGTGGTTTTTATGGAGCTCCCTGCACGCTGAGGATAACCTGTTACTAAAGTGTCACAGCCCCATTGTCTCCAGGGATCTTTTATAGTAGCAGAAAAAAAAAAAAAAAAAAGAATTAAAACATAGAAGCTTTAAATTGTGAAGAACACTTGTGGCTTTAGTGCAACTCCCCAAGCTGCCCCTAGCCAATATGTTTTAACAGACAAAATTACAAAGTGATTTTGCCCCTTTAAAATGTGTTTCACCTATTAATATTCCAGTGTGTTTTGCTTATTGTGTTTAGAAAATGCCAGTATTGAGGTTTCCCAGGAATTTCAAACCTATCAAGACAGCCAGTGCTGAGCACAGCCCAATCATTTCTAGATGAATCCAGAATTTAAAATTAAAAAAACCCTAATAGAGAGATTAGAGGTGAAACCAAAGTACAAAGTTGGTGTCGGGATGCAGAGGAAAGTCCCATCCTTATGGATTCCACACAATAAAGCAGTGCACCCCTCCCATCCCAGAGACCACAGCTCCTGCTGGGGGCCATGGGGCCAGCTTGTCCTGGGCATTGCTGGGAGGAGGCTCATGGCTTCAACCACCACTTGCAGACAAAGGAATTATTCCCCGAGCGTGGGCACAAGGGGTGCACAGAACTTTGGATTGGGATCCTTTCCCACTTGCAGCTCAACACCATCCAGCCAAAACTGATTCCAAAACTTGACAGTGCTGCACTGAGGGGACTTTTATCAATAACTGGTCATGGGTTTTGGTTCTTCTGCTAGTCCTCTTCTGAAAAGAAATCCCGTAGCCCCAGGTGCACACAACCTGCTACAACATTCACTGGCACACAAGTGTCGATGGATACTCTCCTCTCCCCAGCCTTTGGTGGCTCCTCAAAATGTTTGCTATATTTTCCTTAGGTTTCAGAGTGTCGCAGTGCAAAAAGCTGTCCCTCTAACAGGTGTTAGAGATCTGCATCCTATTCTTTCCTAACAGTAATAAAATAGCTGAAAGAGTTCCGTACAAGGATCTTAATTTCAGAAAGGCAAATCATCAGCATATAAAATCATAATTCACTCTATGTAGATTAGACTTCTTATTTTCTTAACTGAGTAGTGAATAAAAATTTCTATTGTTTCTGTCTGGTTTTTTTTCAGGGCAGTAGTAGTTTAATAATTGCTTCTACTTCTTAGAAGAAAAAGGCAAAGCAAACAGTTATCACATGAGGAAAGGTATGTTTGCCTTTTATATTCGTATGGCTGATGCTAAACCCACACAAAGATAAAAACAGACATTTCCAGCTAAAAAATTTTACCATTTTTTATAGCCAGAGATACACAAGTCAGATTTCCGTGTCAACATTTGACTTTCTAAAGAAAAATGGGCACTTTTTTTTAATACTGAGTTTTCACAGTTCTCACTGAAGTCAAATGAAGGGGTGAATACCCAATGCCCTTGAAAAATAGTTGCTTTCCCACAGTATCCCTTTTCTGTACCTATAGGAATCCCCAGTAGGAAAAAGCTGTCCCTCTTGCACAAAGTAAGTAGATGACCCTACAAATACTGCTCACATCCACCATAAATTTCAGCCTGAGTCAGAGTATGCGAAATAAAGTCTCAAGCAAAAACCATCCAAACAAGCAGCAAAATCACCCCCCTAACATCAAATGGAGTTGCTGCAAGTTGCATTTTTGAATTTGTAGATATGGGATAGGAAAATCAAGACAGAAGAATTTTGACTGGCTTGTTCACCAACCATAACGCAGTGGTCACAAAAGATTAAAAAGGAAAATTCAACTGGAAAAGTTCTAAACATAGAGGAAGTTTCAAAAGTGTCTTTTTGTAGTATCATTTTATTTGCTTTATTTCTCAATAGGACAATATTACTCTGCTTGTATTTAATATTGGCTTTATTGTCAAATAATTATTCTTTCTGCTATTGGATTGCATGATTATTGTGTGTTTATCCTTCCAGATATGTATCATGAACATTTTTCTTCCTTAGTTTTATATCATATATAACTAGTAAAGTCTGGAATTTGTAGTTTCCCATCGACTTCATAGAACTGTAAGACACAAGCAGGAATAAAAATAAAAACATACCTTTTCATCAAGTAGTCTGCTAACCAAAAGGAGAAAAAATAAGCTTTGTCTATTTCTAAATAGTCCTCTAGGAGTCTTGTACTACGTTCTATATATCGTGTGGTTTCTCCCCCTGTTATGACATGTCTGATTACTTTAAAAAAAACTCTCAAAAATGTTGAGGCACAAACCTTTGTATGGAATACTTTTAGTATGCTTTTTATTCTGACAAGATTAATAATTATCCTATAAGCATGACACAGTGTTTTAAAATGTTTTTTTCTGCTATGAGTTAGGATTGTGCACATAAATGTGGAAAGAAAGGTTATTTCACAGCAGAGAAATGTATATTTAAACAAACTGTGATTAAATGGTAAAATCGCTTTAAAAAGAAAAGCATGGGTTTTTTTCTCATCACAGTTCCTCTGAATTTAAAATATCCATAGTGAGTTTCCAAAGGACACTGGGCATTTGTAATGAAAACACAAGCTACTGAAATTAATGGGAGATAATTGAGAGAACCATAGCAAATGTCCCAGAGCTTTGGCCAAAACTGGACAGAAAAAGATCCACTTGCATAGCAAGTGACAACTGTGTCCTCTTTCCACCATCACCACCATGTCTTCTTCTGTGGCACCTGCAACTAGCTCACAGTGGGAGCAAGTGGCTACGTGGGAACCAGTCTACGGACTAACCAGTCTTTTGCTGTCCTTCAATGAGACACTTCACAAGTGCTTACAGTCCTCATGGTAGTCTTAGTCTTTCCCAGAACACAGAGCTGCCCTTTCCACTAAACTCACATCCAGCACTTCCCATTGATGCAAAGACAAGGGCATGGGGTTTATTTTGATTATTCAAAATGCCCAGTAATACGTGTCCTACGTATTAGTATGTAGTGACAACAATTATTGCTGGCCTGATTCACTAGAGTCAAAGTGTATAGGATTTACCCCTTAGATGGCTGAGGCACAAGAGCAAGGTCAGTGTGGCCCTCAGACCTAACTCCATTCACATCAAATAAATGCAAAAATAATCTCTCCATTTATATTAAGGTTTAATGGAAATACCTCAGGGAGCAGAATGAGAGCTAGATCCTGCTCATTCCAATCAATCAAAACTCCAGGTGGTTTCAATGAATGGGACAAGCAAGATTTGGCCCATCTGGAGCAGCACAGGTTTGGCTTCCAGAGGCTGAGCTGTACCTGCTCGTTGGAGAAGGACAGTGAAATATTTGAGCCAATAAACTTCAGACTAAGGAGACGACCAAGGATAACACCTTGTCTGCGCTTGAATGGATGGCAAGGCAAGCAGTGGCACCCAGTTTGCCCCTAAGCTTTAGTGTTGGGCTTCAACCATGGTACAGTCTTTCTACTAACTTTACTTGTAGGGGTAATTTTAAAATAACTGAATGCCAAGTGCCAGAGGGCTCACTTTTTCACAACATTAAACTGAATCATATCAACTCCCATTCTAAATATAAAATATGATTGCATTACTCGACTTCATACTTTTTATGAAGGTCCCATTGTGGTGGGGTTTCACAAGGTGTAAAAGCCCATGCTGGTATTATGGGCTATATCAGTCCATTTCATCTAATTAATCATCTGTTTTAAAATGTTTTTCTTGTATCGCAGTAGAAAAAATAAAATAAGTGGGTTTTTTTATCATTTCCAAAATTAAATTCATATTCCATAATGACCACATTTTATGTGCAAAATAACAAGTTATGCTTACATACCTGACTTCCCTTCTTTAGTGAGTTGCTTCATTTGTAAAACATTGCATATAAGATTGGAACCTAAAATGAATTACTTGGTTTTTCTTGATATGAAATCTTGTTTAAGTTCACAGCAATTTTAAATATGATACATTTAAAATATTAATATTTCCCATATATTATTCACTGACTTTCAGGTTTCATCTCAAGTTAGTGGCACTTCATATTTCAAAGGAAGAACTGTTTCTTTTTTTCAGTACTAATGTTCTATTAATTCACTTTGTAATATCATTCTAGTTCAGACAAATAAAATTGCACTAAATTGCTTATGCCAAGAATCATGCTAAAGTTGTTGGCACTATATAAAATTCCATAATCCATTACTATTTTATAAGTTTTTTATATCAGTGGCATCTCTTTAGGCATAATTCATAGTCCCATTTAGTTAGTTCTAGGAGGACAAATACATGCAGAGGGATTTTTATGCTGAGATGAGGGTGTATGTATAGGTATTTACAGTAAAGTCTGTAATTTAAGTGACTTTTGCAATGCACCAGATCCAAACTCCAAGTGAACTACCTTAACAGCTTTTCCTTTATGAATATTTTTTATTTTGGGCAGTTTTCTCTTCCAGCATGTTTTTCATCATACACATGTATAAACACATATGCATGCACACACATACATTTGTGAAAAATAAATTTGTGTGCATACAGAAATACTTAAAAATGCCTCATATGCATATTATGTAACATATGCCATTCATGTAACCACTACATACAAAAAGAAAATTTATTTTATAGATACAAATAAAATATGTGAAAGAAGTCCTTAAAAGACCCATAAAGGCCTCAATATAGATAGTCTTCATCATATCCAAAGAACTGAAGGAACCATGGATATAAACAAATCTTTTTATATGTCCATGTATATTTTTTATACTTTCCATAAAGTCCACGTGGCCACATAGCTATTTCCAGAGATGTGGATGAAAGTTATACCTGGATAAGCTGAAAACTCTTTAATGAGTAAAGCAGCATCTAATCCTATGAAATGCCTTGCTGAAGTGAAATAATTGCAAAGTGCTGGAGCGAGAGTAGCAAACAGCAGTAAAATCACTTTTAAATAGATGTGAGGAACTATAAATACACCTTAGTATTTGTATAGTCGACTTTCTCTGACTGTCATCAAAATCAGATGTTCAGCAGGCAGAAAGCAAACTCCAAGGAATGCAGATTAATACATATATAAGAATATATAGTCTGTGGCTAAGTTTGCAACATTGTTAATAATGTATGCTCCTTTTTTAATGCCTAGTATTTGCTCCCTTAGCAATTTTAAAAATAAGAAAATTTGATCTGACTCTTATAAAAAATAAATTGCAAAATAACTGATGCAAATCCCTGTCACTTGTGAACACAATGAAATTATACAGAAAGAAGCAAATGCTGGAGAGGCTCCTTCTCAAAAATAGAAATGAATGCCCTGTTCCTATACGGTCCTCAAACGGCAGGATTTTGAAACATGAATTAGACCTCGAATGCAAATTAACTTCGGAAGGCAGGGAGAGGAAAAAAAAAAAAAAATCAGAGACATACCAAGTCAAACGCTCCTTTTCCTGCCTATCTCGTCCGCAATGGTAAAATAGGCTAAACAAAACAAGTGCACATCAAGATAGAGCCAATTAAGGAACAGAGAGCGGGGGGAGAGGGTGGAGAGGAAGGCACCTCACTGAGCACATGGGGAGTGGGAGAACAGCATCCCACCATACCTACCTTATGAGTGTTCAAAGGAAGACTACTGGGGTAAATTGGAGCCAGCTTTGATTTTTGCCATCCGGTTGCGCCCGGGATACGGGGAAATGGGGTGGGGCAGAAGGGTCGGTCTGGGCGGAGGTAGACGGGCAATTAAAAAAGTGGGGATAAATACTGAGCGAGGGTGACAAACGCTATGCAAATAATTGGTCTTTTCTTTTTTTTTTTTTGGGGGGGGGGGGGGGCTGGTATGAGAAAAGGCACCGTCAGTGGCGAGGTGAGTGGGTCCCCGCACACGCGTGGGGGAGGGCGAGGGGAGTCGTGCGGGGCGCGGCGGGAGCGCCGGCGCGGGGCAGCGCAGCCCACGGAGGGGCGCGGGGCCGGGGCCGGCGGGGCGCGGGGGCTGCACCTTCCCGGGAGCAGTAGCGGCTCCAGATGGGGGGAGAGGGGGTGCGGACCCCCCCCTCCCTCCGTCAGCCATCGCCTCCCTAACCCCCCGACCGCTCCCCCCCGTCACGGCTGCCTCACCGCTCCCGGTGGCTCCCCGCTTAGAAATGGAGACCGGCAACTCTCACCAGAGCTCACCAGCATCCCACGGTCCTGAGGAAGGAGTTTGGGGCGGCGGGGGGAAGCGGGCGCGAGGCGTGGGGAGGGGGGGTTGTTTGAGAGTGACGGTGAGGCGAGGAGGAGGAGGAAGGAGGAAGGCTGGGAAGAAGGGGGTGGGGGGAGACGGCTTCTGAAATGGAGCCAGCCCAAACGGGAGACGATGCTGGAACAGGGGCTGCGTCATTTCGGGGCTGGGAGAGGGCTCAGCTCCCCTGCGCCGCTTCCCTGTCTGCAGGCAGAGGGGGCAGATACCAGCAGGCCAGGGCAGGGTGCGGGGCGCTGTGGGGTCGGGACCACCTCCGCCCCCCTTTTCCGCAAGATCCCGGGGCCGGGACGGGGCAGGAAAACCCCACGCTAGGAAAAGGGATAAGGCTCCTTCGGTCGGCCTAGCGATGCCAGAAAAGACAGGGGCAGGGAGAGGAGTACGGGACACGTCGGCCACAAGGCAGTGGGCAGGACCGGTCGTGAACGGGGGCCCGAGGCAGAGCCAAGTCCCGCGGGGGTAACCGGGTCCCGGGACGGCGAGGGTGGGAGGAATGATCGGCATTTATAACGCCGGGGGAGGCTCACAGCCTTTCAAAGAGTTTCAGCTGGGTGAGTGGAAATGCCTTCTGCCCCTTTCACATATGGAAGCACAGCTATCTTTGAGGGGGAGGAGGGAAAGCTTTTTTTTTTTTTTTCTGCTGGACAGTGGATCTCTTTGAGCCTATTGTCATGTCCTGTGGCTGCAATTATAAATAAACTTTCTTTCTGCAGAGAGGACATAGCTGAGACTGAGGGTCTGAAGCTAGCAAATGGCCAGCAGCTACCCTGATCTTTGTTGGCCCATGCCAGTGAGGTGGCGGCCTGGCCCTGTACTGAGAGACTGAAGGCACAGCATGCTGCATGTCTGAGGCTTAGTAACTGGCCTGGGAACATCTTCCCTTCTTTCAACTATTCCTACCCAGTCCAAGACAGTTTCCTTCTGAAGCTCATCCCCTCAAAGGCTTTCTAAATTCAGCTTCAAATACTGTTCATATATTTTTAATTTTTTTAAATTATTTCCCTACTACGCCTGTGGTCCCATGTTTAAAAAGCAAAGCTGCTCAGTGGGCTGAGATCACAGGTACCATCATGGAGGCCCATGGTGAGTGTCAGTAAAAAGCAAGAGAGAATTGAGTCCCAGGCAATATTACTGTGCTGGTACACAACCATGTACGGCCTTGTCCAAGCCTTCTACAGCACCTGCCACGGCAAAGGTGTTGCATGTAAAGGCCTGAAAATATTGACCATAGTCATTATTGTCATGTGCATAAATTTTTTTGCTTATTTTATGTCTCTACACATGTGTGTGTGTGCAACACATGTATGCATGCACACACAAACACATTTATATCTACGTATATATTCAATAGTGATGGGCCTGTTAAACTGAGCAGTGGCTCCTCTCCTACAGATAGTTGTATAATACACACATAGTGATGATACCTAAGGTGTTTGGGGGTGGGGATGCATAATATCTTATAAATTTGAAGTTTTTATCAGGCAGAGCAGATTACTTTAAGCGTTCAATTTCTCAGCGATCCAATTTTATTAGGATTTACTATCATTTGTGCTGCACATCCCTGGGGAAATAATGCTTTGATTAATGTAATCCTGGGCTGGGATCCGCCACATGCCCCTCTCCCAAGAGAAGGGCCCTGTTTGACAAACAAAAATAGAGCAGCAACTATTGCAATCTGCACTCACCTTTCGTAAGCACATAGACCCACACACACACACACAAAATATAACCCTCTCCTCCCCCCAACCCCAAATACAATAGCAGCATCTCAAAACAATGTGCACTTATTCATTTACACACAATGACTCTGATTCAATGTGGGCTGTACAGTCCAGCCCTCCAATGCACAGAGACGGCCCGAAAAGGATTCTGCTCTGTCCCCTGCTGAGAAGCTGAAGCATCTCTGGGAAGCTCAATGCTTCTCTGTATTTCAGGCTCTCCTTGGGCTCCCAACATTTCTGCCTCTTTGTTTCCCAATGCAGGCCTTGCAACAAACCGATTTCAAGCCTTCTCCTTCAGACCCGGGGGTTCGAGAAGGTGTCCCTCCGAGGCTCCCTGGCACCCACCCTGGGGGGGACACGTACCTCTCTGAACGGGCCCTGGTAAGTGAATCACAGCCAGGCACTCCGCTCAGCTCACAAGGAGAGTGGGGGGACGCAGAAAACAACATCAAACAGAAAGACTTGTCACACACATTTTTAAAGGGGGGGGGGGGGGGGAAGGAAGTATTCTTCCGCCTTTGGGGGTTGCTGGGGTTTGAGCAGCTTTGTTCCAGCCACCACCACCACCACCCCCCCCCCCCCCGCCGCTATCCCCCACCCCCCCCTCCGCTCCTTCTGTTTATGTCAAAGGCTGGCAGGAACAATAGCGTTTAAACAGAAGTAAACATGCCCAGATCAGAGCTCAACCCCAGAGAAAGGGAAAGCTTTCTTTACATCCCTAGGTGAACGGGCCCGTGTTTCCCCCTTTCCTCCTTCTCCCCTCACGCCCACAAAACAACGCCCATACCCGGCAGCCTAAATCGCGGTTTAATGTTGAATTTCTTCCCTCCACCCGCCGGAAAAAAACGGGTGCCACTGCGTCTGAGGAAGATATGCAGTCTCAAAAAAGGGCTCTGGCCGCACTTGGGCCACTCTTCCCCAAGTCCGGAGTAATAAATCCAGGGGAAGAAGGAGGGGAGGGATCTCCAGGCTGGAGATGAGGAGGGATGCGGTTTGCGCCTGGGTTTTCAATAAGCTGCTGCTCTCTCCTTCGTGTTTACCCACTGACCCCCAATACAGTGACTCAGCGATTACCGAGCACTGGGTGTCTGTGTGTGTAAGGGTGTGAGGGGGGGCGGGGGGATTTCCTCCCCCTTTTCTCTTTCTTTTCTTTCCTGATGAAAAACGTTGCAATTACATTTCTGCATGCTGATCTGAGAGTTCAGGTAACAAGCCTTAAACGCGTTATCAGGCGCTTGTTAAAGAGGGAAGAGAGAAGTGAAGGGGGCAACAAATCCAGACTTACATGCCTGGATGTATGTATACCTATATATGCGCACACTTATATATGCATATAGATACATATTTAAGTAACAGACTGCTACAAGAAGAGATGGGGTGTTGTTCAGCCCGAGTGCCTTCACCCTGGCAGATGAAGGAAGAGACTCAATTTAAAACATCAACCAAACTAGAGAAGAAAGAGCAAGATGCGCAAATCACTCCAGGGAAAAGTTCCTTAGACGCAATCTCTAGATTTTCCCAGTACAAACTGACTCTCTACCGGCTTTGATCCAGTTTTTCTGCTCCCCTTCCCCCTCCCACCCCGGGGGGATCCATCCTATTTCGCGTTTTCCTTCTCAGAAGCGGCTCCCTCTGTCCCGCCCGCCCCGCCCTGGAGGGCGTTTGCCGGGACCTCGGCGTGGCCGCGGCCCGTTCCGCGCCCGCGGAAAGGCCGGCGGAGCGAGGACCGCCCCCGGGGACGCGGGGTGGCAGCGGGCTTTCAGGTTCCAGCCTTCGCCCCCCACAGTGCTACCCCCCTAACTCTTGGCAGGCGGCAAGAAATTGTTTCAGAAGTCGGATGGCGGGGCTGAATTTAGAGAGGGGAGGAGGGAATAAATGCAAGGAGATGATGAATAACGTTAACTTTTGACTGTAGGAGTCATGATGGAGTTGAGCGAAGCTGCGGGGAAATATGTCACTTAATCCCAGGGCTACTGAAGTCCCTTTTATCAAACGTCGTGATGCTGGAATTATATTGCTGTAAAGGCGACTGAGTACTTAGAAGTATCCAACATCAGGCAAATATATAGATTTGGAGGAATGGGTGTAAAATGAAGGCACGTACAAACTAATCACACGACCGTGAAAACCCCAAGTGGATTAGATAAATATAAATAGATGTGCATTAAAAAGAAAAAAAAAAAAAAAAAAAAAGCACGATAAAACTGTAGCTGCTGCATTCACACAAGGAGAACAGACAGCGTGTGCATGTTTGTGTGCAATGCCAAAAAGAGCAGCCTTAAGGTTGACCTACTGCAATCTGCACTGAGCTCCTCAGACAATAGACAAGTTCAAATGTCAAAAAATCTAATAATAATAACCAGAGCTGCCAAACTGCACGAACTGTTTTCTGGTGTATCACAATTATTCACCCTCTTATCCACTAAAAGACTGCCAGTCCTTATGCGTGTAAAAGAAAATCTATGTAATGCATATGGATCTTTTTTTTTTTTTTTTTTTTTTTTTATCACATGTGAAACGCCATTGAGATGGCAAGCACGCAAATCGGAATGATACCATGTCTAATAAAAGAAGGGCTAAGGTTTTCACTGTCTCTTTTAAAAGACTCCAACTTGTAAATCCCCTTTTAATGTCGCTACATGCACAATTATTCTTATTAATAAAAATCTACATGTTCAAGGGTCTGGATTGAAACTATGTATCCCTCTGATTTTAACATCGGTGGGAGCATTAGGTTTCCATCACATGTAGGTGTCCACGTTGAGCTCAAGTCAACTGATAGATTGTTCCATTCATTTGGCAACTCTCATTACAGTCCGTGTGAGGTGAACCCTGAGCAAGACACGTTGGGTAATATCAAAATTATGCAGCTGGGAAATAAAGGAATCTTGCTTTGCATATGTAGCTCTGTATTATTGTTCTAATTTATTACAGAACCCGAAATGTTTTGTTATGCTCAAAACAATAAATAAGGTTCCGAGTGAAGCCTTCAGAATAAAAGGTATGGATAAATGATCCACCTGCCTATTGTGTTTATCGTTAGTATCTCAGCCTTTAAAATTAATCTGTGTATTTTCCTATTTTCTCCAGATTGGTTAGTGTAATATCCCTAGTGCTGCGATCAACGTGGTCATAAGAGCTATGAACTACAGCATGGGTAAGCTTGAAAAACCCAGAGCAGATCGCATTAGCCAAGAACACTACATATCTGGAAGCCAGTCAACTTCACGTTTGCAGCTGACTGCTGTATTATGCACGAATGTGTTTTACATATAGCAGACTGTATACGGAATATGTCTTTATGTTTAACATTTTAATTTGTAAATGCTAATTAGGCAGTTGGTCTCCACGGTTATATTAGTACATACCTAATCATTTCCCACTATAAGTAAATGAATACTAAATACAGTAAACACTTTCTTTTCACTATTTCCACGACAGTATCTCTTCTACATCCATTTTCCAAAGGCGTCCATTCGGACAAAATAGGCATGTATTTTAAAAAGGGAGAGAAAAAAATGCACTCTGTAGCACTTTTACAGCTGGAGTGCTACGGCAGGCATGGAGGCGGCAATCCTGGCCGGACCGGACTCTTTCAAAGTCAGCCAGAAAAGTTTAGTTTTGCCGAATTAACTTGTTGCTCGTTTTAGCGTTAGTTTTTCTCTTCGCTTGTGGTACCCAGAAGCCTGCTGCTGCTAACTGGTGCAGGCATACAGCAGAGGAGCCGCACTTCCAAATCCTGTTTTGTTTAAAATATAACGCAGGTTACACTTGGAGGACTGGGGGAAGGGGGGGCAGAGGAAAGCTGGGGGAAATCCGTTCAATCCCGACCCCGGGATGATGAATTTTGCTGGGGTCTTTCAACTCCAAAACCCACCCGCTTCACAGGCGAGGGAAATGTTCACTAAACTACTGCAAATCTCAGGCTAGCAACCACGTTTCTGACGAGAATTGCGCTCTGGAAATGTGTTTTAGTAGTCTGGAATATTGCTAGTGCTTATTGCGCCAAACGCGGTAGGTGGAAAGTTTTGTTCATGTCAATATCTCAACCATTTTACCTCATGTTCAATACACATGGAGACTTGACTCCGTTTACCAAATGAAGACCCACGAACACTTTAAATGAAAAGTGTAATTTCTTGTAGGTCGTTTTCTGTCTTTGATTACTTTTCTCTCTCTCTCTCTCTTTTTTTTTTTTTTTTTTTTCCTATGTATCTGTTAGGTTTTTAGATGGGAAGTTCATCTTGCCAGGTTCTATCATATTTATGGGCTGTGTGATTTCCAAAGTTTCAGTTGGTCTTTCCTTTATGGAGGCAAGAAATAAAACTTTCCTAGTAGCACGGAAACTGCTGGGGCTCCACCACGGGGGAACAAAGTGGCTTCAAGCTCCCGCCCCTGTGCCCACCGCTCCCCGCCCGTCCCGAGGGTGCAGGTGCGTTGCAGGATGCTGCAGCCACACGGGTCCGCCCGTGCCCAGGATCCTGCCAGCGGACGGGGGCGCGGGGGGTGAGAAGCAGCCGTTTTTGGGCAGGAATATCACCCAAAAAAAGAAAAAAAAGAAAACAAACCAACCCCCCCCTCCCCCCATAAAAAACAACCCCGAAAACTAACAGCCACCAACTAAATTTCTCAGTTCTGTCCCCTCTTGCAATCCGTTAGGGAGGGAAGCAGAGAAAAGAAGTAAGGGGCTGAGGGTAGGCGTGCTCGGGAAGGGACAGAGACCCGAGCTGTGTCGAGCTAAGTTGCGGCAGCTGTCGGTGTTGTTTTTAGCTGAGGTTAACGTGCGAGTGTCCCGGACGGCGAAAACTTGTGCCGGGTGCGCGGCCGGTGCGGGCAGGGCGGGAGGCGGGGGGAGTCCGGCGTTACCTCTGTCGCTGGCTGCCGCAGACAGATAAGTCAGGAAGGGATAGGGGAAGGAGCGGCCAGCTTGAAGGAGTAGGAAGGAAAAATAAAAAAAAAAAAAAAGAAAAGAAAACTAGCCACTTTTCCAGGTTTAATACCCCGATTAAATATTAAATTATGTTAAAAAATACCTAGTCGTTTTATTGCATATCCAGAGGCTTAAGCGCCTTATTTAGACAGAGGGAAAAAAAAAAAAAAAAAAAGCACAAAAAACCCCGCGTGGCACCCAGGTTGCCCCGAGCTGCGGTGCTCATGCCTGTGTTTAATTACCGCTCTCACTCCCTCGCAGGCCTCGGGTCCGTTGGAGGCACCGCACCGCCTGGGACACTTTCGGGCGGCCCCTGAACCGGCAGCCCCCGCCACCGTCCCCCTGCCCGCCGGCCTCGGGAGCTGCGGGGCGCTGTCCCCGCGCGGGGTGTCCCGGTGCGGGGTGTCCCGGTGCGGGGTGTCCCGGTGCGGGGTGTCCCGGCGGCGGGCAGTGCCGGGTGTGCCGGCGGCGGGCCCGGGCCCGCGCAGCCCCCGCCGCCCTCAGCCCGCGCCGGGAGGGCCGGGCCGGGCCGGGCACGCGGGGCGGGGTGTCGCGGGGCGCCCCCTGGCGGCCGGCCGGCGCCAGGCGGAGCGCGCCCAAAGTTGATTTTGTTCAGCAAGCCGTATCGTATAAAATTAACGACAGCCAATAAAATTAGCTTACATGTTTCAACCGTAAAAGTCCAAAACAAAATAAAGCTAGTTTTAGTGAAGCTAAGAAGCTCTGCTTTGGCCCCGTTCTCTCTGGCTTGAACTGGGGTCCTTTTATCTAAAGCCCAGTGCACAAACATATAGCTTAATGTGACTAGTGTTCTTCCTTTTATTTCTTTCTCTATGGCAACCAATATGTTCTGCTCAGAAATGTTCCCCCATCAAGGAAACAAATGATCTTGAGGGAGCAGCTCTATACGGCATCTGTTCCGATGGAGCACACAGAGTTAACCCCAGTCAAAAGAGACGCTGGGCACGTCAACAAGAAGTGGAAAATGAGCGATTCTTCTCCCCCCCAAATTGAAACCTATACCTCCCTAGTTTTACAAGCCATTTTATTGATTTGGCTATCGACCGTTTCCAAAGAAGTAACTAATTCTAGGAAATTACAATGATCACCAGCTATTGTGTATCCAAAAGAGCAGCAACAGAGGTGGCAAGGAAAAAAAAATGCAAATAACACGGTAAAATTAAAATAAATTAAAGTCAAATAGTGGGATATTTAAGCTTAGATAAAGTTTTCAGGAGTGGTATCTGGCCTGTTAATTTAATCCTACATTATTTATCACATTATTTATCACACTGACCCAAACGCTACAGAAGAGTTTCAGATCATTAGACTACACCTCTCAATTGGACGGGATTCGGGGTAAGCGGAGACACAGGCAAGACTGTCAGGAGAGAGAAACAAAGTGAAATCTGGTCTCTAATCCTCCAGCCCCAATCTCCTTGGAGAATAAAATGAAGGGATGTCCTGGTTAGTTTTGATTGATTATACTCTTTCTGATGGACTTTCACTACAGAGCTCTAGATGTTGTGCTTAACCGTCTGTTCCCTAGTTACAATATTAACCCTCTGCGTGCACCGCCGCTCCGCACCTTCCCGTGCCTCCCCCCGCGCCCGTCCCTCCGCCGGCAGGTGCTCGGGTCACCCGCGCCCCGGCTCGGCCCCGGCCCCTCTCCCGCCCGCTGCACCGGCCGGGCCCCCTCCTCGCCCGCCGGGCGACCCCCCCGCCCCCCCGCAAAGCAGCGCTTGAAAACAGCCCTCATCTCTGCCTCGCCTCCCCCTTACAAATCTGTAATATTTTCGAGAGCTTTCCTCGCCCCCAGCCCCCCCCCCCCCCACCCCAGCCCAGCCTACCCGAGTCTTGGTGTTACAATAATTAACAGTGCCCAGAAAAGTGAAGTAGTAACCAGAAAGACTTTCCAGCGCTGAAGAATTGCTTTGCTGCCTTGAGCTTTGGAAAGAATCCATGCTTTTTATGTAATATTTCACTAAGGTGCTTTTTGTTGCTGGTGGGATTTTTTTTCCCTTTCCCTTTCCCTTTTTTTTCCAGCCTGATTCCTTCAAGGCAGTTGCCATGGGTTTCCCTGTCTTGTCCTAAGCTTTTGAAAATATATATTCAGAAGACTTTAAAGAAAACAAAAGTAGATAAAAAAAGTAAAACACTTACCGATCAAACTTCCAGGATTTAGAGAATTTTTTTTTAATTTTTGATTTTAATAAGGTGACAGGGGGAAAAAAGCATGTTCTCAACTCCAGCGAAACGATCCATGTTAAGATTTTCCTTTGCACTGACTCCACTAAGCCCCGCTCTCCACTAGTCTATTATTTTCACCAAAATATATGAAAATTTATGCAAATGAAAATCAGCACTAACTGTTCTCCCCTTGTTATACTTTGGATTTTTTTCCAGACAAAACAATCTCACTCTGCAAGGGAGGGGGTGGGAAGAGTTGGGGAACGAAGTTGGTTGTTTGTTTTTTGTTGGGATATTTTTTTAAATAAAAGACCTTACTCCAGCTTGAGCTTTATTTTTTGTTGTCGCTGTTATGAGGTTGTACGGTGGTGTTTTTTTTATTTTGGGGGGATTTCTCCACCCCCCCCACACACACACCTTCCTTTTTTATTAAGAAAGTAGATCTGTTTGCAGAGGCGCTATCACGTTTCATCAGGCCACCTGAGACGGCTTTTGAAAGCGTGTACTGTGAAATTCATAGCAGTAATTTAGACAAAATCCTCACTGTATATTAATGAAAGACGGCCCCATGGCACCGTTCCTATCCTCCCCATTCAGTGTAAACAAAACCACGAGACTCACTCGGTTTTTGAGCCTGATCCAAGCAAAATCGGCTGGAAAGGAAAACATGGGGTTCTGGCACTGACTATTCAAACGTCTGCACCTGGAGATCTCAGATTTATTCAATGAAATCTGTGTTGGATCTTTTATATATAAAAAAAGAAACCTTTGGAGGACGCATGGGAACAAATATATATACCTATATATATGCATATACACATATATATATATATATATATATATACACGCATATATAAAATGATTATGTTTGGTGTTTAGTTACCAGCGCCCTTAAGATCCGTACGCTTCACTTGAATGGTTTTTCTAACCCGACCTGCCATGGTATTTCGTGCCGTGCCAGCCGGGGGCTGGAGGGAGCCCCGAGCACCGGCTGCCGAGCGCGGCGGGAGCGGGACGGCATGGAGCGCGCTGCCAGCGGGACGCAGCTCGCCGCCTCCCAGGGCCGATGAGGCGTGCGGAGGAGGGGAGCGGAGCGGGCAGGGCCAGGCGGGGGGCGACGCTGCCCATTCCCATGCTCGCACCGCGCGTGTTTTCTTCGCGAGGTCCCCGCCACCTGGGGAGCGCGCGTGGGACGGCGCTGCGCGGCGAGGCGGTCACCGGCAGCGTCGTGTCCCCTCCGTGTCCGAGCGGTGTTAAGGCACCGGCAGTCCCCGAGGAGCGTTCAATTTGCCCTTGTTTTTGTTGCCACTTTCTCTTTCTCCGTGGTTCATTGAGGTTGCCTGCGCGCAGTGTTTCCGCTCGGTCGCATCTCTCCCCCGCGCCCCCCGCCTTCCCCCGCCCCCCTTAACTCTTTCCGCTGGACGAGAAATAATACAGCGTTTCATGCCGCGGGGCTGGCTCCCTGCGAGCAGACCGCGGCGCGGAGGGCAAGCCCGGACGCCGGCTCCCCTTGCCGCCTCCCCCGCCGACGGGGCGGCCCTTCTCCAGCACTGCCGGGCCAGCCCCCCGGCGTGACGGCTGCGGGCGGGCTGCCGGGGTCCGGGGCGCACCCCGGGGTGCAGGGGCGGACAAAGGGAGGAGGGGGCGGGCGGGGGGCGGGCGCCTCCGGGGCCGAGCGCTGGGGGGGGCAGCTCCGAATGCCGGTACGGGCACTGCCGGCTGGAGGGAGGCGGGTGCGTGTGCCGGGCAGTGACACCTCTGCACAAACGCCTTTCCGAATCCCGCCCGGTTCTGGCGTCGTTATTATTGTCGTTATTACTGTTGTTATTAATTATTACCGCCCGCGCTCGCCCCTGCCCGAGCGGCGACGGCGGGAGAGCTCCGAGGTGCGTGTGTCCGCCGGGCAGGAAGAGTTAAGAGGCGGAGGGAGGAGGGAGGGAGGGATGGAGGGAGGAGGAAGGAGGAAGGGGAGAGGGAGGAGGGATGGAGGGAAGCGGGGGGGGGGCAACTTCCATCTCCGACGCCACTTTGCCTAAATTAAAAAGCAGCCAATCGGAACGGCCGGAAGGGGGGCCGCGCGGCCGGCGGCGCGCTGTCCGTCACGGGGCGCGCAGCCAATCGGTGGGGGCGGCGGCGGCCGCTTCCTCGCGGCGAGGCCGGGCGGTGGCGGCGCGGGCGGTGGCGGCGGCGGCGGCGGCGGCGGGAGGGAGGGAGGGAGGGAGGGAGGAGAGGGAGGGACGGACGGGAGGGGGGAGGGAGGAAGGAGGGAGGGCGCGGGCGCGGGCACGGCCCGGGAGAGGGAGGCGGGGAGAGACGAGCGGCGGGACTCCGGCACCGCCAGTGCGCGCTGCCAGCCCGGCAGCCAACTTCCCCGCTGGAGTTAGTGTATAAAGGATACCATATATGCACACACACATACACACACCTCTCCACCAAGGCGCTCCTCCTCCGCCTCCTCCCTCGACCAACTGCTGGAATTAAAATAAAAAGCAAAACAAACACAACCAAAAAAAAAAAAAAGACAACAAACCAAGCGAGAGAGAGAGCGGGAGAGGGAAAGAAACAATTCGCGAGGTAACGAGAAATTTCAACTTTTAAAATTTCTTTTTTACTTCTTTTTTTTTTTTTTTTTTTTTTCCGACCGCCTAAAGGAAAGGTAGAGAGAAAAAAATGTCTTATCCAGAGCGTGACTCTAGCAAGAAGGCTCCGGCAGGACTCTTGTTTCAAAGGGGACAAAGTGCTCCAGCAACAGCACAACTTTGAGAAATGCATCATCACCACCATCACCACCATCATCATCACAGGAAGTTTTCTTAGGACACCAACAAAACTTGCAAATAACAGAGCAAAAGGAGATCGAGAAACCGAGGAGAGAAAGACAGAGAGAGAGGCAGAAAAAAAGGAAAATATACCCACACACAAAGCCTTAAAGGAAGAAGAAAAGGAAAAGTTTCACTCTGAGAGGGGAAGGCTGAGAGGAGGAGATGTACTCCTAGGGGAGCGGAGGGGAGAAGGCACGGGGGCTTTTTGACTCCCCCCCCCCTTTTTCGCTTTTTAGCCTTTGTTTGGTTTCCTCCCTGAGAGCAGCAAACCCGGGCGAGAAGAAGGCGGAGGAAAACTACATGTACAGCTAAATATTTCTCTTTTTTTGGAAAAAAAAAAAAAAAGGAAAGGCTAAAAAATATAAAAGGCGAAGCGAGAGCCGGCGACCGCAACGAGCGCGCCGCGGAGCGGAGGCAGGACGGCCGGCGGACGGGCGGAGGAGAGCGCGCCGCGGAGCGCTAGCAGGTGAACCCCGCGCCCCGGCGCCCCGGCGAGGCTGGGAAGGCGGCGGCGGCGGCGGCGGCGCGGGCGGCGGCCCCGGCAGCGGCCCCGGCAGCCCCGGGCAAGGGCGCTCGCGGCGGGCGCCCGGCAGCCGGCGGCGGCGGCGCAGCGGCGGCTGCGGCGCGGCGGGGGCGAGCGGCGGGCGGCGGGCGCGGGATGGCCGCGGCCACCTCTAACCCCTACCTCCCCGGCAACGGCATCCTGGCGGCCGGCTCCATCGTCCACGCGGACTCGGGCGGCGGTGGCGGCGGCGGCGGCGGCGGCATGCAGCCGGGGAGCGTGGCCGTCACCTCGGTGGCGGGCGGCTACCGCGGCGACCCGGCGGCCAAGATGGTCCAGAGCGACTTCATGCCGGGCGCCATGGCCGCCAGCAACGGCGGCCATATGCTGAGCCATGCCCACCAGTGGGTGACAGCCCTGCCCCACGCCGCCGCCGCCGCCGCCGCCGCCGCCGCCGCTGCCGCCGAAGCGGGCTCGCCCTGGTCCGGCAGCCCCGTGGGCATGACGGGCAGCCCCCAGCAGCCGCCGCCGCCGCCCGACGTCAAGGGCAGCGGCGGACGCGACGACCTGCACTCGGGCGCGGCGCTGCACCACCGGCCGCCCCACCTGGGCCCCCCGCACCAGGGGCACCCGGCGGCCTGGGGGGCGGCGGCGGCCGCCCACCTACCCTCCATGGCCGGCGGGCAGCAGCAGCAGCAGTCGCTCCTCTACTCGCAGCCCGGGGGTTTCACGGTGAACGGCATGTTGAGCCCCCCCCCCGGCGGTCAGAGCCTGGTGCACCCGGGGCTCGTGCGCGGCGAGACGCCGGAGCTGGGCGAGCACCCCGGGCATCACCACCACCACCACCACCAGCACCCCGGGCACCACCCGCCGCACCACGGCGGCGTCAACAGCCACGACCCGCACTCGGACGAGGACACGCCGACCTCCGACGACCTGGAGCAGTTCGCCAAGCAGTTCAAGCAGCGGCGGATAAAGCTGGGCTTCACCCAGGCCGACGTGGGGCTGGCGCTGGGCACCCTCTACGGCAACGTCTTCTCGCAGACCACCATCTGCCGCTTCGAGGCCCTGCAGCTCAGCTTCAAGAACATGTGCAAGCTGAAGCCTTTGTTGAACAAGTGGCTGGAGGAAGCCGACTCTTCCACGGGCAGTCCCACCAGCATCGACAAGATCGCCGCCCAGGGCAGGAAGAGGAAGAAGCGGACCTCCATCGAGGTGAGTGTCAAGGGGGCCTTGGAGAGCCACTTTCTGAAATGCCCCAAGCCCTCCGCCCAGGAGATTACGAACCTAGCGGACAGCCTGCAGCTGGAGAAGGAGGTGGTCAGGGTTTGGTTTTGCAATCGGAGGCAGAAAGAGAAACGGATGACCCCCCCGGGGATCCAGCAGCAGACCCCCGACGATGTCTACTCCCAGGTCGGCACCGTCAACTCCGACACGCCGCCCCCTCACCACGGACTTCAGACCAGCGTGCAGTGAGGGGCACCGCGGGCGGGCCGGGCAGCGCGGGGGCAGCGCGGGCCAGGCCGGGCCGGGCACCGCCGCCGGCACCGCCACCGGCTCCGGCACCGCCGCGCAAGCCGCACGCTCACACAGACACACGCGCGCACACACACACAATCCAGGCTCGTTCAGACTGCTTGTGTTTATATATATATGGATATATGCGTGCATCTATATATATATAAGATCGATACCAATAGGGAGCGGTGGAGAAGGTCGATCCGAGCGAGAGCGTTTAGACCGCGTTGGGAAAACGGGGTGGAGATGCATAATGCACCAAAACTGCAGATGTGCCGGGGGGTTGGTTGGTTGGTTGTGGGGAAAGGGCTTGGGGGGTGGGCTTGGGCTTTTTAAATTTTATTTTTATTTTTATTTTTCTCCAAATTATCCCCTTCTCGCAGTGAGGAACATCACTGTCTGCGCTTCTTCTCTCCCCTCCTCCCCCCCCCCCCCGCGCACTCTTCCCCCTATCCCCAAAAGGGCTCTCTTCTTTGAATCACAGAAACTTTTTTTTCTCCTTTCTCTCTCGCTCTTTTTATTTTTTTTCAATGGGAGCAATCAAAAAAAGGGAAGCAGAAGAAAAATAATCTGGTTAATCAGAGGGTGCCTGCTGCATTCCAGCACCCTGTTTTTCTTGGCCAAACCGTAGAATTTTGGTGCAAGGCAGACATCCACTCTGAAAACATATATATCTATATAGCTATATATTCTGCAAAATGAAAGGGTCCACTTTTTCCAGGAAAAAAAAAATATGCACACAGCACTAAAAACAAGCAGGCTGAATAGGGAAGCAAATACATATATATATATTTATCTATATATATAGGTATAGCTATAGAACAAAAATATGGAAATAAATGCCCACACGCGGAGAAAACTGACCCTGAAGAGAAAGGGGGGAGGGACAGACACCAGGGGGAGGGTGAGAGAAGGAGAGGTTGTTGGTCCCTAAAGTTCGAGCTCTGTAGAAGGACTTTGCATGAATTAAGGGAACCAGGGAGAGAAAGGGAAATAATTTAGGGCTGTCAAAGTCCTGCTCCTGACGGCTGCCAATCATCATGGAAGAGTCATAAAAAAAATCCACTGCTAATATTTTTTTTATTAATATTTTTATTTTTTATTTCTGGACTGATTCAGATAAAGGGATTTAGAAGGACTGAGCATCTGCAGCTGCACTTATCTGAACTTCTCCTCTCCTAAATCCGTTGCCAACTTTGATTGAATGGGTGCTGTGGATGTGATTATATAATACTGCCATTTCCAAGCAGTGTTTTTGGTAGGTTTTAATAAACAGACTTTTCAAAAAGACGGCAATATAGAATTGTTAGATCCGTTGTTGATCTAAAAAAAAAAATTTGCTTTATATTTTCATTAAATGACTTCTTTTAATATTTTATTCAGAATACCTATGAACTGCTGCAAAACGGTAATTTATTTTTTCCCCAGATCTTGTATTACGTGTTTTTTTCAGACGAGCACAAATCAAAATGAAATGAAAATATGGACAGTTGTTAGGTAATAAGGGTATCTTTTGATGTGATAATTTGATTGTAATTTAATTTGAGTAGTGATTCCGTAAGAGCTGATTGAGAAAATAAATTTGTTAGAATGAAATAGTCTGTGTCTGATGCATAAACACTGTGTCGAAAAACAACAACAAAAAAAGTTCTCTGAAGGGACATACTGCTAAAGTGAGAGAAATACCGAGGGTCCGACCTGCCGGCTGCACGGCCCGTGCTCCCCGGCAGTGCCCCCGCCTCACCCCTGCTGCTGCTTGTCCGGCGCGGGGCTCTCCCCCTGCCCGCCTCTCGGCCGAGCCCGTGTCCGCGGCCTCTTCCATCAACCCCGAGAACCCTGTGTCACCGGGAAGGACGGCGAGATTAGAGCTCACCAAATGCCACCTTCTCCCAGAAAGGGCTGTGGCGGCTCGGTTTAGGCTGGCACTTGGGAGCGGGCGATACCTGAGCGCGTCCTCTGGTCCCGCGTGGCCGGTGCTAAGAGGGATGTTTCCAAAAGTTCAGTCTTGTTTCCTCTCTTTCCAAACTGAGGCTAGATGGGGGGGAGGTGCGGGAGGGGGGGGAGGGTGTGGGGGGCGAAGAGGGAGAAGGGGGGCTGAGCTATAATTTATTTTGACTCATTTTATGTATGTATTAATATTTGTATTTATTTTATCTTTATAATTTAAAGAAAAGGTACGTTTATTTTTTTTTCTGATCGAATATATAGAATAATACTTTCAGCATCCTACGTGCGGTCTGCCTAGTTCACCGTTTCTGTTGTTGCTGTTGCTGTGGCTGTTGTTGTTGTTTTAAGGTTTTTCTATGGGGTGTGAAGTGGTGTAGTCTAGTTTTCTCCTCCACTTTGCCACAGCGCTGCCATGCCTTCTTTGCAAACACACGCGCGTGTCAGTAACGTTGGAGATGCCAATAGATGCACTAGCTGACCTGTCATATTTATCCTCCAGAATTTATTGCAATGTAGGGACAAGTGAATGACCGTCTCAACTCTCTTCATTTTGCAGCGGGGAGGTTGTGGGAAGTAGAGAGCTGCATCTGACGCATCCACCCGTCCCCATTGATAGTCTGCTAGAGAATAAGGTTTTCTTTTATGATCCAGCTCGTCTGTGGCTCCTTCCTCACCTTCCTCTTCCTCCCCTTCCTCTTCCTCCCCTTCTCCGCGCCCTCTCCCTCCTGCCTTGCTTCTCTACGTGCTATTGAGGCAGGGGTTAAACCCCCAGAAAACTGCTGTAGGAACAACAAGCATTTCTTCCTTTCAGATAGGCCTTGTGTCAGTCCATAAATCAAAGCCAACCTGAGAGCCGCGCACCGGGATGCATTATTTTAACACCAGCTCGTAGTAAATATCACCGTCGGTTTGATTTGTGAAATCCAAAAGGCCCTACTGACACGGAGGAAATAAGAGGGGGGGGGGGGGTGGGGGAAGAAGCCAACCCAACAAAGGGAAAGAGAACCCGAAAGGGTAAAGGACGCTATTTCTTTTGTTCGTTTTAGCAGAAGCTGCTGGCTGATTTTGCAGCTGGGGAGGGAAGAAGGGCCGGGCGGGGGCCGGCGTGCAGGCGGCCCGGCCGGGCTCTGCTCCGGGGGCCGGGTACCACTGACACGTGAGGTGGGATCCTGTTTTCACACACGAAGGGGAGCAGTTGTATTAGCCGCGGAGAAAGTCTATTTAAATTTCGGAGCGGTATTTGGTTACTCGATTTGGATGGCAACAAAGAGCTAACGTTAGGCTTCACGCTGGTTTCTATTAAAAGGCAACCTTTGCGGGTTGCTGCCTCCGAAAAGCTGGGGGTTAGGCTGGAGGAGTAACGTGTGGTCGGAGGGACCGGCAAAATGTGCCCGTTCCGTGGACTTGTTATGCACAAAAAGTGAGGCCATGGGCGCTCCCCCCTCCGCCCCTCCGCCCCCTCCCCCGCCCCCGAGAAACTGAATCCTTTGAATGTATTTAGGAATTTCAGGGTTGTGAGTCTCTGAGATAGCAAGAGGTAGATAATAAGTGAGAGGGTTTGCGCTTAAGGGTTATATTGTTACACGTGTAAATAATGAAAATATTGTTATATATCTCCAGATCTCTTAATGAATTTAGTAATTGTATTCATTTATAATATCAGTGTTCTGTGCTTGGTAACGGAGTCGGCATCATTTTCCTCTTTTTTTTTTCTCCTTTTTTTTTTTTTTTCCCCTGCCTAAAGGAAAGCCAAATGTTTCACAAAGTTATGTTTGATCAGCCTGGGTAATCCCGAGATGTGATTATTTATAGTTTACATTTTCATATCCTGCAGTCCTCTACTATGCCCCAGTCTTCTCACTCACATCCCATCCTTCCCCCGTCGAGTCTGTACACAATAAATCATTTTCAGGTGTATTTAAAATAGTCATGTCACTGCTGTTGGTCTGCGTATTTTCCGAAATTTAGCAGAGAGCTCTACTTTGGTTTAAAAACGCAGCAGTTCTTATCGGAAAGTGATCTTTACAGAATCCTTATGCTTTAATATAGTGACTTGTGTTTGCACATTACAATGCTCATAACTTGTTTTGTATGAATGGTTTTAAATGGAACGTTTAGAGAATAATTGGTTCTAATATGAAATGCAGTATATACTATTGATAATTTTATCAATAAGTGTACTATTTTAAATAACTTTAACAATTAAATTTGGGTTTTTTTAAATTATATATTTGTAAAATATTTATCCTGTTGAAAGCAACAATACATTGTTGTATTTATTCGTTTATTTTTGTAATAAATGATCAACATCTTCAAGCTACAGCAAAATCGATACTTCTATATATTTGTACAGGGATACCTTTCTAAAGCGCAGAGATGCTCGTACCCATTTGGAAGCGAGTGTAAAAATTACCTCTGTAACTGGCAAGCTGCAGGACCAAACTGTAGGCGTGAGCTTCTTCGCCACATGTACTTTAGTTTGCTTAAGTTCCAGGGTAATTAATCAAACTCTAAAAGGGATGCAACAAGTCCCGACCTCGAAGGCAGGCGTGGGGCGAGCGCTTGAGGACAGGGACTCATTTTGTTAATGCCAGGGTTGGCGAGGAGCTTGGTCGCCTATGGCGAGAGGGATGGGTGGCTGGACGGAGCGATCGGAGGAGATGCAGGGAGGTGGTTATTGCCCCATCGGTGTTTTCAGTTGCAGTTTGGCACAATGGAGCGGGCGCAACCTTCAATAGGCAGCGGGAGCGAGGGGAGAGGAGGGCGGCGAGCGGCCCCGCAGTGTCAATGACACAGCAGTAGGGAGTTCTTTGGTTGAGAGGCTTTGGCAACACAAAAAGCTAAAGGGTGAAGACCGAAAAGGGGAAGGCTCGCCGCCCATCCCGTCCTGCCCGACACCAAAGGAGCAGCCGGGTCCGCGGCGGTGCCCACGGGGCCTCGCCCTCGGGGCTGCGATGGGACTGGCCTCCCCCTCCCCCCTCCCCACCCAGGGGTGGCTGCGGCGGGGCCCGGGCCGCTCCACGCGCGGGGGAACCGTGGTGCCGCGTCCCCCACTCGCGGAAGGCCGGGCCGGGGCAGCGCCGACGGGGCGGCCGCCGCTGCCCGTCTGCCCTCCGTCCCCGGCGGGCCGTCCCGGGGCGGCGGGCGGCCCGGGGGAGCCGGCGGGCGGGCGGCGCGGTGCCGCGGCGGCAGCTGCCGCGGGTCCCACAAGTTGTTTTCCTCGTGGCGACCATTCAGCAAAACGCAGGATCCTTTCTCCAAGATTTAAATTTCGCGGATGAATTACCATACAGCGGTTGCTTAGCAACTAAATTCAAGCCGGGCTAAGAATATGCAAGCTTTTTGTATTCTCATTAATAAAAATGCCACTCTGACACAGCAACCTGACTTTGGATCACTGCAACTTCTGTAAAAGCCATAGGAGAATACAAACCGGCTCCTCCATTTAATTACAGATCAGAGTGGCTTGAAATGTGATGTTTTGTTAATCTATCTTCCTAAAAGCGATGTAAAAAATAACGGCTTTTCAAGAGCAGTGGAAAACTACTTTTTTAATGGAGCTGTCTCCTGGTGCTACTGATGGCTGCAAAGCAAAACCTTTTTTTTGAGTCACACTTTCAAGGAGCATCCCCCCTTCCGTTTTGAGTTTCCTGAAATTAAAAAAAAAAAAAAAATTAAGACATTTGGAGCCCCAGGGGAAAAAAATAAAAATAAATAACCTGCAGTCGATTAGCGCATTAGAGAGAAGAGCTAGGGAAAGGGAAGAGGGGATTAAAAATGTCAAGGTGCAGCCCTTGCCAGGCACAGACCCACGATGCGGGGTGCAGTCTGTCCTTGCTCTGAAGCAGAAGTCTCTTGCGCAGAAATGGCTCTCTTTGGCATAAAGTGCGTGGGCACATCGGCTGGGGAGGGCGGGGGAAAAGCCTTCAGGGACACCTTGTTGAATGTTTCTCTCCAAAATTTATTTCCCCTTCTGCTAACATTTATTTTATATTGCTTTTAGATCGGCAGAGATAAGATCTTGGCCTTAGATTCTGGCATCTTACACCCAATCTCATATATATGGGAGAATGACCTCATCAGAGGAGGACTGTGTGTATAGATAGAATAATTTAAACATAGACTAGACACCTACATATAAATCTATATATAAAGACGTGTGTGTATGAGAGATATATATATATACACACATATATATATATGTGTGTATGTGTGTGTGTGTGTGTGCGCTCCTTGAGCAGTACCAAAAAACTTCCCTGCCAGCCCCGCAGACCCCAGGCAGGGCTGCCTTCCCCCGCAGTGTTCGGAGGAAGGGCGGCCCCCCGGCGGGGCAGCGAGGGGAGCCCCGGGGCACGGCTGCAGGCAGGGTGCTGGCAGCCAGGGCTGGGGCTGCCTCTCCCTGCCAGCCATCGCCGTTGTGTGGCGGGAGGGCCGCCTGGGGACCGGGCACCGGCTGCCGGGGACGCTGGTCGCTTTTGCTGATGGCTGAGGGGGTTGGTTGTGGTGATTTTTTAGCGACAAAGAGTTAAATCCAAACTTTCTTCTCCCTTCTCCCCCGCTGTCCCCAACCCCGAGATTGTTAAACTTGAGCCTGAATTGTATAAACCCCAAGCCACGTTAAAAGTTCAGGCATGTGGGTTTTTTTCCTCCATCGGAGCTTGTCTGCAGGAGGCAAAGGGGATCTTGAAGGTCTGTCCGAGCTGTGCAGGTCATTGAGGAATCAGGGGTTCTCCCCCTCCCCTCCACCTCGGCTTCTTTCTTTCTCTTTTAAGGTTTTCTTTTCTCCCCTGAAAGGGGGACGATGACTTGAAGGGGGGCAGTCGAAGTGGGTAGGCACTTTCCAAACGTGAGCTTGTGATGGAGGGAGCTCTTTCTCTCTCAGCAGGATTGAGTCTGTACTCACTTTAAAACGTAGAACAGCAGACAAAAAAAAAAAATCCCATATAACATATATTAAGGGAAGAAAGGCAGCAAAGTGAGAACCTGTGAAGACTAGAGTCCCCCTGAAACTCAGGCTCACCCAAAGCTTCAGCAGAGTGTTTTGCTTCTCTCCCCAACAGTTATAGGATGAGCATCAGAAGGCTATAGCACAAATAATCAGGTTCCATTCCATTTTGCATCTCTAACATAGTTGAGATTAAAAGCCAAAATTCGAGCACAGCCCTTACAGAGCTGTTGAATAGTGCCAGTACATATGTTTCCCGCTCACATGTTGAAAACTGTACCTTCAAACATAGGCTTGTTTCTGATAGCTTGCATTTTTTCAACTACAAGGAGAAAAAAACTAAACAGAACTTTTCTGAATTGTTCCTATTGCACCCATCCGTGGGTGAAAAGACAGCATTACATTGGCTCTGTACCTTCAACATAAACAGGGAAGGTTTAGCAAGACAAGCTCACTGGCATACCACAATGGAGATCTTTATTTTAGATCCGGGGCAGTTCAAACCAGTTTGACACCAGTATTGAGCACCACAAAGTATGTGGTTTGGAACAAACTTTCCTTCACATAGTGTGAAGTGGATTGTTGTGCTTGATGCCAGATGCTTGGCTACTCCAAGGTCCTCTCGCTGACTTTCTTGCAAGGCGCATGATACAGAGGAGAGTTTCCGCCCGCAGGGACGGTGCTTTCATATCAGACCACTGTGCCATGCCCTCCAAAGTCCAGGCATGGGGTCTCAGCAGAACTATTTCTTCCTCAAAAGGAGCCTAAGATGAGAAGGGGGAAAATGGATTAGAAAGGGGGAACCAGCTGGGGACTGTTACCCTCCCTGGTAGTAGGTCTGCTCTTAAAACACAATGTCAAGGCACTGCGATACGCATGTGAAATGACAAAGACAGATGCTATTTCTTCCTGAGGTCCACACTGAGTGGAGAAAGTCAAAGGGTTGTTGACTGTCTTTGGTATGGAGCCATTCTTTCAAATTGAAATGAATTGATTTTAAAAAGCAGGGACTGGCTAATGGGAAACCGGGTATGTCTGCTGTATTTATATGCATCAAACCGAAATTTAAACAACTTGAGGGAACGTGGGCTGTACCAATATTTTATATATAGTAACCTTTTTATTATTAGTTTTGGAAATACTTGGTGCTACTTCCCTGCCACCACTCCATACAGCTGGGTAGACAGCATTCAGTCCACACTACAGTCAAGCAGGAACTGTTTGCTCAACAACTCCAGGTTCCATTTTCAACTGGGGTGCTAATGTACACCCTGAGCTGGTCACACAAACCCAGATGGCCTGATGTATGTAGACCATTTCACCAAGCAGTCAGATAAAATACAAAAAGTAACTGCATGACTGTAGAGTTTTAGGCTGAAGGGTCTGCTGAAAAGGTTGGCTTGGTTGTTTGGATTTTCCGTCCTTCTGTGTGAGTGCTCATGAGGATCGTCTAAAGCTGAGATTGGACTCATCTCTTCACCTCCCCTCCACATTCAAAACATTACAAATATTTACCAAGTACAAAAGATATGAGAAGTGCTGGGCATTGATCATTATTATATCCCTTCACTGACAGAAAATGGGCCCAGGATAGGAGAGATGAAATTAATCTTTCTGGAGAAAAAAAAAAAAAAAAAAAAAAAAAAGAGTTGATAAAGAATTGTTCAGGAGTAATATATATTTCTTTCATCTCCTGGAGCTCTCATTCAATGCAGGGGTCTGTCTGCCTGAGTGGGACATTTTTCAGAGAAATCTAATAGATATTTGTTTCAGAGTCCACACTAAAGCTACAGATCAAACGCAAGGTGCAAATTTCTCCATTTGTTTCTCACTCTCTCTCACATGTATGCATACACACACATGAAAACATACACTCCCTTCTCTTCTTAAAATAATAAAACCTCCTCTCCCCAGCTCTCTGGCCTTCTCTATTTTATGCAGATCCATACTCAGATGTGTACCAAAATTTTTATCTCAGTTTGCTGAAATTGCCTAGATTGTCGAGGAAATTAAACTAAACAAGGAGATGTGTGAAATGTTGAACTTTAAATACCATCCACTACCTCGAGAAGAAGAAAATTAGTCAATAAATGCTCAGGTTTCTGCTACTTTTAGATTATCATAATTAAAATAATAATTTTATTAGTTTCTCTAATTTTTTTAATGATTATGAGAATTCCCTCATGCTAATATGTGGGTATTTGAAAATAATGCCTTTTCCCTTTTGATTTTGTACTGAACGACAGGGTTACGGTGTCTCCCCTACATGTTAATGCTGTATAGGGACGTGTTTAATTTTAAGAACGGTGTGTGTGTTCCTGTGAATACGAGGCAAGATTACTATATCATTCTCAGTAGCCCAGAAGAGGCATGTTTTGCCTGAAGAATTGGGCTTGGACTGGATGCTGCTGTTGTTCTGGGTTTGTTTTTTAATTGCCCTGCCTATTCTCTCAAGTCAATATTAATGCCATACAGCACGGCTGAGGCCAGGGCTGAGTGAGCCCCGTCATTAACAATAGCATAAACAAAGGAAGGGGACCAGTTACCTTGACATTCGATGCCCGCTTTGTTCCCAAGCTCCCAACTGCATCCTGAAGCCCATACAGGGAAGTATTGCCTACGGGAATGAATAATCCACTCCAGCTATTGTCCCAATCTCCTGCAAAACAAGACAACACAACCAAAACAAAGATGACAACACACTCCCGCTCCGCAAGGAGTCTGCGAATGGTTTCATCCCTTCCTGCCTTTCCCTGCGCTTTTCCTGGCCACTCGTGTTACTGACCCGCTCCCCACAAGCGCTGCCCGCTGTAGCCCACAGGCGCATCCTAATTTGCGCAAGCACTCCAGCCTCCTATTCCCCAGTTTTCTGGGGGCGTGGGGCTGGAGACACCCCCTCCTGTGCCTGCGCAGCCCGGCCGGATCCCTTCCGCGGCCGGGCCGCGCTCGAGGAACGCGGCGTTAGACGGGGCGGCCCGGCGGGGTGGGCTGCCCTCCAGCCGGCCCGGCCGTGCCCGCCCCCGGCCCGTCAGCACGCAGGGATTCCCCCCTGAGGCGGCGTGGCCTGGCCAAGGGGCAGCGCGACACCTCCACGCACCGCCGTGGGGATGCGAGGGGCGAACGTGACCCTCTGTGTGTCTGCGTGAATCCCCATTGTCCTTCCAGCTTCGCCCTCCCGGGGCGGTTTTCCAACTGCCCGGCCTCGCCCTCCCCGCCTGGGAGCTCCCGCTCCGTAGCCCCCTGTGTTTGGCAGAATAGCCCGGAGCAGCCTCCTCTGCTCACTCCCAGTCGAAGGAGCCTGCATGGAGTGGGAATATCTCTTTCCTCTGACAAATAATTAAGTTCCCCGAAGTCAGTTTTTCTTCCCCTTCTCCTACAGTCCCGTGCTGGCCGTCGGAGCAGAGGGATGGGCAGAAGTCCCCCTAAGCTTGCGAATGGCTGGTTTGACCCCGTCCTTCTCCTCACGGAGGGAGAAACGGGCCAGACCACGGCAGAGCTGCCGTGGGGCTCGTCCCCGAGCCGGCCCCGCTTCGGAGGCAGGTTTTGCTCCCGCTGTGCTCAGAGGGGAGACAGTTCAAGCCCCAGGAACCCTGCGCCTTCAGCGAGTTCTGCGGGAGAAGATGAAGGAGACCTAGCAGCGTAACCCGAGGTAGAGGGAGGCCTGAGGAGACATTTACATCGATCCCATGCAGCCAAATCCATCCTCGCATCGTGTCTCTATGTGGGGAGGGGAGAAGCATACAGCGGGTAGCGAAGGAGGTAGTTTGAACCTAAAGCCCTTGCTTCAAAGGTTAATAGCTCCCTCATCAAACGCTGCCAAACGCTACTGGGACGAAGAGAGGGGAGAAGAGAGGGGGGGAAAAAAGAACATCAACATTACTGTAAATCTCAAAGCACTGAAAATAGCTCTGAGAAATCCCGAGGATCCGCCGCCGGTCCTTTTTTTTCCCCGGGACATAGGCATTAGGGAAAGCTTTTCTGGGATGTGCTTGTGAGCAAGGCCAGTGGGAGCTGCGGCTGCCTTTGGGGGCGAGCCAGGTGGCGGGGAGGGGGGCTGCGGGCCGACACCGCCCCCGCCTCCCCCCTATCCCCCGCACCTGCAGCCTCTGGCTGCGCTGGGGACCCTGCTGCTGCCGGCTCTGTGACCATCCCCCCGGGCCGTGTCGGGAGCAAACCCACTCCCAAATCCTCCCCCCACCCCCGGCCCCCGGGCCGTGTTCCCACTGGGAGCCGCGGCGGCCGGGCAGGGGCCGGCCCCGGCAGCCCTTTATGCGCAGCGGTCAGCAGCCGGGTTGTGGGTTTGCAGCTGCATGCAAATAAATCCTCGGCAATAATCTAATGCGGGTGCTGCCCCGCCGACAAAGTGCCGACACAAACGCAAGTGCTTTTGTTTGGTTTTGACCACCTAGGTCCCGCATCCAAGGAAAATAAATAAAACTAGGGAGGGAGAGGGAGAAAGTTGGTTAATATGGGTATTTCATCCAGCAAAGCCTGCTTTTGTGATATATGAGAGCCGAAGATTTGTATCCTGCACTTCTTCGACACCTACACCACTACCAGTCCCAGCTGGAGAAAACGATTCCACGCGTGATGAGCAGGAACGAGGTGTCTTGCCTAGCCGACCGACCTTAGCTATTACGTTCACACGTGGAAAACGCATCTCTTCCCTCAATTTTCAATTAATTACAGCCGTATTCGATATGGGACGGGGTGGGGTGGCTAATTGGTGCACTACCTTCTATTGCAGGTAAAAGGTTTTTTGTTTGTTTTACTTTTCTCCAAGAAAAGTCTGTTTGCATGTATATAGTAGGGTGGTTTGGTTTTTTCCTTGCTCATCTCAAGCAAAATCTGAGCAGAGTCAACGGGATGAAGTGGAATTAAAAAAAAAAAAAAAAGAGAGAGAGAGAGAGGGAGGAAGGGGGAGTCTTTGAGAAAGAGCTGGAGTGAGAGAAGGAAAAAAAAAAAAATCAAACCGCAAAAAATCCCAGCAACACAATTCCAGAGAGGATGGGAGGGAATAGAATTTCCCAATTGCCTTTCTGCGGACTGGCATAAAAAAAAAAGTCACACTGAAGGCTGGGGCGGGGGAGAGCTTTACTTTTGCTAAGTGTAAACCTCTAAGGACAAGTAATACTTGATGATGCCTGGTGCCCCCCGGGACGGGCTCACCCCACGGATTGGCCGGAGGCCAAGGGGCAGGCAGGGCAAGGGTGAGGCGCCCAGCCCGGGGAGAACCGCCAGTTCTCCCTCTCTCCCGCCCCTAACTTTTGTGAAGAGAGGTCGTTATCATTGTGGAAAATCCCGTTTCCCTGGCAAAAGAGAGGAAGCTCGTCTCCAGCCCCTCCCCGTCACCAGTTCCCACTGGGGGTGCGGGCAGCCTGTACGCGGCCCCCGGCCCCTCCAGGTCGACTCCAGCTGTCACCCGGTCCACTTGAGCCAGTGCCCACTCCGCTTTCGCCTTCCACCCCTCTTGGAGGGGATGCTCCCCTGCAGCCGCCGTGCTGGGCACTCACGGGCCGCCCTGTGACCAGCTGGCCAAACGGCAGCCCTCGGGCCTCCCCTCTGCACATCAACACTGAGGGCTTTCCCAGGCTTTGTCGGGCTGTCTCTACTCCTCTCCCTGGCCTTGCTCATCCTCAGCTTCCCCCGCTGAGCCCGGCACCCCTAGCACCCAGGTCCTGCCAGCAGATGGGCGGCCGGGGAGAGGCACGGCAGAGAATAACCCTCCCCTTGGCGTCTCTTGGCTGCCTCTCTGGGCAACCCGGCTTTTCCTGCCCTCAGCCCTGCGGCCGCCCCTCTGGCCTCCCTGGCATTCACAAAGCCCGGCCCAGCTGTCGCTTGTCCCCTCGGGGAGCTGTTTTCTTCTCTTCCCTCTCCCCAGATCCTCCTGGACGTGGGATGCAGTCGCCCCCCCCCCCCCCCCCCCCCCGCGAGAGGACTCTGTGGACCCCTTCAGCCTCGCTGCCCACCGCTGCCTCCTTGTCTCCGCCGCCAACACAAAAGCCCTGACCAAAGCGGCCAAGCAGACACGGCACAGCAAAGCCCACGCCCGCTGCCCTCCCCGTAATGCGAACTCCGGAGGGAAATCTCCCTGCGGGGATGCGCTCTTAAGACCCAGACTCTCTTAATCTTTGCAGCTTTTGGTAGGAGAAAGAGGAGTTTGTCACCTAAGTTGCCCCTCGCACCTTTGTGTGACCTGACACGGGCACCGGGACATTACGTCGGTTTCTGCCACCCAAGAGGAAATCTCTGAGCAAGAGGGCCGTGGGCTGGGAAGAGTCTCTGGATCATCCCCTTCCCTACACCCCATGCAGAGCCTTCTCGCCTTCGTCTTTGAAACTGTGTTTGAAACAGCAGCTGAAACACAATTAATTGTAACTGATTAACATGGATCAGTTTTGCCTCCAAAGCAGTTTAAGTCATTTCAGCAGCCATAATAATAATTAATTCATTAATAAGTACTATTGGTGTTTCGTCACTAACGCCAAGAAAAGTTTCCCTGAGAAATACAGGTGGCAGGGAGTGTTAAAATGAAAACATTTGCATGCAACTTTTTAACCAGAAGGGAAAGCACTTTGGTTATATTTGGAGACATGTGTCTCACACATTTCCCCCTTTTTTTGTAAACTATGTAAGAATAAACATTACAGCTCTGGGCTTTTAATTTCTCCAGATGGAATCATAAAGTACCTAGTAGATTTTTTTTAATATACATTCTATACAATTGAGGAAACATGTCTGCTTTTCCCGATGAGGACCGAGAAGCAACTTAATTTGAAGGCATAACTACTGAACCACATTTTGAATAACACACTCGGACAAGTTCACTTTAAAAGGCAGGAAACCACTAAGAGCAGAGCACTGAAAGTTGCTCCTTCCATTTGAGCTGCAGTGGAAGCTCACCAGCCTGACCTTCACATACACTTTGTCGTTTCGCACACATGTACAGAAGTACACACGCGCGGAGGTGGCAGGGTGCCTAGCTGTGCAGGGGGCTTTTCCAAGGCACTCGCATCCCCGGAAGGCTCCCCCCGCTCTCTGCAGGATGAAGAGACTGCTCGGGATTCCACCCCCGGCGCGACGGAGGAGTCCTCTGATCCGCGGGTGACGTGAGAGATCTCCTCCTGCCCCCCGGCTGAAGCAAGGGGTTCACTTACCCTCCCGGCGCTCCTCACGTGCGCACCCAGCAAAGCGCTCTCGTGCAGGGCAAAAGGAGAGAGGACGTCTCGAAACCCCACCGATCTTAGGGATCCAGGCGTGCTGAGGGGGGCAGGAGCCCCTAGGCTGGGCGAAAAATAATAATAGTAAAAATTTGTTATAAACTGTTTTCAAAAATCCAAGGACAAGGTTTTTTGCTTTAGGGGGGAGGGGGGGGACGGGAGACGGCGAGAGGGGGTGTTGGTGATGGAAATTACCAAAATACTCTACTCGTCTCACGAAATACTCAGTCTCCCCCTTCCTTCTCCCCAGTTCCCCCCCCTCCCCCTTTCTGACTTACATGTGTTTAGAGCAATGGCAAGGAGCTCCCTCCCCGCTGGAGCCCTGGCAGAGGGTGCGTTTAAAGTGGGGATGATTTACTCCCCCAGAGCTCGGGTCCCGCGTGTGAGCCTCCAGCCCCGTGTCAGCTGGGCACTGCAGACAAATAGCCTTAAATATGCATAAGGAACAGTTCGCCTTCTTAAAGGAGAACTTACCCCACCGGAAAGTTCACAGCCCGACAGCAGGCACGGGATGGGGGTGCGGCGGTGGTCTTTGCGCCGGGACAGCCCTAACCCCCTCTTCAGGTGATTGCCTACACCCTCAGCGACAGGGCTAGCGACACCCGGCCGCCTTTCGGCTGGGGACCGGGCGGGGAAGTGTTGACCAGTAGGTCATGGACTCAGTGAGTTGAGGACCAGGAGTTTCATACACCGTCCTATCCCCCCTGTCCTTGGCCGGGATGGGCGACGGGCAGAGCCACGCACCTAGAGCAGCCCTGCTCCGGCGGACCCCCGTGGCAGCCACTGACCGGCTGCCCGAAAACTTGCGGGGTTCCACACAGAGGGGAAACGCGGGACTACAAACAAACAAACAAACAAAAAAAAGCGTTCGGGGGAAAGTGAGTCTGATTAAACACCCAGCCATCAGAGCCCAGACAGGCTGTGGACACTGCATGAGTAGCTTTTTGGAAAAGAGAAGTAGAGTAGGGGAGGGACGAGAGAGTGCCCGTGGGTTTCGCCCAGCTCCCCGGTTGGGAACGGGCCGGCGCCTCCTCCCCGGTCCTGACAGGATGTTCTCCCGGTAGGAAGGACGGCTACGCCGGGCCCCCGCTCGCCCACTTGCCCCCGACTTTGCCCTGGCGGTTCCCGAGGGCCAAGCCCCGGCAGCCGCCACGGGGGTGCGGGCAACCCCGGGCGCTCCCCGCGGGAAAGGGGGTATGCCGCCCCTGGGCCCTCCGCGGGGCCGACTCGCCGCGTTTTGGACAATAAGAGGGTTATTTCTTTTATTATTGTTATTCTTTTTTTCCCCTCGCCGCTATACACGTGGTTGTAAAGTCTGTAGCGCCATCTAACGGGAGGCGGCGGCCGGGCCGCTCCGCGCCACCCAGCGCAGGGGGAGAGGGGCTGGGGTGGGCAGCGCTCTCGGGAGCGAGGAGGAGCTCCTGGCATGAGGAAGGGCGCATATCCTGTGCATAAAACCTGCCCGAAAGGTCCTTTGTAACCTGGCTGGGGGTTATCCTCCAGGAGCTTCCCCCAGCTCCTGCGGGTTTATTATGCTGTTGTAGTCGCAAAGAGCTGGTAGAGCTACCTTTATTTTGGGGGGTGGGGAACTAGGGAGGATGAATGAATAAATTCCAGCAGACTCTGACAGAGTTGAGGGTGGAAGCAGAGGACCTCTCAACCCAGCACGTTTGACTTCTTTCCCTTTATAGGGAGGTCAGGGAGGGCCCCAACCAGCTGCTGTGTCTTACAAGTGAACAGGGCCCTCATTCTGCTGCTTTAGTATCTTTAGTATCCCAGGAAGCTTTTTGTTTCCAAAATTTTTGAGCACATGCTAATTTTTTACGGTTAAATTATGATGCTGCCCTTTTGACAGGGCACTTCAGCCATGCCTCTGTCCACATCAAGATGGGAGGCATTTAACTTGGTCACCCCAGTTCCGCTAAGTCACTGCATTAGTTGCTCAGATTAGGAGACTGTGCACCCCAGGCCCATGGCATGAGCAGCAAAAAGAAACAGAGACTCTCCACAGTGTTTGGGCTCATTTAAGATCACATCAGTCTACAGGTGACTGCCTCACTTCAGCTCTTGCAATCTCTGAGGCTTCAAGTTAGAATTAGAGAATGCAGGTATTTCTGCTGAACAGGATGTAAGTTTTTCTTTAGGTTTGAAGTTTTCCTTATTTCTGCTTCTGCATTTCTGTTAGAGGTACAGAATGTGAGCTAAGTATTCAAATACTCATACCAGTTTTGCTGTGTTTACTTAGATCTTCTGTACATACATGTTGGCAGCGAGTCCCAAAGAAGCACAGAAATCTTTCTGTCCATAGCTCAGGTCATAAAATGGTACTGTAGCCTTTGGCTAACAACTACTATATTTGCATGAGCCACTCAATCTGTATTTATTTTTCAGCCCAGGCTGTCCAATGCCTTTGGATGCCACTTCTGCATGTGGCAAATCCTATGTGACTCAGAAGGCCAGGCTAAATTTGCCAAAGTGATTTTGGCGGATCTGAGTGTCACTGACATTGATTGACTCTGAACTGCTACTACTAAGGCCCAGCCCAAAAAGAGAGGTTTTAGGCTACCAAGTCCTGTGTGAGATTCTGACTTCCTCCAGACACCAGTGGGGAGATAAAGGCTTAAACTGGAGTTACCAGCCTAAATTTTTTGGTGTATATTTCAGACCTCAGTCTTAAAAGTCATACTGAAATATTTACTCTTAATTTTGGTGTAACATCTGAAACACCTTTGATGGCACTTGCATCATTTGGAAATCAGATTCATCCACCTACATTGCCTATGCCTTCTGAACAGAAGAACAACTAACTGTTTTGAAAAACCTAGACCTTAAAATTCAACTCTGAAGTCCCCTGATGGCCAGAAACCAACATTTTAGGTGCTCTTTCCTGCTTTATTGTATGGAACACAAACTTCCTACACACCAGAAGGAATTTGAAGTGCAAGGTGACCAGGACTTTATCCTTTCTAATTGTGCTGTACCACAGGCCACTACATAAACTAGACAATTAAGCAACAGGAACAACTGCTTGATCAATACTCTGCTGCTTGGTCAAATTTTATCGGGTTTTGCATTTTCAGAGGTGAAAGTGTGATTCATAATTCCTGTCGCATGTCATTTTCTGACACCTTATAAGCACCAACAATTAAAAATAACATAAGTTTATTCCAGTATCAAAATAAGTTTTGTAAATAAAAACTAAACTTTACATGAGAAAAATGAAATAGCATACTATCACTGAACTGGCTTTACAGACAAGAAAAGATAATGTGCATGTCAACAGACAGGAATAGATTTTCATTCTTGACTCTGAGAATGCTCCTCTTCTTTAATGATTGGGAGGAAGGGCAATTTCTATCTACACTGAAAAAATGCATTTTTGGGTTTATGGGCAATAGACACCCTCTAACAGTCAAGCTAGGATGTCTCAGAGTAGGCATGAAAAATGAGACACATTCTAGTTCATTAGCCACCTAGGAAGAGTTAGGCTAGAGAGGTTTATTGCTAGTTCCACTGAAGGATTTACATGTCTTAAAAGTTAGTTGTTTCAGTACTTAACTTTCACGTGCCTTTCCCTAAGACTGGCATTCTTGATGTTGTGTTTGGCATCAAGGGCTCACTATACTGTGAATTGAGAAGGTGTGTACAGACGAATCTTTTGTGCCTTATCCAAAGCCATACTGTCCAGCAAAGGACAGGAACAGCAAAGAAGCCCAGGATTGTGGTTACACTGGGAAATAGCAATTACTGGTTTCAGCTGAGAGAATTTTTTAAACTAAGAAAAGAAAAGTTTTCCTTCCACTTCTAAATGAACAGCAATGGAAGAACAGCTACCCAATGTCTTTCAGATGGAGGATTCCTCATGCTTGTTTATTTCACAAGGACTTCAAATCCAGAAGAACAGCACACGTCACATTTTGCTGTCACAACTTCCAGCTTAGGAAAGGTCCTCCTGATATTGGTGGTGGGAACCTACTTTGAGCTCTACAGTAGCAGATGTTAATTTGTGTCTGTTGGGATGGGACATAAAGATTGTAATTCAACCTCAAATATGACACCTATTTTCTCTTGCTATATAATCTAGAGTAACTTGTGGGTTTCTTTATTACTCAAAGGAGTTAATCATTGGTTTTTAAATTACTTCAGTATTGTGAGTTTTCTCATACTTGAAAAATATGAACAGTTCCTTGAGCTGATTTAACACAATGCATTTCCCAAGTCAGTCCCAGGAGGGCCACAGGCAGGATTGTGAAGAGGCAGAATCTGTGGCATGTCAGAGGTACTTTTCACTGTGCAACTGATGGGGCTGAGCCCATGATAAGCTTTTGAGCTCAAATTTTCTGAGGTTGTGGTGGCAGGTTTCTGTTCCTCCAAAGTCCTTTTGATCAGTCATTGGTGACTTATGTGATGGGCCTCTGTTTTTTGGTGGTTTAACTTGTTTGGTTGGTTGGTTTTGTATGGTTTTCTGGGGGGTTAGTTCTGATTCAACCAAAAAGACTCCTCTGTCAGAACCAAAGGCTTCTCTCATTGTTCTTCCCATTCCAGTGTAGAAAGACAAGGGGCCAAACCCTTTTGGAGTTCTAGTAAAGCAAGGAGCATACATTTTCCTTTGTACAAAATTGAAGCAACTTCATCCACACGAAGGTATTTAATTAAAATTGGAGTCTTTTTCAGAAGTGCTAGGGAATAAGTAGACTCAGTGGGTGCTCAGTCCCTCTATAATTCACAATACCTTCATGTAGATGCCAATGTTTTGACTTGGCTGACAATCTTTAATATTTGGGTTTAAAACTTCTGGCCCATGTGTTCTGTTTCCTCAGGGCCCTCTAATCTTTAACTTTTACCATAGAAAAATCTTAATGTTTTCAAGGTTCCACCTTGCTAGCAATATGGTTTGAATCAGATACACTGCACAGAGACTATTTTGATTTTTAAAAAGAACAACCTTATGGTTTTATTTCTGCAGGTATGAATAAAAGTCTGATAGATCTTGTGTTTAGAGCTTGCCTTTTCTTGATAGCAGACAGCATGAGGACTGTGATATGGATCAGCGATACAACATGGTCTCCTTCATTAGAAACACAACCCCGACATTAAAAACAGCCTGCTGAAGAATCATATTCATTTAGTAATCATGTAATTTCACAATCAAGGGGTTACTATCCCTCCCCCTACCCTGGCCTCCCTTTAGAACTGCCCATTTTTGGACAACATCTGATACCAATAAGTTCATGATACCTATTTTTAAAAGCAATGCCTGCATTTCAAATGGGGCTTTAGCAGCTGAGTTATCAGATCCATCACTAACTGCAGATGCTATTTATCTTCACTAACTTTAGCCATATACTAGTTAATGTGCAGGCCAAGTCTCAGCTCCCTCGATATCCAATGGAGAAAGACGAAGGGCAATTCGTGCCAGCTAGCTTAGGCACCTACTAAAGGGAGGGATGAGTCACCTTTTGAAGCTGCCTGCACGGCTCAGTCAATTATAGCAGGCAGACAGGCTTAGTTATAGCATACCTGACCATATGGCTGAAGTTAAGGTAGATGGGTCCTGTTCAACCTATCTGTAGACAGTGCAGATAAGGACGTGCTGCATTCAGCACTGGCTCAGGGCTCAGGACTAGTCAAGAGGTGCTGTTATTCCTGAGTGACAGTGTGTTTTGCCTATAACAAACAATATCTCTCAGACAGGTTCAGGAAAAATGACCCCAGGCTATAGCGGATTTGACCAATTTACAGTGATGCCAACTGAAATGCGGTTTTGTTTTGGCACCCTTTATTTGAAATCCAGGCTGGAGTGATTCTTAGAAGCAGATCTTATAGTTTTTTCGTGACAGGGAGAATTGAACCCTTCAATTTTGTTCAAACATTTTCTGCATAAAAACATGAATCTAGGAGCCAGGCATTAAACAAAACAAAGACCTCCAAAACCCAAACCAAAACCAGGCAGAAATGAATATAGGAACACCTTTTCACGTGGTTGCAATGGATTGAAATATAACCCTTTGCCCTTGTCTGGCACACAGAACTTGTATAGAGTTAAATCTACACCATAATGAACTCAATTTTTTCTCTCATTTTCCAGTTAGGGAGACCCCATCAAGCAGGAGGTATGAAGGCAAGTGAGATGCTGGACTGGGAAGTGGTAGAAGAAACATATGTACACCAAAGAATTTTGTGTGTGTTACATGGCTCATGCATCAGCTGGAGCCGGGTGGTTGTGGTGGTGGTGGGATCAGTCACATTTAGCTTGGGAGGGCATCAGGCTGAGTCAGTCCGCACCACAGGGCTGGAAACAAGCAAATTGCCACAGTTATGGTGCAAGCTGGAGACCAGACAGATGAGTCTCAAGAGTAGAGCATGACACAGAGAATGGCTGACTAACAGTGGCAGAAGAATAGCCAAGCACCTTCAGAATAATATATCTGGGGGGAAGAGGAGGGGAGCTGTTGCTATTATTGAAAATTTCACTCCAAGGACCTCTCTGGAGAAACAGCAGAAGCAGATGGACCCTGTGGGTAGAGAAGACAATACCTACCTGCTCAGCTCTAAGTACTCCATATACATGATCCCAGTTAAGCCAAGGGGTAATTTCCTATGGCCTCTTGCAAGAGGAAGATCAAGTCTTTAGCTCTGCATTTAGGTTTAGCTTCAAACTGGCAAAGAGCAGCACTGCATACACATGAAATGGAAATAGACAAATATCCTAGGCAACTTTATTTTCACTTTTGATTATGTTTGACTAGCAGGTAGGTAGTGAATGGGGCTTTTTCTCTAGGACATAGCCAGTCTGAATATTTCAGATGGTAAAGTTCAGCTGAGTAGTCAGACAAGCCTGAGAAAGATGTTTTAAATTTTCCATGAAAACCCACGTTCTTCCTCATACATGACTCAAGCTTCAGAATATGGCTCCAACTTGAAATTAGAAGTTTTTTCAAGATTTGTGTCTTTCAGTTTATGTTCGGCAAACTAGCAATAGTTTGGAATTGAAAAGCTGAGAAAATATTTACTAAACACTGAAGGAGACCTGCAGTCTTTTTTCATAATACAAATCCCTCCCTTTAATCTCTCCCTCAGATATTCAGCCACAGTTGAGCCCACAAACCTAACTTGGACTAGCAAGACCTCTTCTTGTCACAAACACATAGATTTGCTTTCAACAATACGTCAACTTCAGTCTTAAATGCCATTAGGTGCTCACTGTCCACCACAGCAAGACTGATGACTCTAACAGCTAGAAAATATTTTCTGCTTTTGCCGATTTCTTGTGGTTGGCTTGTATCTTTCTTCTCCTTTTTTTTTTTTTTTTCCCCCCAGCTTGACAAGCTGAGTTATTCAGATCTCTTCCTGTTTCCTACTGGTCAAGTTGGATGTTAAGGAAAGGTTTTTCACTCAGAAGGTGGTTGGGCACTGGAAGAGGCTCTCCAGGGAAGTGGTAACATCATCAAGCCTGCCAGAGTTCAAGAAGCATTTGGACAACACTCTGAGGCACATGGTGTGATTCTTGGGATTGTCCTGTGCAAGGCCAGGAGTTGGACTTCAGTGGTCCTTGTGAGTCCCTCCCAACTCAGGATATCCTGTGATGATCCTATGATTCTAAGTTATGTCATTCACAGAATATTCCAAGTTGCAAGAGACCCACAAGGATCATTGAATCCAACTTTTAAGTGAATGGTCTCTACAGGGATCAAGTGGGCAACCTCAGTGTAGTTGTGCTTCTGCACAGCAGAAATTGAGCTTTCCTAAGCATGGGTGCTCAGAGCGGCACACAAGGTCACCTCAGGTTTTATGCTAAAGTATTAACGCTTTCTGATATCTGTCTCACTGGGTTTTAGTTGCCTGTTTTGATGTCTGGGTCATACTGTAGCACAATAATCACTTTGCATAGCATGACTAGGTATTTCTGTTTACTTACAAGCTTGGAGCACCTAGGGGAAATTGTACTGCTAGCAGTAAATTTGCATTTAAATTTTTTGTTTAATCGTTACTGGTTTTCAAAGTCTTGATATGCTTTTTATTCAATTAATGATACCTCTAAATGCTGCATCTTTAAAAATTTAGAAGTCTGTACTAGTATCATGATTGTTTATGAAAATATGAAACAAGATTTGTCCCAACACTTAGTTTGATGTGCCTTCCTAATTACTGCTGTCCAGTCTTGTGATGCTTTTCTTTTCAGTGGTGCCTGTATGCTGTGAGCCAGATCCTTACTACACACACAGTTTTACTGCAGAGCTCCAGCGAACAAATAACATCTTCTGTGCTGCTGGGCCAAATGCTGTAGTGAAACACAAGAGAAGTGTATTACACTGTTCTCCCTGTGTAGGATTATCATCCAAGAAAGCTTAGCAAGACTTTGGTGTCATCGTTTCTGTCACATTTAAGTCCATTCCTTGCCTAAGACCTGGTCTTTATTTTAAAAGACATAACTTAATGTACTAGTACATCTCTTGAAATGGTTACACAACCAGGCTTTCTTTTTTGTCTGGTACATAGATTCCCAAAACTTTTGGTTGCTCAGACTTGTAGGAGCTCCAGGTCTCTTTCACATTTTATTGCCCACACTCTGCAATCCATCTGACTTTATTAATCAATTCCAAAAGTTTACCAAACTTTGCCCTTTTAAAATGTAAAATCTTATTAGCAGTTACTTACTTGTTCCATTTAATTAGGAAGTCTCAGTCCCTGATCACTTGAACTAAGGTCCTTTTTTTTGTTGTAGTCATCAATTACCAAAACCAACTCCAATCAACATTATTTTTTAATCTTTCTGTGAAAATTTTATTAAGACATTTGCTGATTATTACATCCATAAATATCTGGATTCTGTCATTTTTAGTGGTGGTTGTTCTTGATCCATATTTGGGGAGGTAAAAATTTCCCTGCATGATACAAACTCAATAGAACTTGTCTCTCTAATGGCATCACTGATCCCTTTACACATAACCAGAGGAAAACCAGGGAGCTTGCACTGTCCAGGTACTCTCCTTTACCAGCTTTCGCCAAAATGATTTTAACTGGAACAAACTCTGCTTTTTGCATGCTATCACTTCTGCTTATCCTTCTTTGCAGTGTTTCATATTATTAATGCACAGTTCTCTGCCACCACCTTCACCTTTATCTCTGCTTTCCTGAATAATGCATGTGCTTTGAGACCAGTGTTCCAGCTGTGATTGCTATTCTGTTCTGTTACGAGTGTATACCTATCCCACCTAGTGCCCTGCCAGCATAGTTTATGCTCTTCCTTTTTTGGTACCTATATTGTTGTTAAATATTTCTCTACCCCGTAACCACAGTTTTGTCAAGACCTGCACCTGACACTCACTGTATTGCCACCTTGGAAGCAGTTCTATTCACAGTTTGCACTTTATTTCTTCTTATTTCCTGCCATTCTGATCACTTAAATTTCTTTATCCTTTGGCATACCCTCATGTACCTACTCTTTCTCCTCTGGTGTACTATGGGCATGTGGAGATTATTCAAGTCTTTGACACAGTACCTTCATTTCTCAGTTCAAAGCTCTGCTTATCAGTTCTGCCAGACTTGCTTCTAGAAGGCTGTTTCCACAGTTGCTTAGGCAGAGTCTGTCCTTCAAGAAGGGTCTTCCTTCAGTAAATATATCCCAATGGTCAAACATTGCCAGTCCTTTGGCTATCTGTTGATCATTTTTAAAGCACTCTTATTTTTGGCCTGGTTTTTATTTCCTACAGTACCAGTAAATGCTAGACCCTAGTGCTCTCTTTAAATAAGCAACATTGAGAAGGGAAAATTAAATATAATGGCATCAACCCAAAATCTCCAGTAATCTTCAGTTTTAAAAGCAAACTCCCTCATGCAATAAGCCAGCCCAGAGAGACAACTGAGCAGCAACCACAACCAGCAGTGAATATTCTGTTCCACACCCCTCAGGATTTCTTGTCTATGTAGAAAGTTTTGCCATCCTTGCCATGTCTGTCAGAAGCATGAAAACAATTGCCTGCGGTAGACAGAAAAATATCAGGGAAAAAAAGTCTTTTTGCTGGTTTATTATTTTGTTCATCAAAACAGTTCCACTGAGGTGGTTCTGTTGACATTATATTAGTGTAGGTTTGCTGGAAAACCCTTTCACGTGTAATAGACAGGGTCTAATGGAATAGCAGAGAGCAGGGACTACTCGATGTCTGTTCTGTTTTGGAGGGTGATTCAGCAGGAGTGGCTTTAGAACCACATCAGTTTTGGGTAGAAATGAATGTGATGTGATAAAGGCCAGAAATAGCCCCCATAGACTTGAAAAAGGTTGCAGAGGATGCCCTCATGGATATTCTCTGCTCACAGAACTTCCTCTGATATCAGCATTCTTGAGCCGCTGGCTCAACAAGCTCAGCAGCCACTTCTGACAAGCTAACATTTTGCACATGTTAGACTTGCAAAAAAACTACTTAGAATATGAGTGACTTTTCATAACAATGGCAAACAGGTAAGGAATCAATAAATGTAATTGTAAGGGAGCCTGAAGAAGTAAGGTAGTCACTTGACTTGGGCAGATAAAACACGTTCAAGGTTTGCTTTCCCTTTTCATTCCTCCCTCTCTTCCTTCCTCCTTCACTTCCACATTTTTCCCTCTCCTCTCCTCTCCTCTCCTCTCCTCTCCTCTCCTCTCCTCTCCTCTCCTCTCCTCTCCTCTCCTCTCCTCTCCTCTCCTCTCCTCTCCTCTCCTCTCCTCTCCTCTCCTCTCCTCTCCTCTCCTCTCCTCTCCTCTCCTCTCCTCTCCTCTCCTCTCCTCTCCTCTCCTCTCCTCTCCTCTCCTCTCCTCTCCTCTCCTCTCCTCTCCTCTCCTCTCCTCTCCTCTCCTCTCCTCTCCTCTCCTCTCCTCTCCTCTCCTCTCCTCTCCTCTCCTCTCCTCTCCTCTCCTCTCCTCTCCTCTCCTCTCCTCTCCTCTCCTCTCCTCTCCTCTCCTCTCCTCTCCTCTCCTCTCCTCTCCTCTCCTCTCCTCTCCTCTCCTCTCTCCTAAAAGACTCATATTTCTGTGGAATATGAGATGACATGGTTGATCTAAACTCACAGTAAAATTTGATTGAATGAAGTACAAAAATGTATTGGCACTATAAGCAGCTTTGTATTGTAATGAATTCAGAGCTGATGTGTGAATTTAGAAAAAAGCCATGGTATTTCTGGAAATGCTAGCCTTTTTCTTTTTTCTTTTTTTTTTTTTTTTTTTTTTTGGTAATGCAACAATTCCTGTTAGTTAAAATACCACTTAAAGAGTCAAAACAATGTAATTTTGTACATGATCACCATAAGAAGCACATGCTATAAATATTGAACAAAATTCTGTGAGGAAACAGCCCACTTGGTATACAGATCTCTGCGTTATGCCTCTAGGTTTAACAGTAAATTAGGTGAAAGGAAGTGCTGGCTAGCCATTGAAAACAGAGTGCTAGGAGTGAGTAGTTTCTATATCTGGTCCAGTTCACTCTGAACTTCAGAAAAGTGATTTCAACTCTCAGTATCTGTAAAATCAGAAATGTGCTAATATTTTCTGTCCTCCTGGGCCCACAGAGGGTTCTTTGAGAAATCCACAGCACACTGACGTACATGCAAATCACAGCTGTTGAATAACTGTGATCAACATAGGAACAGACCTGTGAAGACTAGAAGTAAGTTGGCCATTAACCACATTTCTGTCAGCTATCTCTGTCTACTCAGAGACCACTCTGCTTAAAGGGGTTTGAAGAGCATGCTTCAACCAGGGTGTTGGCTCCCAGGGCTGCAGCTGAAGTATGGTAAGCCAGGTGATGTGCTGGCCTTGTCTCTTCCAGCCCATCTGAAAGGAGGCTCTGGACAGCTGTGGTCAGCTTCAACCCCTGACCCCCACCCTGTTTTCTTCCCCGCTTTTGGCTGCCAAACAACTGTATGATTGAGCTGAAGAATGAACATCAGAAGTTCAGAGAGGCCGAGACTCTCTAACTTTAGCTTAGACATGCCACTGCAGCTTGATGAAGTTTATTTCTTAAAGATGGCTCCAAAATTTCCAGCTGCAGGATTTCCCTCTCAGCATTTTTCCCTAGACAGAACATAACCTACCTATTTTTACCTTTAAAGGCCGAGGAGGAACAACAAAGCAGAAAAAAATCCATCCATTCATCCATCCATCCATCCATCCATCCATTCATCCATCCATCCATCCATCCATCCATCCATCCATCCATCCATCCATCCATCCATCCATCCATCCATCCATCCATCCATATTAACTACAAAGATACCAATTCTGGCTCAGCTTGTTCTCTGGCTGCTAATCACTAGAAGCTATGAGAGTGTATCAGAGAACAACGGCTGCGTGTTTTGGCTTTGTAATTTTTCCTAAACATCTGCTATTAGTCACCATCAGAGGCAAGAGTCTAGAGGGATGTTGGTATTATCCAGTATGAGCATTCTTACATTTTGGTATTATGTTCTGATAATTTGGCCTTACACAGCCTCAGGAAGACCAGACATGGTAATATCTGGGCAAAAGGGCATGAATCAAACATTGCTGTCAAGGCCTATTCTCTAATATTTTGGAATAAGCACATAATAAAAATGATGAAGAATCCACCCTTCAGCTTGGCTGTTTGCAGCAAATATTATAAGGGTATTAAACTAAACAATGGCTTGTACTCATCTGGCTCTCCAGATGTTTTCTATGACTCTTATTTTCTATCAATCAGTTAACCACGGTTTTTGCTTTCCTTAGCAACGTATTTCCAAATCACAATCAAAGAAACTAACGGCAAATAATAAGGGCTAGATTGTATTTGATTGCTGCTAGTTGCTCATGGGAAAGGAAACTGCAAGAAACACTGCCAATCCTTCACACTGGCAGACCAGCCAGGAACACTTCCAGCCCCCCTGACTGCCCCCGCAGTGCGCTCTGTGCCAAAGGGGCTGTGCAGCGGTCGCATCTCATGGGGAGACCCTATGGCTAGCAGTGGAGGGAGACGTGCCTGATTGCTATATGGGACAGGAGATACAGAATAATTTATTTCTCTTTCCACTCAGCCCTTTATTACAGCCTGCCCAACTCACTCAGAGACACAGCAGGCTTCAGTCATTTAGAGTTTATCAGTGGGTGTTTTTAGCCTGGCTCCATGAGGAAGCACAGCTCATATAATTGCTCAGTGTGTGTGTGCGTGTGTGTGCACAGTCATCTAAAAACTTTTGTACTTTTGTACCCATTGGGTAATTTTAGCTGAACCTGGCAGAAAGGTAGAGGTTTCAGAGATAATCAAGGTGGTAAGTTTTTGCGAATATAGAAAACTGAAGAGTTTTTCTACTGATGGAAAGGCTGCAGCCCACGCTTGGTTCTCATTTGACACAGAGAGAATCCACCTGGGAAAGAGACTGGATGTATGTGAAGGAAAGCTTCAGTCAGAGCTTATACCTTATTAGATATAAGGGAATCCACTCTGCAGCCAAGGCTTCTCTCCCCTATGGATTCTCCAGTGTCTGATAAGGGCAGAATTCACAGTGCAGCAATAGTATAATTCATTTAAAATGTCAGTCAGCCATGAAACACTAACTCCATTGGAAACTAGGCTTCCAGAAAAATTCTGGTATTAATGGAAATACTTGTTCCTTCACATACTGCAAAGTTCCAGGAGGAATTATGGGTGTTTCTCCATTGCTTCCAGTCTCCAAGCTAGTTCTCTCAGAACTGTCTCTGCCCAACAGTAGTCTGGGTCTCTCTAGTGCCCACAGCCTCTGGAGGCTTCAGAGAGGAAAGTTGTACTTCACTTCTTCCCTCAGAGCCAGGCTCATCAGGCATAACTTCTCTGAAGAACCTTATTCACAAAAGAGCTCCCCGTTCCCTTTCAGGCACAGAAGGGAAAAAAAAAAAAAAAAAAAGGCCAGCTTTCTCAATGGCTTCCTGGCCAGAAAGAATTGCTGGCTGCTGAGCACTTGTGGAAAAATGCTCTATTGAGAAGTGTAAATGAGAATGGAATCTCTGAAAATCTGGATCCAACAGGGGACTACTGGCACTTGAAAGTTTGGCCCTCTTTTCTTTTGAAATACGTAGCTCTTAAATGAGCAAAATCAGAAGTGACTTTTCAAGAGTCTCCTGCCTTCATTTCCCCTTATTCCCAGGTAACACTGAAAATACTTGTGGTGTTGATGTCACGTATTATGGTCAAACTAGGAAAAAAAGAAAAGGACACATTTCAGTTGTCTGAGTGCTCAGGTTTCCTCAAGATACTGTTTTAATAACAGACTCATTAGGAAATTCCCCAATTATTTGTATTGTCTTCCCATGTTAAAAGACAGATTGTGATTTTTTAATTTCAATATTATTATTAAATAGGGATAGATATTCCCTGCAGAATGAATGGATTATTCCAATCCACTCAGGGATCAGCATTATTTCTGGCTGCTACATTTCCCTGGGAATGCATACTAATGTCATGATCGGTATTTGACAGTGGTATTAAAAAAGTAAGAAAGGAGAGAGAGACATATCAAGTAATTCGAGTAGTGATAAAGAACATGCAGGAGATCAGCACCTGGCCACACATGCAAGTTCTCCCATCAGAGAGAATCCCATGTAAAAGGTAACAATTCTGACGCCTGATCTTGGTGGAATTTAAGTCAGTGCTGATTTGTCACAGATCTGCATGGGAGCAGGGCTTCAATGACAAAGAAAGCAAAATTTATTTTCCATATAGCTACATGGTGCTGTTTGACTTCAATAGGTGTTGCAAATATGTGCTGGGAGTTTGGCTCTGCTAAAAGTCAGGGTTGCAGGAGATTGCACTGAGATTGTAGGCAGGACAGATCAGATATTACACAAGCAAGAAGGAAATACAAACCTCTCAGAATTAACATATATTGTCACATTCTATTAAGGTTTTCTGTAGAGCTAGATCAGATTAAATGCATTGAATCACAGTCATCTTACAGCATATGAAAATATTGTCATGGATAGAATTTTTCATTAGTGAATAAAATGCAGAATAATGAACAGTAGACAAAAAAGAGAGAAGATGTAAAGCCAATCAAAGGAAGGGCAGATGTTTAAAAAGTCTTTTGCTATTCAGGATTGTGATCCAACAAAAGCAATTATGTTTCTGCTTTCTCAATTTCAAAACAGCAGAAAAGAGCTTTGAGGTTTTTCCAGTGCTTATGGCCTATCTCCACACCGTTAACTGAACAGAAGGTAACATAATGCCAAACATAGCCAAAGGCAACTGATTCCATGCAAAGCTTATAATTTGGGACATCCAGTGAGTTAAAGGGGATCGTAATCAAGAAGGAGATAGAAATATATATCCAAAAATTGCCAAAGAAATCTATAAGAAGCCTAATTAAATTCTCTTATAAATCTGGAAGAGGAATCATAAAAAGGAAACTAAATCAGTGCCTACAGGTGGAAATTTCACTTAGTAACTGCCCTCTGAACTCATGAGAAAGATAATGTGTGGAATTTTGTTGAGGAATGGCTGGCATGTGACTGAAGAAAAACAATAGACTCTCTTGTCAAAGTACTGAATATTATTTTTGCTCAAAATTTTGTCTTATTTTTGAATGGATAAATATACGAGCTGTAATTATAAATACTGTCCACCATACTTCTTCTCCAGTATCCCTAGCCATTCACCTGAACAAAAGTAAGTGAGGCTGAATATGGGAATCTTCAGTGAATGAAGCAATAGAACAGAGAGGAACATGGCAGAATATGAAGGGAAAAGATTCAATGCCAGTCATTCTACATTGTGAGAGAAAAGCTTTCTTAAGAATACAATACTCTTCCTGTATTACCTGATGCTGGTCTGATGTAAAGACATGCTGCTTGCTAGTCAGAGTAGCACCCTAATAAAAATGGTGAAGGTGGCATTCCACCCTTTGCAGTAGTCATACAACTTATTAAGACTGTGCCATTGAAAGGGGTCTGTGGTGACACACAAGTGCAGGCAGACATAGAATAGAAAGTTGTTGAAGTCCGTGGACTTTTTGCCAGGGACTTCAGTGGGGCTGAGATTTTTTTCCACACAGTTTGTCTTCTCTTTCTCTGACTCTTGTTCTGCTGTGCTATTCAAACAACACAGAATACTTCCCTCTTCCTTGTCTCCTTCACCAAGGGAGGAGGAGGAAGAGGCATAAAATCTCCTTTTTTCAGGTAAGTGGGTAGAACCTCTTCAAGGCACCATAAGATGAACCTGGGCACAATCCCAAACAGTCTCTCACATGCCTAAAATACAACTTAGGCAAAATGCAGGTGCATACTGAAGGTGACACAGAAAATCCTGCCAATCTTAATTAGGCGTCTCCCAGACATGTATGTTGCTGGGTGTCACTTCCTTAGGTGCACAGTGCCGTCCTACTGCATGTGTCCAGCCATTCCCATCCACAGCCAGCTCAAGTAAAAAGGAGTGTAACCCTCCTGTAGGCAGAGGAGTTGGGGGCCTGCTTTCCTATGTAGCAGAAAGTGCTAAGATACAGTGAAAGCTAGGACAATGCCTGGAGCAGGACCTGAGGGTTCAGGAGAGTAAGACTCTCAGTCTTGCTAGAAAAATAAAGAACGAGAGGCACAAATTGCTGCCTCAAGACACAGACTTCTGCCTCATTTTCCTGGTCTCTGTCTGAAGCAAAGTAGTGCTATCTTGTTTTTGTTTGATTTGGGTTGGGTTTAGAGGGTTTTTTTGCAACATGTGGCAGGAAAAGCAACAGCCTGCTTGTTTTGCATTTTGAACTGGCCCTGCTACAGGGTTGCATAGTTGAACCATTCCTATTTCCTTCCACAAGCTGGGCCTCCCTACCTTATACCCTTTTGGTATAAGAACTTGTTATATTATTGGGTCAGAACCAATGAGGTTTGCCCTGAAGGTCCACATGACCATAACATAGGACTACTCTGGCTTTTGACAGCAATTGAGAGCCCTCGTGCTTGTTTTCTGGGGCACATGGTGCTAACTAGAAGCTTTTGATCATGAAGGGGTGTAGTTTCATTACTCAGGATCAGATTACAGTAAAGCAGTTCCCCATCTGGCTTGGAAAAAGGACAAAACAGGCTCACCTCCATCTGCAAAAGACCATGTCAGCATAGTCTCATAGACTCTTGGTCTCAGCGTTCTCAGCCACTTCCTTTCAAACACGACAACCGCTGTCTGCCCTTTGTGCAATTTCCTGGCAGGTTGTATGCTTTGGGAAACAGAAGTTTTCAGTTCTCTTGGTTTTGAAGGTCCCTTAAGGAGACTCTCATTGAGAAAAAAGAGGTAGCAGGGAAGAGGACCACAACCTACTTTGCACTGAAGTGAGCCGAAGTGCAATCAAGGAGTGTGGTTGCAGAGCTAAATAGAGCAAAGGTGAGGCACTGTTTTCACATTGTGTGTAGACAGGGATGGGCCAAACTTCAGGGTTCAGAGTTTCTCATTCTCAGTGGGAATACTTATTACCTGCACCACTCATGACACTCCCTTCTGCTACCTCTGGCTCTATGCTCTGTGCTGTCTGCTGCACAGTGACCCAGATAGCAGAGTAAACAGAAGCACTGTCTCTTCTCTATTCCCATTCTCATCTATATCCTTCTGATGAAACTACTATCTCTATGTTATTGTAGAGTCTGCTGAGATAGGACTCGAGTCCCACTTCTGGGGCTCATATTCAACTGGCTATTAGCTAGAAGCAGTATCACTATGAACCTCATCCCAAAGAAGAAGAGAGACAAGCCACCTGCCTTCAAATGTGCAACTAAGATAGCTAAACACAGGACAGCTTGGTTCAGAAGCAAAGGCACACTTAACTGCAGCTCTGATGTGGAGCAAAACTCCCCTTACTGGGACTTCTTATTGGCTTCAGTGACATACTTAGATTGCTGTGCCCATGCTTAGGGTATATTTACATTGGCTAGTATAGACAGACATGTCTGCTCCCCCTGTGATCTAGGCCAACGAGTATATGGCATTATAGTCCAGGAGAGTAGTCTTGTGAGCTTAGGTCCAGAACAGCAGCTGTATGGGTACCACCAGGAGCAGGCAGAGGTCTCACTGTACCCATCTTCAAATGGTTACTTTTTAAATGCTAGATTTCCCCAGTCAGTGTCAAGGGAATTTAAGCTTTATCTCCTTGCATGTTGCCTGTACCTTAGCCCATGCTTATGACATAACCCAGGAATTTACTCACTGCTGATATCTAAAGCCAGAATGCCACTCCCTAGGCTGGATCTTCAAACTGTTGGGTCAGTGGAGACCCTGTGTGGGCAGCCTGTGTGTACACATTTGACTTTTGTTGAGGGATAGCTGTAAGCACAAGCAGAGTGAGAGCAGTGGCTTGGACTGACCTTTGCCCAGGTTAGAATGGGCTATTATAATAGCCATTTAACCTGTGTCCTATGTCCTTGAAAGACAGGCTGTGTGATGACATGAAGTGAGAGGTCAGGGTATGCATCAAGGAACCTGCAGCTCCTCCAAGGATCAGCAGTCATCCCCCCAGTTAACCAGTGACAGCAGCATCCAAGTATGGCTCTCCCAGTATGTTTTACTTCTTCCCCTCCCCTCTTATAGCTTGAAAAGCCCTGGGAACCTGATCTTCTTTCTCTTCCTTGAGGCAACAAAACTGGATTCTGGGACACTGCAAGGCACCTTGGTTTGTCCCATGCATGGGTGTGGTATGCTGTCACACTCCAAATGTTCCAGCTGCTCAGAAGCTTGGGCTGAGAGACAGAAGAAAATATCGAATGGTTGTGGTAAAAAAAAAAAAAAAATACAAAGAAACAGCATGCCAAGGCTCCTCCTCAGCACATAGCCTCCACCTCATTGTTGTGATAGGCTGACTCTGTTCCTGTTTCACTCCAGGAAAGGCGGGAACCTGCTTCCTCACCAGCCTGCCTGATGGCTTGCTGAGGACATGCTCCTACTGACAGTGCAGCAAGGGTTACCAGTTGAGAAGTAGTTTAAAAAGCCATCCCTTACTACCTCTCAGATAATAGTTGGTGCCTTCAAGCAGAGAAACCTGTCAGAGTATGTGCCATTTGGATCACAGTGTCAGGAGAGTCACAAAGCTCATTGGGAAAAATCCATAGGCAAACATCCAGTGTACACAGAGCTTTAAGGGTCTTGCTCAGCACTGTGAATTTTGATTCAAGAGCTAAGCACCGCCTTCCAGGCATCACATAGCTGGCTGAGGACTGCTATTAGATGAGCTCTTCTGCTGATCATGGTAAAGAGGTGGATGCACTCAGCTGTGTCCAGAAGTTTGTCCCCTTTCCCCTTTTCCCCCTTTCCCCCTTTCCCCACATGTTACAGCCAAATCAGTTTTGCAGTTTAACTCTTTGATTGCTTCTTGACTTCCAGAAAGTGACTCAGTTAATAGAGAAGAGCCTTCAGAGCTGGTCTTGTCTGCATGGCTTCTTGGATTATCCCAGGCAAATTGCACTGGGTAAAGCTCAGAGGAACAGCTAGACAACTCATTTTAGCTTTCTGTTTCTGGGATTCGTGTTGCACTGTAACAGGTTAGCTATTGCCTCCATGAGGGTCTTGAAAAGGGAGAGGAAAATACAGAAATACCTCAATTGCACCCCTGGTCTGCCCCCATTAGGCTCTTCTAAATGGTTTCCGCAGGAACAGATGGCATAGGAATTGGCTCTGTCAGCTTTGTATGAGATAGGAACTCCCTTGCGCCAAGGGAATCCTTGAATGGGGAGATTCGGCAGCTCCCCAATCTTCTGAAGTGGGTCAAAATGATTTAAGAATCTGGCCTGTTGCAGCCTCATTTCCTCTGTAAATCGTACCAAATTGAGGGGATGACGGGGTGGTGAGAAGATAGAGAATAAAATTTCAAAGAGGATCAAAATATGCCATTTTAGCTTTTGTATGTATAAACACACATAATATGACATTTTGTTTAGACAGTTATTTAAAAAGAAACTTACAATCTTTTTAATTAACACAAATGCAAAGGAATAGGCTATAAATATGAACACGGGAAGGTAGGAGTTGACAGCACACAGCCTTCCAGACAATCTTTTTTTCAGTTGTTACAGGGTATAATAAAATTTTGTTTTCCTTTGCAAATTTTCCATAATGTTTATGTTTGTTTTAGGTAACAAATTAACTGTAGGTGACATTTATTTTTTTCCATGTATCATGTCATGTGTCAGAAGCCCTCACCTTACAGCTAGAGTGGGAACAGTGAATGAGATTAAAGGATGAAAGAGAAAAAGAAAGCAAGATCGCCATATGGGCAGACCATACCTGAATGGTGGATGTGATATACCATCTAATTTATGCTGCTGCCGCTATTAAAGCATCTCTGGCTCCAAGACTCATTACCTTACCTTACTTTACCTTACCTTACCTCTGCCATTCCACTGCTGCCCACTTCGCTTTACCTCTGCTGCCTGTCTGCCTGACTCGTGAAATGCTAAACAATTTTGATATTTACCTGTTTATGATTAAATTGCAAAATGATCTGTTTAGTTCTGTTTTAAATTAAGGTCTGCATTAAATGTCATAGCATTTATCTTTCATAAAATGAGACAGCAAGGACACTAATTTCCCAAGCACTCAATCACTGCACGGTGCCACCAGAGAGAGTGGCTGTGGAGGCGCATGCCCGCCATTCACTGCCGGCTTGACAGCGCCCAGGCAGAATCATAAAAGTCAATTAATCATTAAAAGCTGTTACCAGCCTGTATTGAACTGCTGTGGCACAAAATGTTAATCAGCTCCACATCAATACCATAAATTCCTGCAAATTGGAGCGGTCAATAACGCCGAGGCCCGGCAGGTCGATGGGAGGGCGCAAGGCCTCTCCGCCAACATGGTGGCTGGGCAGCCGCCCTGTCCTGTGCTGGCCCGCTGGGGCTGAGCAGGTGCCGATGCATCACTGCCCCTGATGGGTCTGTCAATAACAGTGAGCAGGGGAGGGCAGCCCTCACAATTCAATCGCTCGAGGCGCTGTGTGTCGCTGCATATGTGGCAGCTTAAAAGCAGGGCCAGGTCAGTTGCTGCCCAGGGACAGGATGGGGCGGCTGGCGCCGTGTGCCATTAACCCGGGTGCTGCTGCAGGAGGAGTCACCTGGAGCTCCCTGGCTTAGGAAACTGCTCCCTGCTGAGTTATAATGTTACTCATGAACGGTGGTGAAGTTGTTCATTAACCCTCTCTGGGCCCCAGGACAGTGTTTTCCTGCAGCCTCTGGTGCACTGCTGCCAGGCACCATGAAATGGGGCACATGGAGGTGTGGGCAAAAGGGGAAAGTCGCTTCTGCCTTGGCACCTGCCTAACACTTTCCCCCACATAACTATTGCTGTCGTAGAAGTATGAGCAGTACATGCAAGCTGCCCCTGCAGAAGAGAGCTGCCCCTGTGGAGAAGCCACTTTGGGCCTCTCCTTCTCAAAGCAACCCTGTCTTTCAGTGTTGGCTGTGCCAAGACCTCAGGTGGCTTCCTTGCCACCCTCATCCTCAGGGCCAAGGAGGACTCCAGGCCTTCCCACCAGACATGCAGAACAGACTGGGACAAGTGTAAGAGCCTCTAGAAGAGAAGTGAGTACCATGGGAAGGACTACATCCCGAGGCAGAAGGATTCAGTTCCCTAAGGCCATCCCAGCAATGCTGCTGCTGCCTCCTGCTGCTGCTTCTCCTGGAAGGGAAGAGACCCCTGCCTACCATCCACAAGGCTGCCAAAGACTCAGCTGAGCCCAATCCATTTATCTCTTCTTACTGTTATTAAATCTGACCTGCAGTGGAGGGAAAATAGCATTCTTAGGATTGCAGGATATTAAGAAACTTCTTTAGAGATGAAAGAAATGCCCAATACTGTTACTCTAGGGAAGGATTGTGTTCCACTGGTTTCATTGTCATTTAACGTAGAACATAAAGGTTAATGCTGAATAAAATAATACCCATGTTGATTATTTTAATAGTCTCAAAGTATAACTTTTTCCCTGGACTGCACTTATCTAATCCATGTGCTGTACATGCACCAGTAGTATTTTGTACTTTTCCATGGCACAGATATGATGGTTCCATTAAGTTCAGCGCTGAGAAGATATTGTGTGTATCTCTAATACAATCATTCCATACTCTATGGAAAATGGAAAATATACGTATCTACAGACATGCTAATTCCCAAGATTTGTACATTTTTAAAGATTAATAAAAAAGTCCATCTTATTATTATCCGAGTTATAGGAAACATCAAAATAAATTAGGAATCCTACTGTAAAGAAATCCCCTATTCAACATATTGAGACAGCATGATGTTATGAGTGCTCAGACAAAGGTAATACAGTCCCTCTATTTAATTTCCCTGACACCTTGCTCAGTTCCTCCAGCTATACTCTGAGAGCTAAAAAACCCCTCTCATTGTTATTAATTGTATTCCTTTTTAAATGTAATGTCATATTGCTGTGGACTGAGCTAATGAAACATTCCCATATTACCAAAATACGTATATTTCTTTTTGTACAACACATTCTATCAAAACTGTCTGCTAAAGACATTGTGTTAAAGACCTTTCATAGAGCTTTATGAAGAATATCTCAGCTACTCCAACATTTCTATTACATGATCATTAAAATGCCCAAGAGAACTAAACAATATAGTGTGGATCCAGTTATCATATAAGACTTTAGAAATATTGTTAATTCCTGCCACTGATTTATGTTAATACTAATGCTAGATTACATGCTATGGCTACTAAACACCCACTGAATACCAATTCACACAAAGACAGTCCCCATCCTCTCTATGAAATCTGCACTCTTCTGTTATAATGAGAACCTGAATTATTTATCTCTCTTTATCCTACAGTAGTTCACTTGACCACAATCACTTTTTTCCCCCTGTTTCTACCACAAATAAATGCATGTAAACATGACATAATAACAACTACTATCTTTGCTTATTCCAGTCACATGAGATCAGTCAGAGATGGAAGCAAAAGTATTGCTCAGTGCTGAGCAGGAGCAGGGTATGAGGTTGCCTAAAACAACACCCCTCCCTGAGTGGTCTTCAGTATTTTTAATGCAGGTCCAGTGTAAATCACAAACTGAGCAATACAGAAGACTTTCTTGCTGATGGTTTCCACTGCTGGCAGCTTGTCTCAGGTGCCCACTGCTTTTCACATCTCTAGCTGGGTGTGAACAGCTCCTCCGCAGCACGTGCGCAGGCTCTGCTCTTTCTGAATGAGACTCCAGGCAAAGCAAGCAGCGTGGGCAGGATCAACTACTGGTCCACTTTTGATGTTCATACAAGAAATCAATCACAAAATATTCTGAATCACAGAATATTCTGGGTTGGACAGCGCCCACAAAGACCATTGAGTCCAGCTCTTAAGCAGATGGCCCATACTGGGATCAAACCCACAACCATGGCATTATTAGCACCATGCTCTAACCAACTGAGCTAATCTCATCTTCTTCCTAATCAAGAACAGAGATGTGGCCAAAGCTCTTCTACATGAGGGGTGAGTACTGCATCCACAATGTTACTGAGCTGTCTGTGGCATTTCTGTGGGAGTACTTTTAATCTGCCTGTAACACCTGCTGCTCTCCAGTCTTTAGTGCTGGGTCTATGTGGTTTTCGTCAGAATGCATTTTGCTCCCTTCATACATGGCACATATAAGTTGAACTCCATCTGTGATGTTTGTATGCTGCAGCCCCACTACCTGCTGTCTCACTCTGCACTTTGACTGGGCTTGGCTCTTCCAGAGGGTAGGAATCCAGTTCTGCTGAATTAGTTCTGAGGATCTTTCTGGAGAGTTGTTTGGGAAGGGTCTGTTTTTCTGTTTCCAAAATAAAGAAACTCACACTGCAACTAGGACATTATTTCAGCAGTAGGGCACCAACACATCTTACCAGTTCTTCCATGTCTTTTGCAAGCAGCAGTGAAAAGGATATTCTTGGTCATGGCAGCCATCCTAAAAGTATAAATATAGAGGCATACAGATTCCCATTGTGCACTTACTGTTCTGTGACCCAGGCTCTAAACAGAGTTCACAACTGCATGTTTCTTGACATAAGGAGTTGCAGAATGCCATTTTACGTGGTGACAGGACAGGTTGGAACTTGATCCGAGCTGCTAAGGACCAATAGTGGCAAGAGAGTAGCATGCTGTAAATGAAGGATGATCAGCTACAGAAAGAGAAAAAAAAAAACATTCATGGAAATTTGAACCACATCTCAGCTGGTGAGGAAGATGACTATTGTTATTCTCAGGAAATGCCAAGGAAGGGGTTGAAAAGGTTATTTAGAAATGTACAACTCAAATTACTTTTGCCAGACAGCTTGAAATGGCAATAATGGAAAACAGAAAGATAGTTCACAAGCCTTGTGCTATTTGGAAGACTCTGGTACTCTGCTACCTGTAGGTATCGGATGCACAAAGCTTGGACTCTATCAGCGCTGTTAGAGGACCTATACCACAATTTTCTGTATTCTTGACCTCTCAGTTACAAATTAGCTGAGAGGTGTATTTTTAGCTGTCGTGCACTGCACTGTTTCACTGCCAGTGCCACTCAGCTAATAGGACATCCCATGCTGGGTTTTTCCACAGCCCTTGCTTGTCCAAGGTTCTGCAAGTGCCTCAGTTGTGCTGGCAGGTAAACCTATCAAGGTCAACAGAACCATCATATTAACCACTATCCATCTTAGTGGCTCTTTCACTGCCAATTTCAGCCACCATCTAGAGTGCGTAAGTTTTTCACCAGAAAAAAACTGTGGAGCAGAAATAGAAAGGTGAGATTTTTATCAACAGTCCTTCCCCCCATTTCATTTAAAGAGGTTGATTAGGCAGAATCATTTGTGAGTAAGTATGACTGTGTAGATGTTTGAAACCACAGTAGTGGGTATATGTGTGTTATTAAAAACCAGGGTCACTGTAAGGACTTGAATCTGAACAAGAACTCCTATGGTGAGCTCGAAATACATCCTTCACTGGGAGGATGTGAACAGGGCCTTTGCTGTTGGGCCACAAGAGAGGGGACCTTGGAGTCCAGCTGTGGAATCTGAAGATGGAGACTCTACTTGGCTATGCTGCTGACCCACACTAGCTCTATCTTCCCTTCTTCATGCATCTGGTTTACTTTGCACACATTTTCTTGGTAAGCTAGCAGTGTCTGCTGGCTAATGACCTGCAGGCTCCTGAGACTGAAAGGGAGGGGAGCAGGACATCACTGACAGGTGTGCAGAAATGAGTGAGAAGGCAGGAGCAGAAGTGGCCCAAAACCAGTATGGGGTCCTGGGCCTGTGTATGTGGGGAGACTTCAGAAGCAATGCTGACCATATACTGTGAACCAACTCACTTTTTTAACCAAGGAAGCCTAGCCCTGCGCTATTCAATGGTGTCATTGATATGGTGCCTCAGAGGTGGACACTGAATTCCAATTAGTTGTAATAATTAGTAAAGTTCAGTACCCTAAAGATGGTATTTTAATTTAGGAAAACAGAAGGTCAGATTTTATGTGTCATAAATTAATCTAACTCCAAACCCTTCAGTACTATGGTATAATTTCTATTATCTGACATAGTGGTTTTGGTTGCAGTGGTTACCATGACAAACCATTTTTCTTTTAGGGAGCAGAGGTGTAGAGGTAGACTTTAACCTTTTATGGCAGTCTAAACCTAGAGTAATTCTATTGAATTTGAAGGATTTACACCAGATTGACAGTGTAAGAAATAAAGTCAGAATCAAGACAGTAAAGCAGTGCCATTTAACACCTATCAGAGCTTTTGAGGGCTTACCTTGTAATATTTAAAACCATGGGTATTTTAGTCAGATAGGGAAATGCACTTTCAGAGTTCCAATTTAACAAAGTCTAATTTCAAAAACTGAAGCCCTGTTCTCCTAATCTGAGTGACTTTAGATACATATGGGAATATCAAAACATGATTGCCCTGAAACTCAATCTTCGTCTTTTTAATTAAAGAAAGAATCCTATCTTAGTCACCTGAGAATCTGAAAGATATTCTAAGTATTTGACACTCAGAAAAACTTTTAACAGATAAATTATGATGACAAGAGACAAAAACTACCATCAACAGTAAAATCAAATTTAAAATAAAACTAAAGATGTTCTAAAAATTTAGAAAAAAAATGCCTAATCAATCCCAGTCTTCAAATTCTTCCTTCAAGCCAAAATAAATGTGTTGCAGGAATTAATTTAAGTTATAAAAAGTCGTGACTAGATCTCAACTGTTGTAAATCAGCAAAGCTCCACTGATTTCAATGGAACTGCACTAAGATAGGTTAGATAAGAATCTGACCCTCAATTGCTTTGCAATTTTTTCCCTAATCAACAAACAAAATGCTCTTAAGTTAATGTAGAATCATAGAGTTCTAGAATGGTTTGGGTTGGACAGGACCCTTGAAGGTCATCTAGTACAACCTCTCTGCAATGAGAAGGCATCCTCAATTAGCTCAGGTCACCCAGAGACCTGTTCAACCTGACCTCGAATGTTTTCAGGCATGGGGCATCTATAAATCTGTTCCAGTGTTTCACCACCTTCCTCATACAAAAATGTCTTTCTTATATCTACTCTGAATCTACCCTCCTTGTGGTTAAAACCTTTACCCCTTGCCCTATTGCAACAGGCCCTGCTAAAAAGTATGTTCTCATCTTTCTTATACATCCCCTTTAAGTACAGAAAGGCTGCAATAAGATCTCCCTGGAGCCTTCTCTTCACCAGGCTGCTGTACCTCAGTTCTCTCAGTCTTTCCTCACAGCAGAGGTGCTCCAGCCCTCTGATCATTTTGTGGGGCACGGTCTCATCACAGTGGAGTAGAGAGGGAGAATCACCTTCCTTGATCTGCTGGCCACACTTCTTTCAATGCAGCCCAGGACATCATGGGCTTTCTGCTTTGCAAGCACACCTTGCCAGCTCATCACGAAACATCTGTCTTAAGCCCTTGCTGTTCCTCAGTCATAATCTGGTGTTTCTTTTGTACCAGTTCTCTCAGTTTCTCTGTTTTAACAGTTTTGGAAGTAAGAAAAATCTTTGAGAAAACACGTTATTTAAATCAAGTTCTGCAACCTTGACAAAGTATGTGTCTTTTACAACACACAGCACCACCTTATCCTGACTTTGAAGGAAGAACTAGGTAATGCTAAAGGATTAATCTCCTGGCATAATTTTTCTGGTGTCATTCAGGCTAACACACATAGGAGTGCACATTCAGTCACACACCCTATATTGCTTGACAGGCTTTTGTTGGAAAAGTTTAACTGGGCACATCCTGCTTTTCCATTTTTAAAGTGTGTTCATCCCTAAGAATGTTGTATTGAAAAAAAATAGAAATGGAACACAGCTGAGATAAGTAGATCACACTAATACTAACACTCCTCTGATCCCTGCAGGCAAAAGCTGAAAAAACATTTCAGGCTCTGGGCTGATGTTGTGAGTGCTGTGCAGAGACCTGTGCTTCCACGGAGCAATGACTGGTGCAGACAGCGGTTCCTCAAGTGGTCCTTCAGCGCCAGGACTGGAGTCCTGGGCAGTGCTGGCAAAACTGCCTCCACAGCCAAACAGTGAACAAGGTGTGGATGCAAGATCTGCTTTTCCCACCAGATGAATTCCCTGAACTGCTGTATTTCATGGCCACATAAACACCTGGCTAAGCAAAGCATTGCAATGACGTGGAGCTGGAAATGAGTAGTCGAGGGGCTGGAGGGTCAAGAGCTACCTAAGGCCATCTAAATAACACCAAATTTGTCACCAAATAAGAAGCCACACAATCTGCTACACAATCTGCCACACCATACCACACTAACTTTCAAGAGCCGTTCCACAGCCTGAATTACAGACGAGAAGCAAACAGGAAGCGTAGACAAATGGTGGAGCTCTGGCATCCTATGCCAAACCAATTAAGCAGTCAGGCCCATTGGTAAAATTGTCTGGAAAGAAAACAGCTTTGTCCCCTTCCTGAGTACAGCACAAAGAGAACTGGGAATACTGCAGGGCTGGAAGGAGACCCAAGCCAACCAGCAAATTGCAGTGTGGTGGCTACACTGAGTTCTGTCCTCTCAGTCCCCTTGGTTTTACAGGTGTAGAGGTCCCCAAATGACTTCCTAATAACTTTTCACTGAATGCAATGAAAATGAAAGCCATGTAGTTTTTCTCTTGTTGACAATGAAGCTTTTAAAACTTGGGCATATAGATATGCAATCCTATTTTGTGCTGTATTCTTTTCCATTTGCAAGTCTGGTTTATGGTCAAAGCAATGGTAGGAGAAGGATAGAATGCCCCTTATCTTTTAACCACCAGGTTGCCATTGTGAGCATTAAATAGCATCCTGACTGCTTCAAAATAAAAAGCACCAGCAAATATTTAATGCTATACAAAAATTAGAAAAGTCTGGAATTGTCTCTCATTCGTTAACCTTAATCATATCAACCTGTTCGCATATACAAGTGTATCAAATGCCAAAAGCCTGCTGGGAACCCATCCCTTTGCCAGCTGGTATGCACTGTATTTGATCAGGACTCTTTTTTGTATGGGAAGCAATGAAAGAGCATCCACAGCCATTTGACAAAAAAGATGAAAACCAGCAAACACAACTGGAATTTTCTGAGAACAAGCACACACCCTATGTGTTCATTTATTTTCCCACAAACAGGGAGATAGACAAGAGGATGCAGCCTGTGAAAGCCATGCTTATCTAGGACAATATCACTGGGGCATAATATATTACTGCAGAGAAAGCACATGTACTTCCAGTTTTCACCAGCTAACAGTTTGAGTATGCGGAGCAAGCCACATAGATTAACAAGGAATTTTGTTACCAAATGTTCATCACCCCTTGAGGTTATGTGCTTTGCTGCACAGTGGTATCATTTTTTTCCCCACAGAAAGTGGAAAGAAATTCAGTACAGTGGAGGAGCAGATGAGCAAGCAAGGGGCCCAGAGTTATGCCTACAAATGTCCTCTGCAGCCCTTGAGAGGGGAGAGGGAAAGGGGGCCTGTTATTTCTGCCTGGCTCACTATACGTGCTCTGGGCCATCCTGTTGAATTCTTTTCCTTCCTGAAGCTGAATCACTTTTTGACTGAAAAAGGAGTAAATTTTACACTAGAAATTTTCTCTTAAAATACAACATTGGTGAAAGACAAGTGGGATGACACATGTTATTGTTAGTCTTTTAGTCTAAGACTGAATTTAAACACATAGGCTTAAATTTTCTTCTCACTTTACTGGTCTTATCACTTTAGCCTTGCCTGCTGGTTTTGTTCCTGACCAATATACCAGCAGCTATTTCCCTTCTGTTGCTGCTTTTCCCCATGTAGGTAAAGTAAGGTCTCTCTTAGCACTGAATTCTGCACTAAATAAAATTCTGCCTTTTTAATAATGAATCCTTCCCATTGTCTCAGGGGCCACACACACAATTAAGAACAATATGAAACTTAATTAACACAGGATAATTATAAGGGTATGAACGTCACAGGGAACTCTGAATACAGACCCCCCATAGCAAATGATTTGGGAACTGGAGTGAAAGCCAGCTGCTAACACTCAGGTCCCAGATACCCAAGTGGAATTTCAACACCTGACCTCAAATATCAAAGTACTGGAAGGAAAGAAAAGATGACTGCCAAGCAATTAGAACCCAAGTGCTACAGATCTGTATAGGGTAATCCTGTAACAGGGAGCTATACCCACAGGTGGTGGTGGAGGGACTGCAGCCTGCCCAAGGCACCGCCTGTGGGGGCACCACAGGTCACATCGCAGGGACATTTCTCAAAGGGTACTCCTATGCTAGTCACTGTGATGGTCACACGCCTGTCCTTTAAACTGGAAAACCACTTCTAGTCACATAAGGTGTTACCTGTTTTGCCACGTGTGCCTACATCCAGGGTGTATTGTGTGGTCCTGGATCACCTTCAGACCTTGTTTGGGAACACCAAAGAATACACCTTAAGTAGCATCACAAGTACAATTTTTACTGCCAAACCAAAAAGACTACTACCAGATAAAAGGGTAGTGGGCAGAGAAAGGAAAGAAACAACTGCTGCAGACAGCATTTCCATTAGGGGAAAACACTCACTTGCTAAGATTTAGATAAATCATCATTACAAAATCCAAGCACAAAGGAAGACATCTGAAATGTGGTTAAAGTATTTCCATCCTCTTGCTTCTCCTGTCTTTTCCCTCTCCCCAAGGAGCCAACACAGCTCTGGCAGTGCACACTGGCTGAGAAATGGGCTTCCATTCCTTAGACTGCAGTCATGTGCATGTGTCTTCTCATTTAAGCTCTTCCATTCTGTTTCTTTCAGAGGCTGAGAAATCTGCTTTTGGGGAGAAGAAAAAAAAAAAAAAACGAAGTGGGGAAGCTCATTAGCAATTTGTTTAGAATTTGAATGTCAGCATAGTCACTTATGTCTAAGTGACTAAAAAATGTATGCGAGTACTCTGACTTTCAGCAAGAGATACAGCGTTCTAACATCAGAATGAACAATATAATTACTGTGTGTATGAAGACATATTGGTCTCCGTATAATGAGGTATTCAAATCTGCTCCACTTGAATCAGATCACAGAGATATATTAAACACACATGGCGAAAGAATTCAGTGTAAGGGTAACCATGTGTTCTGCCAAGTCTTTCTATGCATGAATGGGCTGCCAGGGCACCATAGGCTACAGACAAAGTACAGGAGAGCTGTGTTCAGAGGTCGGGAAGTGAGGTTGCAAAGGTATTTCCTCTTCATTCCCTTGAACATGTGAGTGTCTCCCATTTCCCTTCCTCTTTCACAGGCTGGTGCACCTCAAAAGCAATTCCACCAAAATTTACTGTAACATTACTGTATCATGGTTCCTTGGTATGGTTTATTACTGTGTATTTACAGCACCCAAGAGTGAGCTGGCTGCCTGAGAGGGGTAGCAATTGCAAAGGCTATTCTCAGTTTTTGTTGCAGAACTGTTTTCACAAGTTTGCGACATTCTGGAAAACATGCCTCCTTTTCCAGCGTCACTGCAGCTATTTTCAAGCGGAGGTGCTTGAACTTGCTGGCTGGCTGCAGAGTGTGTGTGCCTGATAGGTGCTGAGGGTTGATTGACACATTGGGAAGCCAAGGCTTGGGCCCCTTGCTGCGCCTGAGATCATGTATTACTGAGTACGATCAGGAGCAACCATTGTCAAAGCATAAAATGTCAATTTTTTGGCAGTGTTATTTCAACATCTAGATACTATGAAAAACATGGTAAGATGAAAACAGTAGCTGTTTTGCTTACTCGTAGAATTGTTTAAGCATGGATACCATAGCAGATTGAGTTACACCCAGCTGCCAAAACAGACACGGAGAATGTTTCTGTGGGTCATGGAAAAGACTGAGCATGCCGTTCCTTGGGTGGCTGAGCTACTGCAGAGACCCCAGTGTGACAGATCTGAAAAACACAAATTAATCAAGGCCATGATTTCCGTCTCTGCCACTCACAAGTGAGCCTGTGGTTAGATGGACAAGTTTCTCTGCTCAGAGTGTTGACTGATTTTAAAGGAAATTTTGTCTTGCTTTTTGTTCCCAGGGCATGTGTGATATTTATGATGTATAAAAAATGCTTTTCTTTGGGTACAGCTGCTCATATGTCTGTTGGGTACATGCGCATTATCAGAGGATGCTTCTCTTTTCCATATGTTGATGGAGGTAGAATTTCAGGGTGGCAGGAGCAAGCTGGGAAGGCAGAGGAGTCCTTGCTCCTCTCTTGGCAGACACTGTGTCAGCATTCTGCAGAGCACTTACCAAGATGAGGATGGCAACTGATACAGAACATAGGTTCTGGGGAGAAAACACCAGTTCATATGGCCACCAGTGATACAAACAAAATAAGAGATTTATCAGGAGAAGCCTGTCCATTTTTAGGAAGTGAAAACTCACTGTTTTGAAGCAGAAAAGAGAGTGAGACCTATCTATCTCTTCAGGGAACCACAGGTGCCAGAAAGAAAGGCATCAGATATGGTTACCAAACCCAATTTTTTAGAGGCTTCGGTGGTATCTAGGGAAGGAGAAGAGTTGAAAAGATTTAATGGGAATAGCATATGTACAACATCTCTTAGAATAAAGCCCAGTCCTTGTACTTTTTGCCACTTAAAGATGTACTGCAGAGTTTATTTGTGCAGAACTGGTGAGGTAAAGCTGCAGTTTCAGAAAAGCCAGATTTTGGATGGCTCCTATCCTCTTTTGTTTCATGCAACTCTTTGAAGTCTATGCAATGTTTCAAATACTAAACTGGCATTCAGATGCCAAGGCCAGTTTTTAATGCATACTTGAATTAATAGCCCAAATATGTAGAGCTAGACTACTGAAAACCTTTTCTCACAGCAATATTCTAATACTGAGATCAGCTATTACCCTATACTGCAACTCCATGGAAAAGAAAACCTACACTGTGCTTTAGTCTGAAGAAAAGACACAATCTTGCTTTATAAAAGCAAATGTAGTAATATTTATGTAGCACAATGGTAGATTTCTTCTTTCCAGGGCATGAGGCCTTTTAGTTTCACCAATTGCATCTGAAGGGTGTGGAAAATCAAAAAGAGACAAATAAGCAGATAGCTAAGCTGGATGGATAGACTGACTTCATCAGACAATGTTTGTCTAGCTAAAAACTCCCTTTCATCGTTAGAAGAGTCAACTCATATCCTCACCCTGTGGAAGTGGTTAGCTTTTAATTCATTCAAGAGATGCTATCAAAAAAGAAGGAGGTATTTTTTACAATCCCAACCCCAAAATAATACTGCTAAACAATACATAATTCATATCTCTTCAGAATTCTGAATGTGGTCAGAAATAAATAACTGCACAGGCATTTAAGAGCTATTCTCATTGAAAAATGTAATTAATTGGTGTTATGCACAAAATATTTCTTTGAGGGGGGAGCAATGTTGCTTTAATTACAAGTAATTGTTCTCAAAATCATGCAGCTCATAAGTTTTGCAGGCTAGACAGTGATTATGCATCAATACACTAATCTATCACCTTCATTATTTTAGTCATCTGGGTGTGATCATCAAACTTTGGAATGTAACCCAGACAAGAAACTAGACATAGCTCATGCTTATGTTCTTTCCAAATCGGTTTGTTTTAGAAGCAGTTTGCACTGGTCATGCGAATTTCAATGCTTTTGTTTCAAATAAAGACAGTAAATTAAATTAAATCCCCCTTTGTATATTATTAGATGGTGACAATGGAAAGGATATTCATGTGACTGCACAATGGCCTGGAGGGCATTCAGGACACCCCAATATTTCTACATTTTGCCACACACTGTCTTTGTAGACAGGAGATTCCACTTTATTAATTTTGTTCAGGATATTCCACTTTATTAATTTTTTTCAAACTGCCCAATGAACATACAGGGAATCAGCTACTGGAGAAACCAAGCAGGCTGATCAGCTCATTGCTCTCCTTATCTTAGACACCATAGTGGTGTGACCCCCACACTGTCCATCTCCAGGTGCTCTGTCACGCTGGGAGAATGACCCAAACCTCTTCCCAACTCAGGAATGGAGGGAGTCTTAAATCATTAGTGTTTGTACAGCTTCCTATTTTATCTATTTAAATGAAAGTAGCTACCTAGTCACAAATTATTGTTGTTACCATTATTGCTATTAACATTACTAGATGAATGCAGAGCTGAATCTGTTATTAATTGAGGCAGGGCTCATCCCAGCCTTTAGTCATCCCTACCTGAGCTACAACATAAGCACCCATGTAAATCAAAATTAAGCAGAGGAATAAGTGTTGTCCTGCATAAAGATGCTTTAAGTACATGTTTCCCAAATCAGGGCATAAGCTGTTATTTTACTACTGTCTCTGCAGTACTGCTTTTTCTACCTCATTAGAATGAGAGGATGCTTGCATAAATTCCTCATATTGACACACAAGACTATGCTTGTCTCCCTGAGAATTTGGAGATTTCTTTCCCTTTCCCCCAAATTAATAAGTGCTGTCACCTGCATCGCTAAACACCAATTTGCTGCTTACCGCTAACAAGACCTCCACGTAATGTAGCTAAAGGTAGTATTTCAAAAATAGAGCTCTCCTGTTCCCAGCATGTCTGACAAGAATACATTAGAGGCACCTGTCCCTGGCACCAATATTTTGTTTTCTCTTTATCTACATGGGAAGAAAGGAGTCTAAAGCACTGAAATTTGCCTTGAAAACAAAGCAAATGTGAGCACAGGAATCTGTTTTCCTATCCTGCATCCCCTGTTTCAGTTCTCTCCAATGGTATGGAGATTTTAAAATGTAAGTAAACACTAAAAACATATCCATTTGAGTGAAAAACGAATATTATCTCTTTCTTAATAATTTTCATCTGAAAACAATCAGGAAGCAGGAAATTTTTAAATTATGTTTGAAACTATGAGGCTGGCTCTGTGCTCACCAAGTCAAAGACATAAATACTGCATTATACCGCAAATATACTGAAAATATCACCAAGCTTAAAACAAGTCCATCATACCCATTATTTATCTGGGTCAAGACCAGTAACAATGGTGCAATAGAAACTCAGAACTGTAAAATCTAGATATTCCTCACCCCAAAGGATGTGAAATGACACAATATGCTTCCATATCCTTTTGTATTGCAAGAGTAGTTCTTGTCCTGGTTTAAACTTGGAGAGAGTTAACTTCCTTCCTAGTAGCTGTTATGATAGACTGTGGGACAGGTTCCTTCAATCCTTAGCTTCAGACATTTGTCCTGTATACTTTGACACCTGAGGGAGATTCCTTAGATCCCTCCGATATTAGTAGAGGGAAATCGGTGTTTTGAAACTCGATTCGTCTAGTCAGATGAAAATGTCAGCCCTAGGAGATGCTGAGTAGGTACCTCCTAAAAATGCCTGTTTCTATGTATTTACTTCAAAAGGAGCCTTAAGTGATGTAAACATCTGGATGTAAACAACTACATTTAGTCCAATGAATCCCAGAATTCTGGGAGATCAGATGAATCCTCAGACTTCACGTCTGCTCAGCTGCTTTTACTAGGCTCTACCTTTGTCCATTGACATCAGTTTTATTTGGATGACTTCTCTTAGAGAACAACTGATTTGTGCTTTTATCCCTGTGACAATGACACTGTAAGCTGACAAAGTACTTTTATGATATGAATGTCTGTCCTACCTAGGATGGTTTGTGAATCCCTTTCAGCTTTTCCTAGCAGTGAGCAGCAGATTTGAATAATCTTAGACATGGATTTAATGTTAGATCTGACTCAGTGGGGTTCCCATTAAAAATATCTAAAATATGTCCATTGACCAACAAGGAAACTGTGTTTGGTCTCTTAAGTGCGCTGTCACAAAGACAGCCAAGGCAGCACTGTAAATCAATAACATTCATTTCAATGAAATCCATTGACAGTAGCTGGGAATATAGCTGTAAAACTGTTTCCTTTCTTATTCATCTGAGAAATTTTACATGCTATAGGAAAGAAGGGAGCACCCAAACAATACATTTGAGGGGGGGTTATCCTATAATTTCTTGGTGTTGCTTTCATGTGAAAAGACAGACAGTCTCCTCATTCTCCTTATGATTTATATGGTGTTTCAAGTAGGATCTCTTGTATAATGTTCACTCTTATCCCACCCTGATATTTGAATAATGACCATTTTTACAAAGAAGCAGCAAAATATATTGACTAATCAAATCTTCCAAAAAGATTGTTTAACACTTGTTGCAATTAATTACTATTTCATTATACATGTCTCTGCTCAGCTTTCTAGAAGGATTTTCAGACATGTGGTTTTCATGAACCTGGCAGTCCTAAGACATTGCACAAACTTTGCAGAAGTAGCTCCGATAAATCTTGGTAAGGTAAATATGTAGCAGAATGACCTCAGACTGAAGTTTCCTTCTTGCCTGTTTTCTTGAGTAAGAATCTAAGTTTGAAAAAGCTGCCCTGTTTAAATGAGGAGTTCACTTTATAAATAATAAGGTTGTATCCATTTTCTTTTACCAAGTTAGTAATCTTTTGACTATTTCATCTGCTCCTAGATCATGTAGCAATAAGGAATAAAGACACTTTATGGACCTAATTTTTCAAACACTTACCTCACTGTACACCAGAAGCAACTCCCTTGTAGTCATTAGGTCTGATTTCTTTCATACTTCAGTCCTGCCTGGCTTCCAAAAACCATGGGACATAGGAAGGGGCTGGGGAGATCTTCTGTCCCTCTCCTTTTCAGGCTGCTTTAAATTGTGGCTTACAACAGTATTGCCATCCTCTAGGCTCACACAGGTGGAATACGGCACCAAGCATAAGGAGCCCCAAGACTTGGAGAGTCCCTTTTTAATATTACACACATGTTTTACAGTTACTTTGAGTCTCATTGTGAAGAAACAATCCCACACGTTGAAATTGGCCCTGTTTCTCTCCATAATCTTTTGTGTTCACAGTTGTTAAAGAAAACAGGTAGAGTCTTCCCAAAAATTTTAGTTTTCTGTGAAAAAAAATCTGCAGTAAAGTGACACTTTGATTATAATTAAAAAATTTCAGTTGATTTAACAGTTCACTTTAGGCATTTTTGAGCTGTGGAAATAGCAGTGCTTTTAAGATAATGAACATTGTATGATCACTAATGAAATCCACATATGCATACACACATATATATATACATGACATATATCTATATAGATACACACAGACTATATATATATACACACACTATATATATATATAAAAGATATATAAAAATATATATGGAGTCTTTATGCTATACATTTATCTGTCTACTACATAGATATATGGTCCTCTTAAGTTTACTTAAAAAGGAATCAAATGGGAGGGAAAGCACATTTTTCAAATGTGGCTCTAATTGTCTTTTGTGAATGTTCTATAGATCATTACTGATTGTTTACAAACCTTGTGTGGAATGGCTTTATGGCAATAGAGGGGGTAACATACCTTCATTGTTTATAAAATGACAGCTCCTAATGGACCATATTAGCTTTAACACAAACTATTAAATCCTTTTCATTAAATTATTCTGCACTCTATTTTGGAATCTTGTTAGCTCTGGGAAGTAGGTGCAAACTCCTAAGGAAACATGAGCACACATTGAGACTATTATAGATAATGTTTATTAAATAAGCCTCTGAGGATGTTTTTCTTGGGTTGCTCTCAAGCATTTTGAAGGAGTCGTGTTCCATGTTTGAGGTCCCATGTTTCTTCCTCTTAAACTATGAGCAGCTGTAGCACATGACCTACTTCTGTAGAACCCTGTAATGATTTCCTTCCTTCAGTGGCTTCAGGAGTCCCTCTTCTGCCCTGTGAAAAAAAGGGACAAATATTTTAATCCAAGCAAAATGCTAAAGCAGGTTTTGTTGGTTTCAGGGAAGAAACTCAATACAGCTACATCACCGAGCGTAGGCCTCAAATTGGAACCATCTGGCCTGCAGAAGCACCATGAGATCGTTGGGAAAGGCATGGATATTTTTGCCTTGGGCTGTAACACATACACCTGCAGAATGGGTAGACATGTTGGCAGACAAGCTGGACTCATGTAGCAATACAAGCCTTCCCTCGCAGTGCTGTGGCAGTGCCGGAGTTTGGAAATTACCCTGACATATTTAATAAATGCAATCACTGTACTGCACGCTCTCCAGATAGCAAGTATGCATCTGCGCTTGCCATTAAGTTAATTCAGACAAGTCTGTACTTCAAGGCCCGTATCTTTTCGCCCTTCTTGCACAGATAGCTCCTTTGAAGACAAAATAAGGACAAGGGAAGGAAGACGGTAAGCACAAAATCATGCACTACATCTTAAGGCTGCCTCTTGCAGGAGGTAGCAATTCATGTGATATTCATGTGAACTCGGTTAGATTGAGAAGAGATTCTTGTTGGTAAATATTGCAGCTCTTGGAGAGCACAAAAGAATGCAGGAGTCAGTGTAATCCGTCCCCCTTGGTAGGAGATTTGTAAAATCTCTAGGCTGGATGCAGAAGGAACAAGAAGCCACACACAGACTCTAAAGGTCATGACTCCAGAAACTGTCAGAAAGAGGCAGTGTCCAAGCCCATCCAAAAAATGAAAATGCATATCACAGAAGCAGAAGGACATGTATCCTTTGACTGGAATGTTATTAAACAATTAGGATCACAGGTGTTACCAGAGCTCTGCACAGTGCCCGGTTTTCTGCCTGCAGGCTGGCGGATGGCAGAGCAAAAGACCAGAACGTGGCATTTGCACCTTTGTGATCTGTAGCTGCGAATACTACTTTGCACCTGCAGATTTGTACCCTGCCCCTACAGGCACTCTTCAGACAAAACTCCAAGCAGTCCCTCGGGGATAAAAGGTTAAGGCCTGTAATAGCTGGACATTAATACCATGTTATTCTTCTTTCAGCAATATAATGTATACAACATCCAAGGCAGAATATCTGCTGCTGGGTCAGAGAGCGTGGCTGCTCACATTATGCAGTAAATACACTGAAGGGAAACAGGTTCCCCCAGCTTTCTCTCACTCCACCTAGAAATCACACTGACTATCAAACTTTCAGCGGGGAAAGCTTACACCCTGAATCTCAATCTGTACTTTCCCATACTCTTGAAGAAGTCCAAAGAGAACGTTTTGGCCCAGCTCTGCTTTCAATGTTCTCTATATTGCTAGCATCTGGAGTCATGTACGTGGGCTATCCCAGCCCTGAGCCAGGGAATAAAACAGACAGGATGTGCGTAAGATTGCAGTCTAGTCCTTTGCAACGCAGAATTCTGAGCACTGCTAGTTCCATAGTCTTCTCTTTAGGAGGTACTGAAGTGTTTTCAGAGATAAATCCTCAAGGTGACTTTTTAATTGCTTCACTGAGAGTTAAACTGGGGGAGAGATAAATGAAGACTATGTCCAGTGTGTAAATATCAAGTGTGAAATCTCTAGCTCTCCTCTCCTTCACTCCTCTGTAAATGCGAAGCAGCTCTGCAAAAACCTACAGAGCAGTGCCAGGGTAAAACAGATGATGCAGAGAGCAAAATATTTTTTCTGAAATCTATGGAGACATTACAGAGATTTTGTGGACAGTCAAATATAACAGGAATAGAGGTGGAGCTATCTCAAAGGATAGTCCTCTGAAATGGCTTCCTCAGTTTCCAGCTCCTGATTTTGAAAACGAAATCTGATGTTATGTATCGACACATAAGAAAGATGGGATACAATATGTACTGCTGTAGACAAACTTCCTTCTGGACTCATATTTGATTTCCTCTTGCTTTTTGCTGTACCTTGGTTCACCTCACCTCGCAGCAGCTTCTCACTGCTGTCCATGCAAGCCAAGGCAGCTTTGCCTAATACACACCTCCAACAGTTTCCAGGGCTGTTTCAGCAACAAGATGAGAGTTAATGAGGCTCAACACACTTCCTACCATACTTTATGGGGAAAACCCCTTGAGTGAGAGCAGGAAATCCATCTTGTAAGAATTACAATGTGGTCTCAGTTCCTCAACCCAAAGCTGAAGAGAATATTGATATTTTTCAAAACACCAAATACTAAGCTGTGGGGTTCCCCCACTAATACTATGGGGGTTCCCCTGCCAAATATCCCTTTGGTTCAACAGGGCAATTTTTCACTTCAGTGTCATTTAGATTTCTGAAATAATTTATTATATGCTTGAAGAATATTGAAAATTTCCCTAAACCGGATTCTACTACCTCTATTTATGCTGTGCAAAGGCAATCCCACTGCTGACAGGAAAAAAAGGTGCTGTTTGCTATGAGGGAGGGAGGGCAGAATCAGACCCTTCTTAAAAGCCTTCTGAAAGATGGGGAAAAGCAAGAGGGCCCAGGTTTTACCAAGCGCATTTTGACAAATAACTAAACTCAACCAGTAAACCAGGGAGGATTACTACAGTCTTGCTGAATGCCTTTAACAAACAGAAATTCCTCCATCACATTCTGGGAATAACAACAACAAAAAAGAAATCTTTATGAGAGGAAAGCAAATGCAGCTGTGATCTTGGGGGCCAGGTAAAACGATTTGCAAGAACATAAAGAGAAAAGTACTTTCCCTTAGCAAGTTTTTTCAGCCATCTGGCTCTTCCCGCTCTTCCCTCCCCAGTCCTGGGGGTGATGGTCCTTGCAGCACACTTTTCCAGACACACACCAAACATGACACATGGGCTGCAGCCGCAAGCCAAATGTCTGCTTCCAGATGTGCCTGCTGGCCCCAGTGGAGCTGCTCCCCTGTCACACAGCTCGTGACCCCAGGTTGGCAGCTAAACTTTCCCGGGGTACCAAACAAATAAGTGACTGCCCAAATCCTGATCCTTCCTTAGCTCTGCCCCTGCTCTTGTTTCAAAAAAACATGGGAGAGGTGTTCCCTGCTTGCCTCCATCATGTTTCACAGCACTGGCTGCCCCTTCCTGTCCAGACAGAGGCGTTTTCTTCCTGTGGAAAACACAGCACAAGACAGGAGGAGGAGGATCCATCTAAACACAGGTGCCATCCCTGCACACAGCCAGATGCTGCCAGAATGTGCATTTGAATCCAGAAGCTGGTGAGCACTTGCGGCCCCATGATTTAGATGCTGTTCGAGTGCTTCTAGAAGAGTCATGTATATGCAGTTTACAGAAATTGAGCTTTTTTATGAGACACTTTTCCCTTTCCATCAGTAAGGCAATAGAGAGCTCTTTCTCCTCTGGAGTTTCAGGCCTTGGAGTTCATATTGAAATGCTCACAGTCTTTTGAGATTGACGGAGTTCCAGCTATTGATTTTCTTGACTTGTTCATAAGTTAATATTTACCATAAATATCTTGTTGAGAAAATGAAAAGAAAAAACACATTTTTCAAAACAGCAGAAGCTGGTGAGATAATGAACCAGACACAACTTTAAACAAGATATTTTTAAAAACATCAAAACTTCCTTCCCTTTTTTAAATTAGTGGCAAAAAGAAAAAATGAAAAACAAGTGCCCCCAAACCAGAAGGGTGATAAGCAGTTTTTATTGTTGAGTTCATTACTGTGGTTATTTTGAGAGAGAAGACATTTTTCTCTTAATTCATGAGCCAGACATGAGCTCTTTGGAGGCTGTAAAAAGATCTCCTTAAAAATGACTGCAAAAGGATGACTTTGCTAGAAAATTCCAGCTGGTTCAACCATATCCAAATGCCCGAGAAGCTTGATTATAGCTTGACTAACTCTCTCCTATCCTCATCGATGAACGGCCAAGATCAGGATTTCCTAGGAGCAAGCATCAGCCCACCAGCAGCAGAGCAGCAAGTGAAGCATGTGATGGGCTGGAGCACTATAAGCAAAGGCAATGGCTTCAGCTGTGGTGAAAGGTTGTGTCACTGCAGCCCAGCTGGTTGTTAACACAGGGCCCTGGTTTGCTCCCCTCCAACCTGCAGAAACTAGACCTCAGCTTGTAGCCCCAGTGTGGACTTTGCTAGTCTGCTGGTCTGGGATCCCACACTAGCTTGTCACCATCTGCTCTGGAAATGGCAGCAAACCTCACTCACCCCCTTCCCCTTTCCCCAGCCCCTTGCTGGGGAGAGCTGCCGACAAACTCACCGACAGGGAGGGCAATGCATGAAAGAAAACACAGAGCCGACAGAAAAACGAAACGCACATGGCAGGGAATAATATTTCATTTGTGCAGTAGCGGCCCTGCTGAAGCAGTGTAAATAAAGCAGGTTACTGAGATGTGAATATACCACTGTTTATAAATACTAGCCCTTCTGCCCAGAGACGTGCGTGAGGAGAGCTGGACACTCATGAGGTCACCCCACCACATTTTATGATTTACATAAATCATGTCAACACTGTGAGCAGGAACGGCGGGCGAATGGGGCCGCATGAAGCGAACCATTCAGCCTCCTGTCACAGGTCTTAAAACAGGTAGAAGCTGTTAACGGGCCCACCAAATCTCTTAAAATGCAGAGGGGATGAGGGATAATCCAGCCAAGGAAACAAGGCATTCACCCACCCCATGTACCTCAGCTGTCAGAGACCTTCCTAAGCTCTGAGGAACAGAAAGCCAGCCAAAAATGGTGCTAGCAAAGCCCACGAGCTAAACTTGTGATTAATATCTCCCTTCACAGAGGGTAGTGTGTCCCACCAAGCAACCATTCTAATGAAGAAAATGCCTGCACACCTCGCAAAGGTGAAGAAAACGCCCCAGGTTTTGCTGCATGCGGGACACTTCCTCCCCTTATTTATCAAGCACATTGAAAATGTGATTTTTCTGGCAGAAGAATCAATATTCTGGGACTAAATGGAAGCCCCGCTGTAGGTTTGCCTTGCATCCAAGCACCTGTGGTTTGGGGGCCAGAGATGAAGGCAGTGGGGACAAATGCAGGAAAGCAGTGTGCAGCTTCCCGCGAATTTTGTTCAACTCCCTATGAGCGCTGTGTCTAACTGGGATCACACAATACAAGGCCAAAGCTGCAGCTAAGGATAAAAGCAGCAGTGACAAACAATCTCCTTTTCCTTGCCACTTCACAGTCATGTATCTCTCTGGGGTTGTTCTAATTTCAGTGGACAGTAGTCCCTTTTGGTCCAATTTGCCTGTCTCAGGAGACAGATGATGCCATCAGGGTGGGTGCCTGAAACACTGAGGATCTGGCTTGCAGTCTTTAACTCTGCCCAAATTTCAGCTCTAATAACATGTAATTATGTAAAATAATTGTAAAAATTACAATCACACATGAATCGCGTATAATTATGCAAAAGAAATGTAAAAAATGTAAAAGCGGTACAAAATCCTTATGATACATTGCTGGTATATGGACATGTGCTATTCACTACTATTAAATACAAGTTGATTTAAAAATATTATTTTGACCATAAATCAACCGTGTTCTATGCGATTCCTGTTGATCTACAGCTGTGACACATTCTCAGAGAAGAAAAGATGTAAATATTAGGCAAAATTGGGAAGGGTTCTGCAAAGTGTTTTTCCCTGGAAGATGTGTATTTGTCAAAATCAAAGCCTTAGGGAAGAGATGGGATTTTTAAAATGAAAATTCTATATTCAAATACAATTGGAAAACATTTGTAAAAATTATCAGAATATCCTCTTTTTATAACTTTCAAAAGAAAAGATGTAATTTTCAGACGGAAATTAAGTTTCTGTTTTGAAATCTAAGTAAGATTAGACCAAAAACATCAGGAAAAAATAGTTAATTCCAAACACTTCAAGGCTTACCAAAAATCATCATTGCAGAATTTTTGATCTGATCTAAATTTTTGCATTTTACTCTTTAAATTCAAATTTTTTTCAAGATTTGCACTTCTGCACATGCAAAAAGTGATAAGTGCATAAACCCTTTTTTTTCACCTCTGCAGATCTATAAAAAATGTGTTTTCAGCACACAAGCTTCAGTATCTTTTCCAGAGAAGCTTCACCCATCCAGAAGGCAGGGTGGGGAAATCTCAATCCCTCAGCCCTGGGGGGTTAGGAAATAATCTCTACTCTGCTTCCCCAATCTCATTCTGGATCTCAGAAAAAGCTTTTTTTCTCAAAGGAGAAATGCAGAGATGCTTTGCAGCTGGTGCCTTTCCCCTGTACATAGAGGTGGCACCGTGGTGGGATCCTTTCTTGCACAGGCAAGTGACCACTGTGTTCTAGTCTGGTCAAGGTCACAGCTTGGAGAACCAGGTACCTGCTACCTGAAATGAAACCCTGAATGAAAACTAAAAGATTTGGGTTTTGATACTGTGCCTTTCTGACAGTGACATCTTTTCAGGAGCAATTAAATGCTAAGCATTGGTCTGTTAAATTTAGTGGCAATTTCAGTTGTAGGCGGCATCAAGTCAAGGACAATTTCAGTTTCAGGGCAGCTTTTATTTCATGTTTTGAAACGGAGAGTGCTTTTTATTCAAGAGCAGCTTTTGTTTGAAATAATACAGCCTAGCTGTTTCTCTGTGGTCCTGATCCTGCACCTCAGAAAGGACCTCACTCACAGCCAGAATCCTTCCGATAATCGGGTATTTTCAGCAGGGAGACTGAAGTGCCCTGAGCACAGGCTGGAGCCTGCTGTGCATGTCTGTCTTAGTGTGGGGAGGCTTTTTAAGATCCAGGGGTTTCCTTCCTCTAAGGCCCCCAACCCACCTGTTGGCAAGACTCTCTGCGAGAAGAGTCACCTGCAGGATTCGACTTCAGATACAGACCCAGATCAGAGGTTTGCAAAGGCATTTGGTTCCGGCATGTCATTGCGTTCCCTGGGGGACTGGGTGTGTGTACCCACTCATTCCTGTCTGCATAGCCATACTTCATCTGTCTACAGGCAACAGCTTTCCTGAGTTGCCTTCCTTAAGACTCAGGTTTTATATTACCAGGTAAATTTCCTTTCAGTTTTATTTGCATGGAGCAAGAGTGACATTCTGTGGCCAGTTAGATTTATGGCAGCATTTCTCACTCTTCTTCCCCTCCCACAAATACCTCAGGGTATAAACCACACTCTGATGGCCTTTTGTTTTGTTTGTAGCTTCTATCACAGTTCGTGAGAAATAAATATAGAGGTATTCTCAAACACATTTCTGTGGCATGTAATCCTTAGGGACTGCTTTACCATGAATTCCCAACAAATTCAGACATCTATGTACTGATTACTATTTTATGAGAGCAATGCCTGATTATAATGAAAGTAACCAGAAGCATGAAGAGACTGTGACATGTTCCTCGGGCTCCACTCTAGCTGGCTCAGCCTGTTGTACTTGGAAGGGATGAGGAAACCATGTTCCAAAACCCCATAAAAAAATAAAGCGGAGTGCTGTTTAAAACAAAGCAGTGGGCTTTTTAGGCACTTATGTGCACTGGATAATACACCAATGACACTAAATTGAACTCATTTAGCTGTAAACATGATATTACATTTGACAGCTTCCAGTGGTAAAATACCAGACCGTTCATGCTGAGGAGAAAAGAAACAATATGGAAGGAACAAAACTCATCAAAAAAGAAGCCACAAAAGGGCCAACAGGGGAAAAAAATAACCAACAAAACCCCAGCATTTTTCAGTGGTTACAGTCATAACTCAGCACAGGCACGCATAGTACCAAAAGCAACCTGCCCAGTTTAAACAGCGGAGAGCAGGCGCTGGAGTTTATGTTGTTCCCCTGTTTATTAAAAACGGATGGGAGCACTTGACAGAAAAATCAAACTTCTGGTCATGGCTCATTAATCTCTGTTGTATCTGTCAGATATGTGTGTCTAGAGTTTCAACAAGGCTCTAGAATCAAGATTACTGCTGAGCTCTGTTATTTTCTCTAATTTTGAATGAGGGGAAATGCTGCCAATCACCCTAGGCAAGAGGCGAGTGCAGGGCCACGGCTGCAACCCTTCGCAGCCGGCATGTCCCTGCCCAGTGGTTTGGATCTGATTTCAGAGGCAGCAACCCCTCTTTCTCCTCCTCACCACAGCCAGTTTTGGCTGGGTGCATCCTCTCCCTTTCCCCTGAAAACCAGACTCATTGCTCACCACCAATGAACATGCCTGTCAATGCTAAGGTGATGACGAGGTTGATCTGAGGAAGTGGTGGGTGCTCCTTCATCGCTGAATTCTGCTCTCATACACAAAAGTGTTAATTGCATTAATCCACTGAAGACAGTGGAGCTCCTCCTGTGTAAAACCAGGGTAAGTGATGGGCTCAGCAGGCCTAGAGTGGGCTCAGCAGGCCTGAGATGAATATGGTATGAAACAATTAGCTGCAGATGGTATAGGAATCTCGTTTTCTGGAAATACAGATTTTGCCTGGAGATCTTTCTATATATATTGGATTTGTCAAACTGATAATGACTTGAACATTTGGAGAGAGAGGATAACCCACCGCAGGGCCAGATGCAGCTGTGATGGGGAGGATGGAGGATGCATATTAGCCTCAAAATGTGTCTGTCTCTCCATCACATTTCTATGCCATTCTATAGCGGTGGGAGGATGGATGAGGCCCTGAGTAGAGCAGGGCAGAGGAGCTCACCCGCTGCCTCCCCTTATGCCATTACTTTCCTTACTTGCTTTGGACATTGCTCATTTCTTCACTTATTCTTTTCTTTCCCCTTTCTTCCTTTTTAAATTGTCAGTGATGCTGTTTCCAGAGACAGAAAAACTGATGGGCACTTAGAGGATGAGGCACAAGATTTAGCTGTTGCTTCGCTTAAGTGCAAAACACAGGCAGTTGTGAGAGGAGGTTTCCAGCTCTGTCAGTCAGAGGACAGGCTGGGGATTCCTTTCAATCCTGATACCACAAGCACAGTTCTTCAGGCGGGAACAGTGGACTCACACAACACAAATATAGACACAGGCAGAAAAATAGCAAAGAAAATATGATGTTTTATGACTGCAGGTACATCACAAGCAGGCAGCCTGACCCTCACTGCTCACCAACTGCAAACGGCAGGAGCAAGACTGTGTAAAAGCCGTGCTTGCCAGCTCCCTTCTCAATGAAACACATGGAGGTTCCCTCCAGGGGATGTCTCTCCTGCCTGCCAAAGTCTGCCCTCAAGATCAGCCCTGCCTGCTGCGCCAGCTGCAGGATTGCAGGCACGGCTGCCGCATGGTGTTTCATATCATATGGAAAGCCATATTCCTCGGGATGTTCAGACATGCCAGAGAGCCTGTCTGCATGGCAGTCAATTGGACTGTGAGTGGGCAGTAGGCAAATGGCAAAGAGCAGCACTTACCCTCCTCTGTGCTGCAGCTTGCCATTTCTGAGAAGCACAGGCATAGATAACCCTGTGCTTCAGCCTTAGCAGAGCTTGCCCATGCAGAACATTTCCCAAGACCATTTTGAACCCCAGATTTATAAAGCTAGCCCTATTAAGAAACAGAATGTTTTACTAGATCTTAACAAACAGGGTGACTCCAGTTGCCTGCTAATCTGCCTGCAATGTGGTGGACCCTTCTAATCCCAAGAGTAAATTTCCATTGTTTTAATGTTAGCTCCTATCACTTAAAATATTTTTCCAGTGGGTTTTTAGGAATCTGTGTTATTGGACCAAGGAATCTGGGCTTCCTGATCTGTTTATTCTAACAGACATGAGTGGCTACACTAGTTAGTATAACTTGCTGCTGCTCAGAGAAGACTGTGTGTATCTCTCCCTCTCTCTCTCTTTCTCTCTCTCTCTCTCTCTCTATATATATATATATTTGCAGCATTTCTGAAGCTTCTCTGTATTTAACAGTTAATTTTTTTCAATAAAGCATAAATGACGTAGGAGCCATTTTCAACAGCCACATCAGCACTTAAGCCTGGATCCTTTAAGCTACTCAAGTACTCAGATATATATACCTCGGTGGAAGTGTTTCAGACACCTCAGCGGGTTAGATGAGTAGCTTCCACTGAAATCTGCCCCCAGTTCCAGCTTCCTCTCAGTTGCTTAAAGGAAACAAAGTTCTTTTGGGATTTAGACACTGAGATGACAGGTACCTAAAATACGCAATAGCTGGATGACGTGCATAAGGTAAAGAAGGGCGTTTGAACACTGTAGGATGTAGGATCATCTTTAGCTGAGGGGTAGCACAGGAAAAGGCCACGTGGCTCTCCTAGGTATCTCCTGGTCATCAATAGCCCTAGAGTAAAATTGTCAGGCAGTAAATGCTGACAGGTATCTTGTTACATGCCTGGGTATGCGAAATTTCTTGTGCAGATACAGAAGGCATGGCACAGGGAAAATCTCCTTGCTAGCCAGCTTACTGGGAGCCAAGTCATAGTAGTGAGCCTCTCTATTCAGAGCAGTGCAGGTCAGCTCAGGTGTAACTGAGAGAAGAGACCCACACATCAATCTGGCAGAAATAAGGGTTTGTTTCATTGAAACAGTGGAGGCGTTTTTAATGGCAACCTGTCAGGAAGCTGAGCTGTATTCTTCAAAAAGCGGATGCAACTGCTGTCAGGTAGGCAATAGCTGAGTGAGCTTGCTGGGCTGTACTGCTTCCTGACTTTGTGCATTGGTCAAACAAAGTCACTAACTATGAACCCAGGATTTGTTATGTTCTTCCATCCTTTTGAGTGCTAGTTGTTTTTCTAGGAGACATAAAGAAACCTGAGGTAACAGATGTGCTCCAACTCTCCTCCTATCTCCAGGATATAGATGATACAGGAGTCCTTAGTGTCCTTTACTGCATGGTGTGGCAGCAGCACTCCTTTTATTCTCAAAAAGACTTTGTGTCTCGTTGGAGAGAATCACGGAACCATAGAAGGATTTGGTTGCAAAGGACCTTAAAAGGTCATCTAGTTCAACCCCCTGCAATGAGAAGTCAGAAGGTTCCCTTGGGTGATGTAATTTGATACTACTGTGTATCAAGAATAACATTTTTAAGCAGTCACCATGTCCTTGCCTTCACAGTTTCCTTTCTGCTCTCTACTGCTGGTAATATTTTTGCATGCATCTGTTATTTGAACAAAATAAAATGTTTTCAAGTGAGTAAGTATATAAAATCAAGTTACTTGTAGTTTGCTGGGAAGGCAATTACAAATGTTTTTATGCTTAGCAAAATATAGCTGAAGATGTTATTTGCTTTGAACTGCAAAACCAGAAAGTGCAAACCCTTTTGTTACTTGAGACAATGTGTCACTAAATAAAGAATCTTTTTATGAAGGGAAAGCTAAAAACCTAACGATATTATATTCAGTTACTCTGAAACTGCAACCTTCCCCTTTGCATCTCTGTTTCTACCATCAGCCATAAAAAGCCCTTCTTCTTACCACAGAATATATCAACTGCAGGTCTCCAGTTAACTCATGTGTGAAATGTGCTTGATACCAAATGAATGGATGATCATAAAAACAGCGTTCCTTTTTCCTGGAAACAAAAAGCAGTGGTGATACATATTGCTTCTGTTTTCAGCCAAAGACTATAGTACCAGATGGCTGACACAACCATAACAGCTAGCTGCATCTGCATTAAAAAGTTTGAAGGGTGTGATCTAATCTTTAAAAAATGCCAGATAACTTCTGCCTCTTTAAATCACGCTACTGCTCACACCATCCTAGGACTGCTCAAACATGCCTTAGTCATGTTCATTAAGCATCATTAGACTGAACAAAAGGCTAGTCAAGTCAGCGGTCATCTTTTGGGATATGATTCAAGACCCACTGAAGGCAAGGGAAGATGTCTCACTGATTTTTGTGGCCTTGAAGTAGGAGCCTAGTGGTTATTCCTCCTTGTCCACATTGATTATGGCTGCAGATGAAACTTATATCAGTTAAGGTTCTTTTCCTTTCCAACTTGTTTCTTTGTATAAAATGACTTGGCTTTTCAAACTCAAATGTACTTTTTTTCATAAAAGCAAGACGTTTGGGTAACAATGTTTGTAATCTGAATACTGATCAGCCAGAGAATAAATATATATTTTTGCTCTATATGATTATGAGGTACCTGAAACAATAACTTGTAGGGAGGCCCTGGGCTTAGCTACAGGTACTTGCATTGCAACTATCAGGTACCATTTCAAATGACCTTTATTTCAATATCTTTCATAATCAGCTAGAAATTAAAGTCATACACTGTTGGACAGGAGAGTTATTGGCAATAGCTTTTTATTTTGTAAACAGCAAGGCCAAAATGTGTGGAAGATGGACTAGACATACAAAGCCATGTTCTTTTTTTCCAGAGACTGTGCCAGGCTACCAAACAAGGTTCTGAGTGCTAGCTCTTGGGTTGGTTTTTCTTTTCTTCCCTCTCCCATTTTCTTTCCTGTACTGGTAGCAGCATACCTTAAAATTCCACAATTTCCCACCCTAATCTTTGCTGTATTGTCAGACACTCAATGAGAAGAGTTTCACAATTGCTTAGTGTTTCACAGTGTTAAAATGTCATAGCCATTCAAGTATTTTTTCATGTGAGAACATCTACAAAACTTCGTGACTCACACTACCAGGAGAGAGAAAGAGAACAGACTTGCAATACATTATGTCATTTCTCAAATGTTGGCTATCTTAATGGGGTCGGCACTGACATTTGTCTTGAAAGCCATCCAGTAATAGAGGGAAGTTCTCACACAGTCTTCCTCACAGATGGTGAGACCTGCCATCAGTTTTATGGCTCAGCAGTGAATGGCTCTGCAGCTCTACGGGCATACCTGCTGGAAGGCTGCCCGAGTGATACAGACAGCACGTATGGCAAAAAACCTCAGCGCCGCTGGTGGCTTCCTTTGTTTAATCTTCCTCCAGCAAACAAAAAGTGACGTGACTTCAAAACAATGGGAAGGAGGGAGAAAAATAAGGGGAGAGGGTGCTACTGAAAGATTTAGTTAAAGTCTATTCTTCTCTGGTATTTCTCAGCGTAGGGGTCAATGGTTTAAGTACAACAGGCTTGATTCACTGCCTGGATGAAGCAGATGGGGCAGATCGCCAGGCAGAGGCTTCCAAATAAAAGCTGTGGAAGGCAGCTTTAACTTCCTTGCAGACCAAAGGGCCACTGTAACAGTGAGAAAATGGGACCTGACCTAACTCAGCCTTCACTTCCATCTGCTCTGGAGAATCCTTTGTACAGCAGTTTGGCTCAGAAGGACCACCTGAACTATCCCTTTCCTACTCTACCAGCATCCCGACGATACAGTAGAGAAATTGACAGACAATCTGCACAGGGGAATACAGTGATTGCCTAAGACAATCAGCCCCAGTGTGTTGATTTATATTCTCACCTGGTGCCCACATTTTACTGCAAGAAAAGGTGCTGCACCAGCAACTCACAAAAGGTCCTCCCACCTGAAAGAAGAGACAGTCTAAGTATGAAACTAGAGACAGCACCGAGAACATGGACACTTGGAGAGAAACACAAAGTAAGAGAGAGCTGACATTGTTCAGCATCATGACCAGCAGCCTGACTGTTGCTATATGTGTTGCAGGCCTTGAGATGCTTTTAAAGCAGGGAATGAGGTAAGTTTACAGACATCTGCTGGGAGTTCTTCCCGAGAGAAAGATGAGCAAACGGGTGAAAGTACTTATTTGGAAGTGCAATAAGTGGGTAATAACTGTGGTTTCATGGGACAAGGATGCAAAATTCAAAACAATACTAGGCAGTGGAAACTGGAAACAAGCGGTTTATATCAGGAACCAAGATGGAAACCAGAAGAGAGAAGCAAAAACATAAAGTCAATATGAAGTCTAGAAGAATTATTTTTTCAGTAGAAGCCAAAATATAGTTTTGTGGCACTCAGCTTTCCATGATTTGGCTATGATGCTTATAGCCATTATCCAAGACTCCTTTCCCGTCTCAAACCTGGAGTAGACCCTAAGAAATCCCTCAGTGACCTGACAGAAGAATACCTGGAATTGACACACACAGACAGCTACTTCTTGTTGAAGTTTTTATCATTGGTGGTCTGAGCATCACTGTCAGTATACAGAGGAGTCTCCATTTTATACCATTTCTAGATTTTTAGAGACCCTGACTTTGAGCTACTAGCACTCATGTTGCTTCCCAAGCTTTTGCAAAGCTTGAGTTATGACTGTGCATAGTGATACGCATCTCTGATGAAAGGGTATTGTACAGATTCCTATCCCATGTATGGAAATGTGTGGATAAATTTTTCCATGTCTCTTTGGGCTCATATTATTAGCAGATAGTCTGAAAGACAAATAGACAAAAACAAATCATTCAACATATTGTATGTCCAGAATATTCTACTGTCAGTAAAGTAATGCATATTCCTATAATATTTTCTTTATTCACTGATTCATAATTTTTTTCAGTTTTTTCACACCAGCTCAATTATGCTCTGCTTGTTTCTCAAGTCTCTGAACAAGCACAGCATAATTGGCTTTCATATGTCCAATATCAACCACTGCCTTTTCTTTTAGCCACAAAGTTTCCTAGACACCAAAACAAAACATTCTTCAGTACATGCTCAAGAGCTTTGCTCTCATACATCACTAGCTGGGCATTTAGTTCCCACATAGTTCAGTGCTCTACTAATCCTGAAGAAAACTACACTTGCCCAGCTCCAAAAGGATTTTAATTTGGAATTCCTGTTTTCCATGGGAGTTATGTATGGACCAGGCTACAGATATTCAGCCATAATGTAGGAAAAATGTGCAAACTACATCTACAGGAGAAGAGAACAATGATGGAGGAGTTTCATTCCATGGTTCTGGGACAACAGGAATACTGGATTTAGGTAAAGTCATCATTTCTGCCTTCTATCCTGTCCCTGCATCTTATCATCAGCATTTAATTCTTCAATTACCCCTATATTGCAGTTATGAAACCTTGACTATTTTGACTTCAATGGATTTTGAAGAACTGGGTCAGAATGCATGTATGACAGATAATAAGCCTTAACTATAAAAGCAATAAAAATGCAGAAGGTGCTATCTATGTAAGATAGTCCCATTAACATATCACACTAGAAATCTTAATTTTGGAATTTCCTGAGGTAATTTTAACTATGCAATCTCCACATTACATTACAAGTCCTCCTTGTATAACACCCAGGGTGGCACAGCAAGTGTAGCAGGAACTGAAACGTGGGTTTCTGAGCTTAGTGACTTTAACCTCTGCTGCCTGAGCTTAAAGATGGCAGTCAGGAGAGACACAGAGTGCCAGCGTGGGTTACAGTAGCATATTCTTTAGTTTTCTGCTACTCGCACCCTTGTTTTCACAGCAAAAAAAGGAAGATCAACAGGCCTGAAGGAAATTGGATGGAAGTGTTCCTGGACTCAAAATAAAATAGTAAGATTTATTTTGAGTATTAAGACACATATGCATATATGGGGGTTGGGAGTGAGGAAAAGAAAAATACTCAGCATGGGTGTTAAGGAGAGAAAAACAGTGTCTGCTTTGACAGTTAGTATTTGGTGCCCTCTTCTGCACTCATCCGTATTTCTGAAGTTCTTTAGAATGAGGAGAAGAGCATCTGTCTGTCGTCCATTTCTACATAGCAGTGCTTTGCTGTGAGGGGCAGCAGGTCATCCTAGCAGATGTCAGCCATCGTGGTGATGGGAAAAGTAGAATTTTTTTTAGGTGAGAGGAATGAGTGTGTTAATAGAGAATAAAAGGCTGTGAATAGAAATTAAAAAATATTTAACTGAGATTTCAGTTATGACATCTAAATTATTATATTAATAAAAGTAGGTTGTATTTTGATTGTGACTGAAAAAGAAGCATACCATGTATATACGGTATATAATCAGTTTAATCATATGCTGATCCCAGGACAATCTCATCCCAACATTTTATGAAATTACAAATAATATATAGCACACACAATTCTTCATAGTAATTTAAATGTCACTTTGCTAAATGAACTTGAAGACAGATTTGCACTTATTGAATGCAGAACAATTTCAATATTAATTTCTATTTTTTCCATTACTGAAAGATAATTTTATGCTAGAATTTCAAATACTTAAAACCAAAAGGTTCACTAATTCTGGTCTCAGCTTTTGAGTTTCAGTTTGAGTTTCAAGTTCAATTGGAAAGTTTCCTACCTACCTTCTTCTGTCTACCTTGAACTTCATTTTATCCGTAGATGCACAAAGCATTGCAAACATCTTACAGCAGTTCTCTACCCGTCTGCCACAGCCCGGGCAGCTCTTGTTTCCTGCAAGATTATTCATTTATTTTGAAAAGGAACGATATGGAGGTTATAATTGTGCCAGCTCACAGCTCCTCCACTGAGAACTGAAGAGAGCAGTATCTAAATCATAGATGTTGTTATGAAAATGACAAGCCTCAGGTTCCTGAACCACAGTCCACCTGAGCCCCTGACCCCGGGCAAGGTCTCTCAGAAACATCATCTGAGCAAGACATAGAAGACTGAGGTCTGGTTTTACCCTTCCAATGTAAGGTATGTTTCTGTTCCTGTTTATTGCTGGTTGACTTCATGAGAAGAAATCCATTTGACATTTTAAGATTTTCTTTCTTGGATACATAGGTTTGAGCAGCTGCTGCTAACCTCCCCTACAGTTTTGAAGCCAGTTTGTTTTCAGTCAAGTTAAACCTTAGAGCCAAAACTGTCAAACTTGGGTGACTAAATTCCACAGAGAGACAGGAAAGCAATTGGCCAGATTTTTGAGGATGGAAAACATTCTGAGTTTGGATCAACTTAGCACCTCCAAAAGTCAGGCCATTCATTTAAATAATCTAAAATGGATTTTGATTCCCAAACATAGATATTTTATTTGGAATATCTGGCTAATATTTTCAATTTTCCTCAACAGCGAAATGCCATTCTCAGTAACCTGTCCTGAAAACTGTTACCTTCCTTCTTATTTTCTAACTTTGGAGTAGAGAAGATACATCTTTAGTGTAATGACTAAGTTTTATACATACATAAGAGGATAGATAGAATGGGGTATATCACAGAAAAAGGCTCAGGAAAATATGCAGACAACCACTCTGAGCAGGCACACGACCTCAAAAGCAGGGGCAGACACAGTGCACCCAGGCAAGCTCATCCTGAATCTGACATGTTATCGTCACTAAGCAGATCTGAGCAATATAAGGAAACCTTGCTATGCTAGATCTGCATCTTATTGTGCAGGAGTGCAAATCCCAAATACAAGAACATCTCTGCAAAGCTAACTTTAGCCTAAATGTTGCCCAAGTTTAACCAGGATCCCAGCTTCAGCGTGGTGAAGCCTGTGGCACTAACTGGCTGGCCCACTAATGGATGCAGTCTAACAATTGATCTCCCTGTAGCAGGGACATATGTTTGCTCCATGGGAAAACTTCAAGGGTATACAGTCCTTCAGTGCTTTCTGCTCATCTAAAGAGGTCAGCCTTTTCTTATAAACAATTAACTGGGGATGTTTTGTTTTGTTTTGTTTTGCAGCTTGCTCCAGTAAAGAAATCCATAGGATGCCCATCCACAACTGTTAGTATTACATACAAGCATAGAGTGGACAAAACAAACTCTTGTGTTATTTCACAGTGTGGTTGCTTTCATGCAAACAGAGCTTATACAAACAGAGTAATTCAAGCACGGATAATTCATGTTAACTCTTCACTGAAGACACATCCATCAGTGGTGCATAGGAAGTGACTTTACCCTTGCTTTGTTTTCACTTAGGTTGCTAATTAAGAGAAGTTAATCTAAACAAGCTTGAACTGGATTCAAAGTGTCAGGGATTTTTTTCTAGTTTACATAGATCAAATAAAACTAATTGATGTAAACTTTCGGAACTTTTCTACTGAGGACAAGATCCCATGTAGTAGAAAATATGAGCACAGAATGCAAAAATAGATTCCAGAGCTTACCGCACCTTTTTTTTGTGATGTCTTATACTTTTATGTCATATGACCATCTGCACCTAAGTGGAGCTGGCCATTCAACAAATGGACTAGTCAGGTCACTGAAATATGGAGCTGCCCTTTGCTTGTATTTGGATAACTCTGATGGATATAACATTGCTGAACATTATTCAGAAATGACATCAAACATTTTGTCTCTGTACACCAAAAATAGCGGCAGTCTAGACTGAGAGGAGGCTTTCAGCATTCTTATTTTCTACTCAACTTTGCAAAAAAAAATCTTTTTGAATTAATTATTAAATTAAGGTATTTAAAAATAATAAACCAAAGCTCCACTTAAATCTCAAACAAGGATGAAGTACCTGTGGAAAGAGGAAGGACATTTTCCTCCTTTTGCCATGGTACCTACAGTTTTTGAAGGTGATTAGCTATTGAATGCTCTAATATTAAAAGGATTTTTTAAAGGCATTTTATTGTGAGAATTCCTGATTTAAAGAGGTGCTTCAGGAAGTAATCAGCTGTTTTACTATCCTGTTGAGATAGCTATCTCTGACACTGTAAGCTCAAGTAGTATTCATATCAATGTAAGCAATGTTATGGCACACAATCTCAGATTAAACTGTGTGGAAAGTAGCTTCTAACATTGCATCATCTACATAGTAAAAATATATGCCATTAACAGAATGTACTTACAAAGACAACAAACAAATATCATGGGTAGGCTGCTTAGGAGAAACAGGCTTCATCACTATGTCATCATCATATTCCTCTAATCTAACAAAACAAAAATAATTTTGATGAGTCAGTTAAGAACATGATTTCAGAATAAAACCACCTGGGTTTTCTTTTTCAATGTCAGTCTGTGCGCATCAGATCAACTTCCTTGGCATTTAAACTGCTTGCCTCGTGTCACACTGCATCAGCCAAAACAGGCAGAGGGACTTGTGCTAGAAGTCTCTTCTTTAAAAGGCAGAAGCCTTGAAGGAGATAAATTTCAGAGGAGTTACCCTGATTTTGGAAACCATTCCCTGTACCAACTGGTCTATCTAGGCTATTTTCATTTGAGTCTGTCCTTATAGACTTCAGAAGCTGGTTGTTCTACTAGACGTGACAACAAGGCTCTGAAAAACCTCCTTTTTAATTCGAAGCATCACCTAGTACACTCAGAATCTAAAAGCTAGAGAAATATTCTCAGCCCAAATCTCATGAGGAAAACACTCTGACCTGCTACCTAAGGTGACTCAGCATTGATCAAAAAACATAGGTACCTGAGGAGAAACAGCTTAATTGATCTAATTCTAAATCTATAGTATTCTGCTTACATATATGGATAAAAGGATTGAGCCCAAGATTAAAAGTGTGTGGTAGCTGCACACTGAGAAATTAGCTTGGATCTCATCTGAATAGGGTGAGCTCTGGAAATGTGTGTTGCCACACAGCTCCCCACAGCTCAGGGCAAATGTCACCTAATTTAATGTTAACCACCTCAGCTCTTCAAGGGAGACTCTCATCTCCTTCTAAGCCCAGGCCACCCAGCCTGCAGCATCTGGAAAATATCTCCAAGCAGAGGCAATACCTGTGCACAGGGACCTCAGTGTCATCGTGAATCTTAAAATCAGTAGAGGTTTTCTCCTAAATGTCCTGAAGCCAGGGCATAGAAATCAGATTCCTTGGCCTATGCCTATGTGAATCTTGGTACTCTCTTACTGATCCAATCTCTAGGGTTATATGCTCCTAAGTTTAAGAGTGTCAGGCAAAGTTCAAAGTGTTCTCAAAGTTCTATATTGTAAAATTAGAGTTAGAATAATTTAGAATAGTTGGAATAGTTACAAGCACAGCTTTGGTCTGTACCATATAGGACTTTGCCAGCCATAGTTCAAGAATTAGTACAGCCCTGGCACCACTTCCAACAGGTGGTGTGGGTGTGGATGCCCTTTGCTGAAGGGTAAGACTTTATTAGTGCAATTGCAAGCCACTCTGTGACAGCTGGCCTTAGTGCCAGAACAGGGCCCCAGAATGCTTTGCTTACCACCAAACATAGTTTAAACACTTGCCAGCTGAAGACATACTTGCCCCCTTCACAAACTCAGGACCAGATGTGAGGCATTCTCCAAAGGTTTGGAGACACTGAGAGAGTGGATAAGGAATTGGATCCCTTCATTCACCCTCAGAACTCTAAGGCAGTCTCTGACACCTGTGAAGAGCAATACCTTGTCATGTGTGCTGCTGCTAGCCTGAGTTACATTTGTTGATGAGGCAAGTGAGGCAAGTATTGCTTTTCATGGCTATCAGAAATGGAAATGGAAGCACCACAAAGCACGGGTTTGCTACTGTTATAGGCAATATACATCTTCCCACCTAGGTGTTCATTTCCATAGTTATGATTTTCAGATGAAAGGGTATGTCCTGCTGCAGTCTTAACTTCCAGTAAACAGAGATATGGTTTTTAATAAATGCATACTGTGGCCCATAGAAAGTACAAATCATGTTCCTTGTACTATGCAATAAACCTTCTGGATACCTTTTATTTAATTAATCTATGCATAGTGAGATTTTTATTTTAACATCAAGTCACTCCTTAACTATTAGAGCTCACTCCCTGGAGAGAAATGTCCCCAATTATCATAATTATCATATAGTTCAGCTCCTGCAAATTTTATATTATGCATTTAACTTCTGGCATCATAAAATGTGAAGTGCAAAGTACACATGATGTACTTTCCTTCATAACTTAACAGTAGCATTACCTACTTCCTAGATCTGTATACTTTTTGTACTTTTGACATGGAATTACATTAACATTAGCCATTCTTCTCTCTTGCTAAAGTAAGAGAAAGCATTTCTTAGCTTCAAAACTACTTGTTATAAACCATTCCTCCATTATAGCAACCATTCCAAAACTGTATACTCAATTTTTAGAAAGATTCCTGGACAAATATCTGAAATCATCATAATGGGCTAGTTTGTAAATTTTCTTTTGGAGATTACATGTATAAAAATTTCTCAAACAAGTCTCCTGTCTATAGAGACATTCGTTCAACTTGTCTGACTTTCTCATCACTTATCTTTAAGATGTAGGAGCTGTCTCTGTTACAATGGCACTGACATACCAGGACTACTCCCAGCAACAGTGATGTATTAAATGCTTTCCAAGGAAGAATGCTTTCTCTGCAGTGGTAGCCTATGTACCCCATAAGTTATCCCAGAAATTCACTATGTGAATATACTTATTCTTCTGGGGATTCTTCAGAAGTTTTTCTAGATATTTACTTGAGGAAAGATCAGGATAGACCATAGTTGGAAATTTTAAGATAATCTTGCCATTTGAAATGTTGAGTTGCATTTTTTAACTAAAACCAAGTCATCTGTATTTGGTACTTTTTATATTAGATGTTTTGAACCCTTGATTAAGCAACCTAAGGATGTATTTAAGAATTTTTTCCTGTGCATTTAAGAATAAGCGCTTTTATTTTCAGTCTTGTTTATTTTGGTATTTTGGACACATACTGTAGCTTCCTTTCTGCCACAGCGTTCTGTCCCATCACCATCATCCATTTATTTTTACTTCTAAATGAACATTTGGAATTGTCACTTAAGAGAAAGCATATTTTGTCAACGTCCTTCTCTGTTCTACTTTACTCAGTTCTGTTTATTTTCTTTCCATATCTTCACTTCCATTTCTTTAAATATTGACTTAGAAATTCTTTAAATCTTAACTAAGAAAAAAGACAGACTTCTTTTTTGGTTTGCGTTAGAATTACTCATAATGTAATATATATGCCCATGCAATAAAATAAATTTTAAAAAACAGATTTTGTTCTAAATCAAGAAAAGCTACCACAAATAGAACCATAACAGCTTGGTAGCAGACAGTGAGACTATTCCTGTGGCATAAAGGTTTCTAGATTTTTCCAAAGACAAGTAAAACAATGAGACGGTGGTGTGAAAAGGAAGAATCTTCAGACATGGATTATGGAAGAAGCCTTAAGAATGTAGATTCACTTGGAGCTACTAAAAATATTATCATATGCCAACAGCAATGTTTTTATAGATTAAAATCAAAAGGACAACTGGCATTCTAAGGAAAAGTTATTTTGAAAAAATGAACCATCTCATTATAAAATTAGTTTTGATTCTTTGAAAACATTTGGCTTCCATCTGCTACAAATTATAAAGCAAACACAGAATAGGTACAAAAGAGAGAATATCAGTTACTCATTTTATTATTTTCTTTGATTTATGGATATGATCTTGTTTTAGCATAAACAAACACGACATATTTTGGTTTAAGGAGCATATTTTTAAGCAAAAAGAAGATATTTCCCTGCCCACTCCCTTTTACAGCTCCTCTTTTGGGTCAGCTTGTTCAGACATCTTCAACAGGGTTTAAAAAGGCTGCAAGCTGCATGTACATAACTTAATATTGTAACTCAACTATTTATTGGCCAGCACCCGTAAAAGGTAGGTAGGATTTAATGTTTAATCACTAGTGTGCTTGCCATCCTGACAAAGCACCTGATGACTCTGCTAGCAAGGCAGGCATCAGACACAGGGGAAAGGGCCAGTCTCCAGGGCTCCTGAGGATGGTCCCTCAGCATGGCAGAGCTGCCATCTTCTACCTCAAGCTGAAAGTCCCAGGCCTGAAAAAATTCCATTAATTGATCATGGAAATTCTTAGGAGCTGGTTTTGAAATTCCTTCTTGTGGTGCATGGCATTGAATAGTGTGCCATTGATGGCAACAGCTTTGTTCACCAGATAAAAAGTTCTTTAGAGACATATGGCAGCACACTCACCTTGGCTCAGTTCTAAAATGAATTTTAAAATGCTATTTACATTCTATTTTCATATAATCTTCCCCTCTACATTCTACTGACCTTGACTTCTGATACCATGTTCCTGACCAGTAACAGCACTGCCACTACTCAGTGATAGTGATAAGCTGTTGTATGTATTCGATCAGCTAAAACACACCATCATCTAAAATTAAACCTTAACTGAGAGATTAAGTGAATATTGCATAGAAGGTTTGAGAATTTGTGAAAGTCTCCTAATATTTGAAAGGAGAAGACTAATTCAGATATGTTGATTTATTTTGCTAGATTTGTTATAATACTGGAATAAAGATGCAAAACATTTATCATCTAATTTCCAGCATGAACATGAGAAGACAAAAATTTGATTTTTCTCAAGAATTTCAAACTATTCAAATTTTGTACATCAAATATTTGCATTAATTTGAGAAAAAATATGAAGACCAACATCTGTTTGCAAACATTCTCAAAATAATTAGAAGGTGCTTAACAATCATATGCCCTTAGAGTGCAAAAACCTCTTTCAATAAACCTAAATAAGAAATTTAAAGTAATAATTAAACTATGTATCATTTGTAGAAAATTTAAAACAGAAAAAGGCAAAGCAAATTTTGTTTCCCCAAGCCTGTTCATTGCAACAGCAATTATTTGCAGGCTCCAATAAGGTGTTTAAAATGTGATCTGAGCACTGTCCTGAATGTACTTTACCAAATAATTCCACATTTAATTTCATGCAACAAAAGAGTTACATATAGTTGACTCATCTCCCCTTTTATTTTTAGTGTTTGAAACTGTATTTTTTACTTTGAATAATATCACATTTTCCCTGACAACTTCACTCTGAAATAGACTTTTTTCTGAAGGCTTCTTGCATTTAAAAAACTATATTTGCTCAGAACCTCTATATTCCAACAGAAACTCTTACTGAAATTCCAGTTTGATTAACTTTTTTTAATGCATTCAGGAGAGTGGAAAACTAGCAGTCATATCCCAGGGGACAGGGAAGTCCTTTCCCAAGAGATATTTAACAAGCTTATTCATTTTGCTGTGCTTTTAAAAATTTATTTTTTAAGTAAACAGAAATAATGTCATCTGATTAAATCATATTGTATCTATAAGTACAGATTGACCTTTCCATGTAACTTTATAAATGACTGAGAAGGCTTGGCCAAAGAGACAAAATGTCTGGCATCTTTAAAATATGCTGGAGCCTACTTACCTCCGCAAGGTTCAGGATAATTCGCTGCCAGCCAACCATGTCCGGCTGGATTGTGGCAGCACATTATAAATGACACATGACTTATGTCATCAATACGTAAATAAATCAGTCAGCTTGTGACACAGAAGTTGGAGTTTCCTTCTCGTTTCCCCCTCAAAATCTGCAAACTTTCTCTCCTCTGTTTCACCCCCCATTTAGAAACAGAGCTATCATAATACAAGAAATACAGTTGCTTGCTGCAGATGTTCAGATTTAGGCTGACATGCAGTATTAGATTCTCACATGTAAGGAGGTGATGATTCAGACAGTTTCTACTGATACTTATAATAATCTCAATTATGTGTGCAATTTCATGAATGAGCTCCAGACTGTATCATTTACCCTTTTAAGTGCTTTTTTTGATGGTTGAAGATGGCAGAGCAAGAGTTGGAACTTGGCTCAAAGTGGTCAGTATCTGACAGGTTCTTCAGGCAAGCATAAAACATCTGTAAGTAAAACTACTTTCCAGGTGACAGATTAGTTCTCCAAGAGCAGAGCACTATTTCTGCATTTAGTTACCTCTTGCATTGATGTGTGAATGCTAAAGAAGCTTTCCATGCTTACTTCCCTCTCCAGCCATAGCCACACAAGATTATTGTGGATTAAGATCTTGTGCAGCAGAACAACTTCCAGGTGTCATGTTGACTGGGTTTTCAGTACTGGCACCCACAGAGTAGACTGTAGGTAGTGCCTTGTGGCTGCAGTAAGAGAGAAGCCAAAAATGATCAGTTCTTTACTCAGAACATCTGGGTAAGACATCTGCAATATGTTAGATAGGTGGTTTTGCTGGACACTTTATGGCCTTGACATGGATTCAATACAGGCACATGGTTTGCTTGTTTCTGTACAGTTTTACAGTAGACAACTGCTGTAAAAAAAAAAAATTGTTTTCTTTGTTATTTGAATATAATGGTCAGAGAGTAAGAGCAGTGATTGATGCTTTTTTTTTCCTAAATCCAGATCCAATTTGTCATTCTCTTTCCTTGTTATTTCTGGTAAAGATGCATTGTATGTATTTCTTTAGAGTTTTCTGTGGAAGCCCTGATGACTCAGAAGCTTCTGCTGCTACAGCTGTTTTAAAACCTAAATAATTTCATTCATAATTTCTTGTACTTCATTATTTCAGAGACCAGTTCAAAGCCTATTAAAGTAAAGTTAAAGCTTCCTTTTCAGCTCTGAATTGGATGGTAGTTTGGTTATTAGTTTCATTTTGAGGGGAGAAGAAATTTACTTCTGAATAACCACTTGGTCCTCTTTAGAACATCTCCAAGAAGCATGGGAAAGTGCAAGGTGCTGGATCTGCCACTTCCTGAACTCCAGAGACACTGAGAGGACCACTTCTATTCTCTTAACTTTTCAGCTCCCACCCAGTTCTCAGAAGGTGAATGCAATCTTCTGTTAGACTAGTGTGTGGCTAAGGTGACCACATCTTCCACAACCTGGTCTGCTCAGTAGGATTAATTTAGCATCTGGAACCACTGCACTCTATGAAACAGTGCTTGGTCATCAACCATCACGCACCTGCATGAATTTTAATCCAGTAGGAAAGACATGAGGCCACAGGAAGACACATGCCAGCCTCCAAACAAAAGAGAGGTTGCAGTGGGACAAAGATACAGATGGAGTTCATAACCTCCAGCAGTATCCATAAATGGTAGAATGGCCAATCCCTCAGGTTGTCCCAGGGGGGCATGCTCTGAGATGTATTTTCTGGTTATCTGGTGAGGCAGACAGGACTTACAGTGGCTTCTCCCTGCCTACAAATGAATCTTGGGAAGCATACACAATCTGAAAAACGACTGTTTTACCTATTTATTCTGAATATATGTTTGCATCCAGACCCTAAAAGAATCAATAATGAAAAGTTTATAAATCTGAACAGGTTCAGCAATGGAAATAGCAATATATTTCCTGTGTGATGAAGGGATAAAACTACTACTGCTCTGTGTCTAGATGAGGGAGATTATTTGTATTTCTAGCTCTATTTTGGGGTCTTCCAAGCACCTGTGCTATACAGGGAAGGAGGCCCTAATCAATGCTGATGTGAATTGATCGAGGTCACTTTGTCTCGAGGTCAGTCCTTAGGCCTCTTTTATTTAGAAGCATAGGCACAGCTTCTGGATATAATGTCAGCCCTGACTCAAAGATGCTGCTAGGATCAGCAATGACATTAGTCTAATCATACAGAGACAAAAAAGTCTGATGCAAACCCTAGTTTAAAGAACAGCTCCAAATGATTCTATTATTGAAATACTGAATCAGCAATAGCAACAGTGATAAACATATGGAGGCAAAGTTTATGGTAGACAAATGACAAAGACACATTACATAGTCTAAAAGCACTTGCCAACTAAGAATAGGCCTAGACACTGCATTTAGATCACTTTGGGCTGACTCTGGCATTCATGTGGGATAAAACTATCTTCAGATGCCTCCAAATTACATCCATATAAGTTCTCTTTCTTTCTGGGAACTGTTTGTAAATTCAGTGGGGTCTACCCAAGCACATAAATTATGGCAGAGCTGGAACATAATACTGCAGAAAAGAATGTTCCCCAAAATGCCTTGCAGTGCTCAATGATACCCATAAACTGTGGGGGAAAAAACCAAAACAACCAGCAACCCTTAGACTGTGAAGAAAAGATGAAACAGATGTGGGGCTGTGATCCAAAGTGCAGTGAAAATCTGAGTAACACCTTCTTTCATGGGGAAGGAAAGCTGTGGTAAGGAACAAAACAGGGGACACTGCTTTACAAGTAAAGATCTCTGGCTACTTTTGATTCACCTTTACTAATTCTATGCTCAATCCAAACCACTTTCCCTATAAAATGAAATATGATGCCTCTGTATTTGGTGTTGTCATATACATTTTCTTTATTTTTGTATTTTATAGTGTTGGAATAAAGATTCTTGAAATCTCTCTCCCTACAGACTTGACTGACAGCCCCCTAAGTGCTCTGCCTTTTATAGCGTAACATAATTGACAACCCTCAGGTAGCTGGCATATGCAGTCTATGAAATGAAGTGTGCTCGTTCCACATTTGAAGAAAAGTAGGTGCAATGAAATAGTTGCTATTATTAGCCTTTTAAAATAGAATTTATGTGTTTGCACTAAAGAAAGCATGACTTCTGGATATATCAGCCGCAAGCCTTTCAATAGTGATGAAGAAGATCAATGCAAAACAATTTCAGTGTCAAAAAGCACACACATGTCATAAAATATCTGGAAATTACTTAACTGGAACAGAGTTAAAATACTGCTGAATTGTCTGCATTTTTAACATGCATTTTGTTTTTTCAAACACATACTGATCAGCTTCTAAAACACAATGCTGTCTGTCAAGCCACTCTTCTCCAGTGCTCTCCCCAGCCAAAAACTCCAGTTTTTTGTTCAACGCTGGACCTGGGTGTTCCTAAACTTCCCTGGGTCTAAAGATAATCCAGAAAGGGCTCCTGGTTAGGCTCTGAGAAATGCTCTTGGCATGTGGATACTGTAACATCCTGAGATTCTGTCATGCAATCAGCCCCTGGATGAGCACTGTTGATTGCTGTCCCTTTTGGCACATGTGCCCCAGAACTTCAGCCAAAGTACTTACAGCTTAAGGAAAAAAGGCACAGGGGAAAGAGAACAGAAAACGCTTCATAAGAAGAGTAACTTCAGTTAAGAATTCCAAAACAAATCTACTCTTTTATTTGTTTAGGGAAAATGCAAAAATTTAGGTATATCTTCAGAAATGGATTTGGATTACAGCATCCTGCAAAGTTTGAACTCTCCTACAACTATTTCCTTTGTCTTCTGATAGATGGAGTTCCCCACCTCTGCTGCAGATTAGCTTCTTCTGTTGCAAGGCAGCAGATCCTGCTACATCCTTCATCAAGTTCTGACCTCTTCTCCTGCATGAGTTTCTCGCATACCTAAGATTAAGATACAGTCTTCAGCTCATTACTGATGAGACTTTTTCTCTGTATATCTACCCTGTCTTTATAACTCATCACAGTCTACAACTTCCTTGTGAGGGGACAAGGAGGTGCAGGCACTGATCTCCTCTCTGTGGTGCCCAGTGACAAGCTGGGAGGGAACAGCCTCAAATCGTGCCGGGGAGGGTTACATTGGATATTAGGAAAAAGGTTCTTGACACAGAGGGTGGTTGGGCACTGGGACAGGTTCCTCAGGGTAGTGGTCACAGCACCAAGCCTGTCTAAGTTCAAGAAACATTTGGACAACGCTCTCAGGCACATGGTGTGACTCTTGGGGATGGTCCTGTAGAGGACCAGGAGTTGGACTTGATGACCCTTGTGGGTCCCTTCCAGCTCAACATATTCTGTGATTCTGTAAGCACATGTCACTAGTAGAGTGAAGCCATCAGGCTCAATGGACCTTTGGGCTTTCCCAGATCCTTGCCAATTTTCAGTCTGCATCTATGAGGCCGTGAACTATAAATCTCCAGCACTGCCACCAGGATACCTGTTCCTAAAGCAACCAGTTTTCACACTACCCATACTAGTAACCTGAACTCATGCTATCTACAAACCCCATCTCTGATCACAAAAGAACACCCCAAATCTCACTTCAGGACTGTCTGCATGTAGGCTGATAACATAAGCAATCAGCAACTTTGGACCGAAGCTCAGCCTTAGGTTTGTGCTTAAGAATTTGCATATACTACAGATGTGCCCCTCAGGCTGTCCCCTGACCCATGCATGTGACAGGCTCAGCCTGGTTTCCTTATTTTGCTTTCAGTGATTTTTCACTTCAAAAACCTCAAGCCCCACACAGAAGCACCCTTTTTCCTTATGTCAGGCCATCCTCAAAGACAGCACTCCAAAGCTTTGAATAGTCCCAAATTATATGCTTACCCCTCATTATCTAAGTCTAAAAACAAAAGCAGGTAATATGCTGCAGGCAACAGTGCCCAGTTTTGTGATTGCACAGAGCATGAATAGCAGGTTACACGAGGACATGAGTAATCAGGCTCACAATTGAAACAGGTCCCCAGAGCTGAACATTGCCCAGCTGGGCTCAAAAAGGACATCCCTGCTGCACAAGTGACTAAAGTTCCTCAGAGGGCTTAGCGAAGCATTGGGGTAGCTTGCATGGATTAGGTAAGCATCTACAGTCTGTCAACTAAACACAGAGACAGAAAGAGAAGCCCTTTAGAGTTAATCTTGGGATAAGTAGATTAAACATGGTTTTCTTGCATTTCCCTCCACCTCTGTCTTAACAAATTTTGACAGAGGGACGGGGTGCAGGTGGTTGAGCATGTAAATAACCTCTGCTCACTTTTATCCTACCTTTATTTGTGCTAAAAACTGATTTTGAACTGGCAAACCCAGACTCCTGCCATTCAAGCAGAAGGGGCAATCTTTCCACTAAAAGGAATCTTTCTGGAACATGATAGCCGTGCCTACCACAGAAGTACACTTCCTTCAAAGCATCCCAAGTAATAACTGCATGCACTTCTGATCAGTCTAGAAAATGATCACTCAGGGATCTCTGTACAAGTGTCTTCCAGGGGCAAGCACACACAGGTAAACTCCTTGGCAGCAGCAGGATGGTTGGGAAATATACCTGAAATTTGCGCAAAAATCTTCCGCCTTGAAGGGGCAGCCATCGGTTTCTAATGGCTGACAGCTCTAGTGATCCAAGAGAAACACAACATAGCCCTTCATTGCTGGACTTCACATACACCATGGTCTCTATTCAGCAATATGCAAGAACAATTCTGTAACCTCCAACTGAAACCATGGGCTGTACGAAGCCCGATGTCTTTGAAATCATACTCCAGATTGCAAACGCATTTAAGATTTTTTCAGAGTGAGCACAGGAGCAGAAAAACGTAGGAAATCATGGCAGCTGTATTCACATCAACTAGTTCCCAAGGATAAGTGGGCAATATTTTATAGGTGGCCTGCTCCTCAAGCCTAATTGATGATTAATTATATGTGGGGAATAAAAACTGTTCACTCCAGCAGCGCTTTGTTTCTGTAGAGCTGACAGGGGTGAGAAGTAACAATTGCTCAGCACAGTGAGGACTGAAGAGCTCCTCTGCTGCTGAACAAAGCCAAGCTGTGGGGCGACAGATGGCAGATGAGATTCACCATAGGCCGTGAAGAGGCCATACCCATCGCTGGCATTCTCCACCCCTTCAGCTCTGCTGGCTGCTCCAGAAGGTGGGTCAGTGGGACCGTGACCCTAAGCCAACCCCCTTTTACTCATTTGGAGAAACAGCTAGTAACTAAATGCCATCCCAACATACCCTGTGTGTGCATGGATGCAGTTCCCAGTGCTTGGCCAGGTGTGCACAGGAGAGACACTTCACTGCTCTCCTTCAGTGCAGTGTTCATGGCAATCATTTGCATGTATCCATGTCAGTAAAACTGCTGATGTCTTCATTTTCACAGCTGGCAATTGCAAAAATAAATGCACCTTTCCAGGCAGCTTCTCCTTGACTTCTCCACATGGATGACTTCCTTTGCCCACGGCCAGTCTTCTTATAACCTCTTTTAAAACCCAGAGAGGAAATCATACTTACATCTGCATGGTGGGGGGGGGGAAGCAAGCGCCACCCATGAAAAACTTAACAGAAAAATAAACCTGGAAAAGCAGAGATTCATTTCCATAATTTCCTCTCAAATAGTAACTCCCCTTAAAAAGAAGGTCCCAGTTAGTCTAAAGAAAAGCTTCTTAAAATTCAATTTTTAATTAACTTCCACTTTTCCCAAGGTAGAAAAAACAACTGACAAAATCTAATCACCTGTAAGGGTATATCCTATGTAACTCAGAGAAACTAGGAACACTCTCAAGCTCCCAAGGTTCAGCGTCCAGACTAATATCACCTTGAGAGGTGCCAGGAATAATACCAGCCTCCCCTCAGAAAGAGACGACTCCTGTGTGTCTAAAGGATGTCACCCAGAGAAGGGCAATGAAGCTGGTGAAAGGTCTGGAGCATGAGTCCCGTGAGAAGCAGCAAAGGGAGCTGGGGTTGTTTAGCATGGAGAAAAGGAGGCTCGGGGGAGACCTTACCACTCTCTACAACCACCTGAAAGGAGCCTGCAGCCAGGTGGGGCTCGGCCTCTTCTCCCAGGCAACCAGCGACAGGACAAGAGGAGATGAACTTAAACTGCACCAGGGGAGGTTTAGATTGGACATTTGGAAGAATTTATTCACAGAAAGGGTGATTAGACTTTGGAATGGGCTGTCCGCGGTGGTGTTGGAGTCACCGTGCCTAGGGGTGTTCAAGACCGGCTGATGCGGCACCGAGCACCATGGTCTCGCTGACACGGTGACTGCCACAGCCTGGACCCGATCATCTCAGAGGTCTTTCCAATATAGTTGATTCTGCCATTCCTTGATTTTTTTTCCATGGGAAAAAAAACCCCACAATCCAGTGCTAGGGTGAAACCTGCTTTTTGCTACAAATCTCCAGAGCAGCGCTGCTGCAGCAGACACGCTGCAAGTCCCAGCGCTGCGTACTCAAACAGGAGTCCTGCTTTCAGTGCGCTCCTTCCGAAGCAGGAGGCCGCCCCGGGGGTCTCCTGCTGACCTGGTGGCCACTGTGGCCGTAAGTCCAGGTATAACCCACGACTTTCCCGACGCGGCTGGATTTCAGGAACGCCGAGGCGCCGCTGAGCGCGAACCGGCACCGACCCCGAACCGCGGCCACGGGCCGAGCCGGCGGAGCAGCGCGCAGGCGCTGCCCTGGCCCCGCCCCCTGCCCCGCCCGCCAATGGGAGGGCGGAGCGCCGCGGTCATGGCGGCGGCCGTGGGGCGCGTGGGGCGGCTGTGCCGCCGGTGGGGTGCGGGGCCGCGCGCGCAGGTGAGAGCCAGGCGGGAGTGGGCGGGGTCGGGGGTTCGCGTCCCGCCGGGAATGGCCCCGCCGGGAATGGCCCCGCCGGGCATGGCCCCAAGGGGCGACACTGCCTGGGAGGCCCCGGTGTGGTGCTCACCCTGCTCCTGAGCCGGCGGGGCTGAGGCAGCCCTGCGTGGGGAGTGTCGGCGGCTGGCGCCGCGTTCAAGTCGCCCCTTTCGTGAGCTGCGTTTGTTTCCCTTGATGTGAAGCAGAAGAAGCCTGGTTAAGCCTAGAACTGACAGAGCGGTGTATAGGGCAAAGCCAGCGCAAAATATGGCCGTTTTTAGGTTGATAATTCTGAATGATAAAACACAAGAAGTTCCACCTCAACATGAGGAAGAACTTCTTTACGTTGATGCTGGCAGGGACTGGAGTCTCCTTCCCTGGAGATCTTCCAAACCCACCTGGACGCGTTCCTGTGCAACCTGCTCTAGGTGACAGTGCCTTGGCAGGGGGGTTGCACTGGATGATCTCCAGAGGTCTTTTCCAACCCTGACAATGCTGTGATTATGTGAATAGTGTTCGGTCAGCAGGTGAGTAGATCATGAATCATAGAATCACAGAAAGATTTGGGTTGGAAAGGACCTTAAAGATCATCTAGTTCCAACCCCCCTGCCATGGCCGGGGGCACATCCCACTAGACCAGGTTTCTCTGGGCAAGTCTCTGAATACCTGCAATGGAGAGAGAAATGTGCACCACAATTAAGGTAACTTCTGATTAAACAGAATAATTTCATTTTGAGAGGTAGGGGTGTTCATCTGATTGCCCTTTAATTAAGAAGCTTAGCTGCTGTCAGTATTGTTTGTGCTGTGATATTTGATATACACCTATGCAGATTTAATCAGTGACCAGCAAGTGGATAAAAAGGCCTGCTGGTAACACTTTCAAGTTACAAAGTAATTTAGGATAATAAGGGTTGAAGAACTGTTGGTGACTGAACTAAACCGAACCATGGGGTAACAGAAGAAAGATGCAGTAAGGAAATGAAATGTAATACCGGAAGGAGCAATTTGAGCTATTTATATTGGTTACATCTAGATTAACTTTACCCATTAGGGATAAAGACCTGGTGCCCATGTGGGTAGCTCTTTATGCAGCAGTCAGGAATACATGCTCTTAAGGTGTGCAAGGAATGACAAAGAGAAAAAAGGCTGAAAATATTCTAATACTTGATTTTATTCTCAGTTGGAATAGTTTGTGTTACTTCGGTTATCTTGTGTCAAAGGTATGTTTATGACAGTAACTTGGTTTTCCTGGCCAGGCACATCCTTGAGTTTTAGCTGAAAATGATTTGTATTGTAAATGACGGAATGTTCTCAAAGGAGGAGTCACAGAGGAAGGCAGGACTGGAAGGGGCCTTGAGGGATCATTTGTCTATTCCTCTCACCCCCAGAGATGGGATCAGTACCCAATCCTGTAGCTATATACAAATTGTCTAGCTGTCTGTGAACCAAAGGATATGAAGAGAACTAATGGGAGACAAGGCCCAGAAACCTTATAGACTCTTCTTTCCATTAGCTATTGTTAACCTGTGTAACTGAGAATGAGGTGAGAATGTTCAGGATGGTAAGCATTTATGTGAATACAAAAAGCAATTTGAGAAACTTGGAAGAAAATTCCCCTGAGGACCATTAAAAACAAGATACCGGCATGTCTGAACTGCGGATAGCTGGAAACTGGGCAAGTGTCCTGGGAAAATTATCACTACCTGTTTGTCCTGTCCTTGTGCCTCTGATACAGGCTGTGTTTGAGAACAGGGTATAACTTGATGTATCCATGTTCTGACCTGCCATAACAAATTTCTTACATCAAGCGCTTACCTGTCCTGACTGTTTGGAAATTTTTTTATGATGCTTGTCCTAAAAACCCCTTGCAGTAGATTAGTTCATTACTTCTTGTCTGTCTTAGTGGAGGAAAAAGTTTAATCTCTTAAGTTTAAAGTTTGTTGCACTGAGAGACAAAATGGGAGAGGAACTTTGTAATTCAGTTCCCTTAGCAGTGACTGAGCAACAGGTGTAGTTTCCTGTTCTTCCAATAAGCATATGGCAGAGATTTAGTGCTATTTATAAAGAAAAAAGGATTTATCTTAGGTACTATCTATCATTCACTCTGATGTGATTGAATAGATGTTCTCAGCAGAAGAGTTCAGAGTTCCTATTTAATTTGATTGGGTTGAGTACTTTGTCTAAATCACAGTGGTTGTTATAGGTACTGATATCAGAAAGAAATGATGGTACTTTGGTGACAGTCTTTCAGAACTACATACTTGAAATGTAAGAGAAGCCTTTTTTGCAGTTGTTAACTAAGCTACAATTGAAAAGCCTGTTAGTACTTGAAAACTTGGGCCTAAAAACAACCAGATCTAAATTCTATTCCCTGTTATACACATCTGACTTTTGCCATGTATCGATACATTTGGAGCTATCTTTTATTTCCCCACTGTAAGCAAAACTTAATATGTAGATTTGGTCAAACACGCACAGAAAGTAGGTTTTCTGAGCAGGTGAGATACAGTTCTATGGTTGCCTGCCAAGGGACTTAATTTTGAAAAAAAATTTTCTTCTGATTAAATACTTCGTGAAATCAGGTATAAAGAATAACATCAAATCACTTATGCATATTTGCTGACATCCTGTCATACTTTCTGATGTGTTTTGCAAAATGCTTCTGAGACATAAGTCTGATACTGGTTCACATAATTAGTCTGCAGGCCAAGTGAAATCTGAGATTATATCAGTGCTGTTTTAAGTAAATCTGTTAAAACACATTTTTGTGAAACAGCACACTAGAAATCCAAAACTCACTTATTGAGCAAAAAGCAGTTCTTTAGAAACTGGGATGGCTCTGAGCATCTATATTCTGTATAATTGCTGTGTAAAAAATGTTTTTTCTTGTGCAACAAGTGAACAGAGGACTGTCTTGCATGTCTCCTGGGTTCAGTAGCAGCAGCTGTGCCAGTAGCTGGAATATTGGACACTGGGCAGTTTTAGTCCTGCGTTCTGATGTGGTTATACAGCTCCAGTTCCACATCTCTTAGTGAAGTCCTATCCCAGAAATAACTTCTTAGTACAAATTTGTTTGTGTACTGCGTGATTTTTGAAAAGGAGGTGGTTGAAGTCTGCCAGATAAGAGCATGGAAGAATCATGAAAATGTTGCAACAGTGTGTGTGTTGTCATTTGGTGTTGTTTCCTGTCTCTGTAACTGTGTTATGTTGTAGAACGGACAACTTTTGGGCTTGAATTTAGATCTCCTGACTCCAATACACCTTTCCTCCCATTCCAAAAGTACAGGAAACTTGACTTCTCTGTTAGTTGATTTGGTTTGTATCTATAGAACTCCAGTGAAGCAAAATGAACAGGATGAGTAAACAGACAGTTCGAGTTACTTCTCTTCTTGGAAGAAAATAGGCCAGAGAAGTTGAAGTTGTCTGAAAATGCTAATTTTTTTTCTAAGGCAAATTTAACATAAGCTGATTTTCTGTAAGTTTATGGTCTCCCTGTAAAATCAGGATTTGCCAGTTTTAATTCTAGGTTGTTCAGAAAGGAATTGGGAAGGAAGGGTTAATCACAATGAGTTGTGTCCAGAAGTAAAGGCTTTCCCTTCTCCCAAGTTATGGTGGAAGAGCATATTATTACATGAGCATTTTTAATAATGTTAATAAGCATTACTATTATTTAAAAAACTGTGAGGCTGCTGTCTTCAGTAATGCTTTATGAAATATGTGAGAAGTGAATGCAAACCTCTGTGGTTTCCTCTACAAAGTAGAGGAGCATGCTTTCTTGTTTGACTGAAACGCCAGAAGCATTTAGCTGTGCTTTGCAGTTTCTGCCTGTGCCACCCATGAAATAGTGCACTTATCCCAGAAGAGGTACCCAATACAGTAGGTATTAATTTGCATAAGAGGCTGTTTTCTAATTATGAATAGTTTGTGTGTCCAGGGACTTTTGATTAGTGATGAATTGAAACTAGGGAAGAATATGAATAGCTTGAGGGAAGAAGGACAAAAATGAGAAAATTACAATAGAAATTGACAGGAATAAGATGAAAGGAATCTTTTTTAAAGTATTCTGTTTAAAGCATACCAGAGAGAAAGCTATTTTGGACCAAGTAATAAGGAGTCATATTTTCATTAACAGGAATTACAAATAATTAGTTACTATTAAGACAGGTTAGACAGAAGATGAATTGAATTCTGTCCTGAGGAGTGACTAGGAGAGAATAGGGAATATGTGGAGATACCTTTGCTTACCTCACTGCTTTATAAGGAAATCACCAGTGCCTTGCCTGTGGAAAATGTGTACATTTAAATTTTTGATTATTTTTCTTTTAATTCTGTGTATGTCAGTGTTTCCTCATGGGAAACATGAATATTAAAAAAGGAAAAGAAAAAGGAAGAGGCAAACTAGGATTAGCACTGCATGCAATATATATAAGCTGTGGAGAAAATGAAGCAGCAACAGGCTCTTCAGCACCAAATTCTACCTTTGACATGTTTTTAAATCTTCTAGCAGAGGTATGTGTTACTTTCCTGAGGATCATACCCTGAGGGGCAAATCTTTGTCAGGTAAAAGCATAGAGGGTTAGTCCTTTCTGACTCGTGATCTTATTCAAAGATTACTTTACCTTCTATAGCAAGCCTGATTGAGTTCATAGGACCTATCTTGCAGCCCAGGCATGGGCTATACAGAGGTTTAAGGCAGCATATTGTAGTCTTTATTTCAAGTTGAAATTTCAAGTGGAGTTGTTACATTTTGTATATTGAAGACTGACATAGGCATGGATGGGTAAATCGGTCATGAATAGCTTTACATATGTGCAGCAAATCTAATGAGTTGGATCAGTCCATCCTGGACGGCCAGATGTCCAAAATACCAACTGGGCTGTATGAAAGTACAAAGAAAAGCTGTGTTTCATTTCCTGTTAAAGTAGGACTTGACCATGTAATGCAGAACACCAAAAGCTTCTTGTCACAGGAGGAGTTCTTGTAAGCTGACGTTACTAACAGAAGGTATAAGTATGATCTGCTTTTGTGTTTGCCTTGTAAATACATTTATGTAATCTTGTTTTGATGAGACATGTTTATATTGTTGTAGTTATAACTGGGTTTTGAGATTAATGTTATATTTGTGTAACTTACAGGAAGGTAGCAAGTGTTTTATTTTTTTTTATATTAGCTGAACTCAGAAGGGTGAAATCTGTCAAAATGTTCACCATGTCTAAATTGTGCTTGGAAGAAGGCAATTCTCATGACTTGGAGAATATTGAATAATTTCAAATACTACCTTTGTTCTGTTCCTTGTAATCAGGAGCAGAACTAGTTCACATTGCTGCATGTGTTTGGTTTTTAATGTTTTGCTAAAGGTAGACTGAGGCTGCAGCTCCCAGAGCAGCAGGGAAAATTTAATAATTTGCTCAAGGAAATGAAGGTAAAGAAAGGACTCCCCCTCTACTTTATTCCTCCCATTTGTGTGTTTCAGCCACCTTCTTGTTCCAGCTTTGGCAATTCTCAAAGTGATCTCTGAACTGCTCAGACATACCAGCTTGGCTGAGAATTGCCCACTTGTTGAGATGAAGCAGAAGTTAGTGTTCTGCCACATGTAGGGAGCTGAGTTGGCTTGCAGAGTTGTTCTGTGCCAGAGCTGGCATAGGGCGAGTAAAGGGAGTGGAGGAAGGAATGCTGGCAGGGGTGGACTGTGAGATGGGCACTGTCTGCCTTGTGAAGCTGCACTGTCTGCTCACAAAGCCTAGCCGTGGCATGTTGAAGGGATGGGGGTAAAGTCTTTCAGGGTACTATGTGATGAACAAAACTTGGCATTTTTCTCAATCAGAAGTGATTCTTTTTCTGTCTTTGCTTTTCTGTCTCACATCGCTTTCTTTCTTGTGATTCCCTTCCTCCCCCCACCCACAGAAGACCACACAAATAATCAGTTCTCATTCAGTCTGTAGAATAATTAAGCTGCAGAGAACTTTAATACTAATGTTGGAGAGCCAAAATAGTGCATAATATTGGCACTAGGCCAGAACTGAGACATTGCAGCTCTGTCAGTGAAGCTCCTGTTGTCTGGCAGAGAGCATCACTGAAATTAGTCATCTTAACAACTGACTGTCTTGATGGAAGTAAGACCAAACCTGCGTGCCACAAAGATTGGAAGGTAACTGCCCCCTGAGTTATGACCTGAGCTGGTACAGTGCTCAGTAGTATTTGCTGCTGGACTACACTATTAGTTTTCTGCTTGGTCGACTTGAGACAGTGAAGTAGCTTAAGAAAACCATTTTGGCACACAAACAAGGAAGGAGCACTTCATAGCCTTTCCAGAGCCTTTAGCAGTATTTGGTCAGTGGCTTCTGAAAAGCCACTTGGTAGCTGCCCTGCATATTCTTACCATACTTTGTTGTGAGATGCCTTCTAGGTGAAGGCAAAACCTGCTTATTTGCTGATGGATTTTTGTTTTCTTTTATGATGAGATCTGTTGATCAGTGCTGTCCTTTGCTTTTGCTGGATGTTCCTGATATAGGATATACTATGTTTCTTTTCAACAAAAAAATCTAAATTAATTGTAATGTGTGAAAATGTGAAGCTTTTAGAATGTGTTTATCGACATTAAACCATTGGAAGAAAATGGTTTAATGAGTAATAATGCTTTTCCTGACTTACTCCTGTAAATGTGTTGAATCTTGTTATGGGTATGAATAGCTTGCTATACTATTCATGTATTCATTTTATTTAGAGCTCACTATTCCAGAAGTGTAAAATCTCTCACTTTATTTTCTTTTTTTTTTTATTAGACGTTAAGGCTGATCTGTGCCACTACAGCAGTGCAGAGGAAAAATGTAGGAGCCTCAGGACCTGAAAAGTACACAGAGGCATTTATTAAAAAACAGATTGAAGAGTTCAACCTAGGAAAGAGACATTTAGCCAACATGATGGGAGAAGATCCAGAAACTTTTACCCAAGAGGATATTGATGTAAGTACAGTTGCTCTGTTGGAGAAGTAATTTACTGTAGAGTTTCAGATATTGAAAGCACTTTACTTCAGCATGAGCCCCTCAGCTCTCTGTGAATTTTAATCAAACTGTCAGAATAAGGAAGAATGCTACTATGCATTGCAAACATTGCAACTGTGACTGTGAATAGAGATTCTACCTCTGCTACCATGTGAGGTCAGACATCACAGTATAGAGCTGTATGCTATATCTTGCTAAAGCACAGTAGGTTCTTTTTAAAAGTACTAATGGATAATCCCCTTGATCTGAGGTTGTAAGAGGCACTGTAATGGTTTATGTAGCATTTCAAAATGTTTACTCACAATTTGACCTGCTGTGTATATTTAGGGTTTTCTTGTGTGATGCTGTAGTTGCTGGCAATGGATATTAAATTTTATAGGATATTTTATAACCAATGCTGTGGATTAGCTTGAGAATTTAATGTGGATGTGATTTTAAGCTCATATCAGTATCTACAAACATATTGTTTTACTGTCATTCCCTCTCATGACTGGCAGACGGGTGGCCTCCTCTTTCTCTGTCATTTAGGCTCATATAAAGATAAGCTCGATTTCACTCAGAAAAATGTTTTGTTGATGGATTTTTCTTTTTTTTTTTACATCTCACCTGGCCTTCACTTCTGTCATTTCTGTCTTATTTTATTGTACATCAGAGGTAGGAAGGAGAAATGTCATTAGGTGATGTTCACTCTTAGGTGAAGTCTCATGACTGAAGTTTTCTTTGCACAACAGCAACACTACTGCTATAGCCAAGGCAGCCCAGTGTGCCAGCAGGGCCCTTAGGACAGAGGAAGTGATGTGGTAAGCACAAAGCAAGAGGTGTCCATGGTTTAGTGTTTTTCAGAGCAAGATTTGTTTGTTGCCTCTCTCAGTGGCAAAATTCCATCTGCATGGCTGTGTCCATTGGAATGGTCTTGACAGTGTGCTTACACCAAGAAATAATCTGTAGGTTGTGGTACAGGCTGATTTCAAACATGTTTGACAGGCTTCAAAACTAAGTTCTGAAAACAGGCAGCAAGGTAGAGAGATCCAGAGTAATGGCCTGTTGAGAAAAAGGCTGAAATGAGACTTGAGTTTTATCAGGTGTCAGAAAATCCATAAAGGCAGCTTGAGTTCAGGTAGGAAATCAAGCTTTGTGAGTACAAAGCTATGCACTGTTACTGCATCTACTTTCCTGCATAGAGATGTGGGTATCACTCTGCCCTTCTACAGACAAGTGCCAGTGCAGAGACCCTGCCAGTCTCAGTGTAAGTAGGTAAAGTCGACAGTAAAAGTGTTCATTGAGGTCAGCAGTAATACCAGGCTCTTTCTTTACATTGGCTATTTTATTTCTCTGCAAACTACAACATTTCCTTCTCATGTATTTTCCAGGGGTTTTTTTTCTTACCTTTAATGATCTTTATTTTTTTGAGTTACTTTCTTGTAAAGCAAGCATGCACCAATCTACCACCAGAATATGTCCCATGTTAATACAGTACAATGATGATGCTGATGGTTCAGTTTGCCTGAAAGGTTAATGGTAGGAGAATGCATTAATCTGTAGTCTGGCTTCCTTCCTTCCTTCCTTGATAGGGCCTAAGGTGAAGGCTTCTAGAAAGCAAGACTGCAAGAAATGCAAAATGACCGTATTTACGTAGCGGTTTCTTCTTTGTAAATCCATAGCGCTACGGTCATTTGCACAACATTAACTAAACTCCACCATTAGTAAAAGCAGGTTCATTCTGGAAATCAGCTTTTACAAATGCAGTGCAGGTGACAAGTATGGGACTGCTTTGCAGACTGTTTCTGAAAAGATGGAGAAGTAGAGCCTGAAGAGTAGTGTTTTGTTTGGTGATACCCAGGATCTGCAGTACATGTTTGATTTCTTCATATTCCATCAGGTGTTGGGAAATAATTAGAGTGTGTAATAGTGTCTGCTATGCATAATTAAATTTCTGTTATAAAAATATAAAAGCTCCTTAAGCACTGGCAGGAGAATTACCAAGCTTTACATTTTGAACAGCAATAATTCTTTCTGATGAGTGCTTATATACCTCCATGTCTTCTGCTGTTAATCAGTCTTTGCAGTGTATTTCAAAAGTAGACATCCTAGGATTCTGTGCTTCACTGGAGTTTAGGTAGAGTTTCATAAAAGCTAAACCTTGTGAAGTTTTAAAACAGGAAAAATAAGTTGACTTACTTGCTAATCCTCGGATGTTGTGGAACCAGAATTGCCTCTTACTGATGCTTTTATTTAGGAATGAAAAGTTAAGCTGTGCATTACAACCGTATTTCTGGAGGAGAAAAAAAAATCCAGCAAATTGATATATAACTCTGCACAAGTCTACCAATTGCTTTTTAATTGGTATTATAGACCTTACTCTGAAGCTAGGATGTTTTATTCTCCTATGTGTGAATATGTGCTATGAAGTTTTTCTAATTGATTTGCTTTGCCCATTCCATTTGATGTATCATTTTTCACAATATTTCATAATTTGTGCTCATTTCTAATGAACAGAGTCGTTAGGACAGGCATGTCTAAGTACAACTGACAGCTAACATTAGGTGCCAGATGCAGTTTATAAAGCTATGTAGAACTGCAGAGAACAGTTTAAATAAATTAGCACCTGTACATTAGTCTCACTTGCTGGTAATTTATAAGCGAATCAGTAGAGATGACATTTAGGTAAGTCATTGATCAAGTTAACAGCTGCATACCCACTGCCCAGCTGGGATACCTAATTAATAGAGATTGCAGTCCTGACCTAGTGCTTTTCCCCGTTTGAGTCTGTAATCCTTTTATTTTGTGATTTAACTTTTAACTTGCAGTTGTAGTAAACAGCCCACAGTCATTTTCCACTGTCAGTTCTGTGATATTCCACTTTAAAGCCCAGAAATCTAAGTAAGATTAATACAAGAGGAGCATCTTAAGTTTCATGACCTATTTATATGCCGGTATTTTTATTATTCATTTTTATGCAGTCACTAAAAGCTCTCCCAGATACGAGCTCATCATAAAGTAATACTCTTTCCCCGTAAGAGTTAGTAAAACTCAAAAGCTAAAGGTCTGTGTTCATTTTTGCTTTTTGTCTGTCTTATGATCTAATAGATTGTTGTCAAGCAGATGGAATAATTTGAATATAAAATATATGCTTTACTAGTATGTATACTGTTGGAAAAGTACCAGTAAGATTGTTAACTGTGAAAAGGTTAAATGTTGAAAAACCTAATTCCTCATAAGGTTTCTTTCAAAAAATTAAGGCTTCTTTCATGAAAAACTGCTTGTATTCAGTTACTTTTAAAGGTGACTCGGCACATCTCATTTCTAAATAGTGTTCAAATTTTAGCAACACAGAGTATTAGAAATGAGGGAATATTGGCAAATGCGAAATGTCACAAATGTTATTCAGAACAAAATGTGTTTCTGAACTGCCTGTTGTCTGCAAGAAGAGTGTGTTGTCCAGCATTGTCCTTACAAGAAATAATAGATTTTGGATTTATTGGAATAGTTGAAGCTAGAATGCTTTTTTCAACTCTTCTTAATTTTTTTTCACAGTGGAAGCAAACTCTGCATCAGTATTTTTTTATTTCTGCATCAATCTGAGATGATGACTGCTGCATTTTTTTTTTACTCTTTCTAATACTGTTCCTCATTTTGAAAAAATGAAATGAAGATAGAAATAACAACTGTTTCTTTCAACAGATTTTTTTGGGGCTTTTTTTGCTCTGCAAGCTCATGACAGGACATTAATTTTCATTTTGAAAGTGATTACATAGTATAAATATAATGTAATATTAAAAGAAGGTGGGGTTTTTCATATAATGCCAGTGGATTGTTTTGCTTGTTTTGGTTTTTTTTTCAAGTGATAGAGTTAAAATGTTATGTCACTTTGAACTTGAAACTTCTTTCTGTGCAAGCTAGAATTCAGATTTAGATGAACAGTGATAGGGGTGGTTTCAATAAATTTTACTAGTTAGTTGTTAGAGGAGGGGTTTGTTTTGCAATATAAACTTAGTTGTGTCACTGATTTTTTGTGGGCTTTTTTGGTGTTTTTATTTTGTTCTTAACCTTTTCTGTCTTGTTAAATAAATAAAATTATTTCAGAGTTAACATTTTGTGCCCCATTTTTATTTCATTTATTCCTGGGTTTACCCCAGGTATTCTGGATTTTGTATGCTGAAAACTGTTAAAGAATACTGCTAGTGTGGTTAGCAGGAAAACAGCTGTTCCAGAAAACATCTCGGTCTGAGAGGTGATGAAGTACAGTGACTAAATGATGTGATTCAAGAGGCACAGTTTAAGAAGGGAAGTGGCTCTCATGTGATCAAGTTGAGGAGTAGAAGCTGAAACAGCTTTTGCTCAGGTGTTTCATTAAAATGTTATGGCATAAAGTGTCACTTCTCACTTCAGTGTTTTGATGATTAAAATTTCGTATATATTTAAAAAGGAATGAGCTGGATTCTTGAGCCCGCTGCCAAAAAGGGTGCTGCTGCAAAGGGTAGAGGTGGTGTTTGTTTGGTGTTTTTTAATTTTTTTTTCCTTTCTTCTTTCCTTTTCCATAAAATATCTTTCCTCAGTGGATGTTACTTAGATAACTGTTTTTGCACATGTTTTGCAAATGGGAATTAGTGGAATGTTTTGTGTTTGAGCTTCAATAAAAATGTGGAAAGACACTTGGGCAAGATCTATTTAAGACCTGAACTGTTGAAGTCTCCTATCCCAATATGACTCTGTCAACTCTAAGTATTGAATTCTTAGTTTCTCAAGACATTAGGAAATAAAACCAAAAGTAACTCTTACTGACCCAACTGAATTTGTTTGATTCAGACTTAGTCTCTGACATGTGAGCAAACAAAACTTCTTTGCTTGTAGGGAGATGGTAGGAAGGGAAGGAGGATCAGACGTCCGGATGTGCAACACCCACAGGGAAGAGGAAAGGGTGAGGGTGTGGCAGGTACTCTGAATTAGCACAACATAGCACATGCAGTGCTGGACAGATTATATAATTAATTGGTTTGCATGTTTGAAGGACTGCCAGATAGGTTTTTTGGATTTCTCTGGTTTTGGGTTTTTTTTTCTTAATAGGGATGGAAGGTTGTACTCATTATTCCAACTGGCTTGAATTCAAACTTAGAGCTGCAAGTGAAAGACATTTTGGTCCTGTGGGCAATGTATTGACTCTTCTGGTCCCTCAAAAAGTGATGATATAACAGGATTTCTTTTAGTTTGGTACAGGAAAGTTAAGTTTACCAACTGTGCAGTTTAAGAAATGTCAGATGTAAACTATCTCGTTACTGACGTGTTCATTATGATCTACTGTTTTTAAAGATGTGACTACTGGGTATTTTCTTTATCTCTGTGTGGATCAACAGGGAAATTTAAAAACAAAGAGTTTCAAATCCTTAAAAGACATGACTAAATTTTTTTTTAGCAACTCATAGCAGAAGCAGACTGTACCCATTCCACCTTTTTCAAGTAATTTATGTAATTATTTTTGGAAACACTGTTCTGTTATTAGGTACCAGGATTTTTAATTCTGATTCTGCTGAAAATAATTATGGATGTTTCATTTTTAGAAAGTTGTGGTTTGTTTCCAAAGACAATGGCAACAGTGTGATTTAACAAATAGAATGTGAAATAGCAGCCCAGAACCTGTGGAGTCTAGAGTGGGGTGCATGTATCTTATATAGCTGACATGATGACAGGGAGAAAGTAGTTCTTCATATTCAGCACAGCAGTTTCTTTAATCTGAAGTTCAAGTCCAAACAAGCACCACAAAAAGGGTATGGGCCAGGACCCTTGAGGTGAAAACCATTTCTGGAATGGGAAACTGCAGTTAAAACTAAAAGGTTTCTTGGGAACTTTACTGCTAGCATTTACACCTTGATTATAAAGTTTTAAGAGAGACATTCACCCGCTTTTTCTGTTCAGGAAAATGCAGAATGTGCAGTTAGTTCTCTATGGAATTTTAGTCTGAGACCTGGAGATTCCTGAAAGGAAACCTGTGTTCCATATCTGAAGACATTTTAAAAAGATTTGAAGAAAATAATTTCATGGTTATGTGCTTCAGCTGCAGTTTGGAGAGACTAATTCTGATGTAATTCCTCAGATTGATCCACCATCTTTTAATATTGCTAGTACAGGGTTTTTTTTAAATATTTCTTTTCTACAAAAATGAAACATTTGCATAGACAAAATCAGCTTCTGTAGATGAAGTTCCCAGGAGGCTGTCTGACTTGCTATGTAGTTGGTAAAAGTACAGCCTGAGGACCTTGCCGTGTAAAATTAAGAAGAAAGTTCTGTATAAAGTTGAACTGGAGTCTGTTGCATTCCAGGATAGTTCATCCTTAATTACATTTCCATAAAACGAGAGAAGTCAGGAAGACTATTTCTTTCCATTTTGTAACAACAAAAAGATAAGCTTATAAAATGAACCATTCTTATTTGGTTAGTTATTGTGTGGAGATCTGAGAGTAGATGTTAGGAATTCTTAATACAGGATGTGTTCGTGTTGTAGTGTGAAAGGCATGAGTGTACACTTAGCAATAAAATAAACTTTCCAAGAAGGTCTCAGATGGCAGCTACTTCTTTCATTGTAAATGTTAAATTGTTATATTTGGCATTTATTAAGGTGCCATAGTTACAGTAGCTGTTTTGGCTGAGATTCTGGAAATGCTTGTATAAAGATTATATCTTAAGTACATACACAGTAAGTCTCAGGATCCTGTAATAATTTCTTTTAATATATTATATAAGGTGTTGGTTTAACATCATTTGGCTCACAGCAGATTTCTCTCTTGTCATCATAATTAATCCCCATTTGTTCATAAATAGGTGTTCACCTACTGTGTGTATGCATAAAATGCCCATTGACTAACAAATGGGAATACAGTAGTCACTAAGAGAAACAAAATTACCATTTTATAAAATCAAGTTGAGCCTTTTGTTTGCTTCAGAATTGTGAAAATTTCTGTTCAGAATGCCAGTAGGGGATTAATGAAAGTAATAGGTTAGGTCTTTTTACACTTCATACATATTAAATCTGTTGAAGCACTGACAAACTGCTCCAAGTCTATGGAAAGAATTATCAGCGAGTAATAGTCCTAAGGTAGCCTAAATAACAAAGAACCATTCTTCTTGCGAGAAGATTGTAAACTCAGATTTTATTGTAATTTTACTTTTCTGTACTGTCTAATGGAAATATAAATGAGACCACTTCCAGAGGGGTTTATTTGGTTGGTCCATTTTACTGTACAAGCATAAGATTTCTGTCTGAAGCTCTACTACCCACTGTCTGAAGTTGGCTACCCTTGCCAGACTCCTACATCTGGGAGCTTTTGGTGGACAGCTTTTTCTGGGTTTTTTTTGTTGTTGTTGTTTTTTTTAACAAATGAAAATAAATAGCTCTGACAAATGTATGTTTTTGCATTATTAAATTATGGTTAATTACACTGCAAAGGGAGAGTAGGATGATGTGTAACAAATGTGTGTCATAGGGCTTAGCTTTGTAAGGTGCTTTGCCTTACATTTTGCCAGAATGATGTGGAATATTGGTACACAAACTTTGTTGGAGGCAGATGATGCTTGTTTAATACATCACATAAATATTGGTAAATATTGGTTAAGAAAAGGTAAAGTATGTACCTCATACTTAGTGAAAACAGTGATAAACAATGAGTGTGTAATGAATGTCATACATTCTTCTAAAGTATTTTAGCAAGCCTTTAGGTATCCAAGGGAAAAAAAAAAAAGTTGTCACTTGAGTCTTTCTTCTCTGAGCAGTTCGTTCAAGTTCAACAAAGATTTTAGTGATTCACAGTTGTTTCCAAATGCAATGATCAGTGAAATGCTTATTTAGGCTATGTAAAGTATCTATTACTGCCACAACAAACATGGGTTTTTAGACTTGAGGAAACTATGTCTGGAAATTGTAGGAAGTGAGATTCCAAATGTTTAAAATTTGGCTTTTTCCTGTTGCTTTAAATAAAATTTCTATGCTTGGTCTGTCAGTAGGCACTGTTAACAAGCACTGATATTTTCAGAAAGATAAATAGGTAAGTGTTGTGATTTCCTCTAGAAGTCACAGCACTTGAAATTTTACTGGAAAATCACTGTGTATAAAGGTGGTCTTTGCACTTGAGTAGTTCTGGTAAGTTGTGATAAATGCATTCTGTAAAAACTAAACCTGGCAGCAGAAAGTTCGCTCATTCTGATTCAGCAGAGTACAGCCTTCAGAATGAGTTTTTGCTTCTTCTGAGGATGCCAGAGGAAATCATCTGCTTTTCTTTGCAGCACATCACATATGTGGTATATTTTCTTACTGATTTGCTTGCTTACTGTACAAAAGTTCTGCTATTTTTTGTTTGTAAGAAACGTTTTGATGATACTTTTGTGGGAAAAAAAGTAACAAGATCTTTCTTCTTGTTTTCAGAGAGCTATTGCCTATCTCTTTCCTTCTGGCTTATTCGACAAACAAGCCAGACCTATGATGAAGGTAGGATTTCTTGTTACATTTCTGAATAACTGTAGCATGATATTTTGAGTAAGTTTTTCCTTTTGCTGATATTTGTTTATTTATTTACAGCATCCTACTGAAGTTTTTCCAGAGCAGAGAAGTAAGTGTTCTTAGATACTTACTTTATTATTTCTAAGTATTAGAATTGTTGCATATGGAGAATTTCTTATTTTTATGGATTGGCTCTTTTCTCTATGTTCCTAATGACTTCTAAGACATGAGCAGTAAAAGTCTATTCTGATACTTTGTGTTTTAGGATAAAAATTATGGGTCTATTCCGGAATACCACTGATCTTCTCAGAAATTGCGTTAACTGACTAAGATAAATGTTTTTCATTGTTTAAAAATAAGCAATAAGTAGAATGATGTGTAGAATCTCTTGAAGTCATGGGAAAACCTTTTGTTAAATTCAGTAGTTTTTTGTCAGAGCTGTCTGTCACCTCCATAAAATACTCATTAACACTATTTTAAACCAAAAGTTTTCTTTGTAACTTTGTTGCTCTAGACAATTAGAAATTTTAGAAATTACAGTTTTGAGTTTGTTGAAAGAATAGGCAGAGTAGAAACTCTCCTAATCAGCTCTTTGACTTGAAAAGTCCCAACTCTGTATGTACAGTCTGTCCATACTGTCTTTGGTTTTGCTCCTGAGACAAGTCCCAGTTGTCAGTGATATGCCAGTACATTGGTCAGTTCACTAAAATCAGCAATTTAATTTTACATAGGACATTTAAAAAATAATGTCAAAACCTGTTGTCCATTTTTGACTATCATTTGGTATGAACTAGTAGCGTGGGTGTGAAATTCTACATTCACTGAGTTGTCAAGTCCCAGATGAGCACTTCTGATTATCATTAAAATCTTGACATTTTCCTTCCTTTTTCTTGCTGCTGGAATGAATGATACTTGTTTTTTCAGGAACTTTGTGTCTTTTGGAAAGCTGTCTAAACTATCTGAAATTTTGAAATTTCAGCTTTCAAATGGTATCATGCCTTATTTTTTAACTTCCCTGTATTGTAAAGTAAAAAAGTAGAAACTGAAAGGTTAGGAGAGAGTTAATCATTAAGCAATTTTAAAATCCACAGGCTGTTTCATGGAAGAACTATGCTACTACTCTATATGCTTTCAGGACTAAAGAATTCTTTGAAATGCTAGCTATATCCTGAGGACTGTAAGAACAAATTAGTATAAATGTGTAGTTTTGTATTTACATCTAAAAATAACACTTTCAATAAGTATCTCTTAAGGCAGCTTTGTCCTGTCTATGTATTGCGTCTTTGATAACTTTGAAGTACAAAAACTTAAATTTATACTTTAGAATGTTCCCTGAACAGTAATTTCAACAAAATATGCTTTCACGGCTGCATACATGGAAAATCATGCAGTCCACTCATAGTATATGTGGGTAAAAGTCCCTTGTATTCTTTCTCTTCTGCTAAGTTTTGCAGTATATATAGTGCTTATCAGACAGGTTTTTGGAGTCTTATCTTTGCCTTTAGTTTATAGATAGCTTTAGTTGAACTTCACTGGATAAAATGGCTGGGACTTTCTCTACAGTTCAATTTGTAAAAAGCTCTCAGGTTTTTATTTTTGTAATTTTTCTTTATTTGGAAGAGATCTTTGTCATGTTGTAGAAGTTTGCTTGTTTTTTCTCCAAAGTTGAAATTTATTGTCCTTAAATAACATTTTGTAATGAATAAAATACACTGGATGTGCTGAATTAATATGTAACATTTGTTTTCTTGCTGAACTAATTATGTAAACTATAGGGTAGATCTTTGTATTTAAATATCCCAAATGTAATAACATGAACAAGTTCTAAAATCACCCAAGTTCAGAATACGGTTGTTGCCACAAAAGGCAATTGTACACATACTTAGTTTAGCTTAGATGTATTATGGTAAGAAAAACTTCTTTTTTGTAGCACTGTTTTCCAGACCTGCTAATCTTTCATCTTTCATTTTTCAATGTAGATTTCAGTTGTCTCTTACTTTTTTTGTCTCTTTTTGCTCTAAAATGTATGCTTTTATTTATAATACCACCTATACAGTCTTTTAAAGTTTAAGATGTACATGAAGGATTTCCTCATGTAAAATGATATTTACAACTATAATGTTAAATATTTGATTATAATTGCAGATGGAGATAAGCTTTTAAAAATATTGTCTAAATCATTAAGATTTCCAGGCAGATTGAATACCTGTGAAATGTCTTTAAATAGAATATTTAAATTTAATATTTAATTTTTAAATTTAATATTTAAAAAGACAATCAGTATTATGAAAGAGATTTATAACTGCAGTTAAATACAAGGGATTGGTTTTCTAGTGATTGTATATTGCTTGCTTGTCTAATCTTGCCTTCCCGTAGAAATCCAGTGGGGAGAAGATGGCCGACCATTTCACTTCCTCTTTTATACTGGCAAGCAGTCATATTATTCATTAATGCATGTAAGTATGTTACCTGTAATAAATAATGTCAGCTCCCAGTCAAGTGCATGTTATTCTAGAGGTGCCACTCAGGAGCTCCCGAGTTTAGTTATGTCTTCACAGTAGGCCATAATATCACCACTGAAGCTAAATGCAATGTATATTTTTGTGACACAATATTCATTATTGTGAGCATTTTTATGTCACATTTAAGAGGACACACTACATAATAGTTCTCCCTTTAATTTTTGGTTCATTTAACAGTTTTGGCTATAGACTGGTTTTGAATAGTCTGAACACTTTCTTGTAAGCTCTATCTAGTTGGTAGCAAAAGAGTAGTAGTGGAGAATGCACATCCAACAAAAATGGCTAGTTCTAGCAAAGTTCACTGTAGAATGAAAACTAGGGTTTTTTTCCTCTGTGAAGGGCAAAGCTATAGGAAATGTTATTTGTGCTGACATTTAGTGTGAAGAAAATTTGCATTTAAACTGCTTAATTGATTTTTCTAAGATGGTTTCATTCATGCAAACTTAAGGCTTTTCCTGATTAATATGGTTCCAGGAGTAAAGGATCTGCATCTTTTACCTTTATGAAAAAAGCTGTATCTAATAGAACATCACTAGACCCTGAGTCTTAACATGGATTATGAACAGACCTTTCATATCTGCCACCATCGGTGGCAAAAGCATTATCTTCATCTTTAGAAGAGTCTATGGAAATACATTCCTGTTTCTTACATGTACTTATAGAAGACAAAAGCATTAATAATGTATAATGTAATAATGCAGAAATATTTAATTGGATATTCGTGTCAGATTTTGTTTCCTCATTAGATAGTCTTAAGAAGTTAGTTTTGTGGTTAGTCAGTTGTCAGAAAAACAAACTTTATGGTCACAATTTCAGTGCACAGCTTTACTGAGTATAGTGTTTTTATTAGAATGATCTGATATTTATTTGTGTTCTGTGTACCCAAAGGACAAAATCCCCTCTTGTCAGGTACATTTATTTCTTTGGGAGAATAAAAAACACCCCCACTTTTTTTTTTTCTTTTTTTTTTTTTTCTTTTTTTCTTTTTTTTTTTTTTGTTGTTGTTGACCTTGGGCAAATGAGCTTCTTGCCCTGGCAGAAATGAAATGAATGATAAATGTAGAGAGTGTCTTTGCTGAGTAATGGAGCTGCAGCATAGGCTTTCCACAGAGGTTTTCTCCTGCACAGCCCGAGGCAGCCCGAGGACCCCTGCTGTTCATTTAAATAGGTATGTCAAATCTGCCTCGAAACGCCGCTGGTTTGATCTGTGGTAATATTTGTGAAGGTTCCATATGGACTTGAGCCCCCTGCAGTGCTAAGAAATAATGTACAACGCTTCATGGTGCAGACGCAAATTTTCTCTGAAAAGGGATGCAATGCTGCGTTTTAGCTGTCGGAGAGGATGATGGAGCTGACGCGCTAGGCCTGTCAACTTGTTACACGGATGGGTTGCACGCAGCAAGGCTGTGGAAAATCTGTGCCTTTTAACTTTTCTACTTAATCACGGTTGTAGCATTGCCTTTAGACTGTATGCTACATTAATTCTCTTCCTGCCTTCTGCCTTTCATCCCAAGTTTCACGGAAAAAAGTAAAGCATGCAGGTCTTGTAGAGGAGCCTTATCAAACAGCTGTCATCTGACAAGCCATTTGCATTTGTTTTGGCTGAAACAGAGCAACCCAAGGGCAAGATGTTTTGTTGCATTCCATCATAATGAAGAAATTACAAATTTTACAAGGAGCACAAGTTTATTTTTAGCTCTACCTAGCAGTTAGAGTATGCAAGCTTGCCTTGAAAATCTCTAAAAGTATAGTGCGCGTTTTGTTTCTGAGAGTGTGGCAACCACCTTCAAACAAATGGCCTTGACAAATGCATTTTTCGTTAGTATAGGATACTTGAGTGTTCAAGTGTTTCCGAATATTTTCATTAAATAGGCTTCTATAAATGTAAATACATTAAGTGAGATTTAACAGGGTTTTTTTAAGTCGGCCAAATAAAAGCCAAAATCTGCATGAAATTCCCAACATTGTTTTAACCACTTATTAAACTAATGTGTATTTAACAAAATGTATTCTTAAGTCTCAAAGCTAATTAATTTGTCCAGAAAAGAGTTGTATGTTAATACAGCCTAGTGTAAGTAATCAATCTCATTTGAGGATGTCTTTTAAATTGCTACATTAAATCTAATAAACCGGATAAACATATTTAGCTTAAACTTGTATGCCACTAATTGCTACATAGGCTCATGTGGAACTTGAATTTTATTATTGTTTAGTCATATAACTGGGCATAGCATTATTATTTAGTTAGTGCTAATAAATAGTATTATCCACTTACTGAAAAGAAACTATCTTTGAATGCATTATAATTGCCACTATACATGTTTGGCTTTCAATATGAAATGAACTATCATGTAAGATATTTGTTACATGCATTATTGTCTTTGTTCTGCTTGTTGAATAAAGTTTAGCTGTAGGGAAAAGGACAATTTATTTTTCTTCTGATACACAAAAGAATGTTTATTGCATGAAACACCGTTTCACAAATGCTTGATAGTACATTTGATCATCATTTAACTTAAAAGTTTTTTAGAATAATATCATTTTTGTAATGTGCAGAGCAAGACAAAATGGTATCTTCATACCATTGTGTATAGAAAAATAGTAATTTCATATAATCATGCTGCTTGTAATTTTTTAGAAACATCAGGGCTTGCTGATTGAGGTAAATGCTCTAACAATTGAGCATTTTAACTCTTAAAAATACTCCAAAACTTAAAACCCCTCAAAGTGTATGCTGACCTCAAAACAGACAAAACAAAGTAAAGTGCAAACTGAGGTAAAATGTGGGCTCTGCAGCATATTTTAACTATAATGTTAATAGAGTTTTTTTCCCCATAAAAATCTCTTTTAGGGTTTCATTTGCTGATTTCTTCCCTATTTTTTTAATGCAGAGTAAAATAATTTTTAATTATTTTAAGTGTCCTTGTAGAGATCTGAAATTTGATCTTTCTATTAGAAATGTAAGCATTTCAGTACATAGTCAATCTTGTAAAATCAGCTATTTTGATTGTGTAATAGCTGAGTTTACAAGACACACAGATGTGTACAGTCATGAATTGGACTATTGAATCCTCAAGTGATTAGTAAAATCTTCACCTGCCAGCTTTGAAAAAGCAAGTGTGTCTTCTGAAGCTTTCTTTAGCCGTTGGGGAGTGAAGATTTGTCAGATAAATTATTGGGCATTACATGTGATTCCTGAATTTGCAAAGGCTCATCCACACACTTTACTTCACACGTGAGTGGTTCTTTCAGTCTGTTGGCTTCATTTCTATACAGAGATTAGATACATGCATCAATTTTTTTTTTCTTTTTTGGTACTTCAGACCAAAATTTTTTAAGAGTTGCATGTCCACTTTCATTGCCAGAAATATGTAGGAAATTATACTTAACATTTTTCTTACACTTGGAATTACTTTAAATGCTACTTTTTACTGTTGTTTGACTTTATCTCCTGCGTAAAGGGTTCTTTGTCTGAATAGACATGATTGCTGTAATTTAACCAGAACAGTTTAGAGAGATCATTTAATTCTTAAAAGTGCACAGTCTTAGAACTTAAACGGGCTGTGGAGTGTTGGTGTTCTTTGGGAATACCTAGGGAGGGTCTCAAGGAAGATCTTCCTGTTGCAGCTGTTCTAAAGCTTTTTGTCATTGTAACTGACAATTAATTTCTGAGGCTAAAAAGTGGTGTATGGTAACCCATATCTTGTTTTATTTGCCTGTGTTTATCAATAGTTTCCAAATATGATGAAATCCTTAAGTCTTCTTTTAACTTGTGTCATGTTACCTGAAAATACTTCAGTTGCTGTTTAGAAGCAATTCTGACTGTAGTCAGTCTATGTTTACCTCCCTATGTCCTTTTTTAAGGACCTGTGATGTAACTGTGTTTTTGTTGAGCTCCTGTTCATGTATTTTTGCTGACCATACCAATACATAAATATGTATTCCAGAATGTATTGGAGAAGGATGGGTGTTTGTGAGGAGGCAGACAGGAGACTGCTTTTGCAAGTAGGATAGTGGTACCCTCTGCCTTTTGAAGGCAAGAGTTAAGCCAAGGGTAGCAGTAAGGTGAAAAATCTCCTTTCACATTTATAAGACTTAATAACCCAGTACCTCTTCTAGTCATCTGACACCAAAATATCATCTTTGTGCCTGATTTGACTTCTTCCAAATGCAGAAACTCATGGAGCTCATCAGAATCAATCTCTAAGACTGTTCCAGCTGAGCTCTCCGCAGCTTGCTGAGGGACAGCCACTGCCCTCCTTCCCCTTCTCTTCCCTCACTCTGCAGTCCCAAGCAGAAGCTTCCATACTCATTCTTTTCCATGTCTTAACTCCAGATGCCTAAAAATTGCTTCGTGCAGGTACACCTCATGCTCTCTAACCCCACCTATGTATGTGCTTTTAATGTATAGGCAAAAATTTTTGAAGCTTAATAGTCAGCTCTGGATGGAGTTGTTAAGGTTACGAGAGTTATGTGACATAAATCTTGCCCACAGTAGTGACGCCATATCTTGTTTTCTTAGAGGTGTAGAGTTATATTTGTGAGATTTGGAAATACGTGAAAATAGGATTTCTTCTCTTTTATGGGAATGTTTCCTGTGTTTGAGGATAAATAAACTTTTATTTCGTTGAAAGTTTTTCCTAGTTCCTGTCTGATACAATTATCTCAAAAAAATTAAGGATTTCTGAAAGGCTTACTACTATAACATATGAGTTCTCATGCTGTCTCAAAAGTCAATGATTTTGTATTTCAAGATTTTTAGCTGGAGTTGTTTAAAAAGTATTTTTTCCACTGTGCCATTAAAAATGTCATCAGTGACCTGCATCAGAAACTTCAGTGAATTGTCCCTATTTAAGTGCTTTGAGTGCAGCGGAGATAACAATCTGTTCTTTGTTCATATGTTTTAAGTACAAATATTTTTAGTGTGTGTGCAGGTGTATTTTATATTAGCGAAAAAATCAGCTTGAACAGTAGGTGTTTATAACTAAGCAAGGCGCTTCTATTTTGGGGTTATTTTTGGGCTGTTACAGAAATGTCACTGCATCCTGTTATAAATCCCAGGTTTATGTTAAGAACTAGTATTTCATTAGTTAATATCTGACAGTACAGAGCTGTCTCACATTTCTTCCTTTACTGTTTTTATGTAAGTAATACAAATAAAAAAACCCCAAACCATTGTTTCTTGTCTCCACTAATTCTTACACTTATTTTTCTCTAGTATTTGCTAAAACTCTTATTACTACAGTATAGGAAAGTGACTATAAGTTTTCTATTTCACTTGTAAATTAAAGTAAATTATTTGGCATTTAAGTACTTGGTTGTAGTACAACTGTCCTGTTGTTTCAATATAATTTATAATTATTTCTCCTAATACTCCTATTTAACTTTGCATTTGAATCACTGTTGTAATTCAGTGTTCAATATTATGTTTTAGAACAAGTAGTCTCCATAAGTTTCTGAACTGAAAAAAACCCCTAAAAATACTTGATTTAAAATATGTTTGTTCTGTAATATTTTTACTGTGACTTTTTTGAGTGTTTTCTCCTTTTTTTTTCTTTTTTCCTGAAGTACTAAATCACTGTCACACCATTGTTTGAAAATAATAACATAGCTAAGAATTTTGAGAAAACTATTGAAAAATACTGAAAATTTAGAGTAAGTGTATCTGTATGGTTAAAAGAACAGAAGTTCTGACTATGGTAAATGTGCAACTTTTTGTCCATGTAGATATGGCAGGGTAAGAAGTTCTGACTGATACAGGCCACCAGTAAATCTGACACTTCTACATGTACGAAAATCCTTACCAAATGAAATTAAATAAGTCTTAAACCTTGTCAGTATTTTGAGGAAGTCAAACCAAAATTTGAATGCAATTATTTTGAATGAAATTATTGTGCAGTGTGTTTTGGAGTTGCATTCATTATACAAATGTAGTTGTCTTTCTGTATACAGTTGATAACTTCTCTTTTTTTACAAACATATGTAAGAAGGCAAAAAACGTTGTTGGAGAATTCAAAATCAATTATTTTGAACTGCACATGAATTTTTTTTTTTGTTAGAGCTCTGCTTGTCTTCTGACCTCTGCATTTTAAGTGTTTGAAGAGTAAAACCACATAAGCCTTTGTTTTAAATAGCAAAATTTAAAGGTTAAATTAAAAAATCTATTTAAATACTTTTTCCATATACATTTAAGGAAACATATGAAAAATTTCTGAATGTTCAGAAGCACCAAGACCAACTGGTAGCTGAAGACCATCCTCTTCAGAAGGAAAAAAGGTAAGCTTCCAATTAGAATGAATATTGGTAGTAGTTTTCTTAATGTATTTTCATATCCTGTTTTGGCACTTCTGGTAGTTCCTCACCCCACCTGCTTTCTAGTACACAAATGTATTTTCAGACTTTTGCTCTATTCCTTGTGTAATATTTGTATGGTAATTTCAGGTTGAAAAGTCTTAGGAGGTATGTGTGGAGTGTGGAGTGCTCACTTCTCACTGCTAGAGTAGGGAAAGCCCACCTATTTCTCTTACTCTTTAATCTCTCTCTGCTCTTCTCAATATTCTTTGCTTTATAAAACTTCCGAAGTGTGATTTGTAAATAAACAGAAAATATCCAGAATTCTGTGTTTTCTGTATGAAACATATATATACTTACATATATGAATGGTTTATTATATATAAAAAACATATATTCTGTATGAGTTTTTCTAATTATGTCTTTTATTAAAGCATTTTGTAAAAAGGAGGTAAACTTTTTGTAAGAAAACAAGGGCTTTTAAAGTACCAACTACACTGTTTCTGATGAGAAAATCCTAAGACCTAAGGCTGGGCTATTTAATAGTCTTTAATTACAGTTCTTGAATATTTTAACATACCAATATTTAAGTTGAAGAGTATCAAAATACTTAATTTCACATTTTTTTTTCTAATGGCTTTGAACAGAAATCATCAAAACCTAGTAATTTTAGAAAAGCTCATTTGGCTGGAATTCTTGAGTTATCACCACTATTAGTAATTCAATTTAGTTTCTCTTTTTCCTGTTCAGCTTCTCTGGTATGCACAGCAAGCTCTTCAGCTAGTCAGCCACTGGACAGAAAAGGTCCATGTCAACCAGAAGCTATGGGAGATCTACAGTTGTTGGTTTCTTAGTGCATACAGTCAGAATATGCTTTTCAGTGTTGTTTGTTCCTCTTGGACTACTCTTGATTTTTTTATTTTGAGATTTCTTGCAAGGATTTTATATTAGAACATTAAATTAAGCAAGCGTTTAGAAGAAATGGATACAGCTAGGAGGGTTTGGTTTTGGCATTTACTGCTTTTCTGTATAGTTACTTTTTTCACAGTCCCAAGTTGTTTTTGTCTTTGTTCTTGCTCTGTATTTTCTAGCCAGATTTATGTGTTGCTCCAGGAGCACATCGTGTTGGTTTGTCACTTCTTCATTTCAGCCATTTGTTATTTATGTTAGGAAGAGAAAGGATTAATTTGCTGAGATTATTTCAATTTCTTAAATAACAGAAGTTCATGTTTCTTCATGATATAAATAGCATCCTGTGACCCACAGAATGTTTTATTACAGATTCATGTTAGTTTCTGAGCAGACAAGAGAACAAATGAATTTAGTTTCTTGATGTATGCTACTGAAAAATAACCTGACTCCTTCCAGAGCTCAGCCAGTGGATTTACTGATGTGAAAAACGACCTAAAGCTAGTCAGAGATGAAAGGTTTTTTTCCGTGTTAGGTTTGTAAAGCTCAGAGAATTTAAAGGATTTTTGAGACTTACTTTCAACACTGGATATGGTACTTCCTCTGAGATTAGTCTGGATAGGATAATTTCTCTCCTAAGTGTAAGTAGAGGGTTGATAGGAAGGACTGTTGTTTTGGTGTGAGGGGCATGGGGTTTGTTGGGGTTTGGTTTGGTTTGGGTTTTTTTTTCCCAGAAAATAATCTATTGTGAACACATTCTGTAATATTAACTGTAGGGTTAGGACATGCTCTGAACTACTTCAAGTTTATAGGTTTTCACATGTAAGAAATTTTATCCAGTTTCATTAGAAGTAGCAAGTAACAGTGTTTAAATGTAAGTATCTACTTCAGTCTGTCAGGATTGGAATCTTTTTAAAATCATTGTTAAAATCTGTATGGTTTCTAAATAATAGTTTCTCATGTCCTGGCTCAGAAAAGCACTAAAATACATGCTTGAGAAGTAGTACTCCTTAAAAACACCTTCAGGAGTGTTTTGCTGAATCACAGCTTCCTTAATGCTGCTGAAAACACCGTTTCTAAAAAACCTGAGGAGTTAAAAAGCTAGTTATATCTTTGCCTTAAAATTACCTGATAATGTTGGTATTTATATTTATGGTGACGTTCTGTTTAGTTGGTCATTTCATATCATATATTTTTCAAATATTTATTTCAAGCATTGTTTTTTCTTTGTGTTAGCATTCCTGTACAAGGCTGTTTTCTTAGAAATTTCGGCTTTTGCTATCATCAGAGCAGTTTCTGTGCTGAGCAGCTCAAGATTACACAGTAGATAGAGTACAGGGTGTCACTGCCACATTAGTACTTTGACTATGCGTACTGCTAGTGCAGTTCTTTATATTGATCAGAAAAGTAAAGACCAGAGGCAAAATAATTTGATTTTAACATTCTGCCTTTGATTTTGCTCTTTGCTTCTAGTAAACCAAATTTTTCCTGGCAGCAGGCTTTTAAAAGTAAGTCCTTAGTTGGAGGGAAGATCACTTCCTATTACAGTATTACTCTAATTCAATCTCAGACTTCAATAATATGAATAATGCATAACTGATACTCATAATGCTCATGTGGTTAATTCAGTACATGAAGTTACCATACCTTTCAAAAGGCAGATCTTTTAAAATAAATCAACATAGGCCTTTGCATGTTTACTATAGGAATGTGATCTGCATTCATTTGTAATGGAAAATGTATTTCTGAACGAAGACTGACTGTATGTGTGGTCTTTTGTGATGTAACTCTAATTGCATGGTTAATTAAAGGAAGAATATATGTGATATTTTAAACAGAAACCTGGCTGGCAGCAGATGGCTGACTAAGATTGAATTGGAAGAAATGTTGTTAGAAAAACTGTCAGATGATGATGTAAGTAATTAATCTTTCGAATCTTAAGGAGGCTTGTGTCTTAAAAATATGGACTCTGGGTGCGTTTTTGGATACTGTAAAGGTACTATGCAGGAGCAAGTGCTCTTCAAAAGAGTTTTCTATCTTCTGATGAAGTCTGTATATGTTCACAGCACTGTCACATTCATGTTGTTTTGAAGTGACTTGTGTTGATATTTTTTATCTAGCACAATACAGAACTCTTAAGAACTTTCCATTGTTATTAACATAATTTAGTTTTTCTCCTGATAACATTGCGAGACCTAGAGCACTTGTTCCTTGTTATCTAATTATGTGGTCAGGAATGGGGTGTAATAACAATTTATTTTAGAAAGAAATAGTCATTTTTTGTAGTTACAGATGAAAAATGGACAGGGGTAGAACCTCTGTTACTAATTGTAGAGAAGGGGTAAATATTCAAGATGGGGAAACCCTATGGATTTGTACAATAGTAAACCTGCACAGAGTTATTGAATCCTTAGGATGACGTGGTAATGATAGAAAAATCACAGAAGGCTTATTAGAAATAAGGAGTCCTTTTTCTTAGTGATTGGCTACAGGATCAAATATCAGAAACAAGACACAAAGCTGTATAGATCTGTGGTTTGATACAGATACCTCCTGTTATGTTCTCCTTGTTATGAATATGGTGGGAGAGGGGAGGGTGTTGCAGTTTCCCCGGTGTCTGCAAACTGTATCACTCTGTAGGTTTGGAGTTGTCCTTTATACCTGTCTCTGGGGATAAGACTATTCATCCTAATAGTCATACACTTCTTTCTCACTCAGAGCTTTTCCCTACAGTCCTCTGAAGAGCATTAGATTTTGTAAGAGCAGGTTCAGTCTATGTGGCCAGCTTTTGGAAGCTTGAATATGACAGTACCAGAGAATGTAACTCTATTTGTCTGAACATACCAAGTGTTTTTTCACATAGAAGCAGTGTTCTTCAATCTTGTCTGTCCTGTGGACAACAGCTTTGCAAAAATAGCATGCAGCAGCAAACATGCCCTTTACTCACTTGTCATGTGGAACAGTAGCATGTGATGGCTTCCTTGTCTGTGGGAGATGTGGAAAGGTCTCGAGCAGATTGTGGTCCATTAGCAAAAGTTAGAAGTAGTTGTTGTAAATTCTCCATCCTGGTAATGTCCAGAAGACTTTATCTTGTTTGCAGTAGAAGCCATTATGACTTCAGTGCTTTCAGTAGCACCTGCATTTGGAATGGCAATTTTTCCTCGCCAAGTGCCAGGTCTACTTGTACAACCAGTTTGGTGTTCTTCACTGTTTGGTTTTAGTACATTCTACATCTGTAAAAGTACATTACAATAAACTTAAAAAAACCCCAACGAACCAAAAACCAACACCAAACCCTTGTACGTACTGGCCTCTCCCATGTAAGACCACAAAGCCTCAGCCTATAGTAAAGAACATTGTTTAAATATATTTGAAATGTCTCGGTATAAGCTGCCAGTCTTACCTTCTCAGACCCTTACCTTTTGCCACTGCAACAAAATTTTCAATGGTGTTTACATTATTAAACAAAATCAGAGCTATTGGGTTTTTTTTCTTTTGCCACTCTCCAAGTGAAAATTTTGGAAGCTTTCTACTTCTATCATCTCTATTTCTACATTTTTGTATTTTCATATTTCTGATCTTCAAAGGCTTTACCACATGTCTGTGTCATATTGTTAGGTAGAAGTAGTTTTCAAGTGATGTCGGAGTTCAGGGACTATCATTAAGTTACAAGAAAAGTAGTAATTTTGTGCTAGAGAAGACTCTGGTAACAGAGAGAAGAACAAATACTTTCAATAACTGCTTGTAAGTAAAAAAACCTTCAAAAATCAGGTTATGATATCTATATGAAAAATCCGTTTTTGATGGTATGATACCTTTATATCTGGTGACAGCTGTCTGGGGCTCCTGGCAGTTAACACTTCGTAACAGGACATCCCAGCTTTTGGCACAAATGGGTTAACACAGTGGTGTGCACTCTTTAATCACATGTTGAAGAACTTTGGAGGGAGATATAAGGGTGAAGGAGAACCACACACTAGCGAAGGATAATTTATTTCAAGAGGTTGCCCTTTAAGTCAAGTATCTCTTGAATTTTTAAATGCCTTGATTGTTCAGTTTTAAAGGAAATCATAAACATTAAAGTAACTCAGCTTGAACAGCCAAAGATAGATAAGCATTTTCTGTATATGTTATGAAATATAATCATTTATGAGATTCAGTTCAGTGAAATAAAATTATTTCCAAATGAGTGAATATGCTGACTTACTGAAAATCAGGTGAAAATCTTTTCCTATTTTGATAAAACAGTAATAAAATAATTAAGACAGCCCCCCTTCCCCCCCAATGTTTTCTTTTTAAAAGTGAGATGAACTTCATTCTAATACAATAATCCTTTATTAAAAAGGAGTTGGTTATGCTTTGAAGTAAAGTTTCACTGTTTTGCGAAGAAAGAACTATGTGTCTTTAGTCACACAGAAAATGATGCAACTTCATGCTGTTCTTAAATCAGCATGTAGGTGCAAAAGTGTCATCTTGTCAGAAATCATCAATAAAAGTGAAGTAGGAAAGATCCATTAAATAAAAATAGAAAGTTTTCGCAAATGCAATTACACTTGTATCCTTTAATGAAGTCTTGTTGTCTTACAGTATTCGAGATTTATTCAACTCTTACAAAAATTGGTAGCATTGCCTTGTGCTGACATCGAGGAGAATTATATACAGAAGTTTTCCAAAGAGGTTCCTGTGCAGTTGCAGAAGGTGGTGATTGAGCCCTTGCAGTATGATGAGCAGGGAGTGGCCTTCAGCACTGGGGAAGGTAATAATTTCAAGTTGATTGGTAATTTTTTTCCTCTTTGCACTGCTTTCTTTACAGTACGTACAACACTGCTGAAAGTGTCACTGCTTCATTTTATATGTTCATATATGTATGCTGCATGTGTAGCTGTTAGTGATGTTATAGAGCACCACGTTAAGACATGGTCTGGTGAGAAAGTACAAGCTTTTGGCCCAGACTCTTTATCAGCTGTTTTTGTATGTATTTCTATACAGTGGTACCTCTGTAGAGAGGACCCCATTGTGTTACAGGTTGTAGAATACGAAAGGACTTTCATTTTTGGCCAGAGCTGATTGCTGAACATAAAGAGTGGAGGACTGTAGGAGCACAAACATGTATGAAGAATTCCATGGATATAACAGTGTTGTTGCTTAGTATAAAAATGGCATGCTTTGGCTACTGAGTAACCTTTATCATGACTTTTGTAGGCAGTCCAGCAAAGGGGAACTTGGAAGATGCAAAGAATAAATAGCAAGGCATTTGGATATTTACAAACAGCCTAGGAAAATGTGAAGAGGAAATTCCTAAATATTATGGGACAGAGGTGGATAATGGGATATTGATCATTCATACTGAGATGGAGGGAATGTTAGAGAAAAGCCATGAAGGTCTCTGTATCTTCTAAACACAGGCTGTTACATTTTCATTGGAGGGACACAGTGGAAAAACAATATGATACAGGATATGAGTGATTGCATAGAAAAAATAATTTGGCAACAACATGTATAGGAAAGACTGATGACTTTCTGGACAAAGTATGTGTGCACACTCACTTTATGCTGTACATTTAAGAGGAATCTTAGAGATGATGGGTATTATGTAGCAGGCAGCAGATGGCAATAAGAGCAAAGGTCACAGAGAATTTGAGGGGCAAAATGGCTAGAGAGCTCTGCCTTACCTGGGTTGTCTTCAAGATTACATGACAACAAAGATGTGAGAGCACCAAACCGTGATTTAATTTGCACTGGTTTTCAGTAGTATCTTCAGAACAGTAGTTAATGAAGTTTGATGAGCATGCAACCCGTGTGATTTAAGAAAAGCCACCAAGTTTAATAAGTTCAAAACCAGTCTTGTTTGTGCCCCATCACCCCCAAAATGAAGAAGAATGTCTTATTTGTTTCATAATTCCTTTATCAGAATGATTGCTTCCTTTGTGCTGAAGGAGATTGGTCGCCCAACCCACATTTCTCCCCCACTTAATAGACATTGATGAAAATATATTGAAAGATAGTTGTTCTTTGTTTGCTATTTTTTTTTTTTGTTACCTCAGTCTGTAAAAAACTGTAAAAAACAGCTGGTACTTTATGAATGTGTTGAAATTTGTTTAACTACTTGGGCACTTGGAAGATCTGTAGAGTATTGAAGCCTCATAAAAGATTTGGTTTAATTCCTTTAAGGTAAAAGAAAAACTGCAAGAGCTACTGCAGTAGTTTATGACAACGGGACTGGAAAAATTACAGTGAATGGAACAGACATTTTACATTACTTCCCAGTGCTGCAGGACAGGTGAGAGCACTATGAAATGCTGTATTTTTACTGTACTTAAATTATTCCAGCAAAAGTAATGCCATGCAATCATATGTTGGTGCTGTGTTCCACACTGTTGATTCTGTGTTCTGGTCCCTGTATAACTATCTGTTTTATAAAAACATGTCTTGCATTTCCTCCTAATTTTCAGGAGTTTACTGATAGGCAAGCCTTGCTCTGTGCTCCTTGCCTCACCTTTTCTGAAGGGATGCAAAAGCCAAGAGCACAGACTGTTTGAATAGTTCAGATTTTAGTCCGCTTAGAAAGGACTTGAAATTTATTTTAAAAATAAATAATAAATATTATCTTTAAGTGTTTCCCAAGAGATTTGCAAATTGCATGCATGTGTATTTACTCTCTGGCATTCAGTAACGTAGTGGAAGCAAACAAGGTGAGGCACTTCATGTAAAGCTTCAGATTTTGGAGGATATGCACAGTCTGGTATAGAGAAGACTTCTCGTAAGGCTGACATGAAGTTTGTATTCCTAATGTGATTTTTATTTTTATTTTATATTGTGATTTTTAAGCTCAAGAATAGAGGGAGAGGTTGCTCAGTTTCAGTATCCAGAGCTGATGGATCTTGGCATCTGTAGTAAAGAAGTAGTGGAATAAAAGTAGTTGTAAAACTGAACTTAAAGTATTTACCGCTGGCAGTTGGAATATGCTCCTAGCTGCTAATTTCCTATTGATTTGAATGAGATATGAACGCCTTTCTGGATCTCTGCCCAAAAGTTAACTATGTTTTTGTATATACAATGATAAGAAATGTGCATTGCATGGAACTTTATGCACAGGAATCTTTTTAATTTTTTTTTCTTTTTTTTTTTTCCCCCCCTTAGGGAGCAGTTGTTGTTCCCTTTCCAGTTTCTTGGCAGAATTGGAAAACATGACATGGTTTGCACAGTCTCTGGTGGAGGAAGATCTGCACAGGCTGGAGCAATACGTTTAGCCTCTGCAAAAGCCTTAAGGAGTTTTGTGACAGAAAAGGAGGTGGAATTCATGAGGCAAGGTAGGAATTGAAATTATTTCAGTGTTTCTTAATGTGTTTCTGGTAATTAACAGAATTAATACAAGGATCATTAAGGATCAGATTTGAGTAAATAATCCCAGTGAAACCTTGTATATTGTATGAAGGGGATCTGCATTTATTTATAGATTGTTTTTACTTGTTTCCTAGCATCCTTTGTGTACATTTTGGATGACTTCTCAAGCATTTTTCCATCTGTTCATGACCTCTTTTAGGTCTATTAACCAGCTTATATTGCCTCAACATAGAATCACAAAACATGAATGTGTTATTCCCTACTAAATAAATCTGGATCAGACATTAGTGAGCTGTAAGGTACTGAGATTGTGGTTTGTTTTACTCGGCTGGTCGCATCTTGGTCACGTTTTAAAAAGTTTTCTTCTCGAACACAGATGCTGGAGGGTTGGCTTTGAAGAGAGAGTAATGAGCATAAGTGCACTCCATGCAACTAGCCAAACTGAGGGAGCTGCTTTCCTCTCTTGCATTATTTAGTGTTTACAAGTTACTTAGGATAAGATAGAATTTATTTAGATAACTGCAGGATTTGATGCTTCTCAGTGATGAGATGCCCCTACTGTTTCAGCAAATGCAGAGTTATGAATGGTGAGCTTTTAACCAACTGTGCTCTTTCTGGACTAGCAGCAAGCATACCTGCCTGTATTAAGAGGCAGAACAGCTGTAATTTTTTTCACTCTACTGCCAGCCATGAAACCAAAGCTGTCTTCGTGCTTTGCAACAATTTTCTTTGACTACCTTTTCAGCATTGGCAAGTATGACTTGCTAGGAAAACCTTTGTAAATAGACATTGTAATGAGTTTGATACCTGTCCTGAGATCAGCATAATTCTGAACATGTTTGGGGCATTGCTAAATATACTTTTAAGTATATTTATATATAAATATACCACAAAGCAGTGGTTTCCAGAGTGGGAAATGTGCAACTGATCCATTGGGATTCAGTAAAAATGTGCTATATATAATTTATAAATGAATAAATACATATATTTGGGAGTACATGCTCAAAAATACTGTTAGGACTGCATGATCAAAAAAGTTTGGATACCACTGCTCTAAGGGCTAAAGCAATATGGATAGATAAAAAACAATGTGTGGTTTTTTTTAGTGGTTTGTAAAGGAAAATATGAATGAAGTTCAGTTGCTAAAGAGAAGTTAAAATGTTAGAGGATCTGATGACACTCCTTTCAGTGTTTTGTGGTTCTGAACCTTTAGCCCTCCAGATGTTACAAATCCAATTGTTAGTGAAAGTTACTGGCTCAGAGATAGTATACCTGTAATACTAACTAGTAGCAGTAAATAAATGGGTGCTTTTCTGTGTTTTGTAGCTGGATTACTAACAGTTGACCCACGTGTGAAGGAACGAAAAAAGCCTGGTCAAGAGGGACCCAGACGGAAATTCACCTGGAAAAAGCGATAAGTCCTTGAGCGTTTAAAGAATGACAAAGTGCTACTAAAATTTCAAAGCATACTGATTTATGATTTAAAACTGTTGTATGAATATATTTAGTAATAAAGACTTTTTTTTTCCCTTTATACTTATTATGTCTTCTGTTTAAAAAGTAACAAACAACTCAAAAAAATTGTGGAAAATCATGGTACAATTTGATAGAATGCTAAATCTAAAATAGTTGCCCCAGTTCCAGCTTCGCATCTTAGCTCTAGTGAAATCACTAATGATTTATGAAAGTCTTGGTAGATTATAACTTCTGAAAATCAGTCTATTTGTTTAATGATTTGGCAATTTAAATGCTGAAATTAGGCAGCTCCTAACCAGATATTTGGACATCTTCAATGTGCCTCCCTTTCTGCCTCACAGGTATCTGAGGATAAGCAACAACTTCCTACCTAAACTGTGGTGGAGTTGAGAAGCCAGTGAGAATAGTACTGACAATTGAGGGGATATTGAGAGAGAAACTGTCACAGAGGATAACCTTTGCCTGTGGAATCAGTTGTCTCCAGGATGCTTCCCCAGGTTAAGTAGGGAGTGATTCAGAACAAGTACCTAAATTTAGGTTCTCTGAATCATCCTCTGGAGGAGTCAGTTTTTCTGTTCTTCCCCCAAATGCAGAAAGAGCTGGAGGGATTAAGCTGAAGTTGTCTTTTAGAACACTCTTCTCCACCCCTTAAATCTCAAGGGGCCTGTTCAAGGAGGCGTGTTCTGAATATGGCTAATGCACAAAGATAGCATTGGACTCTTTGCCAAATACAGTCATAACTTTTCTGTTTTAAAGTCAGAAGCAGGAGGTGATGACAGTGCTGCCCACCTCCTGTCTATAACTGTAGCCTTCCAAAATAGATTAGTGGTTACAGCACTCACCCAAAAGCTTAAGGTTTTGCTTTATTGCCAACTTCCTTCCTGGAACAGAGGTCAAATACTTTCAAGGAAGAGTATATCCTTCATCTGTCCTGTAGGAAGTGGGCCACAGCAAAAAAGAAGATAAAGTTCATCTCACCAGGAAAAGCAGAAAAATACAACTCAGTTTTAACAACAGGGCACTTTCCAGCTTTCTTTTAATTTAGAACATTTCAGTACTTCAAATTCTTTCTCCCCAGCCAGATTTTTTAAGCGCTAGAGTACCTGCTCTGCTTCTTATTTGCTGTAGATCATGCCAAAAACTACACCTCAGAGGTCACAAAAGGTGCCTGCAGGTCATTGCAGGTGATAAGCAGCTATAAGTGATGTGTACAGGTCATTATTTTCCCAAGCAGCATTCGGGGGTGAGGGGGGCAGCAAGTTAATAGACTTCATCAGCTGAGTAAAACAGAGGTCAGAAACTGGGTATGCATCCTTGAGTGACATGTTTGTGATTCCTCTCCCCAAAGCCTGTGCTTCTTTTTAACTCTTGTTCCATGAGAATACTCTGTAAACTCGGGCAGGATTTCTCATTGCCAAGGTAGTTCATCTCAATCAGAATACGTGACTCTAGAATTACCTGAAAGGATGTTGTAGTAAGGTGGGTGTTGTTGGCCTCTTCTAGCCAACAAAAGGTAGCAAGTGATAGAATGAGAGGAAACAGCCTAAAGTTGTGCCAGAGGAGGTTTAGATTGGATATTAGGAAAAATTTCTTCACCTAAAGGATTGTTGAGCACTGGATGAGGCCGTCAAGGGAAGTGGTGGAGTCTCCATCTCTGAAGGTATTTATAAGACGTGTAGATGTGGCACTTGGGGACATGGTTTAGAGGGGGACATGGTTTAGTGGTGGACTTGGCACTGCTGGGTAAATGGTCAGACTCTGAATTTAGAGGTCTTTTCCAATGCAGAAGATTCTATGGCTGGTTAAATTGAATTCAACAATTCACCTCTGCCTTTGAAAAACAAATGGGAATTTTACATGAGATATTTTACACTACGGCAAATACAGAAAGGATTAACTAGCATTTCTGTTACTTTAAATCTGAATTGCTTGTGTGTAGCAAAATATATCATGTATCAGGTAGAAGTTGTGATTTGTAATAAAAACATTAATCCATACTGGGACAGGTACCTAAGGATTCTTTTGACATGCTCACATAATGAAACGAACGTGAGCACGTGGTCTTGCAAGTGCTAGCTGTGAAGAAGATTCTGGAGAAGATTAAATAGAATTTTTATCTTAGTATCTTCTCAAATGAGAATGATCCGTTTGGTCACATTACTGGCCATACTGATTGCCTTATTACTAGGCAAGAATCTACAAGTGCAACAGAATATCAGCACTTACAACATGCAAAGTCTTCTATCATGTTTTAAAGGAATTATTGTTTTACCTTCCAAAAAAGTTTGGCTATGGCCTTTGATGCTTGAACTGAGTAAAAAAAATTAAGGTAAATTTTCAGAACCACAGCTTTTTAGAAAAGTCACTAGAAATACTGGTTAGTGCTGTGCAGCCAGGTCACTTGCTTCATAGCTACTGGATCAGGCTTCCAACTAAATCTGAAAGTGAGCCAAAAGAGAAAAACATTTTTAAAAGAGAATAAAAACCAACCAGAATTGTACAGTTTGAGTTTTTTTCATTTTTCATTTGTATGAAGTTCCTCTCAGTCATCTGCAACATGTGCCAACATTTAGGGGTTAGGAAGTTAAATAATGTATGAAGATTATTTCTGTAGTGTTAAAGCTGATGAAAAGGTGAAACTACCATTTTTTTTACTCATTTTTGCAGACATCAGAACAACTATCATGTGGGAGAACAAAATAAGGAAATTTATCAGGGTTGTTAATCATCATTTGTGACAGCAGCACAGTAGTAGAATCAGTTCATCAGTTTGAATAATCTCCATTAACTTCCCATTCCTCCTACTCCATTGCATTTCCAAGGTTATTGAGAGAAGCAGCCCTGAACACCTGCCTTCTGTACTCAAGCCGGGCTTCTTAGGTCTCACTTTTGAACACTTGCAGTGTGGACCAACTTAGCTAGCCAACAAGGTTTCATAATTTAGTGTCCTGTGACAGGTGCTTATACACTAAACATTATTTTCTGTGTGTGGGCAAAAAGAAATAAGCCCTCTGTGCTTTCTGGGCAATGTATGTTGTGATTCCTCCAGGCTCTTTTTTTTTTTTTTTTTTTTCCCCTCTCCACCAAATTGCTGTTTTTGCTTTAAGATACCACAGTTGCCTGTGAGGCAAATGGAGCATGTCCATGCCGCCGATAGCCAATACTTGTAGCCAATGCTTGTCCCGTTTCTGCGGTCAGCAGGGGAAGCCCGGGGTGTCCCGGTGTGCTCAATGCTGCCGCGCTGCCACCAGGTGGCGCAGCTCGCAACCGAATGCGGAGAGCGGGGCCGGGAGTGGGATGCGGATACTCGGGAAAGGAATGAGGAATCTTCCTCAGAAACAGTGCTTCGGTAACAACGGGTTAATACGAGAATAGATGTATTGGGTTTCAAAAGGGTATTAATCGAATTGTCTTTCCAGGACTTCTTTTTCACTCATGACAAGAGAAAAGGTTTTAGTGAGAAATAATAAATGTCAGTTAATACTAGTTTTCAGCAGGCTAATTTCAGTGTGTAACTAATACTTTCAAATTAATACTACATTATGCTAAGAAGTGCCAGCTGCTCTTTGCGTCTTGGAAATGGTATTGTAACATTGTGCCAGTCATTAAAAAATCACGGAATGGTTTAGAAGGGACCTTCAAAGATCATCTAGTTCCACTCTCCCTGCCATGGGCAGGGACAGCTTCCACTACACATAATTGCTCAAAGGCCCACCCAACCTAGCCCTGAACACTTCCAGGAATGGGCAGCCATAGCTTTTTGGAGCAGCCTGTTCCAGTGTCTCACCATCTTCATTGTAAAGATTTTCTGCCTTCTGTCCAACCTAAACCTATCCTTAGAAATCTCATACCAAACCTAGACATAACATAATAAATACAATTATTTAAATAAAATCCCTGAAATCAGTGTTGGCTAAGGGGAGGGAGATTTTTTTATTGAAGCTGGTACAGTTTCATAAAATCTTTGTAAATACTGAAATTAATTTTCCCAGTATTTGGTGAGAGTTTATATGGATAAAATTTCATGGGATGGAATTGGAAGCAAATGGTGTTTCTTATGCTGTGCCAGCACACGGTGGATATAGGTTGTGGTATCTTACTGAGTGTCCAGACAAACATGTAAACATAAATCACTGCCTGTGTTCCTGCCCACGTAAACAGTGTGGGAGCAGAACAAAACAAGGAAACAAATGGGCAGTAATGGGTTTAGACTCATGGTGCTTAGCATCTGCCCCCAGCCACCGGGTCAGGAATCACCCTCACTGTTAGTTTTCAGTGTTAAATACCCAAATGTTGAAGTCTTCCTAATCGACTTCTAGTCCACCTGCCATTTCTCTCCTAGTTGCCAGCCACATGGATACTCTGCTGCTCTGCTGGGGACTTGCTCAGTTTGAAGGAAGAAAACCTTGAGTGCTGCACTCACAGCACCATGTTTTTCAACACATTAAATCTTTAAGGTATTCAAGGTGTGTCCTGACTATTTCTTCCTCATTTTAATAAATGTCATATTCAGATGCTGATGGTAGTGGCATAATAAAAAATGTAAGCAGAGTAGTGTGTGCTTGTCACATGTCCTGAGCAGACTAGTACATCACAGAAGCAATTTCAGACTGAGGGATAATTAGCAGGAGATACAAGATGGTTAAATCTTTTTGAAAGTGCTGATTTGCCTCTGAAGTCAACAAAAGCAAACTCTCCTTGGTTTCAGAACTGGTCCTGACACTTTCCTGCTGGCCTGGTTACACTTTGTCGCTGTGTAACTGTTGTCACTGACATAATGCTAAGAAAAAATTGCTTGCCCTAAGAGTACCAGGGCAGAAATTATTTTTAAAAATCACAACATGTTTTGGTACAGTCCTTATTTCAAATCCCAGAGCAGCCCTGCAGAATTTGGATTGGTGGCACCACTAAATCTTTGGCCATGTATACCTAATTCCTTGAGTGCTGGATCACATATGGGCAGTGGCAGCTGTAATGCTTTTGTGGTGGTGGAGATATCAGCAGGATACTTTTGTTTGTTTAAACTTGTATTCATATAACATTAACTGAGGTCTTAGAGGAAAATATTTCACCAAGCAAGAATGAGTATAGATTATCCACTGTCAACAATAAATTGATAAGAATATTGTTACAGACTGCATAACAGAGAAAGAAGAGGTCATTGGTTTATAAAGGACCTCGTGTCTCTGTCTAATAAAATGCTTTTCATGCTTGGTCTGAGAACAGCATGCCCATCTCTGCAAGTGTGAGGTGAGCCAGCAAAATCATCACTGAGGGCTCTTAGGCAGGAACAACAATGCCTGAGAAGGCTGTGACATGAATAGTGACAGTGCTGTGTGAGACAAAACGTCTGCTTCCTTCAACTTCGTTGCAAAAGGAGAACGCAGGCTCATGGTTGCACAATATCCTCCTTGCTCAGCTCACAAATAAAATCATAGGGCATCTGGGCTGTCAGGATCTTACACCTTTCTGCTGCATGTCACCTGTTGTGCTCAACCCGAGCTGGACACCCCCAGTAACAAACTTTGGGAACAGCTGAGGAGAGCCCCAGGCAGCTGCTGCAGTGTGTGTTGCGGTTCCAGGCACGCTGTTGGTGTGTTTGCTGTCTGGGTTTGCTGTGACAGGCTCAGAAAGATCTCACTGAAGCTGTAGTGTTCTGGTGGGGAGGGACCCCCGCAATGCTGAAGCAAGGGCTGCCCCTGCTCATATAATAGACATCTAGGATCTGTTATTTAGTAAAAGTTCACCCACAGATTACATCACCTGCAAGGTAGCGAGGAATTTGCTTTTCTCCTTGCTCAGCTGCAGTTAAATTCTTAGGAATTAAAAAGTGTGTTCTTTAGTGAGACCTTGACATGCATGCTGGCATCTCTTGGATGTTTTTGAGCCAAGGCCACAGGTGTCCCTCCTGCATCTTTCATCTGAGGTATCTCTGGTAGCTATTGCTTCTGCTAGGGGAGCTGACAAGACGCACAGGTTTAACAGTCAGCTTCCCTCAAAGAGTTTCCTTCCCCGTGAGAAAGTCACTTTGAGATCCATTCTAATTCCTCCCCCTGTATTACCTCTGAACTCTGTTTAATTTCAGAGTTAAGCAAACAGGCAGATTATTTTTTTCTCTAAGTCATGCTTCCAAGGCTGAAAGACTCATTTGTGATTCAAGTTGCAAAGATCCCTTAATGATTTTATTTGACTAAGGCAAAACGAGAAAGGAAAACGATATTTAGAAAATTTCATTAGAAAAGCATTTGCTTATTTGTTTCTCTAACAGCCAGATTTCTGGGTGATTTCTGCCTTATTTCATCAGGGATAGCTGGTTGCATCAGGTGTGTTGATAGAGCTGCTATTGATGGGCTGAGTGCACAAAGCATACACATTACCCTCTGGAAGACTCGTACCTCAGACCAGGAATGTGCAAAACAGCTGCCCCACGAAGGTACTGCAAAGTATGAAAAAAAAAACTGGGCAGGGGGCAGAATAGCTCAGAGCAGCTGTGGGAGTCAGGGGCAACTGAACTTCCAAAGCACAAGGCCAGCCCTGCCAGCTGCTGAAGTTGGTCAAAGCCCTAGGAGAGGAGCCACCTCAGGAGGGGAGCCACCTCAGGTGGTGAATTGCTGTTCAGTGTGGAAGCTGTGACACTGGCTGATGCAGTGATGGTGTCTAGTGCTTCAGCAGTTTGGGGTATCACCTTCATTCGTGAAGGATGGGGTTCCAGATCTCCCCCACCTGGCAGCTGGGCTGCTGTCAGGTTGGCAGGACAAGTTCGGGAAGGGTTTCATGATGGGAAGGAAGAACTGCTGGCTGGAACTCTCACATTGTGTGTGGGCAGAGGATGTACCCTTTCCCTACAGCAGTGCAGCTGATTTTATTTGCCAGTAAAAAGGGGACACTGGCTGTGTTTCATGATCCACTGTGAGCTTATTTTTATGTTAAGGAACTTATCATTTAATATAGCATGTTATGTTAGCATAAAGTTTATCAGATGTTTAACATCAAAAGTCAAGACTTCATCCACTGCCTGAATTTGGCATAAATCTGATTGGTTTCTTTTGTAGAAAGCCAATTTAGGAATCAATTATATATTGTGATGGCTGTGAAAACAGCTCTTCTTTGGTCATTGTAGTAGATTGCAGCTTGTAGTCTGACATCACTTAACTGCATAGCAAATTGTTTGAAAATGAAAACTCCGATTAGGACACTTACAAAATTTCTGTTTCAAAATGACTACTTAACAACCATTAAAGCGTCTTTATAGAAATGTCACTACCCTCGTTACATCTGTACCTTTGGTTAGTTTCTTTCCCCCTTTCTAATTTTCTCCCAGCATCTTGCAGCTTGCCTATTATTTGGATGTATAATTAGAAATCTATTATTATGTTTTATGGAGATGTAAAGAGTAGGAAGAAAGCTGCATAACTACTTTTTACATACAGCATGCAAATTATCCACCTTGTGTATTTTGGCTCTGAATGTTCCGCAGATGTAGTTTCATTTCTCTTGGATCTCTGTTTACCCATTTTTATTGCTAGTCATCAAGTATAGAAGCAGAAAAATCAAAATAGGAGGGGAGGAGGGACCTTCCCAAAGAAGCAGCTTCGCATGCCCCCATCACAGAGCAGTATGAAAATTAATGTGCTTCACCTACACAGTTCTGTGCATGGCCATTATTTATAATAGCTGGTCATGGAAATGGTAGGGGTAATCAACATCTCATGAGGAAACGGTCACTGCCAAAGCTGAATAGCTGGGGAAGTGCTTTGAAGGATACAGTTTAAAAATGTTCAATCCAGATGCTATGTGTACTGAGAAAGAACACAGGACAGGGCTTTGGATGTACCCCACAGCTCAGGATGTGCAACACCTCTTTCCTCAGCCTGGCTTTTCCAGGTGACAGTTGTTGTGGACTTTCCTAAGGATAATACCGCAGTGTGTGCTACTCTCAGGACCTGATCTGAAGTCAGTGGAAACCTTTACATCAGGTTCTTACGTTTTTAAGGATTTAAGATCCCTCTGGTGAACTCCTGTCAATGCCTATGGCACAGTGTGGTTTATGGGCTGCACTCCTTCAGATTTTCCAGTTCACTGGAGAGTGAATGAGGTGGAGGTTTGTCCTTTCTCCTTCTGCATCCCAAGCCAAGAGGCTCCTCTGTGCTCTGCAGCTGTTGATCAGAAAAGTCTGGCGAGGCTCTGAAAGCTGGCAAAGCCTCTGAAGCTGTGACCACCCATTTGGATGTGGCATCGAGCACTGAATGCCTTGAGAGAGCTGCAAGCTTTGCTGTGCCTTTTGGGGTCCCTTGCTGGATCCTTAACAGTGTTTCCTCAGGTGGGAGGATGCCTCTAAGGCAGGGAGGCTTCAGTGCAATGGATTTAAAGCAAAGATTACTTTAAACTGGCATTGGACATTGGGTCTGATACCAACCAGTGCATGAACGTGGCTCCTGAAGAGGGTATAAAAACACAGAATATTTCTTTTTTGGGGGAAGGAGGAGGATGCCAGTGTTTGAGAAGGAGCCCCCTTCACAAGAGAAGGAGCCTCCTTAGTGAGGGTCTGTCAGAGACCTGTGATGTGTGAATTAAGATTACACATAGCCTTGGTGTTGTATGTTTTAGTGGCTCAGTGTAACTTCTGAATATTAAATTAAAAAAAAAAAAAAAGGGGCAAAGTGCACCTAGTAGGTATGCAGTTTAAGAAATATATTTTGTTTTATTGAATATCATCAAGTTCATTTAGTCACTGGCTGGACAAAATGAGATATAACATCTTTACAATATACAGATTTTTCCCTCTTTTGAATAGATGCTGGTGTTGCTTAGCTTTTAATTTGATATAACTGGCAAAATAATACATTGCCCAAGAGTATCAATCTCTTTAGTTGCGGTAAAAGCAGGAAAGAGATTGTGGCCAGCCAGATATTAACACCTAATAATAAAGTAGTGTTTGATCAGTGTATTATATGCATGTATACACAAACACATTTGCATCCAGGTGTTACACACTTACATGCATTAGAACTAGGGAAGATACGTAATTCTTTCTGATTTAAATAAATAAATAATTCCTTGAGCTAATTTGGTAACTGTGCTATAGTTATGGCTTAGCTATAAAGACTGGAACAATTCAGAATACAGTTGCAGTTAGGAAGCTCTCATGATGCTGGGTGAGCACACAGTTCAGCTCCTGCTCCATTCCAGAGCTGGTATGTGACTGTAGAGAAATTGCTTACTGCCTGGGCATGATCTGCAGGAATCTGGTAATACTCAAACACAGGCAATGGCACAGGAGGTCTGTTTAGCTCATTATGGTGTCCAAGCTTTCAGAAGAGAATCCAGATATGAGCATGCTAATGCCAGTGCCCTGGCTCTGTCTGTCCATCCTCATGGCTGCTCGCAGGCCGCCTGCAGCTTCTGCTGCAGCCCTCGTGCTGTGGTCTGAGCTAAGTCCTTGTGTCTGATGGCACCAGAGGTGCTGCTCTCAGAGAAGAGCAGTGCTACCTCCTTCCCTGCTCCAAGTCTGCCATAAGACCCCCGAGGGCTCAGTTCAACAGGCTTTTGGGACTTATTGAACCTAATATGGCTACACAGCTGTTAGCTGGTGCTCAAAACTGGCCTATGGCTTTTTGGAACTGTAGATGGAACAGAATTGTGTTTCTAGGATGAGAGACTGAGCTACAGAAAGGAGGAAAGGTGGGGCAGGAGGGCAGGTCAGACCTTTTGTTTCTGCTGCCATTAGCAATACTGGAGATGCCATAAATGACCACTGCTTTGGGGTGGCAGTGTATCATCCCTCAGAACTGAATTATATCCTTTCTCTGTGTTTTCACCTCCTCCTTGATGTCAGCACTGGTGCCCGAGCTGGCTCCTGTGTGCATGAAAGAGGCACTGACACTGTGGCCAGTTTGTTGCAGCGAGAAGTTTCCTCCCACAGGTAAGGCTGTGCCTAAGCCTCGGCTGTCCTGCTCCTCAGGCAGGAAAGATCAGCTTTGGCCAACTGGAGGCCTGACACAGTTATTCCCAGGCTTGACCAGAGAGCAACTGCGCTGCATTTGTGCAAACTTACATATGTTTTTCATTTTAGGGTTGCTGTAACATGTTATCCTTACTTGCAGGAGAGGGTAGGAGTGCGAGACATTGGGGTTGTTGCTTGCAGGGTCAGTGAAGTGATGAACCAGGTATGGACCAGGAAATCTCTAGCTCAATCCTGTCCCATTTATGGGTTGTGCCTTGCAGGTCCAACAGCTGTAGAAACTTTTTTAAATCACTAGTTTAAGAAGATATATCTCTGGATACACCCAGGGAGGAGATCTGTTGAGGAAGCAGGTGCCAGTTTTCCATAGTTACTTTTAAGAGCCAAATTGTGCCTTAGTGCTGATTTTTAGTTTTAAGGCAATATTGAGAATTTAAACACCCTTCTTTCTTTTTTATTATTTTTTATTTGATCCAGCTGGAGCTCATACTTCCTCTTTAACTTTTTCTTTTATTATTTAAAATCCTTAATTATCTGAGACAAAATTGGTAAGAAAATCTGCAGAATCTAGGGATTCCACAGAGCTCTCTCTATAAACACTCAGGCTATTCACTGTTGCCAAATAGACATGTGCCAACTCTGAAACACCCACCCACTCCCTCCTTCTGCCGCAGCAAACTAATAAGCACATTGATTACATTCATTTAAGGAAAAACACTGCTCTTTTAAACTTTACATCCCGCGTGCTTTAGATTTCTGATTACGAGAGATATCCTGTTTATCACACATCATGTGGTGAAAAAGCTACTTGACACACCTCAACGCATTAGATATTTTAAAAGAATATTTTATAGTGTACTAGCAAGTGGTAGTAGGAGATAATTATCATTTCCTGCAAGCTCTTGTACTATTTGCAAGATGAACGAGAGGTCTCTCAAATGTGATTTTTGTAAAGGTCCCTTAAATGCCTTCAATCCCCCCAAACAAAAATGTTCACATGCAGTTTCTCTCTTCCTTTCCTCTCCTCTCCCCCTTTTCCCCCTCCCCAAATCTGGAAAAACTTTTTACAATTATATCAGGCATCCACTCGATGCCTATTTTGCTTCTCTGTAGGAATCAGACATGAATAATGACAATTCTATAGTTATGTATAGGTTCATATGTATACATTTATATAAAAAAGCAAATACAAAATCATATGTATGTGTTGTACATATACTGATAAAATACATAGTGCATATTTTGCTGAAGTTGAAACCCAGCTTTTTGAGATTTGAGGACTAGCAGGAATGTCCCAAGGTAGATGAAAATCCGTTCCAAAAGTCCCAGGCAGCTCTATGTAGTTATGTACATAGACAAGCTTGCTTTCCTCCAGTGGACCCTTGTGGGAGTCCCCCACCAAGCCCCAGGGCCCTGGAACTGGCCAGCAGTGCTCCCTGGGTATGGTCCTGGCCAGGTTTCCTGAAAGTGTCAGTGCAGGGAAGAGAGACAGGTCCTCATTGGAGCAGCTGGTGCTGGTTACCATGTCTGAGCAGCTCAGAAATGAGCAACAAACTCATTGCAAGGCTGTGGAAAACCTTGCTTGGAATCCTCCTCTGGGCCTGTTTGAGTTTACTGTGGTGAATTTTTGTCATGAGTGAGAGATTTGGCCACTTGAAGAAACACTGTCAAGGGCTTAATATGAATTTGTGAAAATACAGAGTTTGATGGAAAGGTTCGCTCTATTACTTGCTAAATAACTTAAAGCATCGATAGGATGATAAAGTTAGAAACAATTTGAAATAATTTACATGAAAGCTAGGAATGCAAAAGGGCTAAGAGTGCCAGGGATACAGATGCAAAGGTAAGGTTGCAAAAGGGGTTAGCAGCACTTAATCATCGAGTACTTGAACATTTACAAAGCGATTCAATGCAGTTTGCTACAAATATAACAATGACTTAACTATAGATCTGAGATAGTACCATTTATACCATAATCAATTCACACATACACAGGGCATTGGTTTATTAAATAGGGAAAATACCCAGATCCTAAGTAATAACCAGAATTCTGATTCATTTTCCTCACTTGAAATACCCTGAATGAGGAGGGTCAATGATAGGGCACCAGCCACACTGGCTGACCAGCAACATCCCAGAGCGGTGGGACAGTGTTCAATTTCCAAGCCTCAGTGTTTCACACCCTTGAAGCTCCTGACCAGGCTGGCAGTGCCCCCATGAGAGCTTGCAAGGGATTAATGATGCAGAGGAATGGTGTCTGTAGATTCCCTGGCATCCAACCCTGTAGTACGTCTCCAAGCAAGAAGCATCTTGTGCTGGCTCTGACAGTACAGCTTTGCTTTTCTTTCTCCAGAAAGGAGAGGTTATCTGCAGGTAGTAGAGAAATCTGTTGGGATCCAATTTTTCTTTGCTACTGAACTTCAGTATTTGTGATTCTGTATTCAATGCCAGGTGCTATGGTAATAGGGAACAGAGACTTGTGCATCTGTAAAACCAGTGAACATAACCCAAATAACCACTGCATGAGGAAATGTGAGTTTTTAAAATTCACTGTGCTCATTTGTAACCTCGAGTAAAACATTTGTCTCAGGTCCTGTTTCCAGACCACACAATGGCTATGACTGGAGTTGGATTGATGTTTCCACAGATTCTCATTATCAGGCTGGGCCCTGCTCATACTCCTCAGTGTAAGCATGTATCCTCAGTCACAGTTTCATTTTTCTAGTTACCTTTAACCCTGTATATTTTTGTCCAAATCCGTAAATATTTCTAAAAAATGTACCTTTTCCTGTTTGCCTACACAGTACTAATGTAGATTGAATCTTTCAGTCAAACCCAGGAACTGTTTGGTTTTGGTTTTTTTTTCATTCCATATGTGTGCAATCTCCATATCTATTCTAGTAGACTTTTAAAGGCGTCATTTACTAAGAATTCTTCCTAATATTTTGACTGCTAACCACGGATTTTTTCCCCTTAGAATAGCTTTTCTAATGGAACAATTCAGAAAAAGCGCTATCATCATATCATAATGTACTGTGACAAGAACTGTTCAGCTTTATGTTTTGGCATTCAGTGTATTCTCAGTTTTTCACTGTCTGGCAAGATATTATAGAGAAGTAGTTGAGAAAAACCTTTGTAGTAACAAATACAGGACAAATTGTAGCAGGTCTCTTGCTGTTTTTCAATTGTTTTTAACGTGCATGTTTCTGTCTGACCTCTTCCAGCAGAAGGACAAGACACCAGCTGAAAACTTCTACGGCTTGTAACTGCAAAGTTTCTGTAGACTTTCCAAGATTCAGTGGAGCTTGTTTCTGTCCTTGGAAAGAAGGCAGCAACTAACTCACACAGAAACCCTAAATATACAGAAATCATGGCTCAGAGTAGAGGGATTTACTTAGTAAAAGGTAAAACTTAGTTCACTTCCAGGAACTTAACTGAGTTGTTTGAACAAGAATTACTTTGTTATGGGTTTGGATATATGTCAGAAAAAAGGAACTTGTAAAGTTGAAGAATCCTCTGTATTTTCAAGTCCTGATGAGAAGCCTTCTATAGAGGGATCAGTAGAAATTGTAAAAACATTTCTCTGACTCTAAATATTTCTAAATATTTCTAAACATTTCTCTGACTCTGACTCTTGGAAATAACTGAAAATATAAATTTATACTGTAGAAGCTTGTTCCTCTTGCTACATATTTTTGTCGCTGTTCCTGTTGAGACTCTGCTGTAGTGATGCTTACAGGGAGGATTCCCAGGAGGCCTGAAACCTTTCAGATCTTATTGCTTATATGTTTTCTTTTCTTGACAGAACAATATGAAATATCTGACCTTGCCCAGAGCAATATCATTAAAGCTAAACAAGATGACACTCGTACTGTGTCTTGGTCAGGAGCTGTCTGAAGCACTTTCTGAGTTCTTGTGGAACAAGAAGGAAAATTTCAGGCAGTTGAAACACATGTGATGACAGACAACTAAGATTTCTTATTTTAACACAAGTTATACTAGTAGTAGTAGTAGTAGTAGTACAACTACCAAAAATAATGAAATATATATTAAAACACATGTTTAAAACAAAGAAATGGGGTGTTTTATAGCCCAGAAGCTCATCTTGAAATTTTTTTATCATACAGTAAATGAAATTCAGACTTAGTTATTTTGAAGAACTTTCATTTGAGGACCTACTAATGAGCTTTGGGCTAACATCAGGTGACCAGCAGAGCTCTGTCAGGATGGTTTTCTTTACCTCATATCAAGCATAGGAGAACATATGGAGCCCAGCTGACATTATCTATGAACTGGCAACTGCACGCCAGTCAAGGTGACTGGGGAGCCAGGAAGGGCTAAGGAAGTGAAAGCTGGTGGGTCAGGGGTACACAGAAATTTTCTGCATCGAACACAAGAGGACAAAAATTAATTTGTGACACACAGTAAATCTAGTCTTCCTTTTTCCCTTCACTTGGGGAGGAACTCAAAACACTTTATGTATAGGTCCCATTCATGCAGCCTTTGTGTCCTTAACTGGGAAAATATTTTAAAGTCATCATTCTCTTCCCCTTTTGTTCCCCAGCTTCAGGGGAAGTCAGTGCTTCAGGGGCACATCATACCAGTGATGCCTGTGCCATCCAGCGACCTGGGGAATGGCAGCTGCCAGTTTAAGGAGTGATATGATGCAGCCTGTTGGTGAAGCCCTGGGGAGAGCACAGGCAATGCCCTGCTTTGGGCAGAGCTTTCCTTGCTTGCCCAGGAGCTACATGGAGCTCCTTTTTTTCAGTTCTCCTTTGTGCTTGCACAGGATCAGTAACACTGAGGAGGGTGAATAACCTCATAAAGAGGATTATTCTCCTTTCTGGATCACCTTTTCCCCTGCTATACTGGCTGTTGTGTACTTTTTCCCCATACCAGAGTTTTACTAGGCTGGAGTGCCATTCACAGCACACTTCCCATCCTGGAGATTGTAGTCGACACAGATGGTTCTTTGTGGCTGAGTATATGTGAGAGCTAGATTGAATGTGAGCTCTTGTCTAATATTTAACAAAGCACATATTGAGTTAATGACTAATGTGTCATTATTGCAGGAAGCTTTTAGTTCCAAAAGGTTAAGTGGTTCATTTGAATATTGCCCAAGTATCTTTGCCCTGTCAGGGTGTTTTTTCCCCTAAAGTTAATTTGCTATTGTCGTGATCATGTCTGACAAGTGGTGGGTAAAAGCAAAGACAGGTTATGGGGGTCTGTTTCCACGACATTATTTTACTGGTTGGATTTATTTAGCTGAGCATCTCATTTGCATGGGCCCTTATTCAGGGATGAAAAGCCAGCTTTGAGCATAGGGCATCTTCCACTGGGAATTGTTTGCATCAGAGGCAAAGGACTTGGGGAGGAGTGATAGAAGAGCAGGCAAAGTTAATGGATCTAGAAGAGGTTACCAGAGCTACAAGAAGAGACTTACTGTGCACTCATAGGTAGAGGAGTAGGCTTAGGAATTATTTTTAAATAAAAAATTGTTGTGGTTGTGTACTAGTAAAGCACCATAGAAACAAGTTCCTGCTACACTGATATTAATCATATGAACTGTTTATGACATATGGTCATGAAAATGCAAAAAATACTTCTCCATGTTGCTTTGCTTATGTTAAGCTCTCCATTATTTGAATGAATTTTTCAGTGAAGAGCAGATTCCTCTTAAATTGATTCAGCACACATTTTTGTGTTAGTTTGTTGAGAAGGGGAACACACATCAAACCACTCTGTCCTACTTTGCTGCTTCCCAGCACAGGACCAGTGTGTGAAGCTGTCCTCTGAACCTTTCAGGAAAACCCAGCTCTTGCAGTTAATCAGCTGTTTTTCACCACAGTCACTGTAGGGACTTTGCCACCCTACAGCAGAGTGGAGCCCCAAAGGATCACCTTTGGCTTTGTAACACTGGCGTGTTTAGCATAGCTGCTTCACAGGTCTGTATGCTGCAGCTGTGTTTTGAATAGATTATGGAGATTTTTTTCTGAATCTTCAAGATATTTTTAAGCTATTAATTAATGATAACCTCCTATGGCTCCACCTCTCTGGAAAGGAAAGCCCCCTTAATACAGCATTGCTAATACAGAAGAAAAAACAATCTTGCTTTCAAGGTTGTGAGAGGTTTTTTTTTTTATTAGTTCATTTATTAGAGCTTCTACATCAACTCCTTAAATTAAGCAAGCTTCTTTGTTCTAAACCATCTAAACATTTTCTTTCTGAATCATTTTTCTAAAGCCATCTGAATTAAGATGGCTGTTTAATTAAGACTTGCTTGCAACCGAACATGAAATGTGGATAAATTGAGGTACCTCCTGGTAAGATAGAAATGAAGCTTCTTTTCAGCTTTCAATTCAATAATAAGATCTGCCTTAAGCATTGGTAGGGAGAATATCCAGGAGCTAGACTGAGAACAAATATGTCTGTGTGCTAGTAGAGGGATCTAAATTAGCAGTCATCAATTAATTTGACACATTTGCAGGCTTCTCAGTCCAAACACCAAAAAGCTTGGAGTTTAAAGTATCTTTTTAAAAATATCTTTAAAACTTTTAAAGACACTTCTGTGGGCCTTTGAGTAGCCTGGTAGGTGTTCTTGCAGTGGAGTGGTTCTTCTGTCCCAGAGCATGTCTCTGCAGTGTTCGAGTTAAGGGACAACTACTAAATTCCTTCTTCCTCAAGAAATAAACCCATTTTCTCTTTGTTTACTTTATAGTCTAAGCTGAAAATGTTTCTTCAAGTGGTTCTCAGTGGCTTCCTGTGCATATTTTCAGCCCAATAACTAGCATGAAAATCAGCATCATGTTTTTCTTGTTTCAAGAATCCAGAGAATTTGACGTAAAAAAAAATTTATTCTGCATTGCTTAAAGTACTTGAAGGAACTATTTTCTGCAGGAATAAAACCCTTGCCAAAGTGTGTTTTTGTGCCAAAGACCTCCACTTTCCAAGTCCAGATCTTTACCTCCCTTAGAGCAAAATCTCCATGACGGTTATCAAAGCACTGTAAAATCATGTCGCTTTTCCATGTAAGCAAGCTTTGCTAAGCCAGGTTTCTCTGTGCATCTCAGCATCACAATTCTATGAAAGGATCAGCCCTCTTACTGAGTTTGAACCAAAATTAGATACGAGGAAGTATTTTTGTAAATGTGTTCTAATTCATTCAAAGGCATTATTCTCTAAGACCTAGTGAGCAAGATCTTATGGGACTGACCTGATTTCAGTCCTTGCTCAATAACATCCTTTTTTCTTTTTGGTACCATTTTTTCCTGCCCTTTTGCATCAGTAGATCCCTGCTTGTGGTGGTATCTCATCCCTTTTGATATCCAAAAGTGAAACACATGATCTGCAAACCTCCTCAGAGCAAGTGTTTTGCAGTGGGTTGGGCAAAGCACCTGAACACAAAGCAAAGTGAGCGTCCCAGCCATTCCACACCCTGGGCCAAGACATGGAGTTATTCAAATGACCAGGGAACAAATGTTCCTTCACAGCCTCAGGACCACTTCAGGAGAGGCACCAGGGAAGGGTGACCAAAAGGTATACTCACACTAGAACACACAACTCCTCTGCTTCAGAGCAGAGTAAGATGAAGTGGCTCATTTCAATAAAGTGCTTCAACAGATGCACAGCCCTGGAGGTCATAGCTCAGGGATGCAGAAGGGTGGGTACCAGGGCAGCAGCTGTTCCCAGATGTGGGAAGTGAGGTCTGGGGGAGCTTCTCTTTCGTGCCCATCCCTGCCTGTGCTGTGGGGCCAGACAATGCTGTGCTGAGGCATGAAGCAGCGTGGAGTCTGTTTTACTTCACAGATCTGAAAATGTTTGCCCATTGGCACCGTTCTGCACAAGGTGTCGGGGTCATTCATGGGTTTTATGCACCTAAACCCCAAATGTATCCAAAGGAAATGCAGCAAGCTGCTAAGCTCAGTGAAAAGACAACACCCTTCTTTTTCATGCATGTCAGTGACCTGAAAGTTGTTTTTACAAGAAGGAAGCTGAAAAAGGTGAGTGGCAAAGCGAAGCTGCCATGTCCGTGGTTAAAGGCTGGCTAACGCTCCTTTGCCTACAGCTTTCTCCATTGCATCACGCTTGGTTTTCCACTGGCATCTGTCCAGCCGCAGCCTGCTGAGTTTTGCCTCTTACCATATGCTTCTCCGCTATACGCGCAGCATTTCCCACCGGAGCCGCTTCTAGTGCCTGCTTCTAATTACTCTGTTTCTTCCCTGCTAGCAGGCGATGGCCCCGGCTGCTGCAGGCGAAGGTGCCTCCCGGCGCTCCCGGAGCGGCGCTGGCTGCGCCCGCTGCTGCCGGGCACCGCCCCCGCTGCTCCGCAGCCCGACCTGCAGCCTGCTCGCTCCGTCGCTTCGGCAGATGTGCATGATTAATGGATTGTTTACCTTTTACTGCCTGATTATTATTTTTCTGCCTCTAACCTTTTCATTTTTACAAATATATTTTGACTTTGAAATTCTGGGGATTCCGCTTATAACCTTTATGTTTATTGGTGAAGTAGCTATTATTAGACTGTTTTTCCCCTTCTTTCTAATTCTGGAGTTTAATTATATTTTTCCTTCTGCCTTTTAGTACAGGTGCTGTAATTAAATGGCATTAAATCTGTTTCACAATCATTAAGTAGGCTTGTTATTGTCCTTTTTGTATATATTTTAAAGTTGTAAATAAGCCACCTTTCTATTGAATCTGTTTGGTATAACTGCCATTTCACTGAGCTAGTGACACTATGGTTGTACAAAAAAATGTCATGAGACAGGTACAGTCCCTGTCCCTTCCCAGCCACCAGCACAGAGAGGTCAGAGTGACAAGAGGACCACTGTGTTTGAGAGTACAGCCCAAGACTTGCACGTGGGATGAGCCAAGGGGAAGAGAGGAGACAAAAAGGGAAGAGATTTCACTTGGCTCTTAGGACCACCATTCTCAATGCCCCAGTGGCAGATGTGGGTGCCACCAGCCAGGAAGGGAGTCCTAAAAGCTGAGTGGGCACTGAGGGAATCTTATTTGTCCTCTGCCTTTTCTTTTATTTCTCTTGTTCCATTGTGGCTGTTCTCCTGCATTCTCTCTGTAAAAAAACAACCTGAATTGTGCTAAACCTTAAATAATAAATGTAACTACTTAAAGCACTGACACTGTTCAGGTACAAATTTGTTTTTAAACTCGAGCTTGTAAGCTCAGGGCACTTGGACAAGACCCCTGACATTTTCTGTGGGCATAGGGTTTTTTTCAGAGTTTCCAAAGTACTATTGATGGGAGAATGTAATGTGACCTTTATTTAAACACTATTTAAGGGGTGAAACACTAGATATATTGATGCAGTGTGCATAATTTAAGAAAGAGTGAATTAATCAGCTTTATGTGTTGGCTGTGCAAGAATGGAACTTGCATTATTATGGACCACACACTTTAATATATGGTACTGGAAGACAGCAAATGGAATAGAAATGTCCCAAAAGTGACTAGGGCAAGGAGCAGGGAGGAAGAAGAGGTGCTTCTTGGTAGCATAATTCCACAGTGTTAGAGCTGTTTTCCAGCTAAGGCTGGAAATTTATTCTCCATGATTACATGAGAGGAGAAATGTACTCATCTTTTGGGGCACATACTCAGGTTTTAAAATTTTCTGGTAAGAATCCACATAGAGTGACAATCATGACCTGAATAAACATCACCTCTGCATAGTATTTACCTCCTTATGCCATGAAAGATAAAGCTGCCAGTGTTTTTTATTGTGTGGATTTTTGTTTGGTGACCTTCACTGGTGCCACCAGCACATGTTGCTCCTGAGGCCAGGTTGGGTAAATTGATGGAAGAAACAGCTCAAGTGCGAGAGTGGTTGTCTGGGGCATCACCAAGTTGGCTGAATGCTGTGAGTCAATCTTTCTCTCTTTTATATAATATTGTTATTGTTCTGCTGTAGGGTGTGTGGGACTGAAGCTGGTACCCCTCTTTGATGCATCTCTTTGTCGCTGCGCTTTAGGAAGAGCAGTGTAGGTACTGAACAGGTCTCCTCTTGGGTGCCCAGCCTCCCACCTGCTGCTGGGCCTGGCTCAAAGAAAGTCTCTATCGAAAAGGCCAAGTGAAGGACAGCCTTGGGACCAGCAGGTTTTGCTGCACAGCTGAACATGTGGTACACTTGCCTCTGACTTTTGTGTTCCACAGTGCTGGAGCTGCTTCTCTCTCTCCACAACATGGGGCATCTGCAGGGAGCAGAGTTATACTGGAGAGGACTGGCTATACTGGAGAGGACTGGCTATACTGGCAAGGACGGGTTACAATGGTGAGAACACACATGTTCTGGTGCTGCCTGCTTTCTTTACATTGTGGTTATATCACCTGCTGGAAAGTACAGTCAGCAAGAGCACAGTTTGAGAACCACCACTGTCACTTCACAAGTAAGGCATGACAATATTCCAGGAGAAATGAGGTCATTTTCTACCTGGGTACAGCTTTCTTCCCCTTAAATGTTACAAAGAACAGGAAAAAAGCTCTTTGTACGTCAGAGCATTCCCAGTGCTCTGACAGCAGGAGGACAGTTGTGTAAAACTACGGCAGGTAATGATGCATAAAATAAGCATATCAAAGCTGCTAGGTTTTCTATGATTTTCATTGCTGGGACTACCAGAACTAGGCATTTTATGAGTTTTCTGGGATGGGTCTGACCCGATGCTGCAGGTAGCACACTACACTTAGGTGCTGGGTTATACAGCACTCAAGTATCTAGATAAGACATGATGGATAAATATGGATAGGGCTTATATTTTCCTCCACGTCCCCCAGCTTACCCCCAACAGAGATACTTGCTATTTATTGCATGATGCAAGTCAACAGGCAGCAGGGCTGTATCCTTGGCTTCCTCAGATCTCTGCAGAGCTGGACAGAATGTGACAGGACTGCTTACAAATGCCTTCAGACTCCTTTTGGTATTAAAACACTAAGTCGATGCATTAGATATTGCTTCCTTAGTAAAACTGTTAAAGAAAACGTTTCACCATAGAGACTTCATTAAAGTAGTGGGTGTATGAAAGCATTTCAACACAAAAAGATATTGCTACCAAGTAAAGAGACCATGAATTGTTGTGTTAGAGCACAGCTTTGCTTTTATTTAATGCAACATTGTTTAATGAAGTCAGGAATCTCTGTTTAGTTTTACTTCATTTTTATCTTCTAGCATTTTACTAAAGTTTAATGTCAAACTGCATGAAGTTGATAGAAGATGAGGGAAAAAGTCATCAAACCCAGGCAAGGGAGCCCCTGAGGCAGGGCCCAGCCTGCACTGGTCCAAAAGCCACAGAGCTCTGCAGCCAGGAAGACATAGAAGAACAAGGTGTGGCCAAGTAAGGGAAGGTGGCCAGGGACCAACAGAAGCCTGGGGACAGAGCAGACTGGCAGCCCCTGAGAGCTGGAGGAGCATGGTTCATTCCCAAGGGGGTGAGAAGCAGGTGAGTGGACTGAGCTCTGCAACTTAGGAGGTCACTGAAGTTTGTTCTGCTTTGACAGAAGTCAAAACCTGACTTGACAAGACACAAGGTGGGGAATTTGCTTGCAAACCTATAAAACTTTCTCCCTACTCAACTCCTGAGCTTTTTCCACTTTAAAATTGTTCTAGCTCACGATTTCATGAGGCCCGGCTTTTGCATTCAGAGCCCTCTTGGTACTTTTAAGGGCACTTGTGTTGAAAAAAAGGCCCTGTTGTCTTTCTGGCTGCCTTCAAAGTTTGTCATGACATGGCTTCAATTAAGAAAATCTTCCCCTTTTTCCTTCCACAGGGAGGAAAGTTATCAGCACAAGTGATTATTTGTATGAAACACTACACACTATTGTGATTTGATATCAGGCAGATAGGAAAACCAAAAGTGTAGGGTATTGAGGCATTGATAATTAACAGCAGCTTAACAAGAGACTCCTCTCTCCTCTGGGACTGAGATTTCTTTGGTTTGTAGTTTTTAGTTTTGACCATCCATGCTGGTTTTGGATGGGATAGAGTTAATTTTCTTCACAGTGGCTGGCATGGGGCTGTGTTTTGGATTTGTGCTGAACACAGGGTTAATATAGAGATGTTTTTGTTATTAGTGAGCAGGGCTTACACGGGGCTGTGTGGGGCTTGGCTGCTGGCTGGGGTTAAACCATGACACCAGCACAGTTGTATGGCCATTCACGTTACAGAGTGAGCAACTGTGAGGAGAGGTACTGCTGACACTGACTGGAGTATCTGAGGGGATGTACTGAGTGGCTGCTATCCAGAACAAGAGATTTCAGGAAGGTTTTGAAGCAGGAGCACTAAAACTTCTGCTTGACAAATCAGCATGTCACAAAAGGCCATAGAGATGCTTTGAAATGAGATATGACAAGTTAAAACCTAAAGATGGATCAAAAAAGTACAGAAATGAAAACCTCCTTTCGCTTCGCAAATATAAATCCCCAGTGAATGACATCTTTTAGAAAAGCAGATACAAATCCATCCTGTACTCCTCCCTCCCCATCTTCAACTGCTTGTGATTCAAGTAGAAAAACCCCTACTTCTGTCACACTCTGGGAGCTTTCTGGCATGGCACTGCAGAGTAACCTTGTATGTTAGAGGGACTAAAGGGATTGAAACATCTTTGCATGCTGTCTGTGACCTTCAAACAGATATCAAGAACTTGCATTTTATTTGAATATACTTCTCCAGGTTAGAGAGGCACCAAGTGCATAATCTTGAATCTGTCACCAGTAACTTGCTAATTTTTAGAAATGCCCTGTTTATTTAGTCTTTCTGTAATATTTAAAAAAAAAATAAAAACTGAAACAACAAAAACCCAAACCACAAAACAAACTGAACGATTTATTCAAGACAAATGTACCTTTTAGCCTTTTACCTTTCTTTACCAGAGAGTATTTTGGATGTTTAACACATGACAAGAAGACACTCAAACCCTTCCCAATTTGGTTTCAAGCTTGTCAGCACTGGTCTAAAACAAGACAAGTAACCTGACACAGGGTGACCCTGCATCAAGTTGGGCTTGGACAACACCATCTCTGAAGAACCCAGCCAGCCTAGATTTTTCTAGGATTTTAACATGCATTGGGATGGTCAGACCCTGTTCAATGCAAATACCATGTTGACAAGGTGGTTTTGGGACAATATCTTCAGGGGGTTATTGGCAATTATAAGCACTGGTAATGATGTTCATGACTGCTATTGGATTTTAGGCACTATAATCAGCCTTGTTATCTACTGAAAACCTGCCATGTGTTCAGCCATCAGCTTTCTGCTGGCAGCCCTGGCCTCTTTGACCCTATGCTGTCCTGCAGCTGCAGTTGTTGCAGTGAACTGGACCTTTGGGACTCATTTCTGCCTAAACTCGGCTATAGTCTATTGATTACTTGTCTTGGAAGGAGTTGCCATCTGGATGATTTGCATAGACCATCTTCTAACCACTGTCTAGAGGCAAAACTAGCTGAAATCCCACTGTGCTGGAGTCACAACTGGGTTTTGGGCTTTTTTTAATGCTTTCTGCATTACCTTTCGATGGATGGATGGATGGATGGATGGATGGATGGATGGATGGATGGATGGATGGATGGATGGATGGAAGATAGGGAAAAGCAAACCAGGCCTCTCCGGGGTGTACTTCCTGCTGGCTGAACTAATAAAGTCATGCTTGTAGCATTAGTTTTTCATTCCTTTCAGCATCATGCTGCACTAAGCATCTGCATCCCAAACACCCTCTGTAAGAGCATCCTGAGGACCCACCAATGTTCCCACAGCCTTCACTTCAGCCAAAGGAACAAACTTCACCTCATAGGCTGTAGAAACCTTGTCAAGTGACCACAGACCTGAACTTCACAACAAGAGCCCTTTGCTGTAGCTTCCACTGTGTTGGATTTTTGCCCCTCTGGATCCCCAGTTATGCTGTGCACACAACCTGTCCTCAGCATCCAGGAGATGCCTGCAGCACTGCCAGTGCCTGCACTGCCTGGCAGAGTGGGGCTGGAGAGCAGCTGAATTAGGTCACACCTGCACGTCCTAAACACTCCTTTAGCACTTCTCCTTTGCATTCCTCTCTCCCTCCCCTTGGAGATCACACGGGTTTCCTTGGCTTACCACAGACTCTTTACCAGCCCTTACCACCCTTCCTTTCCTGGGGTTTCCTTACCAGCTGGTCCTACAGTGCCACTGTGGTGGCTCCTGCCCCTCTTGCTGGAACAGGGGAGCACTTGGTCCTTTAGCCCTGAAGCCAAAGCCATCAGTCCTGAGTGGTGAGGAGGAAGATAAGGAACACTGCTGCCTTCTGCAGGGTATGTAAGCACCAGCCTCACTTCCACATGTCAGGGATCGGACTCTGTCAGTCACCCTGATGAATCCTCTATTTATCAGTAGATAATATTTTCCCTTCACTTGGACATTCACATTCCAGGGTTTATTTATCTATGAATCCATGACAAATGTAATTAAAAGACTTTTTTTTATTAAAAATCAATATATTTATACATTTGTACATTCCACATACTGCTGTGTATGTTCACCAATATAACCACTAAGTCCAAAAGCCTTAACACTACAGACTTCCATCTGAACAAATTTACTGCAGGGGAACTTCAGTTTTGAAATCAATCATACATTACAGAACGTTATTAACTTTTCTTCTTTTCCCTTAAAAAGTAGCAGCACATTTAATTACCAGTGTTCACAAGGCATAAGCCCCAAAGTGTTGTACAGCAAAAATTAATTAGCAAATACAGGCAATAGGAAGAGAGCTCACAATGAAAACGTATTAGTTGCTGCCTGTTATGAACAGCAGGATGTTAATAAAACACTTAGAGCCACGCTGAATAAGACTGCAGCAAACCGGGAAGAGTTATAAAATAAAAAATTCCTTCTTGATAAAACTGTATAAAACAAAGTATTTTTAATGTCATTCAGGATAGGAGTCCTGTGAAGAACAGATGTTGTTATAAAGACTCAGCAGTCAGGATAATGCTTGTGTGTTTAAACATGTAATAAAGTTCTCAGAAAACATACACATACTCCATCCCTACCACCACCTTTCCACAGCTCACATTAGTAGGGCTTCCTGTGGCTGAGTAATAAAGCAACATTTTACTGAAAACAGATGTGCTCCTGAGTCCCTCAGACCTCTCAAGATTTGTACCCATGTCAGTTAAGTGCTAGAAGAGTGACATTAATCAGGTAACAAGGGCTGGAAATTTTCTGGAGATTGGGAACAAGGGAACAAAGAGATAAGTTCTCATTGTACGCTGGAATCTTGTGCACACCTGAGCCCCCTCAGTACAGGCTGCCTGAAGAAGTCAGTTCATAGGTACCTGTGGTACCTGTGCTCTGTGTAACAAATCCCAGATGCTTATTTCCCCCTGGCTTAGACAATATTACAAGAATATTGATCTCAATGTGACAACTTATCCGTTTAAATAAAAAACAGGAAGATGTAGCCGAATCCTTTCTCATCAATATACAGCCATGAATCTTATTTTGAGCTGAGTGCCAGATTCTGAGCAATTTTTTTATTAGGGTTTTTCCTCTTTTTGATTGAAAGAGGCAAAACCTGCATATGATGATGTACACATGTCATAGGGAATTTTTATGTGAGGAAGCGTGGAGATATGAAAGTGCAGAAGAAGGTTCAACAAGTGCTTTTTGTATGTACCATCATCTGTAGCAGTGGATTACTAAAAAAAAAAGTCAGAGCTGCAGTATTTCAATGACTGGAGGCTACATGTTAGACAAATGTGTCTTGGTATCTGCAGAGACATCAGTGTAAGAGACCAATCTCACTTATTATGTCCCGAATCACAGACATGGTGTCACATTAAAAAATAATCTGCACTTCTGTTTTGGTTTTCACACATACAAAGCTGGAGGAGACTCATTGGAAAAAGTGAGAGAGATGAATTGCAAATAATTTAGCAACAGCTAAATTAAGGAGAAACATTCTGGCAGAATCTCCAGTCTCCAAGGGCAGGTCTAAGACACCACATTCCCTAAATGGAGATAAAAGGATCACATCAAGCTTAAACTTCCAGAAAGTATTTAATTTCCAAACTAGAAGAATGCTCAAAGAAATATTCCTCTTTCCTGCCTCTCCTCCTTCACAAATGCAGTCATGCAATTAATAACCAAATCTGGTTCGTTCCCTGTTCATTCCCTCCGTGCTGCTGCAGCCATACCAGAACTTACCCCAGTAGCAATGCTGGCCCAGGATTGCAGGTACATAAACCAAGAATGATCAAACTGACAGTGCCAAAACAAAAGAAGGAATGAGCTCAGGTTCCCCAGAATGAAGCTCTCTGACCCAAGGGGTGTTCAGTTGTCCCACCTAAGGAAATCTGAATGCAGACCTTTCATAAATTTCCTGGTGACAAAGCACAGAACACCACACAACCACTCTGATGTGGGCCAACATCTCCTCTGGTTGAGAATTATCCCAGTTGCTCATGTACTGGACACACACAGGAAGAGCATTGTCCACCTGCCACCTCCCTGCTGAGCTCTTGCTCTGCCTCAGCCTCACACTGGTTTCCTTTGCTTTTGCCTTTAATTACCATGGGATTTCCATATTAATTATTCAAATGAGTTCTAGTATAAAACTTAACAAAGCAACATATGAATACAATATCATTTTTTCCAGTCCATGCTTTGGGGGGACTGGGCTTAAAATAACTAGATGCCCCCAACTTAAATATTAATCACACTTTTGGTAGCAAAAATGCTACCTTGCATTATTCTGATTTCTGTATTTGTTCTATACATACAATTATTGGTTTTGCTGCATTTTAGCCAAAGTACATATCTGCAAAAAGATATTGACTATTAATAAGGAATTGCTTAATCTTTTATGGACGTATCTTTTCATGCAATAGCAACTGAGAACTTTCCTGAGGTCTGGAATGATATGATCTTTATTCCATTGCAGCAGTAGTTCAACACTACTAAGTGGCTAGAATTACTCTAAATCATGGAGAGGGGTCTTTGTTTTAGTACCTCCTTACTAAATAGAAAAAAAAAGAGAATACTGAGGATGCTGGCAGCAAAAGAAAGTATTTCTTATGAAATGCAAGCTAGTGTACACAAAAGGTTTATAGGGTCTTTTTAAAAATTACTTCCACTCTTATCAGCAAGTATTTTGAGGACAAGGGACTACAGATTTTTCTACATCATCACTGTCAGTTGTATACACAATGTTCAAAACCCATGACTACAAGACAGTGAATCTGCTTATACCAGTGTCAGAGCAGAATCCCTCATGCCAGAATTGAGTCAGAAATGCCCACGCTTGACTTCTTTCTAAGTGCCTCTCACTAAACTTGGCTTACACGTCTTAGTACAAAGCACTACAAAATTCCTTAGTCAGGCTTTTAAAAAGAAATAAAATTCAACACAACAGTTATACTTTCCTAATTTCAAAATCAGGAAGAAGAAAGATGCAAAGGTCTTTTGCTTTAAAGCAAAGTACTCCCCCACCTTGAGTACAGCTCTGCGACCCACAATACAAGAAGGATGTTGAGCTGTTGGAACGAGTTGAGAGTAAGGCCACAATGATGATCACAGGGCTGGAGCACCTCTCCTATGAAGAGAGGCTGAGAGAGCTGGGGCTGTTCAGCCTGGAGAGAAGGCTCTGGGAAGACCTTACAGCACCTTCCAGAACCTGAAGAGAGCCAGCAAGGGAGCTGGAGAGGGACTTTGTACAAATGCATGCAGTGATAGGGCAAAGGGGAATGGCATTAAGCTGAAGGAGGGCAGGCTTAGATCAGCTATCAGGAAGAAATTCTTTACTGAGAGGGTGGTGAGGCACAGGCACAGGTTGCTCAGGGAAGTTGTGGACACCCCATCCCTGGAAGTGTTCAAGACCAGGTTGGATGAGGCTTTGAAGAACCTGGTCTAGTGGAAGGTGTCCCTGCCTATGGCGGGGGGGGTTGGAATAGATCCCTTTCATCCCAAACCATTGTATGTTTCTGTGAAGAAGAGATGGATTTCTTTTTCCCCTGGATGAGGTCTGGTTGCCCCTCCTTGGAAGCAGCACTGCACTTAGAAGGCAGCTTTCTAAGCCAGCCTTTCCATACAAGGAGGCTGCACATGGACAACATTGAGGCCCATGGTGTGATTCTTGGGGTGTCCTGTGTGGGGCCAGGAGCTGGACTCAATGATCCTGATGCATCCCTTCCAACTCAGCTTATTCTGTGAATCTGGAAAGGACGATGCAGACACTCTATTCTGCTGAAAGCCTCCACTGATTTGGAATTCTGAAATGGGGAACAGCGGTACTAACTCAACTTCATGCTGGTCAGTAAGCCTGGTATGTATTAGAGCTTTACAGAATTAAAAGAAATGCTTTCACTTTGCAATACTTAACTTTTATTTAAAGTTGTCATTTTTTTAACCTCTCTTGGGGGAAGCTGCATCTTTTAAATTAACTGTTTTAAAATAGTTAAATAGCAATGTGAACACATATGAGGGCAGTTAAGTAAGGGGTTTGTGTTATTTGAAAAACTTTAGTTTACAGAGTATTTAGCAGACTGTAACAAATCCAGTATCCCTGTAGTGCATTTTTGTAGATTTCTTACAATTTTATACCTTCCTTCTGTAGTTTTGATTGCACAAAGTCATCCATAAGCACTAAAACTTATTTTTGTGGAGTTCCAACCTGCCTATGTTATAGCACTTAGCACATAATCTGTACACTTATGTATCAGCTACATCTTAATCCTCCAAAGAAATGCTAGAATGATAAGATCAATTTATTCAACTGTATGTACAGCATATTTGCATATTAATAAATAAATCAATATTAAAGTTAGGATCTCTTCCCCCATATAAAAGTGACTACAGTCTGACCAATCTTTCTTTTTTTTTTTTCTTCCAAGCTCACCTGTGTGTTTGAGGCTATTGGTTTCCACTCAGTATGTTACAGTAACTGCAGGAGCAGAAACCTAACAGAGCAGTGCTTACATTTAAATTTCATATAGCAGGTGGATGGGAGGGAAGTACTAAAAAGTGCATCAAAAGCCAACATTTTGTAGAGCAAAAAAAATGAAGTTTATAATGTGATCTTGGGGAAGAGAATCCAGCCCAAAAGAAGACATGCTGCAGCAAACACTATAATCGATGCACGTTTCTGTCTTCATAGCAAGCTGCACGATGCTGATCTTGTCCCATCACTCTTCAAGAATTCCAACTCTAATAGATGCTATCTTCCCCTCCACAAATTTACCAACACCACAGTCAGTGCAAAGTGACAATTCTTAAAATAACTGTTTGCCTTCACTCTGTAACATTCATCCTCACTGTGAAGAAAAGGCTCTTCTTCTCTTAAGTGTTTATTCCTATTCACAGAAGAGCCCATATTTGCACCTCTCCATGTCTGGTAGTGAATTTTCTTTTCTATCTACATTCATTAGAAATCAAAAGGGTAAGTAGCAGTATTTCATATTTACTGGAAGTCTTCCCATTAACCCAAAAACTAGCTGTCCTTCTTGATTTATACTTAAAGTAGCTGCACTTTTGTCTTTCCAGACCACTTTCAATGGGGTATAAGTCATGGGAACTGTGGGAATATTTCAAGTCTGATTGCTGGAGCTGGGAGAGTGATGAGTCACATTGGAATTGAGATGTCTGTTTGCAGCACAGTGTGTGTGGGCCATGCTCCCATTCGGGTATCTTACAAACACGGGCTCGCAGAAAGGATTTTGGCACACCTGACACACCTTCTTGTCTGAAAGAAGAATCGGGGATCCTTTTTGTTTAACCTAAAGAAAGGGGGAAAAAAATCCAAATGTGAATCTAACCAGAAAGGAAGGGAAATGATGGAACATAATTGCCACTGTACCAAATAGATAAAACAAAAACAATTTTAAGAATCTGCTGTGAACTCTAAGCAACGTTGCCCTACCTAGGAATAGAAGACAGCTTCACAACTGAATTTACCATTAACAAAATCTACTAACAAGCTTCAGTTAATACTAAGTGCTGGATAATTTCTTTTAACAAATTTTGACAGGTGACATTGTAAAAAAACTGAATTGGAAATTCTGACACTCCCTCCTAGTGAACAAAATGCTAACTCACATTTATTAAAGTTTCTGCAAGAACTTTGTTAATCTGCAAATCCCAGATTCACTTCATATTCAGCCCAGAAGCTCACCAAGGTTATTCTTATTTCAAGGCCCCCACTTTCCCTTTTGTTTTACAGACAAAACATACAATTAATTTTGAATCTAGTAGTCATGGCAAAAAAACCCTAATAAATGCCAAAGACATGAAGACAACTTTTGTACTAATTCTTCAAACTTCTTTTGATGACTGTATATCAAAGGACTTCACTGTAAAGCTTCAAAGTGCTTTTATTTTAAAACACCCCAGTAACCTACCTTCTCGTGCTTGTAGACTAAGTTTTCAGCTTGTGCTAACCCAAGTGCCACCTGAGTCATTCTTTTTGTGTGAATGCTTTGTCTCACTGCTCCAGCCAGGAAGGTGGAGAGGAGCTGCACTGACCAGCTGTCAGGCACCACCTGCAAAACTAGACCTGCATCAAATTCTGCAGCATGGTTGTTCAAGAGATCCACAGCAGCCATGACGAGTGCACAATCTGAAGTGCCTGGAGTTAAATACACTGACAGCAGCATATGGAAAAGCCTCTGTCTGTACTGCACATCTCTCTTCTCAGAGTTCCATATACAGTATTCTTCAGCAGCACGGAAGTCCTTCAACTCATGGACAAGGATATGCAAAGCCTTCTCATGTTCTTCTAATTTCCCATATAAAATTGCACTTTCCATGTGAAGGTCTGTGCCCTGGATTTTTTCTGTTAAATGAGAAACAAGGCAATATTTGCTCAGTGGAGTAGACAACTGCTCCCTCTCCCAGTCAGTGCAACTGTAGAGAAGACAGATGCTTGTAAGTACAGGGATGCCCAGATGTATGAAACACATAAAATGAGAGCACCACAAAATATGGGACAAAGAAATTACTAAATAATAGATCATGAACCAGTGTCACTGACACCTTTTAAATTCTAGCAGACACTGCTACCATGTATAATGAGCTGTAAGACAAAGCTGCAATATTTTTAATCTCTGCTTCTCCCAATATAGGAGGTCACAGAATAAACTCCATAAAAGACAATAAAAATCAAATAGTACATCCCTTTAAGAAAAGGGCACTACAAACACTTAATCCAGTTTAAAGTTTAAGTGTCAGCAACAGGCAGATAAAGTGGCAAGTTAATCTGACATTTCAAAATTAAGTAGAAAATCATCTAATTATTGTAAAGGTGATAATGATTTAGCATAGGCCTATGTAAAATGCATGGAAATACCATGTTTTTCTCACCAAAATGTTTTGGTTATCAGGGAGGAACACACTAGCTTGCACTGATCTCACTTTTATGTAACATAAGAATTGTCAGGTAAGAAATCCTTTATTTTGGAGTACGTGGATTTCAAGAGAGTAATCCATTTTGTAACTCTTGCCCTGAAGAATTTGCTTAAAAACTAACTAAAAGATGAAAAAGAACAAGAGTTTCAATGACTGTGCCTCAGTGACTTATACATTATACATCATATAACATTTTGCTGCCTGGAAAGGCAAGGAAACATTAAGCATTGGTAAATCATTTTAGTCGCTACTCAGCTATTTTGATTTCCACATACACTGGATTTTTTTCCACTGAATTTCAAAAAATCATTTCACATCTTTCAGTTCAATAACAAGTCACTTCCCTTTCATCCACTACTCCATCATTCTTCAGCCATAATCCTCCATACCAGAGAGGATTTCATTTAAACACTTGGCTTGCTTAATTGCACTGTATGTTTGCATTCCAGTGGATAAAACATTAAAAATTAACCAAGATAAGCACAGACCAAGGAAAATATTTAGCTGAACTGTTGTTTGCCTTATACCAACAGTAATATGTATGTCACACTTCTCACTTAAGAAGATGCTCATATTTTTATTTAACATGAACCCCAGAGTGAGTTTCAGGGTTATGGATAACAAACAAGTCCTTGGCAATTAGATTCCTCAAAGTTTCACTTCCATTCACTAGAAACAGGCTGCTAAATAAATAGACTTGTAGGTCTTTCATTTGCAAAAGGTTGTTACAAGTTACATGCTCATCATTAAACAGAAGGTGACTATTAAGGAAATTATATTTATTCTGGCCAACTGGTATTCTGTCTCTGGTGCAGTGGCAAACACACCACAGGAGCTATGGAAACCAAGGACAACACCAACAGATATTTCTAAATTAACCTGTGTCTGTTAGAAATACAGCCTATCAAACAAACACACATAGAAACCCTAGATCTTTTAGTTTTCTATCCTTGCAAGGACTATTATTTTGTGTCCAGCTGGAAATGACATACAGCATTTACAACAGACAACATGCAACCTACCTAAAATAAAACGAATTCGATAAAGATCAGATTTCTGAAGCAGACTGCGAAGTTTCAACAGCAGCTCAGTTGTTTCTGTACAATTATCTGTGGTCACAGATTTTAGCTGAAGTATTGCCTCCAAGTACAAGACAGCTAGATGAGTATGGTACTTTTCTTTCTACAGATGAATAGAACAATGTTAGCTCAGTTTACAAAGACAATCTCTTGTCCCCAGCCATAACACTGATGAATATTTACTTAATTATATAGAAATGTGGTTTAAGTTATTTAATTTGAATTAATCACAAAGTATTTTGTCCCTACAGATAGATAACTTATTTCAGAGCAGCCTCACAAACTACATTGTAAATATGGGATCCCTCATATTCAGGTATGTTCTTTGACCTTTTCTATTTCTGCAATAAAATCTGACAAAGCCACCAGAGGTAGAAAAGCACTCTGAAGGCACAGTGCTTTCTTTTGTTATCCACTATCAAATATTCATCAAAACAAGCTAATGATTTGACTGTTTTAAACGTTCTCACTAAAACATTCACAATAATCTAGTAATTTTTAAAGACCAAATTGATTTATAACCCAGCCTTTACCAGCAGATAGATCTAACTGTAAAATATTTTCACAAATATTCTACAAGGCGCTGTGTTTAACTCAAAAAGTTTGTTGGGAAATATCCACGACATCAGAGACTAATACTTTCATCAGTCATGGTGTAACACACTTGCAATACCAATAAGGGGAAATCACTGATCTGATGTGTATTTGAAGAACGTGAATTAGTGCACTGACCATCAGTTCTGCAGAGTTCTTTCACTGTTCATTTCCTTGCTTTATTTCCAGGTTAAAGAACTTCTGTGCTTAAAATGTCTCATAACCAAATACATCATTTGGCTGCTTTTGTATTGAGCTAAAACCCCCAAAGGTGTAATACACTGTCACTTAGGACTTGTGAATGCATCTTTTGGGCATTCAACATCAAGAGTGGTTTGGAATTCTAGTGAAGGGTACGTGGTTTAATTTGATTGCTAATTGTTCAAATCTCTCCAGAAAGACAGAATAAAACATTCTCACTTGTAAAACACTGAACTAGCAATTTTAATATATTGCTGCCACAGTGCAATAGGATCAGCAGCTGCTCAACCTTTTGTTGATCATTTCCCATGATCTTACCAGAAGGAGGTTTGAGCCCCATCAGTGAAATAGAAAATTATGCAATAACCATATGTAAAAAAACCCCTAAGTCTGAGGGGACACAAGCAACTGTCTTGCTATCACAAGCATTGAAAAATTCAAAATAATGAAGGTATCCATTCCTCACCTTCTACTTTAATCTTAAAAACACTCCTAGCCTACTCTGAGTACATTTGAAAGACTTCATATAATGCTTATTTCTTCCAGACATTGCCTATTTTCAGGCTTGTTGATTATAATCTGCATTCTGAATCCTATGCCTACTTTTAGCATTCTCACAGAACTCACCTCTATTTTTCTTTCCAGTACTAGATGTTCTAGATATTTGACACGTGCTTTAGGATATTTGTTAAGGCAACTGACTATATCATCTGGATTAATGTTGTTTTTCTCCTGTTCTTCCAAAGGTCTTTTAGTGAAAATCTGTACACCAACCTAGAAAGAGTTAATTGCATTTAGGAACTCAATGGCAACCATTTTATTAAATAAATATTTAAAATGAAAAAGGAATAGCATTTGTTAATACATTGTTCAGGAAGATAAACAAAACCCTGCCCAACACCAGAGAATTACATTACTCTGTGCTTATCGTGGTCTCTCTCACTCCTATCTGCACTACCTCAATTTGTAGACTATACATTGTCCAGCCGATAAACTTTGGCTTGGGCACAACTTCCACAAAAAATATCAAATGGATTTGCACAACAGAGAGACCAGAATGTTCTAAACCTCTTCACATGTGATGACATAGACGGAGCAAGAGACTTTTGTAATTAAACCAAACCAAAAGCTTAGAAACCTCCCACTGCGCAAAGAAACTAAGCTTAAAATTAATAAAAATCAGGCAGCAACAAGTTCCAACAGCACAGACTGTCTGATACAGCATCAAACATCCCACTTAACAGCACACATGCTGATGGATGTTACAATTATTTTGTCTTTTAATTTTGGCAGATTAATTTAATTCTTTTAGCAATGAAGTTTCGTCTTGAATGGGGGCTATTTATTCCATGTCCTGGTGTACACAGATACCACCCATCCCTTTTAAAATAAGAAGCAGCAGCAACAGCTAACCTGTCAGGTGATTTATTTATTTATTTAAAGATTTGAAAATTATCTCAATAATGAATATCTCAATATGAAGAAAAAAGATGACATGCTGTATTTTTCCTACCCTAAACTTTGATTTCAGAATAAAAAGAGGCAATTTTCACTAGCACTTGCTAATAGAGGGCCTTGGAAGAATTGAGAAACCTGCAAGTTTTCTTCTGCTGATCACAGTTTGATTGGCATTAAGTATGCTGCAAAAGGTCCAATCAGTTAGCAAGAAAAACCAATATTAAGGGAAAGCCAAACACCACTGCAGGGAAATACTGATGTTCTGTGAAAAGTGTATCACTCACAAACCTCTTCATTTTTTTGTAGAATCCATTCAGAGTACTTCCACACTAGGTCCTGGTCTGAGCAGAATGTAAGGAAGTCTACTATGTACTCATAGAGATCTGAACGTGTAGAATCTTGAATATCTCCATCGACTATTTTCACCCATAACTGCAACGAAAACACACAGATTAAAGTGATTAAAACATGTACTAGCTCTTCCACCTCAAAATTTATGTGAGCTACTGAAAGACTTAGTACAAGACTTGTGGAATTAGAAAGAGTTGACAGGAACACAAATTGCAAGGAACATTGCTGGTCACTTGCTTTTGCCATCACACCCTTTTGCACCTGCCATATTCACCCAATTCAGACCCCATATCATGTGGGCTCTCATTGTGAGAGTGACTAAAGGAGGTACACTAATCACAAAGAAAGCTTTTATCAAAAGTCCTTTTCTCCAATGCATAGTATACTTTTCATGTGTTCTGTGTGTGCAAGATTAAAAGCAAATTATACAAGCAATTTGGAAGAAAAACTGGTTTCTGCTTTTCTTTCATTTTGACTGAAGAACTGCAAGTACCATGTAATATTGTTTTTATGTACATTATAATTGGAATTAAAATGTGCCACACCTAGCTGACAACACCTAGCAATAAACCTTGTTTTTTCCAGCATCAAGATTCTTCCAAGATTTCTTACACATGACATTTGTACATACTGTTTTTGTTGCCCTTACTGGTTTTCTGTCCAGGTCATTATTACTATTTATATAACTGACCTGAATGCATCTGATGGGGTTCCTGTGATTAATGTGTTCAACAAGCCACACAATAAGGCAAACTTAAAATACTGGATATGGTCTGAGACACATACTATGCACTCATCAAGAATATACTGATTTCTCTAGATGAAGTTTTGCAGACAAGAACAACAGAATTATTTAGTCTGCAGTGTACAGGCCACTGCTAGTATTAGTGACATCAGTTGGAAGATCCCCAAAGGGATTACTAATCCATCTAAAACCCATAGATCTTGCAGAATGTGTTCACTCTTCATCACCAGATAAGGGAGTAAACTCTCAGTTGCTGTCAGTGTCTGCCATTAGGTTACAATGCTGTTTTGCTGTGTGTATACAGATCAATCAGCACAGGGCATGGTCCTGGAGTCCCATAAATATCTTTTAAAGTGAGTGCTTGATTATTTTAGCACTTCTGTCCATCTTTTAAGAGTATAAACATATGTTCTGGTATATACAGTTTTGCTTTAAAAATATGATACAAGCATCTAAATAACTGCCAACTTCAGTAAGCTCTTCAGACTTTTCACATTTAGCATATTATTTTATTCAAGGAAGTCTTAACATAAGTTTCAAGTTATAATATATTTCTCATCTACACACACACATATACATACACATCACAACTTTTCAAACAGATAAACTAAGACCTCAGATTTTTTATCTCAGAGCTAAAACAGTATTTTGGAATGGTTTACAGATGATACTAAAAGCTTTATTCTAACCTGCAGTGCTGCAGCATCCTGACCATTGTAGTGATACAGGAGACCAAGTGCAAAATACCTGTAAAGAAAGAGAAAATTAATATTAAAATTGCTAGAACTTTCCCACTAATTTCATTATGGACCGATTAGCACAGTACAACAAATAATGGCTTACAATGACGTGCACATGGCCATGTCTGTACTTGAACAAGTCTCTGTAGGCTGTTTTTATGAATCAAAGGAGAGAAGTTCTGCCCTAAAAGTGTGTCTCCATCAATCCTGTAACTAGAACCTGTCTTGGGGACTAGAGCCAACTTACACGAAGTATGTGCCCAATCAGAGATATTTCCCACACCATTCTGTCAATTTTATGTCCAGACTTAACACCCACCTCCAAGCAACTATTCCTCCAACAGTTCATCAGCTGTCATTAAATAAAATTTTATTATGTGTTTATTTAAAACTCTGTTTTACTATCAGAAACTTTTTTCTTTACTGTGGCAGGGAGTCAAGTCAGGCAAAGAAGAGCTTTGTATGGTGCTATTACAGAGTGGGCTTTGTGTACTCTAAGAAAAATACAGCCAAATTCTGTAATGGCTGTCCTCACAGAACAATGTTCTAACATTCATTCAATTCAAAAGTTTGCCATGCAAACCACACTTACCGAAAGGTTTTAACAAAACACCTAAAATAAATGAAATTACCCTAAATATAACCACAATGAAAGACTCTGCCTCACCACTATAGCTGCTACTACTGCACCAGACAGTTTAAAGCTAAAGAAAGGAAAACCAAGATAGACAAACTACCTAAGGCTGGAGTTTGTATTTTACACATTTACTACCTAATGTTTCCTGCTTAATGAGAGTCAATTCTCTGCCTGCTGGCATTTCTGGTTTGAAGTAATTTGCAGTCATCTTAAGGAACCTCTTTTTGGTCAATCAGTGGAACACAAAGTTTGCAATTCAGAACTAAGAGCTCCTTCCTTGAATAAGCAACTACAATTTCAAAGCCACTAACTGGTTAATAGCTTTTACCCAAGGTAGTGCACGCTTTAAGGCATCTTTTCATTCTGTGTACAACTACTGCAGCCATTCAACTCCCCCATTATCACAAGGGCAAACAATTAACTTCCCCCCCCAAGCTTGTACCAATTCTTTATTTTTGTACTGAATACAGAAACTTCCATGGAGAACTCTGCGTTTCATTTACCAGGATAAGACAGAATGCATTTCCTTTACCTCAGACTGTCAATTAATAGCTTTTCACCAATATTTTTAAATGCTAACAATGTTAATTCAGACTGAGTTGTCTTTTGGACAAGTGTAAGCACAGAAACTACAAGTACTCAAACACATTGTTCTAGAAGCCAAGAGCATCTAAGACAATTTTTCCTCCGGTCCAGAAGGCACAATAATGAAAAAATCCACTCACTTTTTGTGTTTTTCCAGCCAAGCAGCACTATCTGTTAGAAGACAGAAGTTCTCTGAAACTAGGAGATCCAGCAGGCTTTCATGATTTGCCTCTGCATACAGCTTGAGTAAAGCTGTGTCGATATCCTCCTTGTAGCCATTTGCAACCTCAGTGCTGCGGACTTCATTCAAATAACTCATGAGGAATCGTTTGCATTTTGTCATCTTCTCCTGGTCCCCTTGGGTCAGCTGGTTCAGGTCCGCGTACTCATGCAGAGGGGGATGAGACCGGATAAATGAAGAGGAAGTAGGCAACAGGAAGGGGTAGAGAGAGATCAGCTCCCGGACGTCAAGCTGGCCGCTTCTGCAATTACAGTGTCAAACTAGATGAAGCAAAAAGAAAGAAAAAGTATACATAGGCACAAAAAAATGTGTGCTCACATATGCTTAGAGTCAGGACACTAACACGTAGTCAGTTTCTGGAGTATTTTTTGCTATATCTTTATTTATTTGTTTATCATTGTTCTTACTCCTCTAGACACTGGCCAGTCTCCAAATTTTCAGAGCTTTCAGCCTTTTGCTTTTGACCTTCCACAGCTGTTCTCTAGCATGTACAAAAATCAGCTGAACAGCCCTATAGCAGTCCTAGGACTGTCCTAGACTTCATCCATACACTGTGGGAGCTAGTCTTCATAAGGCAGCAAAAAGAAATATAAATGGAGAAAGTGAACCCTTTCAGACAAGCCACAAAAGACTGTCAGTATAATTCTGAAGAAAACAGCAACTTCCTGTACAAAACTGAAGCTTTCAGAACATGTGCTTGGATAATGAAAACATCTCCCCAGCCCTGAAATGCACCAGATTCCTCATTTGGCTCTCTTCCTACAGAGGTTCTGTAAACAAACCACAGATACTGATTATGCATCCATTTAACCAATAAGTCTGTTGTACAGGCAGAGGCCTCGGGTGCACATCTATGGAGGCTCCTCTGGAGTGGCTTTTCCACTTCAGGTGTGAAGGACACCCTATACTTTTATTCTGAAGCAAGTTGTAACATAGATACACCACAAAAACCATTTTTCTTTCAGCCTAGACTGAAATTCCTCAAGCTTTTAAAGAATGCATGTTGTGACAGAGTAATTTTTTTTTTTTACACATGGCAAATAATCCCTAATTTTCACAGCTAGAGTGAACCCTCTTTCCAGGCCTTACTTCAGAAGAACAGCAAGACATCAGAATTTATATTTTATAGTATTTTATTTCACTGTCAAAGTCTTTATTCAGAATTCACTTTTAAAAATTAATGTTCCTGAAATGCAGGAAATACTGTCACTGAAAAAAAAAAAAAAAATCAACATTAACTTGACATTAATCTTTCCCTACAAGAAACCCTGTTTAGTTATTTTGTGGCAAATAATTTTTTAAAAATAATTTTTATCTATCTGGTGATCAGCAAACTCAAAGACTTTCTCTTCACAACTTTGATTGGAATGAATTCCAGGAAGAAATAAATGAAAATGCAGAAGTAGAAAAGCAGCAGATTTCTACAGGCAATAAAGCATGAAAGATCATCATAAACAGGCTCATCCCTTCACTATGGGCACACCCTTCATCGTTCACTTCTTGCCAGAGACACAATTCCAAAACAATCCAGGAAATATGAACTAGTAGGAACCATCACCATGACAATCCCTATTTAGAACTTTTCTTTCAAGTTAATATAGTCTTGGCTCCAAAAATCTATATCAGAAGAAGGAAATTCTGGGAGACGGCAGCAACAGCAAATTCAAAAGCAGCATCCTCTCCTCCAGAACCTCGTGACTGCAAAGCACAGGAGTAGCAACATAGCCAATAAAGAACCACAACAGACAAAAATGGGAAGCCTTCCCATGAAGAGAGGTTTGAACAGCAGGTTTTCCCAATTCATACGGAGAAATCCTACTGCCTAAAACCTACCTCCACAGCAGAAAGGCCTACCTCTAACCAAGGGTAAAGCATTCAGGTCTACTTCACAGATTTCTGCAGTTCAAATTTCTTTTAATCCCTCTTCTGGGATTTGGCTTTGAAATTCTTAGATCTACATTATGGTAAGAGGCAGAATAACCAAGTAAGTTCTGTCAGTGTCATGACCTGATGGTTTCAAGAATATTTGAATTTTCAGTATGAACTTAATACAGTAACCTAACTACAGTTTTAGCTACTGCAACTACTCTGAAATTTCAAGTCCTGAGGACCACCAAATTAAATACGAGATGCATCACACTAGAAAATTAACCCTATTTGAAGAAAGAAGAGATTTTTTTCTCCCTCCAATCCAAATGAATCATCTCTGATTTGTATTAGAACAAAAGCTAACCCGTAACTTGAATAACATCCACAGGCTGCTCAAAATTTGTGCAGAAACAAGGAGTCTTAGTAAATCTGGAGAAATTCAGATGCAAACATTGGTTCCCTTGCTGGTTATGCAGTCAAGTATTTGGAGATGGCCTAAGACTGAGTTGGAGACTATGACCATTGAGATGGATGAAGTTAAAAAATGCTGTATTTAATATGCCACTTTTAATAAGTTTTAAAACATTTTCTAACTTCTACAGTAGCTTCTGAGTCCTTTCATCTTACCATCCAAGTTTTCTTAGATGATGAAGTAGTCAGCTACTTTACCTCTGACTTCACACATTCTGGCCTCAATGATAATCTGTTTCCAAAAGGAGAATCAGCTTTTCAACCTGGGCTAGCCTAAAGCCAGGGCTCTGAATCATCTGTGGTTTTCTCAGTAGGTCTAACTCGAGCTCAGCTGTACAATTTTGTTCCCCTCACAGCAGTGGTAAGCAGCAATCAAGCAGCCTCCTAAAAGCACCACATCATCCACAAGCTTCTTCAGAAAAATACTAGATACTAAACAATGACCCCACCTGCACAAATGGCTAACATTCAACTCAAGACTTGTGGCTCCTGGGATTTGTGGATGTCTTGTGGATCTCTCCATCACATCTGGACAAGACCCTTTTAGAGCAGCTACAAAGGTTCTCATCTCTTTTGAAAAACATGTCTGAGCCTTCAGCTTCTAGCACCTCAGGCTCAGCAAAATACATACAGGAACTTATCTCACAGTAGAAAACAAACTCCTAAGTTGAGACATCAGTGTTGTGAGGCAACTTCCCTTTGAGCAATTCTGCCTTAGTTCTCTTTGGGCTCCATATATATAGACAATGCAACAGGCAGAATCTACAAGTTTTCAGGAAATTTAGGTCTAAATTCAGAACCCCATATCTACAGATATCAGAGATGCCAAAGAAGCCAACAGTGTTAGCTGTTTTGCCTAAACTGGTTGTACTGGAAGCTTATATTCTTGAATCACATTTAAGATGCAAATCCCACATCATTCCTACTTCTTATTTCTCCAGGTGTTAAGTACCAGCAATTTTTTTAACCTCTTCAGTGTAGGAGAGACCTATACCTAAAGTCTCTCTATAAGCTTTCCAAGGTGAGAAATACTGTGTAAAGAGTTAACATTTTTATTTGTTAAAAAGAGCAAAGTTTAGAAAAGTTCCAGTATCCAATGTGTCAGAAGGCAAGCAATATCTAACCAGTAAACACCGAAGAGAACTGGTTTCCCTGTGACAACTGCCAAACATCTCAGTAAGGCATGTAAAATTCAGCAAATGACCTCCTAAAAAGCACTGTTTGGTATAACTCTAATGATAGCAATGTGAAAGAGTATAAATCACAACCACATAACACAATCACAATTTTGTTACTGCTAATAACAGATTTTTTCAGACCAAAGAAACCCTACTGTTACCTCTTGCTCAGTTTTAAGGTTAATGGATCTAGCTGAAGAAAATTATCCTCCTTTTGTTGAACTATTTGAGTTTCAATAAAGCTACCACTTTCTTCCTTTTTGTCAACCTTCTTCAGTATTCAGAAGCATCAGCATTAACCACAAGGAACGTGGCAAATTATTCCTCTTAGAAGTTCCAGTCTTTAAGAACTATGAATTCAAGCATAAGATATAACAGTTTCTTGACAAGGTTATCCAAGATGGGTAATAATGCAAGAAAATTAAGACCTTTAGTCCAATATAATTCCCCCTTGCTAACCTGTAACTGTCAGATATTTTCCAAGTAGTGAGATAATTTCACCTCATATTTAGCCAGAAGCAGGCCCACATACCACACCAAGAACTCTGAGGTACTGCTGCTACCCTGTTTCACTGCTTAAATCTGTCTTTTCTCAGGTACCGAATTTCCCTTTGACATTAAGATTGAAGTTATTTTTAAGACAAGGTTGAAACATCTACAGAGCAACACACTGGGATGGGAGGAAGTGCTTTCAGAGACTGCCACTCTCCCATTTTTCCTCTGAGCATCAGTAAGTTTAAAATGAACAAGATTGATTGAGACTGTATTAGGGCACACCCAGCTATTACTCTAGCTCGGTGTGCCCACCAGGGCTAAACATCAAGGAACATGAATTCCAGAACAAGTTTTTTCAGAGTCACCAAAATACTCTGCTTAGCTGATGTATGGCTGGACAGAAGAAAAGCACAGAAACTTATTCTGGCTTTCTTCCCTGAGCAGACACCAGCAATTCACAAACCATTGTTCTGCTTTGGAGTTGCAGCTTTTAGAGGAAGGGAACACCCTGGGATGCTGATTCAGCTACAAAATTTGTGGCTGGACAGCACATTTTCTCATGAAGCACATTTGTTTCCATAGAGGAGCTCCCACAATCCTATTCATTAAAGCTTGTTTGTCAGATGGACTGATAGTGGGATGGAGGATGCGTAACAAATCTTGGCTCCTTCCACAAGGTGGTAGAACTCCCCACAGGATACATTTCTCTCTTTTCACTGTTCTTAAAATAGTCTTAACTATGTACAGCTTGTACTTCTGCTTCAGATACACAACCCAGGGGTCAGATACACAAGTGTCTGAAAGTTCATAAGGGTGGAGAAAGACTGCAAGTTGCTCACAAATGACAAAAATTACTAGGTGATAAAAAAACCTGGTTGTGGCCAGAACAAATTGTCATTAAATGCTGTTCAGGCCTTTCCTGTCATTCCCTCATCTTCCCTCAGTGTATACTGCTCATCCAAGCCCAGTGTCTCCCATTATGAGCAGGAGGAAAAATGGTGAAGTCTCTCACAAGTAGCAACATTCCTCAAAGCTTTACTTTCCTCAATGCATTTCCATAAACCCAAGGACAACTTTTTTCCTACACTGTAAATATGCTTACGATATACTGAAAATCATCTAACCTTAATCCTATTCCATAGACTCTAAACTGATTTAAAGTGAATTTCAGCAGATAACAAGGAGAGGTATTTTATGTGGTCAGCATGCATTTCACTAACTACAGAGAGTGCCACATCACAGAAAGAGACATGGCTAGCAGAAATGAAATTATCAGGTAGAATAAAGATAACGAGCAGCATTTTCTGAATGAAAGTGGAATATCAAGGTCAATTTATAAACAAGTGACTGCTGAAATGGCTAAATCGGCAAGGTTAGTACAGACTTCAAGAACAAATCTGTCTTCTGGAAAAGGTCTAGCAGAACAAGTGTTAAAGCAAATTCAATATCAGCATCCTCATAAAAATTAGTGCAATTTTGTCAATAATCTTTAAATTGTAACTAATAGGTAAATTATACCTTTAGTTAAAAGTATTAAAAAAGAAAAAGGAACAAAGCAATATTCATGCTGTAAATCACAGCACAGACTCAATAATAAAGCCTTGACCTTCATGGGATAAATTAAAAAAATTGCCATACATACAACACTCAAACTCTTAATGCTACTATATGTTAGCATCCCCAAAAAAAAAACCTGAACCAGTTGCATTAACTCGTCAGCTATAAAGTTGTTTCAATGCTATTCTGTTCTTAACCCCAACAAAACCATTTTATCACAGTGAACTCACATCAAAAAACATTCAAGCAACTAAGTTTTTCAAACCAAGAACACTAACTCCTTATTTAAAGAAGGTAAATTATTAAATTTCTTGTCACACAATTACCTGAAGAGTTCTTTTGCTTCAAGGAACTGAAGCTGTGCAAACTGTATAAAACCTGCTTGCTGCAGGATTCGCTTGTACATTACCTATAAAAAAGGAGGGGGAGAAAAAGATTTATTATACTTGTATTTATGCAGTGCTAGTTACTACTGCAATAGCTGCCTGCCAAAAAACACCAAACACATGATCTTCAACCACACCTGACAAGTCACAAGCAAAATAAACCTTGATCCTCTACATTTTAATTTATGTACCTGAATATATTGAATCTGCTGCCCAGACTCAGTTTCTTACACAAATGTGTGTGAACACAACACTGCTCATGAATACTTAGTAAAAGCAAAGTCAACAAACAGCAAGTTTAAGTTTTCTTGTTCAAATAATGACTTATCTGACATCATGCTGACTTGCCTCAAGTTTTTTCTTGGGTTATTTGCAAACATAAAAGCCAATGGTTATCTTTGAAGTTCCCCACGATTCAGTAAGCACAAGAAATGAAGATGGTCCCACTTGACCACACACAGCCACTTCCTTCCTGTCTCATCTCTCTGGTGCAGCAACCTTGCTGGCAATTTTCATAATCTCATCTCCAGCTGATGGCCATATTTATGACTTTCTGCCAGTTTTGTTATTTTGATTTTTTTTTTAATAAAAAATTCTTTCAAAGCAGTTCAACCTATCCAGTATGTAGTACATTATGCAATGTACCATAAAAATATGGTTAAAAACCAAGTAAACCATATGGAAAGTTATTTGTTATGAAGCTTTACTGTTAATGTCACACCTAGACAGAAAATGTTTAAATGAAACTCAGTAGAAAGAGAACACAAAAACCACTTTAAATGATACGTAGTTATTAAATCTGAATGGTCAATCAACTACCAATTACAAGATTAAATGAAATCCTTGTGCTCAGAGTATTTCCAACAGGAAAAGAGAAGTACTAAAAGCCAGGAACCTAAACTGTGCTCTGCAGAGCATTCCCATTTGTGACAATGCTGGTATTTTGGCAAATACACCCAGCTACCTTCACATGTCCTCAGTTTGTCTCTTCAACTTGCTCATGAATACACAGCTTTCTAATGTTTCACACTGTACATGAAGGCTGTTACTAATATTAGACTTTAAAAAACCATTTTCAATAAAAATACTCAGAGAAATGACAATACAATAGGAACATATTCCAGATAGGAATTGCTGAAGAGCACTAAGCCTCAAGTACAGTGGACTGACACTCTAACTGATGATTTTTCACCTTGATTAAAGGTTATAGATTTACCAACAGAAAAGCTTGGCTTCAGTCCATTTAGTCTGTGCTTTACTAATGGTTTGTCTTAAGGAAATACTTAATCTCTGTTGTTAGCAAGTCTCTAAAATGCTTTGTAAGTTTGTGGGACTTTTCTTGCGTCCCCAGTGCATAGGAGAAAAGGGTAACAGAGAAATGTTATCAGGCACACTTTTTCAGACAAATATAACAATATAAAATTAAATTAACAATACCCCATGACATCTTTATATTAACTAATGCTTTACATTCAAGTATAATAATTAAAAATAGAGTTAACTAAAGCTAATAGAGAATTTAATTACAGTTACAAAGTAAAACTTCTTTAGGGGATTAACTCACAAAATAGCCAAAATATTTTTTGATTTCTGACAGTGTTATTACATCAATACACAGTAATGTGTGAACTGATGAATACCCACTTGGTCATCTTCCTAAGGACACTGCTGACGGATTTCAATCTGCAAATATTTGCATCTCGTGGCAGCAGAAAAATGCTAAAATCCAGCCTGACTTTCCAGGGAAAGACTTCTCACCCTGCTGACTAGTATCAAAAGTAGATAGGCTGGGTTTCCACCCCCCCCCAAACCTGTTTTCAATTTTTGCAGTGGAGTGATCACTAAAATTTACATATTTAGTCAACTATGGTATTGTGATAAAATTTGAAATAATCTCAATGAAAGCACTGCTTTAATTGCAGAGCTTAGTCTGTACAGCATTTTTTTAACAAAAAGTTGAAAAGAGCTCATTGATAGTGTAACTATAGGCTGAAGGAACCAGTTTTAAATTTGAACTGGTAAAGTAGTATTCACTTTCATTTAAATGTTGACATATCTTCAATTTTCCTTTAAAGACATGAAACAAAAAGTTGTGGAATATCTACAGACAGACACTTTCAGAACTTTTTAAAGAAGTAATGATGAGATAAGCAGTATCCAGGTAGATTTTTAGCTGACAGCATAAATACTAGATATTAAGATGCCCTGGGTAAAGATTATGGAAGAAAAAAGACCAGACTGGAAAATCCAATATTCCCCTTCTGACAGATGTTTAAGAATGGGCTAGACCTACATGTCAAACACACACAGTTAACTTCTGTTTATGACCAAAAAAACACCTTCTGTTCTTCCAGATCCATTTGTCAGATCTGGAACAGGCTTCTTTTCAAAAGGTACTAGGCCACACCCAGTCAAAATTCAACACCTTGTTTAGTCCTTTATAATTTCTGAAGAACCACCATAGGACTTGCAATTCTTTAGGCAAATTCTGCACTGTTGACTGAATTCACAGAAAAAAACAGTAGCTACAAAAACATGACAAAAGTTTTGTATTAATTCACATCTGAAAAAGCAATAGGAAAAAGAAAGATGACTACTGAAGCTGTGATTGCTGTAGTGAAGTCTTAATTCTCTCAACTACTAAAAAAGTCTTTTCTAAAATAGTTAGAATTACCAACTATATTGTCCAAAAGAATTTTTCTAGAAAGCCACTTTGTCTTTTGGTCAGATTTGCGTGCAGTTAATATGTTTTTTGAAACTAAAAAGAATTAGGAAGAAAAAAAAAAAAAGAAAAGAGAGATACCTATGCAAGATGTGTGTCAATCTAACCAAGGTCTTCACTACCATCAACCATGATTTCTGCAAACGTCAGCTGTCCTGAAAAATTAATAAGTAGTATTCAGTCATTTCATGGTGGCATGGTAGAAAGGCCTTTGTATTCTTCTATCAAAGATGATATCCAGCAGAGTCATCTCCTTGGAACACTTTTTCTTAGCATTTTTTACCTAGCAGGAATTCCTGATGCTCAAAAACAAAGACATTTTCCTCTGATATGGCAGAGCTAAATTTGCAGTCTGCAGGGACCACAAGTTAATATAACAGGTTAGAACTACTATGGTATGACCTGCTACTTTCCAGTAACTAAATATTGACTGTACAAATAATTCTGAGAGTACAGTACTTCACTGCTGCTATTCCACCATCATTCTGCATTACCAGCAATATATATTTATGGTGATATACAGAGGGAGAGCATGCACCCATGTATGCATGCAATGACAAAGTATTGAACTGTAGGGAAAAAAACCCCCATGTCCCCAAGATCTGCCCTGCAGCACCCTGAGTTCAAGTCACTCATTAGATGGCATCAGCCATTGCAAACTGCAGAACTAAAGCCCCATGTGACAAAGGGAACACTACACTTCATGAAACACTACACTTCATGAAACAGACAATAATAATCACTATTATGTATGGATAAATTATAGTGCCTGGATCAAGTGCCTTAATGCCAACCCTATGCACTCCTTCCTACTGCTTGTACAAAATGGCAAAATAAGGCCTTTAAAGTGTCAGCAGCTCAGGATTCAGTAATGCTTGCAAAATAGATACCTGAAGATACCTATTAGAAGATACCTATTAGAAAATACCTATTAGAAAATACCTATTAGAAAATAGATATCTATTATCTGAGGATAGCTCTCAGAAAGGAGTTAGAAATGAGTGACTGTGTGATTAGTTAAAGTATGCCAAAGAAATGTTTCAAAAACATATGCAAGGCATTTAATTTGTTGAGCTCCATCAGATTTATACTGCGTAAGACTACAGTAAAGAAAGTCTGACGTGCCTGTAACAAACCTGTAATGACAACACCAAGTACCAGAGTCACCACACAAAACTCATCATGTTACATTTCCAGCTACAGACAAGCTCTGAAAAACTGGAGTAGTCTCAACAACTAAGCCAAGTTGAGCCATTTTAATACCAGTCAGTGGGAGACTCCATCAATTCAAGTTGGTTAATATCAGTTTGCAAATACACTCCAGAAACAGAACAGGCTATTTTGCTCACAAGTACTATGTTTTCTGGTTTTCAGCTGTAGCATTGACTTAAAGCAACTGAACACCCTTAAAAGCACACTAAGTTAGAAAGAGCTTACAATATTCTAGGAAACAAAATAATTTCAGGAAGACCAACACCGCGCATTTAAGACATTTGTAAAAAAGAAAGTAACTTATTTTAGAGACTGAAAAATTCTAAACACAAGAAAACTAAGATGGAATGAGATTCTACATCATGCATTTTAGATAATGAATTGTGGTTCATCCTGTGGCAAAACACAGAAAGTCATCTCCCACACTAAATCCACAAACTGTAAAGAAATAATTGGAAAATTATAGGTCATCACACAGAGAAGACATTGCTTAGATTATGCATCCTGCCCCCACAGCAAGAGTTTTGTTTGCTTCTTTAAACAGATTGGAAGGGAAAAGTTGGAAGTGAAGATGCAAAGCAAAACACGCTGGAAGCTGAACTCTGTGTTTGCCTAAGTACTTTTCAGCTTCAAGCACTTTCAGGTGGTTGGACTTTCACAAAAGGATGGGAAGACTTTTCTCAAAAACCTTTTTGGTTCCAGCAGTCACCTAGCTGCTCATTTAAGAGAGGAGTTAAGGATCAAAATGAAAGCTGATACAAGTTTCATTTAATTTAATGATTGCCTTTCAAGTGCCTTGACTGAAACTGAAATGAAAAGGAATTAGAATCTTCTTGAAATTAAAAAAAAAAAAAAAAAAAGATCCTGACAGTGTGAATAACTTTGAACCATTGCAAACCTGTAACTTCCACATGTTCCAAACTTTACACCTTTCCAAACAAACCAGAAGTAACACAACTGTTTTAATGGCAAAAAAATGCTCCAAAGTATATTAAAAAAAAAAAAGAAAAACACAGATTTTTCTGCAGGTCACAGATCAAATTTTTCTTTTACAATAGCAAAGAAACCAAGTCAAATATTTATTCACCTACTCTATGAGTAGAGATGTCATGCTGCTTTTTACAATTCTCTAAATAGGAGCAAATACAGTAGAACATGTATTGCAATATAAATCACAGGTAGAAGGGAGTGAGTACAAATCCCTAATCAACACTCTAATCAGAGAGTTTGTAAGACACTTTGCCACACAAAAACCTTTGAGTTACACAGCAGTACAAGTGCTACTTGTAAGAGCTTGGAAGTAGGATTTATTTGCTTAAGATTTCCCATCACTTGACTTCGAAGGTAGGTGTTACTGTGGAGTTTACAATATGGTGAGAATCTTCAATAAAAAAATTAAAATGACGTAATTCTAATTTGAAATAAAGGATACATTTTTAAACAGCAATAGCAAATAGTAACAATCTAGTACTAAGGAAGAATCCCACTGGATTTTCTCTCACTAGGTTTTTTTGTTTTGCTGTGTTTTCAATTCTCTCAAGTCACACACTTGAAAAAATTCAACAAAACCCCAGAAGAACAACAGCATTCAACCCTGCCAATGTCACAGCCTCTACAAGTACAAAGCAATTTAGCAGAATGCCTATTTCCTCAGGCTGAAATCATAACAGGTATTACAACTTCTCTACAATGTAAATCCCTCCCCCACCCTCTCCAATCACTTGACCAATGGAATACATGACCCCACTGGGAAATTTGCATTTTCATGAAAATTAAAGGAAGGACAGACCTGAAATTTCTCTTTTGGAATATTCCTTCGAGCTCCTTTTGCTAGAACAAGGGCTTCTTCCACTCTGTGGCTAGCTAGAAGATCCTGAATCTGTTTTTCCAAAGGTAGTGGAACCAAGATATACACACCCTTGTTAGTAGCAACAATCACCTTTCCTGGACAGAACAAACAGATATATTCAATTTACAGCCTCTACAGAAAAAAAAAAAAAATATCAGAAACAGTCTTTAAGATACACAGTTTAAGATACAAGAACCTAAACAGCGTTAAAGTCCCAATAGTGACCTTTCCTGCTACCACATTTACTAGATAGTACAGTTTGCCTATAAATTCCAGCTCAGAAATACAGAGATAATGGTAAATTTATTTAGTTACAGCAGATTTTGTTCTACTCTAAGAGAAATTGGCTAGAATCACTCATGATGAACTAAGCTGGTAAAGTCACTGAAATTAACGCCAGATTCCAGAGAGTAGGAACTTTTAACTAACAGGTATTTCCCCAGGCTTACATTTGAAAATTTTAAGCTGTACACCAAATCTAGCAAGTAATATACAGTTCACAGTGCTAGAGTTTGTAGCTTTTCTGGAAAAAAAAAATGTAGTAGCATAGTATATTCCACACTTAAGAGTTCTCAATTGAAGAAGAGATCAATAGGAATTTTTGCACTTTTTTATTTAATAATTCTACGTGAAAGATCCAATTTTAAACCTCTTACACAGATATTTTAGAATGTATTATTCTTTTGTATTCTTTTCTAATAAGATAGAATTTTGTCAGGATAGTCAATGGACAAAATACCTGTAGGTCACAATTATTGAGTTGTAGCATTAAATTAACATTGCTCCTTTGAAAGAAACAATCAAGTTACAAGATAAAGCTCTAACTCCACAGACTCCTACCCAACAATTAACTTGACAATTACAGCACATTTAATGAGCATACATTTTGTTAGAAGTGTGGAATTTTGGATTACTAAAGCCTGCAAGGAATCTAACCAGCAAAGCATTTGCAATAAAAGTTTCAACAGGAAACATACTTGTTAGATACTTTGTTTAAAAAACAAACCCAAGAGACTGCAGTTGTTGTTCCAGAATTACTGATGCGACAAAGTGTCCTTTTTAATACCTTCAAAGTCCTGTAGAATGTGACCTTCTTTAAAAGGCAGGGTTTGCTTTTGCTGCTGGTCCAGCATGCTGTGCACCGTAATGAACTCATCATCGAGAGCAACCACGTAAGGAAAGCACAAAGCTGCCCCAATCACATTCTCTGACCAGTGCACCGGGGCGCGCTGCGAAATCCCATCTACAGTAGCAAACATGCCTACAAAAAGGGAAAAACAAAGCCTCAGGCTCATGCTAGTTGAAGACTGTTGTTTTCCCAAGACAAAGCAGGTACCAAGGTGCAGCAATGGAAAGTCTCAGAGCAGATGCAGTATCAGGCAGCATGGTAACAACATATCACACCTCCCTGGACCTGAACTGATATGTTGGTTAATTCAGTTCAATTTTTTTTTTTTCATCCTCTGTTAGCACAGGAACAGACAATGCCAAAAATTGAGGAGAGATGAATACTGAAACAAACTAGCAAGAATTATTCAAGTTTAATAAGTTTAAGAGCTTTCTTATAGGAATTATGCAATGTAGTTTGAATTCATTTCAGAACAGTAACACTTGTTGAGATCCAGCTTCCAAACAATCTTGCCTTAGCAGGAGCTGCAGACCTGCACCACCTGACCAATCCAGCAATGCAGATGTGTTTGTTCTTGTAGTGTCAAGTGTCTAAAGAGCATTTTAGTGGACACAATTGTTTACCACACTTCTTCACTTTTGCTACAGCCAACATTTTCCGAGAACAAGGGCCCATCTCCTTGGGATGAGTCACTTCCTGTGAAGCATCTGTGTTTTCAATCATTTGAAAAAATGCAGAGGCTGTGTATAAAGCAGCACAGAGTAAAGACTTTCTATTATCCCAGTGATAACTCCTATGCTGTCTTCAGAATAACCAGATTAAAATTTCAGATAATTTGCAGGGTGGTTTTTTGTCACTACCTTTCTTCATATCTATTCTGTCCTCCATTCTTCTCCTACCTTAACAGACTTTTAAATTGCTTTGGGACCACATGCCACTGGTTCTATTCAGGCTAGTTGATACTTCCCAATTCTGAGACATTAATTGAAGAAAAATTTCAGTTACAGTTTTCAGGCCTAGTTCAGTAACCATTTACCAGCTGAGCCATACTGAAGCACAGTGTAAACTTCTGTTCAAAATATAAATTCACACCTCTTAAAACAAGTATTCTCATGCCATTAAAAAGACATGCCCATGAAAATTGATCTTTGGCAGCAGTGAGCCACTTGACAGCTGGCAGAATAAGTCTGAGCTCTAAAGAACAGAAGAGATTAAAAGATTATGTTATTCAATTTACAAAATCTCTTCCAAACAGAGGATAATGAGGCAAGGCGATCTGAGTACAAGGACCTCTTTGGAATGAAAAAAAACCAAAAAAAAAAAGGAAAAACAGAGAAAACAAAACAGAAGGTTGTAGATTTGTACAGAACTACAGTGTAGACACTAAGCTTCTGGATCCCTTACAGCAGCTTTCAAATGATCAGACCCTTCCCCTTGACTAAGGGTTCTTTTTCACTACAATGATCAGCTTTTCAACCAGAGTACCTTACAGAAAATACTTTCTGGGTCATAATACATAATTCCTAATTTACTCTCTAGATCTTGATATTCTTATGACTCAGAAGTAAAATTTTATGTTAGGCAAAATGTACTGTCCAGTTTTAAAGGCTTTCAGTTGTTATTCCAGGATATAATCCCATTTCAAAACATGGGAGAAAACCTGTACTAAATACATACTAATCAGGAGTAAACTTAGGGCTTATTCTATTTGAAAGACTAATTCTTATGCTTTTCTATTTTTATGATGTTCTAACACAAATAATTATAAACCCCATACTTTTTTTAAATGAAAAAGCTCTTTTTAAGGTAATTTAAAAAATCCTTTATGGAAGTGAAAGGGTATGCATTCAAGTCAATGTCTCTCTACATCCCTCTGCGTTCAATAGCTAGGGCTTCTGTGGCAGAATGACGCATTTTCTGTCTTCATCCAGCTTTCACCTAAGGATAACAATAAACATAACTACAATCAGAAACCACAACCTTTGTATAGTACAGGAATGCATTTGATGAAACTTGAGATGAGGCCAGAAATCAATTCCGTATTAAAAATTGCAAAGGCTACACAAGAATTACAAGAGTTACCCAAAACAAAGCTACACTGTTTTCAGCACCAAGAGATAAAGAAATGTTTTGTATCATCTGCAAACTTGGTGAAAACGTGCTCCTCCCTACCAGCCAGGTTGTTGAAATTATGCTAATATTGACCTGCATTGGCCCCCTAGGGTACAAGAGTAGTGACTGGCCTCCAGCTGCACTCTGCACCGCTAACTACAAATCTTCTAGCCAAGCTTTCAATCCACCTCAACTGTTTCTCCAGCTCATTCTTCATCCATTTGTCTACAAAGGATGTCATGGCAGAGAGCATCAAAGCCTTGCTAACTTCACAGGATCACTGCTGTCCCCTCATTTGCCAAGCCGGCATGTGATCACAAAAGATGCTCAGTCTGGTCAGGTAATTTCCCCTTTTTAAATCTACATGGACTACTTCAAATCACATTCTTGCCTTTTGTATATTTGGAAATAGCTTCCGGGATTTTCCCAAATCACCTTCCTGAGGATCAGGGTACAGCTGGCTGTAATTCCCTGGTTCCTCTCTCTTGATCACCTAAGGCAGGAGTGAAAACATTTGTTTTCTTCCAGTCCTGAGGAACATCCTCTGATCTTCACGACCTTTCAAATATAATAAAGATTGGCCTCACAATGACATTGACCATCATCCTCAAGCATTCATGGGAACATCCTATCAGGTCCCATGGATTTGTCTGTCCAGTTTATTTAAACGTTCCATAACCTGATCCTTCTCTGCCAAGGGCAGGTATTTGTTGCTCCAGATTTTCCCACTGTTCCTAAGGGCTGATGATTCCTGAAAGAAGGTCATACCAGTAGACTGACGTAAAGAAGGCATTAAGCACCTCAGCCTTTTCCATGCCCTTTGGCATCAGGTCCTCCGCCCCACTTACCAGTGGGCTTCCATTAGACTTCCTGTGCTGCTTATATACTTGAAGCTCTTTTTGTTGCCCTTCATGGTGCTCAGCAGAGTCAATGCCAGACGGACATTGGCCTCTGCCCTGGTTTTGGATAGAGCTCATTTTCTTCTTAGCAGCTGGTGTTTTGGATTCAGTATGAGAACAGTGTTGATAACACACTAATGTTCAACAGAGCACACCCCTTCATCAGCTCCTCTGTCACCATCAATGCACTCCAGAAAACTCGTGGACTGCTTGTCTCTGCTGTGCGGCCCCTTTAGCAGGTACTGGAGTGGTTCAAGTTTACATTAAAAGCCAGGGCCTGCAAACGTAGATCTCTCCCCGTTACCTAAAGAAAGTCTTACCTACGCCTTCTTCCTGATGAAGTGGTCCGTTCCAGGCACTCACCGCAATGTCAACTATGTTAGTTTGCCCTCTAACCCAAATCCATAAACTCTCATCTGCCTCCTCCTTTGTTCCAAGGCACCCCACCACATCTTCCTACTGCTCCCATGTAAAGGGTAACCCCCATTTCAGCTCTTAACACGTACCTGTGCTGATTTCCCAGAAAAAGTGAGAGAGCTTCCACTACCATGATGTTTTGTAAAGACTTCTTTCTCTGCATATGCCTGAAACAGAACTTCTTCAGCTCTGTTTGCTGCTTATGAAGTCCCTAATCACACCATCTTGCACTGATTTGCTTGCCAACACAGCCTACCACCATCATGCCTAATCTAAATCCAACTCACCATGTTGTTCAGACAAGTCGGCAAAAACGCTTTTGCCTCACTTGACCTGGGGGATCCCATCTCTTCCTTAAAGAGGGATCCATAGTCCTAGAAGACAAACCCCATTACCACAAGTTGTACAATTGGTTGGTGATCTGCACAATCCACATACTCCTCCTCAAGAGGTTCTTCCCTACCAGCTGGCTGGATGAGAAAACCCCCATCTCCAGTATGAGGGAATCTCCCACTACTATTACTTGCTAATTCCTCTGGTGCTCCTGCACTGTTCAGGCTCAGATGATTTGTTGGACAGAACTTCTGCTTTTCATCTGCTACTGTAAGCACTGAGCATATTATATAGATGTGGATCAGCAGGAGAGAAAGATAATTCTTCCAATTATGAGAAGTCATGAGTTTCCAGTGTCAGCCATCAGAGAACAGCAGACACATCCTGTCCTTCCCCTCTGTACAGATGGAGGTTGAAGGCTCATGCCTGGATCCTGGAGAAGACTTAATTTCCTTTTTGCCATCTCTGGTGTCATGTATTCTGCTGACCTCCTACTGCATCTCATTTACTTGGCAACAGAAATCCTCAATCAAGTACACATCTCCCATGGGCAAGGACAACATTTTTCCTTGGTCCAGTTTCAGGAAGAGGCAGGAGGCACTCTGTTCAGCTCAAGGTGCTGAGGAGCTGCACTCTCCATTGGGAGCTCAGCCTGAGCCGACACCTCTGACCTTTTGGGGCAGTTGCTCCAGCTGGTGCTGGGAAGCATATCCTGTGCCAATATCAAGACACGTCTGCTGTAATTTTAAACACTTAAAGCCTCTGTAGAGCACAAAATCTGATTAAAAACATGCAACAAGAGCTTCACCAACTCGAAAACTGAATTTTGGTACGCAGTTTCATACATATCAGAAAGAATTGATTTTCAATTGTAAATTAACTAATTACTGGACAGAATGAAGAAGCACCAAAAATGAAGCTCCTCCTCCTTTTGAAAGAAGGAGCTAAATACTAACTGCAAGTAAAGACAACAAAGTACCAAATGGCTAAGGATTTGCTATGAACAATTCTAACAATCAGTTTAAAATCCAGACTCCAGAGAAAGAAAGAGGTTACATACACAATAAACTCAGAGATGTTTTACTTTATCATTTTGAGCACTTGCTTTTTGCCAATCTAAATTCCAGTCTTACCTCAAAAGCAAATTAATATAAATAAATGTCACTTCAAACACTCTAAAGCCAAATATATTAATGCAGAGTATATCCACCTCTGTAAAAGAGGCTGAACTTAGCATAGATGCTCTAACGAGTGCCAAACCAGCATGCCCTAATCAATGAGACATATGAAAGCAAATCAAAATCAGAACTGAAGATTTCCATCAAGCCTTTTCAAGTCCATTCACTTTACAGCAGAGGCCCACCTGAGATATCAAGATGCACAATGCTAATCTACTATAAAGGTGCCCAACCATGTTCACAACTTCAGAGACAAGTGTTAAAGACACTAGGAATTCTACCAAGGAGGAACAGTAAGATGGATAATACTTAGTCAAAACATCATTGGGAAGGCAACAGAGAACAGGAGACAAAAAAAGATTAATTAAGCAAGGAAAAGCTGTACTGTTGACAGCAAACACCCCATAAGGTCTCTGAGGCAGTACAAGAAAGAGTTTGCCTGTATCATGAGGAAAAGAGTAGTTTATAGCATGCTTACTGCAGCAGAAGTGCACTTGCTTAAGATCTCCCATACCGGACATTCTAACCCCAGGACATTCTACTTACACAAGGATGTTGGATTTTATAAGTAACCTTCTTTTCATATATCTCTGTTACAAGACACTAGACAAAAGCAAAAGTCAGACTAAATAAAATTCTGATTTATAGCTAAATACAATTATGCTTTTGAAATTATATTCTTAAAGAAAAAAAAAAAGGAAAGAAAAGAGAAATTACTTAAACAGAATCTGGTTTGACATACCTAAACAAATTTAGAAAATGAAAATAAGACTGGAATCTTCTTAGAAAATCAGCTAATTCACAAATTTTAACTTCCCTAGCACTGCTAAAAAGTTAATGTCTACAAATACATGTCCACATCTAAAACAACTAAGAGCTTTAATAGGACATGGGCAGCCAAAATGACTTAGAAAAGTTCTGTATGTAAAAAAAAACCCCCAAAGTTCATCTTGGAACATCTTTAACTCACATAAACTCAAATTCTACTGAGAGTCTACTTCTTTAAAGAAAAGCTGGTGAGTTGATGTATATCTTGCATTCTGGTCACAAAGCAAAACTTCAATATAAGCAACTGATTTTCTTTGGAATTTATATTGGACACTTGATTCTCTTTGGAATTTATATTAAAAAGCCAAAACCCGAATTAAGAACCTAAATAGCTGTGAACTTTGTGTCATGCTATTCCTGATGTTTCAGGGAAAATACATAAACCACGTCTCCTGAAAGGAGAGTCATATGGCAAACATCATGAAAGCCTTCTGCCTGTGGTCTGTCAGCTCTGGGATACTGCAGCTTTTCCAAAAAAAGCTCAAGATTACCAACCTCACAGCATATTGTTGATTTAGGCAGATTACAGTAGTCCTTACAGTCATCTCTTAGACAAGAGCATGATTTCACATAATCTAACTTTAGTTTTGCAATACTTAAACTATCTGTAACACAGAGCTGAGAAATACTATTAAAAAATTAAGCAAATGGGAGCATTAAAACTAGTAGTATCTAATAACATCTACAGTTAGGACAGCATTTACTATTATAGGAGTTAGGATGCAACTTACTTCCACTAAAATTTCTTACTAACACTGTAGTATAACATACCTACTTGTGAATCTGTTAAAAGCTATAAAATACACTTCATATTGATGCCTTTTCCTGGTCTTAAAATCAAGAGTCAAACACATTTAGAAGGGGAAAAGGGATTGGTATTTCTTTTAAGGACCCTTAGGTGCACTACATCCAGGTCGAATGCACCCCAATGCACACTGCAATGCCCACACCCACAATAGACCTGCTATAACATTACAGGTCTTATTAATTAGCATATCGATCAATGAGAGGCTCGAGTGAGCCCCCCTCCCCAAGGAGCCTTCCCCTGGACGGTTCTATCTTGGTTTACAGAATGTGTCTGGAGAGGACCTTGGGGTCTGGGGCACACTGATCCCTAACTACGAAGCTTCTAAAATGTTTAGTCTCTCAGCTTGACAAGTAAGTCCAAGAATGTAGGCAAAAAGCACTAGGAATACAGAAGTTGTAAAAAGGTATAAAACAAAAGGCAAAAAATCATCATGGCATCAATATGATCTCCTCTGAATAGCAACTGAGGAAAAAATTAACTCATCTACACTAATGTAACAATTTTGTAGCAACATGGGGCTCCACATACCAAGACCCACTAGTCACTACAGACTGTGTATCAATCTCTGAAGTTTCACTTGGTACCCAACAATTTTTTTACTAAGGGCTGCAAGATACAATGAAATGAAGCTTTCTACACACATGATTAAAATAAAAATAATCATAGATTTTTGTGCATTAAGAAAACACTTAGTGTGTTTTTTTTATAGTTATAATAGTATTATAGAGTTATAATAGTACTAAGTACCAAAAATTTACCATCTCCCTTTTTATCTCAACATTCCAATATAGACCTGTGAAGGAAAGCATCATTATTATGTATAACACTTAATTAGCAAATCTTTGCCTCAGAAATTCAGAGAAATTAAGAGAAGTTTAAAAAAAAAATGCAAAAAATTAAAATCCTTAGTCTCACCTAGGCCTCCGGGGCCAGCCAACAGAAACTCTTGTCTGCCTATCCTTTTCACAATTGGCCGTTTCTCGTCACTGCAATATGGAAATAGGTCCTGGGAGACACCAGTATTATAATTCAAAATTATATATTGTGTAGTAAGGGCAAGGCATAAGTAGTAACCATCTACAGCCACAGCACAGGGTTGTTCTGGAGTAAACACTTCCTTCACTATCTGGACTCTGTCTTCAAACACCATGAACATTTGAATGGTCCGACGTTTGACCGAGATAATGCAAACTTCAACGCAGAAAGGATCCCCACTCACAGGGTTTTCATTCAGTGTGAACGTCACAGCTCCTTTGATCCTAGCACCAGTGGGGACAGGTTCCAAGTTGATCATGTTCACTAGTGTTATCGTGTTGTCACAAAGCACAAGCAGTCTGGTGAGGGCAGAGGCTGCTTTCAACTCGCTCACAGGCTTCTTCAAGCCCAGGTATTTGTGTAGTTGCTTGGTGGCAGCAAAAGTTATTTTTCCAGCTGTCGATACCTTTTCATCCAACAGAAAGTGATAGATAAAGCAGTCATTGGTTCCAATATAGAGGTTTTTCCCACAGCACTCAATGCACTCGATGTTGATGTAATTTTTGTCTCCCATTAACACCTCCCGCTCAACAGCAGAAACGAGCTTGAAAGCTTTAACGCTCATTGTGTCTTCTGGGTGATCTAATTAAAGAGAAAAAAACACTACTGTTTACCTCTGCACTTAGAATCAAGTATCAGAGGTAGCAATTTAACATTCACCAATACAAAAACTTTAACAACTGCATTTTTTAATAGTCTATACTCTATTTCCAACCCAACTACACAAGCCAGTGCAAGCACATTAATAACCACAAAAATTAATCAAATGGTATGCTTCCAATTCTAACCTATTCTGAAACAGATTCACAACAGCTATTCTGAAGTGATGCTTTCTCCACAAGTAACCAGCATGTTATTGGCTCTCTCAGACTCTCTGGCACTACAAGAGGTTATTGCCAGTACTTAGTGACTTATAAACCTGTCATGCACAGGTTTCTATCACCTGTACACGAAAACAGACAAGCTTCAGGTCTTAGATTTCCTAAGAGGCTGCAAGGCATTTAGTGCTACTAGCTAACATCTCATGTTGCTTTACACTCCATTGTAGGCCTATTAATACACAGTCTTTTCACAAAATATCACAAGTGTATTCCATTTTAGCATATATTTTACATTCCTTACTCTCCAGCAATCAGAAATACATACTTTCCAAGCCAGTTAAATAATAACTTATACAAGATATCATCCAACTCATAAAAAAAGTTGATGGTTTCGGTTGTAGCTTGTTTGTTTGTTTTTTGGGTTTTTTTTTAATATCTGCAGAGTGCACAGCCCATAAAGCATTCATTAAGCTCAAGATGCAGTATCACAGAAATTCAGAGTGTTTCTGTTCTCCACTATCACAATCATTCCAAAAGTCTGTCTTTAAGTGCTAAGCAGCACATCTAACATTTATTCTACAAACTATACCTACCCTTCTGCAATCAAGCACTGTCAAGGGAGAGATGCAATTTATGAAGCAGATAATAGCGTTTTAAAAACAGTCCATGCAATTTTACTATACTCCAGATATATATAACTTGTGTTATAAGAAACCAGCAGACAACTGTGTGCAACACTCTAAAGAAGAGCAGATGAGAAAATGCTGACCTTGTAACAGTCACTTAGCCAACACAGGGAAAGACATAACACCAAACATCTGGAACATACACAACTACTTCTAGTTCACAGTACAATGGTGATATAAAACATCAAAAGAAATCTCTGTGGACCAACAGAGAAACCAACATCAACAAAACACTCCTGTGAACAAAACTGAAACTAAACAGTCAAAACAAATTTAGTTTCCAATTATTACGTCTAACAAAACTTGGTTTTGCAAGAGAACACTAAAAACCATGGTAAAAAAAGTTCATAATCGAGTGGGAAAAGGTAAGGTACACAACTTGCAGGTAGCCATGAAACAAAATTATATAAAACTAAGATTATGGCTAGAAGCAAACCATATTACCAAGATACAGTAGTAAGCATTAATACCAAATACTTCCGAGTTAGTTTTTTGTTTTTTTTTCAGAAATCAAAAAGATTTTAGTTTGGGCTTCCAGGACATTTTCAAGTTCCATCCTTACCTGGACTGTGAATTACTGTTATGACCTTCAACAAAAGAAACCCAACCAAACAAACCCAGGAAGCACTAGAGAAATAGCCAAAGGTAAAATGATAATGCAAGTCTGGCAACACAGCCATGTATCCTCCAACATGATCAAAAGAAGTTTGAGAGATCTAAGCTAGAGAGATCTGTCCAAATGTTGACTGCCAAAACAACCCCAACAGTTCTTAAGAGACCATGTGTAGCCTGAAGTGATACCTCTGAAGTCTGCAGAGGTCAGGCAGCTTTCATACGTGAAGTTGCCAAGGACTTAATTAATGTTCCTGAAGCCCAAAGTAAGAATATTAATGTGTGCCACTGAGAGAAATGCAGAATTTTGCTCCTGACCAAGATGTGTTAAAAAGTCCACACAAATTTCCTACATGGAAGTAGACGAAATGTAAAAGTATGAAAGAACTCTTAACAGATACATGACACCTGAACAGAAAAAACAAAAAATCCATAGTGCTACATAAGTCTAGTAACAAAGAAATAAATACATCCATTCTAGAGAAAAAAAAAAAAAAAGCAAGCCATGAGAAAAAGCTTTTAGGAACAAACAATACCAGCACTCATGACCTGGCTGTAACTTCTTTTTTAGCATTTATCTTGTTCTTATTTATTCTTACTTATGAAACATTAGGGGCCTGTGAGCACTATAAAGGAACAGGTTCTGCAGAACATGCTGTTCCTTTGAAGTGGAAGAGGCCACCCCATAGTTACAGATAGCATTTTTTATAGTACATTTGTATGTTCAGAATTCCGGAAAACAAGACAATGGGAATGTTTTGCTGTCAAAGAAAAATAAAGCAATAGTCAAGTAAATTATCAGTCTAGTAGACACTGATCTGTAAGCGCAATAATAACCCCACACGCACTCATTTCCTGCAAGAAGTGGGAAGCAGCTCTCCCCCGCTCCAGTTAAGCAATAACCTTGCATTACACTGTGCTGGCCCCTGCCTTGGAGAGCAACACCCTGCCTCCCTCACCCTGCACGCACTCCTACACCCTGTGCGGGCTCTAATTAACCTGTGGATACGATTCTCCCGAGCCAAGGAGCCCCCGGGAGGGCAGGGACGCGCTGCCCGTCCCCTCACACACACCGCGCGCAACCAGGCCCGCCACTGGCCGGCCCCGGTGCGCCCGCCTCCGCCCGACCCGACACGGAGCCTCTCCCGCCGCCCGCCCTCCCTCCCGCAGCACCTGCCGCGCACAGCGGGAGCCGGGCCCGCCGCTCCGAGGCCTCGCGGTGCGGTGGCGGCGGCCGGGGCCGCCTTGGTGCGCGCTGGGATCCGCCGGCGGCGGGCGGGGGGGACGCGCCGCTTCCGGTGCGGAGCCGGGCCCGCCCCGAGCCCGCGTCACCGGGCCCGGGGAGCGGGGGAGGCCGCGTCCGGTCACGTGCGGGAAAGGCCGGCTTCACCGGCCGGGAAGCGCCCGAAGCGCCCCTCAGGCAGCTCTACAACCTCGCGTCCAAGAGAAGAGACTAATAGAGATATATATTTATAATAGAGACATAAGAGAGTCCAAATCCTTGGGACTGTTGGACTTAATAATAGCGATAGTCTAAGTCTCAGATCTATTGTAAAAGATTTACGATAATGCTATCTGTATATAGTATATATGTCATATATTGTAAGAGATTTATACCATTCTTATTATATATATATATTATATTTATATATATATATAAAACTCTCAACTATTATATGTTAAAAAGATAAATTACTTGTCGGTAGAATTGCCTTGTTAAAGTTTAGAGCTTGACATGCCTCAGTGACCTAGGAGGAGGTTAACAAAGCTTAGAGAGAAGGGTGAGCTACTGATAGTGGACCTGCAGACTTTACGTGCCACAAATATATTTGGCAGAATTCCCAAGGTAAGGAAGAAACTAACAAAGCCTGCTCAACAACTCCGCTGAAATCAGCTCCGACTGGGTAAAAGGTAATTCCAGCAAGGGGGAGAGCTACGATCACTGACTCACGGCCACTGACCCAAGAAATTCACTAGCTCAAGCAAAGAGAAAGACTGAGCGTGCAGGCTAATTAGCCTGAGAAGTGAGGGAATCATTAAACAATAGAAGACTAATTAATAAAAGAACTGTGTAATTTGTAGCCAGTGAACATTAATGCCTTTGTTTGCTAAAGTATGTAAATAATGAGAAGCTTTGATGGTCGTCGTGCTAGCTTTGTGGATTTGCTACCCAGCACGCCTTTCTGCACAGAACTCTAAATAATTCAAATATCTCAGTTCTCTGTGTGGATTGGCCTCTTGCACAATGGGTGAAAGAAGCTATTTTGGGAAAACACATACAGCTGCTGAACACATACAGCTAAAGAGGAATGTATCAGAATGATGCAAAGCATTCTTTTTCTAATTTTAATGTCTCAAAAAGAAAAATAATGGGAAATGGTACGTGGTATCATTTATTTAAAATTACCCTATTGCAGTTACAAAAAAATACCCAAAAAATCTCTGCTATGAAATGCAATAGGATCATTCAACAAATCTATGAAAATAATATAGCTTATTAAAATTCTATTATTTTTACAGCGATTGGAAAAGAAACATTACATTTTTATCAGGCTGTTTACGTTTCATCCCTATCAGAACTTTATTGTGAGAGGACATGCTTTGGTTAACCAAAGAGGAAGTATAATTTTGGGTACAAATGCCTACAAAGTAAATAGTAACGTAAGAAAATCACAGGGTAAAAATCTTGATCAGCACAACTAATTTGGTTAGCAAGGATATGTTTCTGTGAGGACAGAACTTATGAATTACTTTAGGAAGAGGGAGATGATCCATGTAATTTAGAAGAAAGTAATTTCATTCATTGAAATAAGTGCCAAAATAAAGGCTGAGCATTCACCCTAGAAGCTATATTCATTTACAAGATTACTTGAGTTCAGTTGATTTTGTGACATAATTGGCTGAAGTGAGAAATGAACGAGAAAATGAAAATAGAACTAGTTTATAGTTGTGTGCCTACTAGGCACAGAACTATAAAGTTAGGGCTTTGGGCAGTTGGCAGCACTGGCACCCAGCCTGCGCTTCCCCTTGACTGCAGCTTCCCTGAAAAGCACAAGGGAACAAAGTGTATATACTGCCAGAAGACACTTTTGAGGGAGCCATATGACATAATCTTACTAGTTACTTGTACACTTAAATAATTTTTAAATATTGAAAATTTGAAATTCTGCCCTTTGAAGTGCTGCATATATGTAGCTATAATGTGACTTACATAGTCATATACCTGCAACTCCTTCCACATGGATGTACTTTTATTGTGTTACATTGTTGCCTGTGCCTTGTAATTCTGTAAAATGTGTCAAGTACTTAAAATTATCTTGTAATTTTATGTTGTAACAACTACATGGTTATTTACTCATGTAACCATTTGTAATTCCCTATTCTTCTTTTGAACATGTGAGCGGGTGACAAACTCCAAAGGGCAGGCAGTTATTGTACTTTCGAACTTTTGTTACTGCATATCAAGTGGCGTTAACCAGTAGGTGTCGCAACTATGGGCAGGACGGAGATCCTGTTTAATTCCGTAGCAAAGTTCCGGCATGCAGCAGCACAAAGGCTTCATACTCTTGTATGCTGACAGAGTGACAATAAAATAGATGTTCTCCCGGTTCAATGCTATCACCTGAGGGGTGACCTCATCTTATCAGCAACACCTAACTCCCTCAAGGGCAGAGAAGCCTTGCAGAAAAACCCAGACAAATTAGAGAGCTGTGCAATCACCAGCTGTATGAAGTTTACCAAGGGTAAGTGCTGGATTCTGCACCTGGGATGGGACAACCCTGGATGTACAGACTGGTGAACAAGAGGCTGGAGAGCAGTGCCATGGAAAGGGACCTGGGGGTCCTGGTGGATGACAAGCAGAACATGAGTCAGCAGTGCCCTGGCAGCCAGGAGGGCCAAGCGTGTCCTGGGGGGCATCAGGCACAGCATCACCAGCCGGGCAAGGGAGGGGATTGTCCTGCTCTGCTCTGCACTGGGGCGGCCTCACCTCGAGTCCTGTGTGCAGTTTTGGGTGCCATAATAAAAAAAGACATTAAGCTACTGGAAAGCATCCAAAGTAGGGCCACGAGGGTGGTGAATGGTTTTGAGGGGAAGCCGTGTGAGGAGAACCTGAGGTCACTTGGTCTGTTCAGCCTGGAGGAGACTGAGAGGAGACCTAATCGCAGCCTACAGGCTCCTCAGGGGGGGCAGCGCAGGGGCAGGCACTGATCTCTTCTCTCGGGTGACCAGTGACAGGACCCAAGGGAATGGCCTGAAACAGTGTCAGGGGAGGCTTAGGTTGGATATTAGAAAAAGGTTCTTCACCAAAGGATGGTCAGGCACTGGAACAGCCTCCCCAGGAAAGTGGTCACAGCACCAAGCCTGACAGATTTCAAAAGGCATGTGGAAAACGCTCTCAGACATATGGTGTACTACTTGGGACTGTCCTGTGTAGGGCCAGGAAGTGGAGTTCGATGATCCTTGCAAGTCCCTTTCAACTCAGGATATTCTGTGATTCTGTGGGATTCTGTGCATTTCTCCTGACCCGGCCGCCCCGGGCCCCGCGCCCGCCGCCCCGGGCCCCGCGCCCGCCGCCCCGGGCCCCGCGCCCGCCGCCCCGGGCCCCGCGCCCGCCGCCCCGGGCCCCGCGCCCGCCGCCCCGGGCCCCGCGCCCGCCTGTGACGCCACTACGCCGCGCGGCTGCTCGGGAGACGCGTTTCCCTCCCCGCGCGGGATTGTGGGAGTCCGGGAAGGGGCCGCCGGGGGAAGAAGATGGCGGCGCAGGGAAGGGGTCGGCGGGGCGGCGGCGGCGAGGAGGAATGGGGGTCTAGGCGCTCGGAGTCGGAGCTGTTGCTGCACCCGGAGCTGCTCTCGGAGGAATTCCTGCGCCTCACCCTGGAGCAGGTGCGTCCGGGGAGCCGGGCTGGGTGGAGCGGCGGCTCCCGAGGCGGGGCGAGGAGAGTCACGGCGCTCAGGGAAAAGCAGGCATCAGGTCGTGCTCTGGACACCACAAACTTGCAGAGAGGAGGCCCTGGCGCGGGAGATGTCTCCGTGTTTGCAAAGGGGCTGTATTTGAAAACCGAAGCTGCTAAAGAGCAATTTGCCCAAATCGAGACAGTGTCTGTATACAGTAAAACTGGCGGTGAAAGGATGAGCTTTACATTAAAGTTGCCACGTCCATACCCAGTGTATCCTGCTCTAGATAATCCTGCCTTGGTAGGTCAGTTGGCCTAGAAGATGTCCAGAGGTCCCTTCCAACGCTAATAATTTTGTGGTTCTGTGAATTAACGAAATGCAGCCTATGTAATCAGTCAACCTAATGCTTAAATATATAAGCATTATGTTTATTAATACTTGATAATTGAAAAAAAAAAGAGTTTGAAGGTGAGTTATAAACAGGACCATACAAAGCTTTAGTTGATGTTTGGAATACTAGTTACTGCCTTGGCTGAAAATTTCAGGTGCATGAGACAATAGTAATCAAAGTTTCAGGGTTTTGTATAAATTCAAAGAATTTTCTTATGCTTTTGTCCATGGAGCCTATATGGACAGGTTTCAGGCCAACATCGGAAGTCATGAAGTGTTGCCAGAACCAGTAGTGGCAGAGGCTTGACCTGCTCTCGGTGACCTCGATTTGTAGGATGTTAGTGGAGTTCTTTTCTCATTCCATAAATTTGGCATGCAGTACCAAGAAATGTTCACAGCCCGATACACGATTAGGAAGAAGACTGGTGTTCTAACTGATGGTTCCTAGAATCACAGAATAGTTAGGATTGGAAGGGACCTCTGGAGATCATCTTGTCCAACCCCCCTGCCAAGGCAGGGTCAGCAAGAGCAGGTGACACAGGAACACATCCAGGTGGGTTTTGAATGTCTCCAGAGGGAGATTCCACGACCTCCCTGGGCAGCCTGTTCCAGTGCTCTGCCATCCTTAACATAAGGAAGTTCTTCCTCGTGTTGGGATGAAACTTATCTCCATTATTCTTTGGGAACTGGGGAAGAAAGCACAGCTCTACGTCTGTAAGTCTGACTTGCATTACATTCTAGTTGTCTGTTTTCTAGAAGTGTGAAGAAGAGCTCTGCTATTGTAGTTGGATTCAGGGAAGTGTGTTTAAGAGTGCATGAAAACATCAATCATCAACAGTATGTCTATCACAACTTTTCCTTTTTTTGGCTGCTGTTTTCCTTGGGAGAACTTGGCAGAATTTTGGGTAGAGAGGGGCTGCAGAGCTGACCTGTGTGGGCAAAGGTGAATAACTGCTCAGTGCTGGTCACAGCTGGATCCATATGTCTCTCACACTGTTGAAGAAAGCAGCCCATCACACCCCAGAATTTGAAGCAAAGCTGCTCCTGGCACGGTGCTCAAATGCACTTAAAGAGCAGCAAACACTGGGGGCAGGAGACTCCCAAGGACACACAGGAAGAGGCACATGAGGAGACGTGAAGAAATGGACTTGCAGGTGGTGGAAAAAGAAACCACTAAGCACTGACCAAAAGATCCCGTGTTTCCCATTGCCTCACTGAAGGGATAGACTCAGTGTAATCCACACAGAAAATGAAGGAAGTTGGCAGCAGGAAGGTAGGAGACCAGGCTGTTGTTGGCACTGGGCTGTTCATGGCCTCTCCAAACTGATCAACCACCCTCCCACTTCTGGAACCCTGTCCCAATACAGTACTTTACAGTGGATTTTGAAAGAAGGTGTTTGCCACTCAGATGGTTGAATATTGAATTTGCCATAAAAATAACAATTTTTTTTCTGTTCCCCACAGAAAAATATATTAGTCGAAAATGATGTAAAGATGGACAAAGATGGGCTCACTGATCTCTATATTCAACATGCCATTCCCCTGCCTCAGCGTGACTTGCCAAAAAGCAGATGGGGGAAAATGATGGAAAAGAAAAGACAGCAAAATGACTTGAAAAGTGAGAATAAAAGGTAATTTTTCTTTATTGGGCCAGACTTGGACAATTTAGGACAATGCATTTAGTTCAATCTTTGCCTGATTAATGAAGCTTGTACAGCTTTTGGACATTGTTACAGTTTACAGAGAATGCTGTGTTGGATTGCTTGTGTCAGAAGTGTTAGATTCTACTACTGCAAAAATAGGAAAAAGGGGAAAATAATTTTTTTTTTCTTTTGTCATCTAAATGTTATTAATGCTATCTAGCTTATAGTGCTTCTTTTCACAGAACCATTGAATGGTTTGGGTTGGAAGGGACCTTTGATGGTCTCTAGTCCAACCCTCCTGCAGTGAGCAGGAACATCTTCAACTCTGTCAGGTTGTTCAGAGCCCTGTCCAATCTGATCTTGAGTGTTTCCAGGCATGGGAAATCTGCCACTTCTTTGGGCAACCTGTTCCAGTCTTTTGGCACCATCCTTGCAAAAAACATTTTCCTTATATCTAATCTAAATGGACCCTCTTGTAGTTTCAAACTGTTACCCATTGTCCTATCACTACAGACCCATCTTTCTTATATGTCCCCTTTAAGTACTGAAAGGCTGCAGTAAGGTCTTCCTGGAGCCTTCTCTTCTCCAGGATGAGCAACCCCAACTGTCTCAAGCCTTTCCTTTTGATCATTTTTATGACCCTCCTCTGGAGCCACTCCAACAGGTCCATGCCTTTCCTGTGCTGAGGGCTCCAGATCTGGATGCAGCACTCCAGGTGGGGTCTCACCAGAGCAGAGTTGGGGGACAGAATCACTTCCCTTGACCTGCTGACCACGCAGCTTTGGACACGGTTGGCTTTCTGGGCTGCAAGCACATTTTGCTGGCTCATGTCCAGCCTCTCATCCACCAGTATCCCCAAGTCCTTCTCAGCAGGGCTGCTCTCAATCCCTTCACCCCCAGTCTGTATTGATCCAGGGAATTGGCATTGTTTCTTCATCCCCCAGCGTGTGTCGATAATGAATTATTGGTGCATTTCAAGGTACTTTATAAGGAAGAGAAAGGAAATATTTTTTGTTTCACTGTATAATTGCTAATTAGTAATCATGTTTGTAGTGTTTAAGGAAAATATTAAGAGCATAGTTAACTATCCCTGCTCCTAGACAGGGGTGGCCTACTCTAGAGTGAGGGGTGCATGCTGCAGCAATTTTGTGTGTCTTTCAAAACTAACATTTGCTTTCTGAGAGAAATATTATGCCTTGTTTTAAAAATCTTTGTTTGTATTTGCTCAGAAAGCAAAAGTTTGTTTTACTGAATCTCTTCACTCAACCTTCCCCCTGCCCAAGACTTTGACTTTGCCATGTGATATGCATGAGTGGTGTTCTGATATGTTCAGCAGTAAGTCTGAAGGAAAGGTGGATGGAAATTCCTGTAGTTTTTCGGGATTACACCTTGTTTATGTCTTGAGTCTCTTTTAGCTTTACTGAGGTTTCTAACTGTGAAGAGCTAAACAAATTCTGTCAAGTGATTTGGGTTTTTTTAGTTTTTTTTAGTTTTTTTTTAAATTGTATTAGTGGCCAGAACACTGAGCTGTCTTATATCAGGTTTATTTTCCATGTGCATAAGAGGTTATAGTACCTCAGTTTGTTTACATCTGTGGACCTGAGGATGGAAGCGTGAGGTTAGTGTTTGGGTAGGAAACTGTTGGTGTGCTGAAATAGGTACAAAAGACCTTTTTATCAAAGAAATAAAGATGGCAGGCTGGACATTTTGGACAGAAAGAGGCAATTTTAATTTTTAGATGGGAGGATGGCTTCATCCAGAGTTTATATGTACAGTAAGTTTAGGGGCTCTTAATTTGGTACACTAAAATGCAATAATGGTTAAACCTAGGCCGTATTTTCTGGGAAAACAGTAAGTTTAAGGAGATGAGTTTAATCTACCAGTCTGCTTCTCTCTGCCTGTTGTTCTTTGTACTTAACATCTAGCACACTAGACTTAGTCTTTTGCTCTGTTTTTAGACAGTCTTAAGATTTTGCAGCAGTTACTGGTTTTGCTTTTATTACCTCTTTCATATTTAACAAATGCACTGGCAAAAACTGTCTAGAAAAATTAATCTTTTACTGCTAGTATTACTAACCCTAAAGAAATGAAGGAACTTCAGTTGTCTTTTTGGATATTAAGATACTACATTTTTCTTCGTAGTTGTGTGCACCACCTAAACAGAACTGACACAATGCCATTGCACAGAGGAGGAAGTAGAACTTGGTGTTCTTGTTTCTAAAAAGAAAACAAAATGCCTAGGTATTTTGAAGCTGTAAGTTATGTGCAAGCCAGGGATGGGAGCTCAGTGTGCTGTTAGTTCTGTTTAGAAATCAGAGAGACTGATGGATTGTATGAACAACAGGAGTTCTCTGATGAGTTTCTCTGTGGAAAGCGCAGCTTTACAGCGTGCACTGCAATTAGTATGAGGCTTGAAGACTTGATCAGCACAGCTCTGTGTGTGTTGGCTTGCCTCTAGTAGTTACAGATAGAAGATAAAAACACATTGAAATTTAAAAGTCAGTGTTGAATACTGCGTTTAGTTTTACTGCTGGTGATTAATGTTGTGCTCTAGAACACTTGCTGTATATCAGCTGAGTTGAAGTAACATGTTATACCTCAGTAACAGAGCTAAATATCTGAGGTTACACGTGATGGTTTATGCATCTCATTACTGAATATTTGAGCTTGCAGGCAATCATACCAAATAAAAGCAAGCACAGTCTCTCCAACTTCAAATATTGTTTGTGTGCAGGGATGGTTAATTTTGTTGATCCGCAAGATCATCTTGCCTACTGGAAGAAAGAGGATAGTATGAGTCTCAGAGAGTATATGTAGTTTCTGAAGTGCCATCATATCTGAAGACTCACTGCAAATGCTCAGTCTCCAGGAGCACTGTGCTGTGCATGCTTAGAGTGTGGTCTTGCTTGGGCTCATTATTTCTGCACAGTCACCTAAGAGGCCACTTCAGTGTCCCCTGAGAACTGCTAATGTGCTGATAATACTGAGTTCAGGGTAAAACATTGTACTTCTGACCAGTGTCAGATCTTCACAGTAAAGGTGAGCACCTGCCTGTTTTGGTAAGAGGCAAATATTTAGGATAATTAGGGTGTAGAGCTAAAGCTTACATTGCTCTCTGGTTTTAGGTTGCTACCTTAAGTTCTAGACTAAGATAGACAAAATTAGGAGCATTTTTCATTAAACTGTCATAATGATTGGGAGTTGCCCAGAGGCCATCTTGGCTGCATGAGTAATCATGTGAGTGGAAACATGTAATGGAGCTTTTGATTCCTCTAGTAAATCTTGTATTCTTTACCATGCACTACAAAGTAAACAGCAGGGTTACAGCATGCCCTCCATCCAGCCCAGTCCAAAGTGTGGATAGAACATTTCTCTAGGATGTAAATGTACACTGCAATACAGATTTCACAGAGAGTGTCCTGCAGAAAGGGACACAATCCCAAAATGGTTCATTTCAGCACCAGTGTCCTCCCTCAGAAGAGTGCTGGCTAATATGAGTCCTACTCTGTAGCTCTTAAACTGCCTGTACTTGATATAAACAAAGCAAACGTCACACCCAAAGTCCTGTGTTGTTCTGTGAGACATGTATCTAAAAATTGAATGTGACAATTCTTGGTGGGACAGCATCCAAATTCTTCTGGAACTTTCCCAAAGTGTTTCCCTGGGAACATTATCTGTATTGTGGCATGTGGTCATTTGTACAAGTGCTACAATTCTAAAATTCTGTTTAGCATAGATAACAATCCTAGAATTTTAGTTAGTTCCTAATTTGCCACTCTTCACCAGTCTGAATATATAAAAAAACCCCATCTCCATAGGAAAAGCAGACTGGTTTTGTTAAGGTAGGTGACTGAAAAAAGAGTCTGACTAAGGGCTGAACTTTTTCTTGCTTCTTCTTTTTAAGAACCCCCCGATTTTGATAGAAATTATGCAAGCAATTTCTTAATGTGTGAGGGTTATCAGCTGCTACTAATCTAATGTTGTTCCAGGTCCAACTGATTGAGTCTCTGCTTGGGGCTTAAAGTCTGTTGAGATACCTAACATCAATATTGTCAGATTCATTAACTGCAAATTAATGGATATATTCATTTGTTGCAAACAGTGTGTTCTACTTTTATTCATCTGTTTAGAATGAGATGACTGAAGAGTCAGTGTATACTGAAAACTGAAGTTTCTAAACAGGCATATTATATACCTTAATAGTGGCTTGGGTTTTTTATTTGTTAAATCTGCACTTTCCAAATACTTTCTCTTTGTCATTCTTGAGCATTGCTTTTTTGAAACTCTGAATTCATATAGTGTGAGTTATGTTAGGTTTGTACTTTATTTTTTCTCAGTCAAGATGTTTTCTGATAATACTGTTTTGATATTAGCTTGATAATATTCCTTTTCATGAATCAGTGGTTACTAAACTGGACAGCTCTGACTACACATAGGCTTAAAGGCACAAACTATTAAAAAAAAGTCATTAAATCCACTTAGGGTTCCTGTTTAAAGACAACTTATTTTTAAAAGGTGTGCTTTTTTTTACTTAATGTTTTTATTCCTTGACTAACAATCTTTTGGATTTACTGTAACATTATGATTTTGAATAAGATTGGAAACAGGGAAATTAAGAAGTAGCAGAATATGAGATGCTGTTCTTGTAGGTAAGGCAGCACACACTTTCTCAAATACTCATCTGTTGAAATACTTAGCACTTACTGTCTCTGTAGTTACTCTGAAATAGCTACAGTGGTATAAGTATAGAGCTTTTGGTTGTACAGCTGTAATTGTTTGCTTAGGCAGTTCCTCACACCACTCTTTTTGCTGAGGAACACTGGTCTTCACACAGTCCCCTGTGCCTTTATATTTTGGAAGTGACTTTTATTGCTTTTTATTTTTATTTAAGTATATGTTAGTGTATATAAATGTATTTATTTTTATTTAAGTTTGGAGCATCTCAGAGTTCAATATTAGTATTTTGGGATATATATTTACTTTAGACAAGGTAAAATTCATTTTCGCTTCTCATATCATGGATGTGCTATTTTTTGATCATCTAACCTATGTTTCTGAGAACTTTATGATTTGTATTTTCAGTGTTACAACAGTGGAAGGTTTAAGGAAACGGCCATTAATTGTATTTGATGGCAATTCAACAAGTACAAGCATAAAGGTGAAGAAGACTGAGAACGGAGCTGCTGATCGCCTGAAGCCTCCTCCAGCTGGAAGCACCACCAACACAGTTAGAAGATTATCAGTTCCTTCAAATGCCTCAACATACATTTCAGCCTCCAGTTTGTCAGAGGACACTAAGCTGGGAATAAGGAATAATGAGGCTAAGCAGAACAATATTTCAAAGACTGACAGCAGTGTGTTGACTAGTCTGAAGGTTTACCCTTTGTCTCCAATAGCAGGAACTACTGTTGTGAAGTTAAAGAGGTCTGTTCCAAAAGAGGAATCTGATTTGCCGGTATGTTTGTGCAGTATCTTCTTTTGCAGCTTTTTTTTTTTTTTTAAATTGAGATTTACAGGAACCAAAGTTAGGACGATTTTATTTTAGAGTAACAGTAGAGTATTTGGAAACAGACAAAAGTGCAGCTAGTTTGGGAAATATCAGAAAGAAAGAAATTTGTACTTGCCCATAGGAAATTTCTGTGTGAGAGATGCAACTCTACAGAAAACATGCATGTAATTTTAAAATGAGTAAGTAAGTAATACTTAAGGTGGTGCTGATAGCAGTCAAAATCCAAACTAGTTCTACGGGTAGGTCTGAGAGAAAAAACAGGTATTGTAGAAGAATATGAAAACAGCCATGAAGGGAGGACAAGTGATTTGTTTTCTCTAGCAGGGAAGGAAAAATTAAATGATTTGTAGCAATCTCACTTGAATGGTTGAGTAGGACAAGCTTTCATTTGTCAAAGTAAAGGAAGCGATGTTTCAGGAACTGGAGTGAGATGCTGAGAGCCACTGAATATATCCTTAGAGGAGGAATGCCATCTGTTTTAAATGTCACACAGCAATTGGCAAGCTAGAGGCGGGAGCTGGCTGTGTAAATCTGGAGAGTGCTGAGGTTGTGGGTCTGAATGAGAAGCCATTACAGCAAACCGTATCAGTCGAGGTGAGATGCCAAAGGTCAAGTGCTCTCTTTGAGACGTGCAGAATCCTAATCAGGTACCTGGGCTTCTGAAAGGGAGAAAGACGTGCTGAGATCTTGGACACAAAGGTGCTACTCTCACCTAGAAGTCTGATGAGTGAGTTGTTAACCATAGAGGTAAATAGTCGCCTCATTTCTGCAAGTTGGATTTGGCTGCTTACAAATTTTCTGTGCATAAGAGAACTACACTACAGATGAGGGTAGAATGAAGGTGGTGAGCTTAAGTGATGAGTGAAGAGCTAAGGCAGGATCTATGAACTCAGCAAGGCATATCTCTGAAGGTGTAGGTAATGGTGCTGAATGTAGCTGCCAGATGGGAACAAAGAACAGTGGTTTGTTTTGATAGTGGTGTGACTAGACTGAAAGGGCTTGTCAGTGAGCAAGGAGCAATGGGCCATCTCTTAAAAACATGCCACGATATAGGAATAGGTCTTAACACTTGTGTTGTATTCATGATGCATGATACAAATGAAGGAGTTTTCACGTTTCCACTGGAATGCAGGAATATCTGGAGTAAGTCTGGGCTTCAAAGGAAGAAATAGAAATAGCTGTTGTCAGTTGAACTGCAGGGGGAGCTTTAGAGATGCAGCATGCAGTTACGTTGATTAGAATTTTCCCAAGACATGAGACTGAACTTCTGTTTTCTCAATATTGCCTCATGAAAGGCTTTTTAATAATAGCGTTTTAAAAATCCTTTAATGAAAGAATGCAGGTAATATCCTGGTGTGTGGATTGGTACATTCCATCAGACTTCTGTTAAACATGAGTACCTAAACATGTGGCTGTTCTGAAAGACAGCTTTAGCAACTTTTAAAAGAATCATGGCTGAGGCTCTGAATGGAATTTATGCTTGAGAGGTGTGTTTCCTACTACCTGTATTACTAACTTCTTTTTCCAAGTATTGCTCAGATCTGAACCTCCAGAGCTTTTGAAACTTGTTTAGTACACACCTCTCAGCTTCTTTATATTTAATTTAAATGCTCTGTAGACACAGTGATGACATTTTTAAGAGCCACTGTGTGACTGACACTCAGAAGCTATGACCTCTGACCTTTGACTTTCTATTTTAGCCACAGTTTAGGTTGTTGCAGTTAATACCTGTAAGTTCAGTCATGCCTTGGTTGGTGTTGGTCAGACACATGTGAAGTTAGACAAGTGTACTCTATGGATGTTACTTTACCATCTGAAATTAAAGAATGTGCTATTGAATAGTGATGCAGTCAGGAAGAATCAGTGTACTTGGCAGATGGCTGTAAAGCCTGATCTATTTTTAGTGCAATGACAGTAAAGACAATTGTGTCTCCAAGCAAGTGACTGTTCCTTGACTTTCAAGAAAAACTTAATGAATAGCGCAGAACTATCCCTATTATCTTTGGGTCTAATTCCCTTAAACCTTTCAGTAGTTGCAGTCCACAGGATTCCTGTAAATAAATTAACACTGAAAGTCTTTAAAAGAGAGGAGAGATCTCTAGATTGTGCTCCCTGAACCAGCGTGTTGCAGTATGTTCTTGAAAACTCATATACCTGTCTTTGTTCTGCTTATGTGAACTATTAAAGCTCTAATTTATCAGATTTAAAAAAATATATTAGTTTAGATGATGAAAGGGAATTAAATATTTCACTGCTTCATCTGCCATTGCTTTTCTTTGGCCCTTCTTGATTTTACAGGTTTCTTGGGGCAGGGGGGCTTAAAAGATGAGTTCATCTGAGGCTTTGGCAATTATTTCTCTTCTTTTTATCCAGGTCATTACAAAGGAAGACCAAATTTTCTTTTTTTAATGTTTTTACTATTTGACAAAAGTAAATTGGTTTCCTAGTTGTGTATTTGGGGTTTTTCCTTACATAATCCCATTTCAACAAGTATTTTAAGAAGACAACCTGAAAGAACTTTAGAAGTATGTTTTGAAACTCCAATATGTACCCGTTTCTAAGCTGCATAATTGAAAGAAATTTTTTAATATGTAAGAATATTTAATTGTAGGTTGCTAAAAACCAAAACACATGTGTGATTTGCAGGTAGTTAAATTCATTGGCTCTGGTTTTGTCTTCACCAGAAAAGTTCTGTGATATTTAGCTTTCTCCACAAGATGGCAATAGAAAGCTGTTGTAGTAGCCTGTAGCAGAATACTGTACTAGAGCCAGATAGAAATATGTCAGATTAATGACTGACTCCTGTTTGCACAGTATCTCTAAGAATACTTGTATATTTTCTTGTGTTCCAGAATGACCTAAAGCCTTCGGAAGCAAAGAAGAAAATCCAGCATGTTACATGGCCATGAAGTAGCTAATGGTGCTTGAAACATAAATATTACTTCCATATTTTCAAATAGATAGGTCATATTTAAACAGTTTAAATAAAATTATTTTAAAACTTACAGAGATTCAGATTGCTGTGGAGTTTTAACAAGTTTAACAGCTCCCTGTTGTAAAGCTGGAGTCACTATCACCAGTCACCTTAAAAGTATCCACTCTTACACACCAAGTAGTTAATTACTTCTTTAAAAGGTGGTGATATTACAGTATGCTAAACCCCCACTCTTAGTTTTCAAGATTATTATAGTTCATCTCCTCCATGTCACTGTGATTCACACATTGTTTCACTAAGACTCAGTTTTGCTCCATGTCTGGTTAAATAGTTAAAATAGCTTTTGAAATTTAGAGTGATTCCTAGAGCCTTCTTGGCTTTAAAAAGGTAATTAATTTAGGTGAGAAAACTGACCATTCTGCTGATAAGATAGTCTACAGCAAATTTGTTTCCTTTTTGTTGCACAGGGGTGTAGAATTTGCAGTTCAAGTTAGGTTGGTAATAAGAGATGAACTATTTTAACAGCATTACTTCAAATTGAAGTTTCTCTTGATATGTGAAATAAGGAATGCACAGATGGAAATACGTGATTAGACTGTTTGATATGAAACTTCGAGAGGAAGTAGTGGATGGATTAGTGCCATGTTCTCTTAAGTACACAGGCATATTTTATACATGCATAAGTGTAAAAATGTGCCAGTGTAGCAAATTTGGTTGTTTTCCTGGTTACAATCATGCTTATAAAATATGGGGAAAACCAGCGGAATGCAGACCAGTGCTTTCTCAGCTTACAAACAGCTGGGAGAGGGACATGGATAGCAAGACAGAAGTACCTAGAGAGCATTAACAGATGTAATTGCACTCTAGAAAAAAACCCACAAACCTGTTTTTCCTTCCTTTGATAATTTAAGATGGATTTTGGTTTTCTGTGAAACTTGATGTTTCATCTGGATTATTGGTTGTGCCTTACAGGGCAACGATCCAATTAAGTTGATGGAAACATTTTTATTAAAACTCAGTGGCTCAGGGTGAAGCCAATTTAGATCAGTTTTAGATATGGATGGTAAATAACAACAATGCTCCCAGACTTGGTAAAACAAAAAAAGAATCAACTTCTGAATCCACTTGGTTAAACCCACTAAAAGAAGCTCAGTAGTGATCTGAAAGCTTGTTTACATTTTTAACACTGGTTTATATTGAAACCAAAACTGTAGCTTATTTCATTACTTTACAGAAGTTCTCCATTTACTGTTCTGACGTAAAAGGCACTTCTTGAATGCTGTAAAATGGTAAGAATGTGTGTTTTGAAATGGTGTGCTGTTTCCCTTTTACTAAACACTTGTGCAGTTTTTGTACTTGAGTACAGCAAACTTTAAGGTAATGTACATTTTGTATGTAAAGACTTGTCTTTTAAGTAGCCTTATCCTATTTAAATAAATTAAATTTAAAGCAAACGAAACCGTGCTGACTTGTTTTTGTGATGTAATTAGGCTTGTTCAGTTTATACAGTTATATTTCAGTGGACTTGAAGTGATCAGCACTTAAAGCTTACAAGGTAAAAGGGTCAGTAGCTGCTTTGCAGCTGTAGCAGCAGTTAGCATCAGGTGAAGTGCTGGGTTTTGCACTAGTGTCTGATGGGAATTCTGTTTTGTGGCTGGCTTCTTGTCAGTGGTCTAGAGTCTAGGATGGATTTTGCATAGTTCCAGTTGCCAGGAGCACGTGTGTGTTGGTATGTGTTGAGCAGGGGTGTGCGGAACTGCACTGGAATAATAGCATGATGCTGCTGTTGCATGGTAGCAGTCCCCTTTCCAGGCTGGGATGCTTTCCAGCCTTGTCAATTTTCACCTACCTTTCCCCAAAGCTGGGGCCATTTTGCCATCTGTTGTGGCACTTGGGAGGCAAGGTGCAAGCTGTGCTGTTCCTACTGCCTTCTTAGAATCAACAAGGTTGGGAAAGACTTCCAAGATCATCAAGTCCAACCTTCAACTGAATTCCATGTGCACACTAAGTTACATCACGAAGTGCCATGTCTGCTCATTTTTTGAGCGCTTCCAGAGATAGTTGGTGACTCCACCATTCTCTGAGAGCTTGTTCCACTGCTTTACCACATCCAGCCAAGGAAATTTTCCTAATATCCAGCCTGAACTTCCCTTGTCAAAATTTGAGGCTGTTTCCCCTCATCCTGTCACAAGCTGCCTGAGAGAAGAGGCCAAGCCCCACCTTGCTATGATCTCCTTTCCGGCAGTTGTAGAGAGCAGTAAGATCTCACCTCAGCCTTCTTTTCTCCCAACTAAGCAACTTCCAGCTTCAGCCCCTTCCCCAGCACCTCTGCCCTTCTCTGGACGCACTCCAGCATGTAGTCTGTCCTTGTAGTGAGGGGCCTAAAACTGAACACACAACTCGAGATGTGGCTGCTCATCAGTGCCAAGCACAGGGGCACTACCCCTTTAGCTCAAAGTAATCTTTCTTCTCTCAGCAAAGTACTAGAGCAGAGCTGCAGTGTGCTGGGGGCTTGGCAGACCCCTGAGGAGAGAATGAGGTGTTTGCCCTCCTTTTGGAGGTGTGTATATAAAAGTGATTTTTGTGGCTGTTTGCCACAACTTTCATCATAGAATGAAATCACCAAGGGATAGAATTTATTCACTCAGTGAGTTCTGATTAGCGCAGTGTGCACTTTAAAAATGTCAGCCAGCCAAGTTCTTCAAATGGTGTGCAAGAAACTAAATCTGACCTGATACATCTATTTAGCTTGTTGAATTAGTGAGAGGGGAATGACCTGTGAGCACTTTGCGCTTGGTACAAAGAGACAAATTCAAGACTGGTGTCAGAAACTAGGAGCAAACTGTCCCTACCCAGTAACACACAGAATATATTCCTAAATCTTAGTTTCACATCTGAAGATTCCTGTTGGAGGTGTGACATACTTCTTTCCTCGTTTTTCTGGACACAAATGAATTCCATCTGGAAGGTGTAGTGGGACTGTACATTGCATAACATGGCCATATTTCTCGCAGTTTGCTTTGGGAAAAGGTTTATCTTCCTGTGTATTGTTTCCTTTTGATGTTACTGTCCTGCCAGCATGCTGTTGCTGACAGTTGCCTCTGTGGCAAACATGCAGCAGAAATTATGCTACAACAAAGGGTATTTATGTGTCCCAATAGAGAGCAAAATTAAAGCATGCCCTACTATAGAAGTTAAACTTCTGACTTTTGCAAAGATAGATGTCCTTTGAGTTGTCTTGACCTCCTTTCTTGCTGAGAAGAAGAATATTTTGGGTTTGAGTTTAGAGCCTATGAACACATTTTTATCAGCTGCAGTCAGTTCAGTGTTTTCACACACATGTTCATGTTTGCTGATAATTTTCCCACTGACTTCAATTAGTAGAAGACTATGTTGTAAAGCAGGCCCCTTCTCAGAATTGTCTAAACTTCACACCTTCAAAAACTGGGTGCAAAAAGGGTTGTGTTTGTATGCATTGTGTTTCTTCAGAATGTGAAAACATTTTTGTAAATATTATGTAAATACAATTAAGCCACAATCACAATTTTGTCTTAAATGATTTTATTTTGAAAAATACAATGTGCAGTGTGATGTCAACTAACTGTAATACTGACACTGTCAATCAGAACTTGTACTTCACACAACGATCAGCTAGTCATGCAATAAAATATGTACCTGTCATGAAGCACTCCCACTTCCACTGTTTCATCATTATCTCTTTATGGCATGTCACAAATCCATGTACATTGAAGCACTCTACTTTTGCAGCCCTTCTACAGACTTGACAGCACACACTAGTCACATAGCTCAAGAGCACTGGGGTGAGACCAGCCTTATTGGAATTGAATGACCTTTGCCACTAATTTCAGTGGGCTGAAGGCTTCACCCTGAATATCCACCTATGAATGTATTGTGTGTGGCCATTGTAACCCTTGAACTGTATCGCTTGTAACAGGAATATTTTTTTAGGAAATAAAACACCTTAAAAATAGTATGTTATGTCAAAACCAGCCAAATAGTTTTATATCATGGGTTTTGCATTAGTTTTCGTTACTGATAGAAATCTTAAACACCAACACTGCTATTACAGATTTTCGAGTTGTTTTCCCTCCTGATTTGGAGAGTATAAAGAAAAAGGTTAAGTAATGTTAATAGTACAGTGAGACACAGAGTGGCAAAGCTAGTTCTGAACATCCATGTGTTTCAGACTATATATTGCAAGCACAGCTTTCCTCCCTTCTTCCTCTTAGTTTGAGCTTTAAATATCCTTCCCACATTCAGGGCAAAGGATGTCATCTCTTTCTGTGAGGAAGCCACGACCCACCAATGAAAGGGAGCACTTCTTACAGTTAAAGCAATCATTGTGCCACTGCCGTTCTTCAAAAGAGATGTACTTGGTTCCTCCGAGTCCTGTTTGAAAAGCAAAATCGTTATGAGAAAAGAATAGTAGGTCAGCCAACAAGTGATGCAGACTGACATGGAGATCCCACATACAGCAGTGAAAAAATGCCATTGTGACAAATCTGTTTGTTGCTGTGCTAATTTTCCCACCCTTATTCTGTAGTGACTAATATTTTCATCCTCAAATACTTCTGTTGCTTTCAGCAAAGTTAATGAGCAAGGCTGTCATCCCTAGTGGTAATGGCAGAAATGAACTTCCAAGGGATGGCCCTGCAACATACAGCAGAATAAAAGCAAAGCACCTGCCTCTGAATAGAATTCTGATAGTTTTTTACAGAATGTTTTATGACATCTGAGTATGTTAATTTATGTTTTGTAGAAGTGCATTTAGATAATTAAAAAATAAGTTTGTCATGTATCATGACTTGATTCATAGCTCTGAAGGAAGAATGCCTCAGGAAAAGAAGCAGGTTAGTAAAAAAGCATTCCAGAGTTTGAAGCTATGGCAGTTATCATAAGGTGTATTGAAGCTGTACAAAAGAAAAAAAAGGGAAAAATGTCTCTTAGTAGTAATTATCTTTTGCTTAACCTCAAAAATGAATAGCTGGAGTTCTGTGAAAAGATTTAGTTGGGCAGATCTTGTACCAGGTGAGACTTTTTGTTTAGTTTTGCCTTCAGTAGCAACTCAACACACAAAACTGCCACGAAATGTAAAGGCACCAGCCATGAGAAACCTACCACTGATTGGGTTTGTGCATCCAGCACACTTTTTGGCGTAGAGGTTGCAGAAGCAGCTCAAGCAGTATGCAAACTCATCCCGGGAGGTAAAGCGCTGTCCGGACAACTGCTTCTTGCATCCGGTACACACGAAGCACTCCTTATGCCATGGCTGCTCCCGGTAGGTAACGCCTCCTGTAGTGATAGCCTGTTTTAGGAAAAAAAGGACAAGAAAGTATTTTCTTAAGGGTGGCAAGTTCATATTTAGATTTGGTAAAGAGGAAGGGTGATGAGGTTTTAGTGGGTGGGAGGAGGGGAAGAAGGCTTAACAACAAGATCATAATTTTGCTTGGAGTTGACCTTGAGAAAATCATGCAAGTGCTTTATTGTAATTTCCTAATTTATAAAAAGAAGCCCCATACTAAAAGTACTTTATTCTGCATATATTGTAAAATCTCAATTTCAATTGTACTCAGTTTTTCGAGGTACTCTTTGTATGTTGTTTTTCATATGCATGTACTAGAGTTTGTCTCATCACTGTACCTTCCCCTGCCCCTTTCTTCATGGTGAAGGAATTACCTGATGTGTTTCAACTTCACTGCTTCTTTCTTTGGGAAAGACTAGTTTATTTCATATTAAAGTACTTACTTCCTGCTTTTGCAGACTTTGTCAGGGAGTTTTCTCTTACAAGTAACCAGAACTGAAATTATATAATCTCTTAAAATCAGGTAATTCTGAATCTTTTTACACATACATAAATGAGACATTTTACCTACTTGGATATAAAATGGGATGGAATTTAATCCCTTAGGTTTCAGGTAAGCAAAATAATAGCACTACCTTCTTGCACTGGACACATTGCATGGCAAACTGCTTTTCATAGCAGGGTACACAAAAGTTTTGATTGTCCTTAGGGATGAAGCTCTTTGTCCCAATAGGCTGTTGGCAGCGGTAGCAGATAAAGCAGGTCTCGTGCCAGCTGTTGCCCTTGTATTCCATCTTCCGAGTACCTGTAATGAGACCAGAGCATCAGCTGAACTTCTGGATGAGATAGATGCAATTCGTAGCTCTTGTTTGCCTGGCAGCTGGCTGTCAGTCAAGAAGCATTGCAGCTATGAGCTAGAGGCTATTTAATGTTCCTAACAGCTTTGCATGACGTTTGGTACCGTTTTAGGTTTTTGGAGAGTAAGTGGTTCTTCTCCCGCAAAGAAGAGAAATATTGATTGCAAATAGCTATAGCCTAGAACAGCTTTTTGTGGTATTATTAGGCAAATAATGAATTCCAATGCACAGGAAGATTCAAGGGAATTGGAGAGACACCAATAAAAGCTGCTGTTAGTGCTGAGCAGAAGTAAGGCCACTCCTCATTAAAGATTGACATAATTCATTCCACAACTGTTTTGTTTCTTTTTCAAATAGCAGCAAGGTACGTGGTTAATTACAGACTCATAGAATTATTTGGGTTGGAAGAAACCTTAAAGATCATCTAGTTTTAAATTCCCTGCCATGGACAGGGACACCTCTCACTAGACCAGGTTCTTTCTCAGAGCCTGATCCAACCTGACTTTGAACACTGCCAGGGATGGGGCATCCAGTTCCTGGCAAGCATCTTGCCTCTCTTTCCCAATGAAATACAGTCACTGTCTGAGACAAAGGATTATTTCATACCTGCTTGGGGGCCTTTTTCTTGTTCTCACTGAGGTGTACTATAAGTTTGCAATTGTTTCCAGCTGAGCAACACCTATCCTAAAGGTTTTTCTGTCTCTTGAAACTTACAGTAAGAAAGAAGCTTTCTCTCTGTTTTCAGTTGTATTGAAAATATGGGTGAAATGTGGCAGGGGGAAAAATCTTTAGACAATCCTTTATTGAATAGCATAAAAGTGGTATGGTAGTTAGTAAATTAATGCACTTCTTTAGAATGTGATTTTAGGGTTCAGATAGTGTGCTTTGCAGATTCAGTTTACTGTATGGCAGGTGGATTCTGAGCCCTTGCAGGAAACTGGAGATGCCCTATTATATGGATAAATTTCTTTGCACGTGGTATGACTTCCTATGTACCAGTTGGAGTCAGAATATTTAATACTGGCCCAAAGGATAAACAAACAAATGTTGTTTCTACAGTTCTGCATCAGTCTTGGAGCCTGTAACAGCAAAAACGAAGTGAAATGCTTGGAAGACTGACAAGCTGGTTGAGTTGGCTGATGATGAAGAACCACACTAATGCCTTTGATGCCAATTCTCCCCGCCCCTATTACTGCAGGGTGAAGTTTTACCTTCTCCCCTTCTCAAGCATTAATTCATCTTTGTTTACTAGTTGCATATTTTTCTTCTTTTATAGTCTCATTAAATTCTGCTGAGAGGCATACTTCAGGATTTATTTGGTGTTGGTTTTTTTTTTTAAATTCACTTGCATCAGTAGTAAGTGAACTGCTAATTATCTTTCTTTCTGATGCTTACATGCTTGAATATTTCTGTTCCATTTTATTAAAAGACACCTTTTAAAAATTATGCCCTCTCTATGCTGGTAACTTCCTATATCATGCCAAGGAGCAAATAAATCAGTCCTTGAAAGAATAATATTCTGGAAAAAGGAGATGTAGATGATTTTTTTTGGTAGTCTAGAATTTTATTTTCAAATTTTCAGCTGTGCTGTCTTTGGGATGGTGTTGTCACTGAAACTCAAAGCAGGCAGAGCCCTGTTTGTTAGCTGCTAGGGTGAAGTCAGCGTGAGTCGTGTTTGCAGAAGGACTGAAAGACTAAGCTTGAAATCACTTAAATGGGCACATCTTGATAAAGTTTCATTAAATCTATGTTGTACATTTAGTGGCTCAAAGCAAAGGGCAAATTTAGCATTAACAGTCTCCACAAAGGGTATCAAGTCACTTGCTGGTTCTTTCAAAAAGAGTATGCTTCCATTGGTGACCGTGTTCCTCTAGTGTAGCTTCTGTACTACCGTGGTGTGCTGTGTAAGTAGGAAAAACATGCTGAGCTCTTCCAATATGGTGACATCTCAGCTATCTTGGGTAAACAGCAGAAGACCAGCAGGTAGTTGTAAAGCTTACAAAAATTAATTTCTTCTCTTTTGGGTTATAAGAGAAGAAGGGATTCTCTGTGTCACTGAATCCAGCCTCCATTACTACATATCAGTGTATAGCTGGCATAATAGAAAAAAAGAGATCCATTCAGTAAATCACTGATAACGGCGATGAATCTGACAAACAGTATTAAAAATATATACACATAAAATTATAGAATCATACACTCACAGAATAGTTTGGGTTGAAAGGAACCTTTAAAGAATATTTAGTCCAAGCCCCTACAATAAGAAGGGACATCTTTAACTTGATCAGGTTGCTCAGAACCCCATCCAAACTGACCTTGAATTTTTCCAGGCATGGAACATCCACCGCCTCTCCGGGCAACCTGTTCCAGTGTTTTACCTTACCACCCTCATTGTAGAAAACTTATTCTTTATATCTGATCTAAATCCACTCTCTTTTACTTTAAAACCACTATACTTTGTTCTACTGCAACAGGCCCTGCTGAAAAGCTTGTCCCTGTCTATGTTATAGGTCCCCTTTCAGTACTGAAAGGCTGCAATCAGGTTTCCCCAGAGCCTTCTCTTCTTCAGGCTGAACAATCCCAACTCTCTCAGCTTGTCTTTATAAGAGAAGTACTCCAGCCCTCTTTGTGGTGCTCCTCTGGACCTCCTCCAACAGTTCCATGTACTTTTTGTGTTGGGGTCCCCAGAGCTGGATGCAGGTGAGGATCTCTCGAGAGCAAAGTTAAGGGGAAGAATCACCTCCCTTGTCCTGCTGCCCATGCTGCTTTGATTGCAGCCCAGGATACAATTGGCTTTCTGGGATGTGAGTGGACTTTCTGTGTCATATAGTTCCAGCTTTAAAACTAGCACTGGCTATTCCCAAGTATGTCAGTTTTTATTGCTGTGTCAGCAAAAGGGATGCACATGGAACAACAGGAGATGCCTGAACTCGGTCATGAATAGATAGGGTCATCTGCTTTTAAATATTGCAGTCCTATTTAATCATCAAACCTCATTTTTACACCCCAGGAATAAAATGTTTAAAAAATAAAGTGGTTTTCTCCTCTTATCTAAGACAACCAATGTCAGAACTAGCTGACAATGTAACTAGTAATCATTATGGAGTGTGGATGAGGATTCTTCAAATTGTGTTTTAATATTTTATTTCTGCACTGATAGCACTTCAACTTTAAAGCCCTCAAATCTCACAGAATGCTATAGTATTGACATGAGAAGATGAAGTTTTAACAATCTATTACTATAACCTCATGTTTCATGTTGAAAAAAAAATAGCTCTTTCCTAGTTCTTCACATCTTTGTACTCAAGAAAGGTCTCAGAGGCACTCTGGCCAATTTTTCATTTGTCTGAGAGAAGCTAAATTTAGAGTAATCACACAAAAAGTTTCACATGAATGAAAGTTCTGCCATGAGCCATTATGAATATTACATGTTCTGGTCATGGAAATGGCCTAGAATGCACCATCACCAGTTTTTTATGCAGTTCACCATGACTAAGCAGAGATAGTCAAGAAAAAACATTTCTCACAAATTTTGCTGAATTTGGGCTTGATATTTAGTCCAAAAAGTGAGCATCCTAACCTGGCATGATAGTCTTCTTGCACTCATTACATTTGGAAGAGTATTCATTGGAGTAGCAGTCAGTACAAAGCAGATGTTCCTCTTTTGCAGCAAAAGGTTTGTCCACCAATGAATTCTTGCACTGGAAGCAGTGGAAGCAGGTTTCATGCCAGTGGCGGTCCTTGTAAGACAGATCCTGTAGAAATCCAAAACCACAGAGTGAGTGGAATGAATAGTTTGCACAACTGGAAGCTCAGAGAATGCAAACACATCCAAATCTGAACTGCAGGGAGGAGCTGGGGCTAATTTGCACTGTTCAAGAAAACAAATGTTCCAACGAAGGTGAACTTATGTTGCTGTGATAACCAAGAGCAGCTCATGACAACTATCAACCCTTTTTCAGCTCAAGGTAACCTTTCTTGTGACAGAGGAACAGCTAGTTTCATTTAGGCATTTCCTTTGGGAATAAAGCCCCACTTTTGAATCAGATTAAAGCTTGTTAACCTTACAGGTGTGATTGACTTCCCCTATTTGGCTTAACTATTGCTGATTTCTGGTTCATTCTATAGATAATTACTCCTGAACAGAAACCTTTTTTTCCCAATTTTGTTCTGGTATTTTTTTGACAGATTTACACCAAGGGTGGAGTGAGTCTGATCTCTTTGGGGTTTTTTTCACTGAAACAATTTTTTACTGACTCTTGTGTTCTGGTTTACCTATTTTTCTGATGTGGATGGGTCTGAAAAATGCAAGACCACATTGTACCTGCATCCAGGGATCCAGAATACTGGCCAAGGGATTAGTGTGGGCATGTAAGTATTTAAAATACTCTCCACAGTAATTCCTTTTATTATTTAAAAGGAACAATCCTTCTCAAAATTGTGACCAAAATTGTGACTGTGCTTTTTAAAATTTAAATTTTAAGGTGGCCTAATCATGTAACAGTTAACAGTGTCTTTGGACTTCAAACAAAATAGAGCTTGGATGATCACAAGAAACAGTGTCTTCCCCAAAATATATAGGCTCTGGTTTGGGTTGGAAGTGTGCAAGGCTAGAATTGTCATGAATAGGGAGTATAAAAACTCAGCAGAAATAACTTCTCAGGTTCTAGCTCAAGATCTACTGTGTATTCATTGCAGGCACTAAACAAATTGGATTAACTGAAGGAAAAGAGTGAGTGGCAGAACATCAGATTTTTTAGTCATGTAAGGCATCACAAAGGGTTCGTACCTGAACTGGCCTAAGCTCTGCTGTGTCAGTCAGTACAGTCACAGGTAACTCCAAATGGGCAATCCTAGCCCAGAGCAAACAAAAGATACCACAGATTTAGGCTAACCTAAAATAACATTGTGTCTTTGGGAGCCTTGTTCCCATGAGTAGCTAGCAGGAAACACTGAAATAGTTTCATCTAGCTCAGCTGATAGATGGTAGCTTGTTAAACTTTACCAATTTCTGTCAGAATTTGACCATGCAATTAAGCATTTTTGTTTGGATATCTGTGCTACTCACCTAAATTTTTTGAATCATTGTAACAGTTGATACCCAATGTATTTTTCATCACTGAGATTGCATTCTGTGACAGAATATCTAAGACTTCTAATTTACAACTTTGAGACAGTTGTTTATTCAGCTCATCCAATAATTTCAGCTACTTCCTTTTGAAACAGCATGAATTTCTCACTGTAAAATTTTAATCTTTTCTAATAGCAAATTCAAACCAATCTTCTTTGGAAGTTATTTACAATCTATTTCTTCTCTTTAAGTGAAATTGAATAGCCTAAATCTGATCTCATATTTTCAACAGAAAAATACAATATACAGCCAACAGTGTTTTCCAAAATGTGAAATTTGCCTTCTAGAAAGTAGAACAACAGATCCAATTGTCTTTCTCTTGTAATATGATATATTCAAGTACTTTTCCTCACTTGCTGCCATTTTCTGTTTTTGCAATTTTCAGCAAGCTATTTTTTTAATATCCAAAATTCATGCACTGATGGCTGCTTCTTTTATCAATGAAATTATACCCTGAAGAAGGTGCATGCCTTTTAGAAGAGGAGTAATGAAGACAAAGATTAGGTGTCAATGATGAAAGATTTGATTCCTGAGTCAGTTATGATGGCAAGATTTTATAGGCAGTAGCTGGGTAGGTGACGGTAGCAGATATTTCATCGTGATGAAGTGATGAAGAGCAACTACAACAAAAAGTACCCAAGATAAAAAGTGGATTGAATAATCTTTAGCTACTCTGGATTACTACAACTACTATTGTCATTGAATGTAGAGAGAGTCTAAGATGTCTGGCTTTATCAGCAGAATATTAGACTGATGAAATGGATATTGCTTTCTCTCTCTGAATCTGTCACATCTGAGAGCAAGGAAGTCCAAGGTACTGATTAAACCATTTATGCATCCTGAGTGTTCTTAGGTCACTGAAGAGGAGGTTTGGTCTACTTCAGCATGTTGTATATATTACTGGAGCCTTTGGCTTCTCCATAAGATGTGGATGTATTGATCTGGAGCAGATTCTACACTGGAAAAACGTGCAAAAACTGACTTAAAGCTTTCTGAATGTCCGGCTGCTCCTCTGTTAAGCTGAAAGAACATCAGATTTAGTCTAGGCATGTGAATTCTAGTTTATGCTAGCTGCCTGTAGCCCAAATAAATCTGTTCCAGCAGAAAGTACAAGTGATATACAACTAATTCCTGTTGTATTTTCACTTATTTTCTTTATGTCACTCACAAAGAAAACTTTGACAATATAACTGTTAACACTGGCAAGATCATGTTTTACAGCTTCTCCATAGTTCTGTATAGTTTTGCTCCAGCACGGTTTATTTGGCCTCTAGGGTGGGACTGCATGTGTCTTAGAAAAGTGTGGTTTTTTAAAAAAACCCAGAAGATTCCCTTAGACTAGGCTTACCAGGTAGCTTGGTTAAGCTTGGACTCCTAATAACCTGCATTTATATTGTCTTCTCCTCAGGCTTTTTAAGTCTAAGCAAATGAAGCCATTATGCAGTACCATTTCTCTTGAACTGGGTTTCAACAGAAACCCAGTAGGAAGAAGGAGATGAGAAAGCTTATTACCAGAACAGTAACTGTATATGTTTTTTATGAACAAAGACTACATTAGGCTTTTTTTGCCTGCCACAATGGTCTTTTCAGAAGGTTGAATGTAGGAAATGGGCTATGCCAACTAAATGCTGAGCAGATTTTAGCTACACACGCCCTGTAACAAAACACTTAAGTATGTTAGACTGGAACATACCTATCAAAAGCATGTTGAGAAAAGGTAAAAACAAGCGATATTGTGCTGGACTCAGCCCCTTATGTGCATGAGAAGATGTTAAGATATCCACTTCTTTCACCATTTCACTTTACAATGATTAGTCTGAGATTCAGTAATGAGCTGAAAAAGTGTTGTGTGGTAGGACAGGGTTGAAACATTAAAAATGAGAAAAATAATTACTTTAACCCTTTCCTGATCCTCCTTACTGGAGGTTTTATTTTTTTGTTTAGTTTATGTGTGAGACTGATCCTTTTGAGCAATTTTTGGCCTGCATGCTGACACAGTAGCTTTATGTCACAATCCACTTATAATTTAATTTTCACATTTCACAGAGAGAGTTTTCACCCCCTTCTGCCTGCCAAGGGCAACTTGTGGACTGCATTAAACACAGGATTACTGTAGGAATTTCCTGTATTTGGAATGGTTTCTATAGCATAGGATCTGCAAGGAAAGTATTAAAAAAGCCAAAGTCAACCAAAAGTAACTCTTCAGCAGTTAAGCAAATGGGTACATGATGGATGGATTTCCAGAAAGAAGCATGAAACTGTAGGTGTGGTGAGCATTCACCAGCAACTTACCCAATAAAATGCCAATTTTTCCTAGAAAAAGTAAATTTCTCCTATAACCCGTTGGCATATGGATAATGTGTAATAGGTGTGAGAGAAATGGCACCATGTTTTCATACTGCCTGCTGGTGCCTCCTACCACTCAGTATTTATTAATTGGTCTGTGAAAGTTTCATGAACACCAGCCAGAATAGTTTACAGTTAATGAAATGGCCTGTGCCCAAAGGTGTCATTCAGACACACATTGACATTCCAGGATTTTTTGGTGGAAAAGACTTGCTCTTTTAAAATAAAGAACAAATTAGTTACTACTCAGTTACATTCACAGTTACCCATAAACTACCTTAAAAACTAGAAAGATAGTGAAAGAAATTCTCCCCTGACTTGAATTCAAGGAACGTTTCTCCACAGCACTGTTGCCTTGTGGGGTCTCTGTGCTATAGCTAAAACACAATGTGAAAATCTGGCATCAATTTCACCCTCTCACAGTCCGGTGCTGTCAGAATTCGAGTATTTAGCAGAGTTTGAGTAGGCTTAAGTTGAACTCAGGTAAACTGATGCTGTGCACCACAGCTGATGCACTACAGTAGTGTCAGAGACAGAGAGATGGCTGTCCAGTTCTCAGCACCTGCGGTTTCACTTGGGTGTAACCCTGTCAGTGATAGAAGGGCTGATTGTAATTGGGAGAGTGGGAAAGAAGGAAATTAAGAGCATCTGGTTCTCAGTGCAGCTTTTCTCAGTGTAGAGAAACAATGATGGCCAAGAAAGTACTTGCAAAGGAAAATCTGATGTGAGAGCTACATGGGACTTCTCAGGTTGTAATGTGGATGTAAGCGTGGACACCACTGCCAGATGCAGAGGCCTGGATGTGACCTTTTCCCATGACACTGTTACTCCATTAGGTTTTTTCTTCCAAATGTTACATTTTTAGGTTATGTCAAGCACACAAACAAATTGGAGTCCGTTTCATACGTGCAGTAGACACACTGGTCTCATTCCCAAACATAGTACAATTTATTTCCTTTGTTCAGGTGAAAAAGTAAATGTAACGTGCAAAAAGATTTATGTAAAAATACATACATGTATGTATGTGTTCTATTTCTTATCTATTTATATACCTATGTATCTGTACAGCTTAATGAGAAGAAACCTGATTTTTTTGTGAGGGTTTCATGGCAGAATTACGCTCAGTCACACAGTGCACACACTGTGTTTGATGCTCATCTGGTGTCTGAGGCACTTGTAAGGGCTCTCTCAAATGTGTCCTCTAGTGTCTATTACTGTCATTGAAAAACTGCTCTAGTTTTCATCTCAGAACATTCATACGATCTCTTTTTCTACTAAGCACGGGGTTTTTTTCAGAAAACTTGTAGGAATTTAGGTTTCAACTTTTATCCATCTGTCAGAATTTGCTTAAAATTGGTCAACAGCTTCAAAAGCTACAGCATAAAGCATGGACAGGCACAAATAGTCACAGAAACAAAAAAGTACATGTTTGTTTCTGGCACACTTTATAGCACTTTAAGAAATCTTTGTTTACTGTCTCTTAGATGTGTTTTCCACATATAGTTCTGGTTCTTTACATATATAAAATATTCTTAGATTGCAGACAGTTGGGGATTTTTCTTTTTTTGCTATTTTTTCTATTTTTTCTGATATTAGAGTGTGTCTCACTTTAAAGTAAAGAAAAGCAGTATATCGGATAACACCCACACTCCCTAAATACATAAATCTGGGTTGAAAAGTTCAGTCTGATTAATTCCTGAATACTTTGACCGAGATTTGTTGAAGCTGGTCCAAGTTTTTAAATTCTTGACTATCAACACATGGAAATATCTTCTCAGGAGATTAGAAAGAGACCTTAAAACAAAAAGCACATTCTGGAACAGGGCAGAAATATTTTGCTTTTTCAGGTCAGGCCAGGCCAGCTGTATCTCTTCTCTAACCTGAATATTTATGAGCTGTAGGAAAGCTGGCAATTTTAGACCTTCTTACAGATTATTGCCAGTTCCCTGTCTTAACGGTGAAACATTTTTACCTTTTTAAGGCTTCTGAAAGGGACTTTCTTACTGATTTGCCAATAGGGTGTTGTAGATCGATTTGGAAGATGTGAGACATTTCTTTTTTCCAATCTGAGTTAGCATATATTTTTATATCTCTGAACTAGTGATTGAGTGGTAGTATCACTATTAGGAATTAATTGGTGCTTCTGGAGGTATGGATCAGCAGTGGGAAATCAAAAATCAGATCCCCTTGGGTCAGTGAAGAATCCTATGGCCATGCAAATCAAATTGCAGTTCTACCACAATCTCACTCTGTCAGTGAAAATCTTGCCCAGCTTTGAACAAGTCAGTTTTGTGCAAGGGGGGTATATATCAGATGAAGTCTGTTGGTAGCAGGCCAACAGACAATTCACTGGATGGCTCCTCTGTCTTCATCAGGCAGGATGAAACTGGCATGAACTCCAGTTGTTTTGATTAATTTAAAAGAAATGCACATGGTCACACCTGATCTGTACCAGGGATGTATTTCCATGTGCTGTAGCAGTGCATAACTCAAGCTAGCAAGGCGTCTGCTCTGTACATCCCATTCTTTAATTAGATTCCACTATTGTAATTCTGTACTTAAAAGGCAAATTTTTCTAACTCTATCTGATTTATTGCTTGGGTCAGCATTAGCTAGACTTCTGTGATCTCCAGGTTGGCACCTTGTCTTCAGTGTGTCTTGTCTCTTAATGACAACAGAAGTGTGGTCACTGCAAAGCCAGCAGTGGCTTAGCTCCCTCTGACCCAAAGGTAGGCAAAACCAGCTTCTATCATCCTTCCATATCCCAGCTGGCCCTGAGAACAGGTTCTCCCTACGAGTTACAGAGAATTTCTTACATCAGAGCCTCAGATCTTTCTGTGCTTTACAGGAACATATTTCTATTACCATGCCTGGTAAAGAAGGGTTTGCCAAGTGAAACAATACAGAACAGACACAGGGGTCCAGACAACATGCTCTCCCATCAAAAGAAACCCATGTGTATCTGTTAGGCTGGATCCTTACAGATCTCAGAGCTCTGTATCCAGGCTGCTCTGTCAAGATTTCTGTAGCAAGACACAAATCTGACATACCTTGCAGTCAGCACCAATAGGTTTTTTGCATTCCTCGCAGGTGTTGGAATAAAGATTTTCATAGCATTTAACACAGTAGGGGCTGTCCTCCTTCAGGATGTACTTCTTACCAAACAGAGACTCTTTGCAGTAGTCACAGTCAAAGCGTTCAGTCATGTTGCTGTCTGGAGTCCAGCTATCCTGCCACAAAGACAGGAACAGGCACATGTCAGACTGAGCTACACTTGACCCAATCCCCCAGGAAAGGTTCATCAGTTCTTGTTTATCACTTTGTACCTCAGTTTGAATCCAACTTTCAGTCAAATAAATGAACACAATAAGAAGAAATGGGACTATAAATTTTGCGGTGCAGGGCAACAAAAATAACCCATCTAATTCAGCCTTTTGCTGATCCATCTTTGGCCAGACCTAGTGTTAGAAATGAGGGGGAGGAGTAAACCCTGAATCTGAAGAACTCCTGTGGGATTTGTGAATGGAATTTGACCTATAGGTCTGAAAAAAGAAGGTGTCTGTCTAGGGGATGGAGGGAGTCAAGTCCATTAAGAGGATGAGCCAGCTAATCTTCAGAAGCAACATCTCCTGCATAAGGCAAGAGAAAGGTTTACATTGCTCATAGACTTCAGTCAAAGGCAGCCTATCAGGCACCACAGTTACATGCTTCTGCACCTTCCTTCTCTGCATTCTAAGTAAGCCAGTGTCTGGCAATCATTCTCCCACTGACCCTCCATCTCTGGTCGCGCATGGGACTATGTGCACAGGAGGTGTAGGGTCAGTGACTCCGTGTCTGATTCTCCTCTGATGCAACTGGAGGAGTTATCTAACAGCTGTACTGTATTGGGACACAAATGGGAGCTAGGTGTCCTGGCTCAGACAAATGTCAAACAATGATTATGGAAGGGAAAAGGGAAGAAACTGTTTATGATGTTTCAGCTTGTCTGAATAAGGGACAATCACTGTTTGCTCCCCAGGTTTTGTTACGTCTCTATCATTTTCTGGATGCACACACAAGCAGCGATGACACGAATGCCTTTGATAAACTGCATGAATATTTATTATTGCCTGGGACAATTTATTTTGGGTTTCATTAGAATCATCACCTTCTTTCTTAACCTGAGGCTTGCAGCATGTGTTGAACCTGAAATTTGTTTGGAGGTTACAGCTGGGGCAGGGCATAGCTGCCTTCTTAGGAAAGGGAATTTCCCAAGCAGAAAGTACATGCCACCTGGACTGCAGGATCTTCACTGCCTGCTAGGCTGCATCTCCTCTTTAAGCCACATCTGATCTATAAATCCTTAAATGTTTTGAGTACTAATAGCTTAAGTGACTACCTCTGTCTTTCATGCACAAGTGACATTCACAGCAGCTGCAGTCCTATTGCCAACTTCAGCTCTCAGTTTTAAACATAATGTTGTTACTTGCTTAGTGTTCTTGGCACAGGTCACTGGATTCTGGAGTTTGTCCTCTCCTTCTGGCAGCGGGAGCCACCCAAAGGACATTCTGAAATCCTGAGTTCTCCTCCAGGATTTCAGTCTTTATTATTATCTTTCATTCTGTCTAGCTGGGATGTGATTAAGGTTTTAGGGCTGCCTGAATGGACAAACTTTATTCTGATGACTAGAAAGCATTTTGTTTTTTAAATGGTCAGTCAACTGCTGAATTTTGTGGTGACTAGCACAGACTGAGGGGTGAGTGCTTTTACATGTGTGAAGTAGGTAAGTGATGTCTCAGCTGCTGGAAAGCCTTATGAATTCCAAGTAACTACTAAAGAAGAGAGACAAACTACCAAACCCCAGAATGTGCTTAGAGGAAGCACAATCCTGGCAGCTGGTCACGTATGCTACTGATAATCCAGGACTAGCAGTGCAACTACTTTGGCCTTAAAGATGGTCTAGGAACTAATTACCTTTCTTATCCCAGCGGGGAGCTGAGAGTATGTAGAGTGCACTTTGCCCTTAAGGAGTAGAGAGGATCACAGGACTGATAAGAAGACAGAAAGTAAAAAGACAGGCTGGAGAGAGAAGTGCAATGACTACCCAAAGCTCCCCTCCAGCCCATTTCCTACAGCAGGAGCCAGCAATGGAAGTATAAAGCAGGAGAACAGGGACAATACAAAGGGACATTTCCTCAGCAAGTTAGTCTTCTCTTGAAGTAGCGGTGCAGGCTTTACCAGAACTTTTAAAAGATGATCATAGATTTATTTTCCTCTCTCTTTCCTCTCTTTAACATGTTTGGACTTTCCCAGGAAATAACTAGACAGGACTTAATTTCCTTCTGGAGTAACTTCAGCAAAATGAATTGAGTCAGACCAATGTACACTGAGTTGTATGTGTAGATGTATGACTAAGTCTGAGAGGAGTGATAGCTTTTGTTCAAGTAGTCTGTGTTTATGACAGAAATCTGTACTTTTACCAGGCTTTACTAGATTTTTTTTTTCCAAATGATGGGATTTTGTTGCCCATTTGATGTGCATTATTGTTAAGTTAAAGTGTGAGTAGAAACCACTTATGACCTTGCATTTGTCACCCTTCTTCAGAATTAGTTCGTTCTAGTCCTGAATTAAAAGTAGATGTGTAATACTGAAGAGTGAAAAATTTCTCTGCAATGATGATATGTAAAAGAAAAGCTACAGACTGTGATTCCTTTGCAGGTTTATACCATTTCATCCAAGGCTGCTAACTGTAAAATATAGAAGTGCATTGTGACTGGAAGAAGGACTGTTCCCTTAGAGGTGGACATTCCTGTCTCTTGGTCACAGGACTTTCCATCTTCAGTGCTGTATTGTCTTCTGGGTGCATTTCACAGGAGCAGAGGCAAACATTATGTAATATATTTGTTTAACAATTTATATAATAATGTAATAATTCAACAATTCAAAATAATTCAGCAATTATTTTACAGCTGCTGCCGCTATTTCAGAAAATTCCTGGGCACTGCCCTCCTATCCTGAAAGGGATCTAGTTAAATGTGCTCTAAGATTGTCACAGGGCGTTGTCCCCCTCACCCTGAGCAGTGAGAGGCAGTCCTTATTTCCACAACTCAAATGGATTTAGGGATGAACTCTGCTCTATGAAGACACTGCAGGGGCAGCTCTGGGCGAGATTCAAGGAACAACTCTAGAGATTTGGGAAACTGAAAGAAAAGAAAGGAATTTTTCCAAGATCTGCATTTTGGGTTTAGTTATGTTAATCTTTCATTGGATCTGGGATCAATTTTGGATCAAATATCTCTTATAGATAGGAATTCAGGTTCATGTGGTTTCATTCAGTAAGCTGGAATTCAGGGTGAAGCATACCACATTCCAGACTGTTTAAATCCAGGCCTTGGACTGGATCTCATGATCTACTATGTGGTATTTTAAGCATATTGTACAGGGTTTTTTCTGCTCCAAGGAGAATTAAATGTAAGGTAATAATGGGTCCTATGTACTAAATACTAGCAGGAATTTCAAACAAATAATTTCACTGTTGTCTTACAATCAAGAAATGTGAAATCATACTGAGCAATATTTTTGCCTGTCACTTTGTACACATGGTCCTTTACATTGCCAGTCCATTAATTCCTGTTATATAAAATCCCCTCATGTTTGGCTTTGTGCAGGTTTTATCCATTGTTTTGGGCTTTAAGGGAAAAACAAAACAAAACAAAACAGGAGGCTTGCACAGTTGTGGATGGACACAAATTGCAATTCAACCTCCTTGCCATTGATCTATTTCTTTCTCTTGTGTTTGATACCTGTTGACTGTAAAGTGTTGTGGGACAGAGCTCATCATTACTACACCTCTTTGTGGTAAAAGGTCTTTAGATTTTATCACTGTAGTCATTCTATATTTATGCTTTTTCAGATTGCTCTCAACATAATCATGAAGGAGAAATTGATTTTTTCTGCCATTCAGTCTCCCTCCTACAGCATCAGACATAACAAGTACATCTCCAAAAGGCAAAGAGCTTTCTGTTTCATGCCCAAAAGAGAAGCTACAGCTTATGGCAAATGTTAGTACTACCCACACTGTGTCTCCCAGGACGTAAGAATTGGCAGGAAAATTACCAAAAATTTAGCAGACTGATTTAAATTCTATGCTTATTTCCTCTTCTTTCCATGTTGGCTCAGTGTCATTTTACTATCAGCAATTCCTAAAGTTATCATGTTAACTCATAAATATTAGGTCTCATCATGTCATTAAGAAATTATCCTATGTTCTCCCATCCCATGACACTTTTGACTGCTGAAAAAACAGACCTTGCCTGCTTTTTCAGCTATGTCTGCAAGCCTAATAAATGATGTTGTGTGCATCTCTTATTTCAACTCTTCTTAGGGGTGTTGAGCGCTGAGAGGGGCAGATGCACATGCACAAGAGAGAGAAGGAGGCCAAGGGAAAATATCTAAAACCTGTAGGAGTTGTTTAGTTTATTCAGTGAAGTTCTGATCTCTTGTTGTAACAGTATTTGGAGACACAGAATTAAGCCCCTGTAGATGCCAAAGGGGGACTTGCTGTTGACTTAATTCGGTCAATAGTGCTGGGGCTCTCTCTACCTGTCCCCTGGATCAGTATGTTGTGCTAGCCACCTGCACAGGAAACATAAGCTCTTCCTTCAAAATGTACACACATTTCTCCCACCTGACTATTTTTCCAGAAGAACAGTGCACATGGAGAATTTTCTATCTGTTTATTTCTCTTCCCCTGAGGAAGGAAGATTTGTGTCTGGCAACTCCAGTGACATGAGCCATGCAGATCTAGAGCATTTGGAAACAATTTATGTTAATGCTCCAAAGGCTGAAATGCAAAGATTTATTTACAACCATGAACTGACGGTTCAAACTCTGCTGGTCTTTCTGGCAAGAGGTGATTTTTCCCCTGTAACTTAGCTGCTCTTACCACATTCATTATCTGTCATCTTGTTGCAGCAACAGGAAGACACTCCTGGAAGACCTAACCCTCTTTTGAAACCAGACCATAAGGCCATGCAAGGGGAAAAAGGGGAAATCTAATTTTATTTCTTTTTAATTTACTTTGGAAAAATAAGAGATGACCATTTTCTTGTAGTACTGATGAGAGGTGGGGGAAAGTTATATATGGTTGGAATTCACCTGAACCCCAGCATGAGAAAGTTAGCTGGTGTAGATACACATCACCAACACCCAAAGCACTCCTATGTGTTTAGATTTACAAAACCACATTAAGGGCTGGTAGCCCTCTTTGTTTGGCTGTCCAGGTGTATCTTATCCTCTTCATCATGGAATGAGTGCCCACAAACACTGTCATGATGGAGCAAAGGAAACCTGTGTGCTTGGAGGTCCTGCTGGCAATAGGACCCTGATGCTCTGAGTTGCTCGGAGCTGTGACCCTTTAGCAGCGGCTCCTGGCCACGGGGAGCCAAGCCAGCTGATGCACAAAAGGCAGGTCTCCCTCCAGGGGCTACAGAAGGACATTTGCTGCCTTACACTAAGGCTGGCCAATGAAAAGACTAGCCAGGCTGTGAGGGACAACTGATCTGGCGTTAATGCCCAGCTTGTAAATGAGACAGGGATGCTTAGGCAGATGTAGCTGCACTCCTTCTCCTTTAAATTTTTAAACTGAGAAGAAAGCAGAAGCCTTTTTCTCTTGCTGCTGCTATGGAAGAGCAATCCTGAAGTAAGCACATCAAAAGAATTTGACACTCTGTCTTCAAGAAAACAAGACCCTTATGATATGTCATTTCTCTCCCAGAACAGCCCTGTTAACAAGCCCAGAGCGCTTACCAGTGTCCACATAAAGATTAGGATATAAGTACTCAGTTACAGAGGTGTTCATAGCTGTTTCTTAAGCTCAGAGTAGATATTCACAGATGTCTTAGAAGCTCTTCAGCAAAAGCCAGGAAAATTTGCTTTAATGCTTGAAAATAATAGTAATAATAACAACAAAAAAACAATAAAAAATTGACCCCAAGTAAAATATCCCAGTTATGCCTTTAGATGCTAAATTTTAAGAGCTATTCAAAGAAAAAAAGTTTAATTTTTAATAAAGTTACCTTACACTATTCTTCAAAATTATGTTTGGATTTTTCCAAGGACTCACCTTCTTTGGAAATGGCTGACTTATTTTGCGTATGGTATAACATTCTGATCTCTTTTTTGAGGTTTTTTAATCTCTTTAGAGCATTTTTCTGACCAGACAGACTGCATTAACATCTGCAGGTAACCAAAGCACACCCGGTTCCTGTCTGGATTGCCCAGTCAGCCTATCATGAATTGGAAAGTGGATAGTGTGCTGGTTAAGATTGTATTCCTTCGCAGAACATAAATAATAAAAAAACCCTAACAGAAAATGTTTCTTGTGTGGAAAGGCCCCTCATGCATCTGGCTAAAGTAATCCCAGTTGTAGTAGTGGAGAAGGAACACTCCACTTGTGGTTTCTGTGTGGTTTATTGTGTTTGGCAGTCAAAAAAAATCTGCTCCAGTCTAGAGCCAGCCACACCAGCAGAGGTAGAGCAAGAACCAGTGGTAATACCTACAAATGCCACAGAAGAACTGAGCTCTGACACTTTGAAATTGTACCCCACGGAGTTTACTCTATGGTGATCTTAGGTTGATATTGAAATGACTGGAGGATATATGGTCTTACCAATATTCCTACACATATTTCAATTACAAAAGGAGCCTATTGAAATAACATGCAGCATGATTTAAATCTGCCACAGCAAGGAAGAGCACAGTTCAAGTGGAAAGGCTTGCTCTTATTTTCTGTTTTAAAGCCTTTTGAAATTGCTGTCCTCCTTCTTTCTCTTTCAGAATAAGCAAATACTTGCTCAAAGGAAAGGTTGAGTACTTGATACTGCTTAAGCATAAAAATTCATATTTCTAATAAGAACATTTAAGTAGATAAGAGAAAATGATAGAGGAGAAAAATATTATAAGATTAATAAACCTTATTATTATTTCTGGCACTATCCTGCAAAAGTAGTGTATAAGCTAAATGTCTGCAGACACGAAACTACAACAAGGGTTTGTTTTTCCAGAAAAGGATTGCTTTCTCTTATTGACAGGAACACTGCTAATCTCAGAGAAATTAGACTTTAAGATAAAAATACCCAGAAATGCCATGTGCTACCATTCAGTCATGTTTCCAAATTTTTCTGTATTTTTGAAATCCCGTGTACTACAACCCAGGGCACAAAACCAGAACAGTGTCCCAAATAGCCTGTGTTTCCTTCTTTATAGAAAGGATAGAAGAAAAGCTGGGACGACTCTGTGGAAGAAGAATGCTTTATTATTTGTTCTGGCCTCTAGCAGCTTAGCTCTGGCTCTGTTTGCTGAGGTAAGACCACAAAGCCCCCTTGTGTCTAAGATAATTGGCACGCGTGGTTTGGGGGATCAGTTAATGTATGTCTGCTGTGGCAGTGAATGCCTCAGGGCATTTGGAGCTATCCAAACTTCCCTGCTGCCATGCCCATGGCCTTCCAAAACATGACAAAGGAGGCTATGTAAACCTTGGGGGGCACCCATTCAGCTGGGCACATCTTAGAAAACCAGATTGATTGTACCTGGGTGGAACCAGTTTAGCCCAGTTTTTGGGGGGTTTGTGGCTGGAGACTGGACACAGAGAGCAGAGAGAACATCCACTAAGGTTGAGCCAAACTGCCTCTGGTGTGTGGGAGCTACAGAACAAAGCACAGAAGGACATAGAGAGCCTGGTGACAGGGACATAGGAAATCTTTTTGTGGGCAAGATTCTTTCTAACTGAAGAAGGAAGATGTTGAATCTACCATGGAGAGCTGCACGCTCTAAATCTCAAGAGTGCTTCAGAGCAAAGACAAAATACATCTATGTGAAAGCTTACAGGTATTTAATGGCTTTATGCCATTTGCTGCTTTTATTATGCAAGATGAAGTGAAGAAGCAGTGGTGGGTTTTGAGCCCTTACACTTGTGCTTGCCAAGGGTCTAGAACTAACTCACACCATCAGAGTGATACCTTAGACCTTTCTCTTGAGTGGCTGATATATTTGAAACTTTAAATTCAAACATTTCCTGTAAAAGGGAGCATCGAATATGCTTATGTCAGTGTTATGCTCACCTGCATTCCTCTTGCAGCGTATTATTACATGTACAGTAACCATTCAACCTCCTAGTTTATATAATCCAGTACAAAACAGAGGGGTATGTGAAAAGGAACAAAATTAACTTTTTCACCTGGCATGGGTATTTTGATGTTCATCCTTAGAAGAAGGCTCTAGTGGTTTACAATCAAATTCTGTCTATATATAGCTAATTAATATTGTTGAAATGTTAATGCTTCAGTGGCTGTCAATGTATCCAAGATTTATTTTCATGAAACCTGTCATTACCCTGCCATTTCACACTCTCACTTGGGGTGAATCTGCATCACAAATAACTATGCATATGTAAATGAAACATTAAAATTACACTATTAGAATTAATCAGTCTAAAAATGCAAATTATGAGATTCCCCCAGTCTCTGAAGCAGTACCCAAGTGAGGGAAGATGATTCCCTACAACACTACACCATTCAGAGTTTGTCCAGAGATGCTCAGGACAGATTTATCCATCAGAGAAACATGAATGAGACTTAGACCTGAATGTCCCTGGTCCATGGGGACCTTGAAAGAGCGTGAGCATGCTGGCCAGCAGCAACAGGCATTGCTTGTGGCTGATGGTGTTAACACATATCTGACCCTTAACTCTGAATGTCCTGGCCCCTGTGAGATAAGGCAAGGCAGGGAGGTGAGGACATCAGCAGGTAACACATTGCTTGGCTCTGAGGCTCAGGGCTCAGTGCCCCAGAGAACTGAGCCAGGAGTCCCTCCAATGCCCTGGAGAACTGAGCTGGGGGTCCCTTGAGCATATAGGTCTTTGCAGCCTGTCTCATCCCTTTCTTTTGGGATGAAAGCTTGTGTTTGCAGAGCAGTGCAGCAGAAACTGCCACTAACCCTTACAACTGTAGGACTTCTACTTTGTCACCAATGTTTTGGGTTTGCTTTTTTTTTTTTGATTCTGACATTCCAAGCGTGATGGAATCCTGGCAGACTGTGCTGTGTGTGATCAAAGGAGTTGTCTGATCTCTTTTCTAATGGTGTGCCATCTGGGAGAGCTAATGTCTGTATGGACAGGAAAGATTTCAGGCAAAGTGCTGTCCCTAGACTTCTCTAAGAAATGGGAAACAGATCATTATTTGTACCTGAGTACTTCAGTTGGGAATCACCATTACATGCTCTTCACGGTAGGAACTTCACATGGCCAAACAATATTTGACACAATATAGCCACTGCTGTGAGATAACAGTGATTTCACAAAAGCTAGTAATATTTTCCTGTAAATCCAAACCACCTGGAAGTGACTATTTGGTCCCTTGGGAGCACATTTGGCAGAATGGTGAGAACCAAAAGTAACTATATTTTATCCCAGCACTTTAGCCTTTGGGCTTTTCCAAAAGACCACAAGAACTGGTCCATCCCCTAGCCTCAAGCGTGCTAGTTAGATGGAGATGTCATATGGGAACCCCAGGTAACTTTTACGCTTTGATTTCTCAACAACATAATTTTGTATTTTCAGCTGCCCCACTCACCTCAACCACATGTTGGTTCACAAGCCAGAGATCATTTTGCCCTGTGGCTAGGATAAACTATAGTTTTATTAATGCTCTGGTCAGATTTTGATAGTAATGCTATTGGTGCATCAGGAACTGAGTTTTCAATATAGCAACTCAGATGCTTTAAAAAAAAATTTCTTCATATGTGACCAAGAATTGGTCAGGTTCTATTTAAAAAAGCAATCTTTAGAATCCATCCTTTCCTAGGTGGATCTACAGGTGCACAAAACAGACATAAATTTTTGTAAAATAAACAAATACAGACCTTTTTTTTTGCCTTCCATATCCAAATGCCTGAAGCAATCATTTTCAAAGTTTACTATCTGGCTGATATAAGGCACAAAAGATTTTGGCCAGAAAGCTGGGAGTCCTGTAAATTTATGAACTGATGAAAATAGGGTTCACAGCAGAAACCCAGAGACAGCCTTAACTGTAGCATTCTTTCACATTTGGATGCATTTGTCTATCTAATAACACAGCCTTATGTTGGTTCCTTTTAGAACAATTCCTATTCAAGCCAACATATAAATACGCATAGCCATCAATAAAGGTTACAGCTATTGACCCTGGCAATCTGTGTCAATTAGCAATCTCAGTTAATATACCTCCAGATTGGAGTCAGGGGAGTAGCAATCACAGACCGACTGACTTGCTCCTATATATATTTTTGTAAGGTTTGCTGTCTCATGACTGTGTGTGTCTCTGTACACAGCAAAGCTGAAATATGCAGGTATCTGGTCAACCAAATAAAAGCCATATCCCTTGGGGGAAGCAGAAAGTTTGGAACAGCCATCAACGCAGACAATGAAAGTTAGTATTTCCTTTATTATGTACACAGAGAAATCCACCTTAGCATACAGTAAGGACTGGGTTATTGTGGCTGCACACACATGCACACAGAAAGAAGCACAGAAAGAAGGAATGCAGAGCTATTAATTGGGATTTGTATTCTAATTTATTCTCTCCATATAAAAAGAAGAAATGCGATGCTGATGGCTCCCCGTTTCTCCCATACACAATCTGTCCACACTGTTTGCCTGCAAAGAGGAAAGGCTACCTTTGTTTCATTTGCATCTGCTCTTGCTACAGTACAAAAATGCTCCTTTGTTGAGCTCTGCAGCAGGAGTGCACGGAGGTGTAAGGAATCTAAGACCCCATCTTCTGCTTTTTATCACTTCCCCAGTGGATTACACACACAGCACAATACAGTCATTAAAAATAGTTACACATGAAAAGACCCAGCTCCTCATCAGCTCGCTGATGTGTCACTTTACTGACGGACATGCAGCAGTAATTGCTGTGATAAGAAATTTGTCGTTCTCTCCTCTTCACAGCCCTCCCCGAGCACTCAGGAGAAAGGGGGACCAGCAATCTCTCTGCTTGCACCCTTCCCCAACAACCCACTGGGGCATTAAACAACCCTTTCCTCCTCTCTGCACCCTTTGTTTAAAGCGACACCTCCAAAGATATGTTCTGTGGGTAGTGGGAGGGAAGGGGAAAAAAGGGATATTTACTTACAGAGCAGCAGCGGGCAGTTAATGCCACCTCCTGGACCGGGGACAGGGGGTCACATCCATTAACAAATGTGCAAAGAGCACACTGGCCTGCTTGCAGCGGAGAGCTGTACAGCCAGCTGGGGCTTTCTGCTGCCTGCAAAGAGCGGCTCTGCCGATTCCAGCTCTGCAGTCAGTGTTGTGTGGAAAGAGACTGCTGCCTTCCCCAGCCTAGTGAAACCCCTCGCTATCATTTTACCATATAAGGAGACAAAAGCATCTGAGACTCTCATTCTTTGAAGCGCTCTGCAGCTGGCATTCAACACTTTTCTCTATTCCAAGGGTGTCAATACTTCCCCCTCCTAAACATCTTGTCGTTTTTGGCCCCCTTCCTAAAATAAGGCTCCATCTCCCCTCCTCCAGCCTTTGTTTCTCTAAACCCCTGATGCTTATTAATAACATGGCTTTGCTAAATCCAAGAGCTCGCTCTTTACCGGAGAGGTTTTACAGCAACTCAAACCCAAGCATTTGTAAGGCTCTTCACCTGGCTGAGAGAATAAAGTCCTTGGTTAAAATTGGTATGAGGTTTTATTTGTTTTGGTCATTTTTCCTGCTTAGTGTCTTGCCAAAGAAGAGTGAAACAGCCTGTCTCTCTTCTCCTTTGTGGAGAGGTGCACATTTTTACAAAGACCAAGCGTGCGGGCATTCTTTTACGAGCATTCAGACCCCAGCCTAGTTTCTCTCCACCCTTATTTCTTGCCAAGCTCCCTCATAATCAGGAGGAAAACGAAAAAAAGCAGGGGAAATCAATGAAACCAAAACCATCCATCTTTGTGTAAGAGAAAGCCAAAGGAACAGATTGTCTCAGCACATGCTCAGTAGCCAGTCGAGAGCCCTGTCAGTGTGCACATGGTGGGAAGAGGGGGAACTATTAATCCCACTATAACCAGGAACTACTTCTTCTGCTACAAAATCCAATTTCATCTATCAACCATTCTAGCAGAAACACATTCTGCTAATCAAAACAGTGAGGGTCCTGGGAAGCCTCCCGGAGGGAAGAATTTGGATCAGAAGCTCATGGGAGATGTCTGCTCTCTGCAGCTTGAGGGGTAGGCTGGGAAGGCATTTTGGGGTAATTTCTTCAGTAATGACTGATGCTTGCCAAAGGGAGGAGCTTTAGTATGAATGCTTTCAACCTTAAGGAAAACCAGAAGGATAAAAATGTAAAGCCCATTATCTCGAGACAGTCTTGCTGTTGCTTTGCATCCAGAAGATGCCAGATGGTCCAGTTTTGGACACTGGGTTCTGACACGTGCCTGAGCAGTGGTGTAGATGTACACGTGGGTTAGATAAGGGTTTCTCCTGCAAAACAAACTTATGCCAGAACCCTGACCTGTACTTGCTGTCCTCTTATGCATCCAAATGTAGTCAGATTTGGAATGGGGGTGAAATGTGTTAGTTGGTCTCAGTGCTACTTCAAATCTAGGAAAGCACAGAATAAAATGGTGGAAAAGGGCCATTCTTAGTTCTTCTATCAGAAGCTAAATCTCCTTTACAGATGTGAGTAATTTTGATGATCAGCAATGATCCGTTTGTCAGCTGATCCAGCCTTTGCTGTTGAGTTTTCAAAACACAGGCATCATACCCTGGAGGACTGACAATGGGCATAGAGGATTAAGGATGCCATGACAATTAAATCTTATTTAAATCAAAGCTGCTGCACTCCCCAGCCATGTGGGGAGTCCCCAGCTCTTCCCTTGTATTTGCAGTGGCACTGTAAAATGAATTAAACCAGAGAGTAAACAATTTTCACTGAACCCATGGGCTACCTTGGAGCTGCACCTGTATCTTGGGAAAGCTACTGGTTGGATTTCCAGTCCCATCAGTGACTTGCTAGATGCCCTTGGATGAGACTTTTCATCTTTCTGTTCTTTAGCTTCACCATCTGTAAATATAAAGCTCAGGGCAGCCAAACGCATGTGTAGGTTGTTAACAAATTTACAAAGGACTAGTTAGAGCATAAACATAATAGGAGTAATAGTTTCTTTCTTTTAGATTAAACTATTGCAACAACGATCATTTATTTCCGTCTTAGTTGCTGTTCTTACCTCAGCTCTGATTTAGTAGTGCACATTAAAGAGAAAGAAGGTCTTGAAGGTGATTAGAATTGGGATATTTGATTCAGTTTATTTCCAAACTTTTCTAAACAAACTAAATATTTTGAATGTGTTAATTGATTTTTTTTAAATTTCCATGATATTTTTATTTCCCCATCTGTCCATTGACAGCTACTGCAGCAAGTCTGACAGGAATTTTTTGATGATCCCTGTGGTCATACAAGACAAGTGTGTTCACAGTTACAAGTTTAAATATATACTGGCTCCATCTGAAGTGATTTAGTTTATCTATTGCAGCTCTGGGTTGACTTAGGGGAGCTAAGGTAATTTTTGCCTAATTTAATATAACACCTCTGATTCCGTGAAGGCAGAAGAGCCTCTGCCAATTTACAACCCATTGATTTGTGGGCTCAATATGGGACGACACTCAGCAGCTACATCAAGATTGTGTGGAGCTGTGGAAGGGATGAGGAAGGTTACCAGACAGCTTCCCTCATCCCAAGATGAGGTGTATGCACTCCACCAAACACTGCTAGGGAAGGTACAGGGAATATCAGACCTCTTACCCTCCTTCAGTACCACTCACTCCACGTTTTAGCTGGCAAATAAATATTCATCAGTGATTGGCAGCAGCCCCCAGCCCCTTTCCCATCAGAATCAAATCCAACAGGTGTGGGTGGGTGGGAGAGCCCCAAATTTAATTAATTTTCAGAGATATGGGGAGGAAAGGGCAGGGGTCCTTTCACTAACAAATTTATTATGTAACCCACTTCTTATTTTTCCATATATATATATATATATATATATATATAATATTTTGTTTTTACTGCATTGGTTCTCTGATGAACCCAGCAGAGATCAGGCATCTTCAAGGCTTCAGAGGAGTCAATGCAATGAAAACAGGGGCAGTGCTTCCAATAGGGGGCTTAAATTAAGAGTGGAAATGCAAGTACCATACAGCGATTTAGAAGCTTATCCTATGGTTTATATTTTCCTCATGTACATAACATTTACATAGCATATATTGCTTGTTCTTCAGTGGTCTGTGTGTTTAACAGGTTAATTCTGTGTGTAGAATGCTGTACCTCTATATGGGAAAAAAGGTGGAAATATTATCCTTCTCATAGCAGGACTTCTCAGTGATTTTACTAAGCGTTCATAAGTCTCACTTCAGCTACTGGGCTGATGCTGGAATAACTATAATTTCAGCACTTATCTCCTTTTCTGTCTGAAAAGAATGAACTAAAAAAAGTGGTGGAAAGAGACAGCTGGAAGTGGAATATCTCCATTTCCCCCGGTCTGAGACACAGAGAAATACAATGTCTCTGAGAGAGCAGGGGAGAGGAAAATATACACTTTTAGGTTTGAAAATGGCTAAGCTACTGGTTGATTCCTTACTCCACCAATTTATCCTGGAAACTGTTAAGTTACTTTATCAGAATTGAACTAATCTCCTTTTTGATGCTTGAATCTCTATAATACAAGCTTCAATTGAATATGAGAGGGTGCATTTAGGAGAGCTGCTATTTTTGGCACTACCACTTAGGAAGTAGTGTAGACTAGTGCAGATGTTGCAATTTAGTTCATTAAACCTAAAATAACAGCCAGGCAATATTAAATTTTCCTGAAATTTCATTCTCATAAGATGGCCACACATATGTATTTTTCCCAAGATTATGACGAATATACAAAGGATAAAAAGGTTTCTTCAGCATGCATTTTCTTTCCCAATTCAGTCTCCAAGTCACAAGGCTTTTTGAAATATTCTGACCTTCCTTTCATCCCCTAGGTGACTTGAACCTCAAGTAGAAAGACACATCAGGTAAGAAATACCAAGGTTTCACAGATTCTGATGAGGGAATTACAGACATCTTTGGACAATCCATTAAAATCACCCCAGCCAAGGCAGATAGAGAAAGTCTGGCTGCTTTGGGATGATTCAAGACTTATATTGTTTATGTTTAGCCTAAATCAATGTGGAAACATTAGTGGTTTAGAAGCTCCAATCTAATCTGTAAAAAAGAATACTTCCACGTTTACTTTATTAATATGTTTGAAGAATTTTCGCGTACAGTGTTAAACAATTTTCTACAGTAATTTAGAGAAAGGTGCCATGGTTCAGTATCATCAAAGACCTTCTGTTTTTTAAAGGAAAAGCTATCTTTAGAAGGATAATATGATGCTATGTGATAAGACAGATGATTGAGACTCAAATCCAAGTGTGTCTCTGTGACAGCATGGTCTGGGATGGAGCCGAAAGCATTTTAGACCATTATGGTCAGTTTGGACAAAGATTTCATTACATTTTTAAAGTTAGTCAGGACTTTCAATCCAGTTAGTCCCAGTTTCATTCAGAGAAATCTATCTCCTAAAAGAGACGTCCCAAAGTGAATGTGGCAGTGAGACACTGGTCACCATGGGGTCTGTCCCTTTCTGTGTAATTGCTACCATGACCTGCTCTCTGTGGAAAATTGAGATGTAAGAGAGGGTTTGCAATGGATGACCCAGGCAAAAACACAGCTGTGTCCCTTTTTCTGCTGCTTTCATCTCTCCCAGCTGAGTAGACAAACAGCTTTTATCACTGATGTGCAGAGGAACATAATTTGATCACAAAGGAGAAGTGTAGTGGTGCTTGATAAAGAAGCAGACAGAATACCAGAAGACACTTCAGGGATCAGCCCAGCATTTAAAGGAATGGTATCTGCTAAGGAAAATCCCTCTTGTTGACAGCTGAGTTTCCAACAGCTTGGAAAGCTGAGACACCATGTTACAGGACTGGCAGGTCTGTCACTGGACAAGCAACATTGTCAGACAATCCATCCCAGGACCTCATGGATTAAAAAAAAGCCATACAGACCATTGCAGGATAAAGGCAGCCCATCAAACAACTCCTTAAGCAGTAGCTGTCTGTACCATGTGGGGCAGCCACGCTGAACAGCCCTCACCAGGCTGAGAACTGCATGAAGAAGAAATAATGAAGAGTTAAAACACAGAGTGTGAAAGACAACAATTCTTATGAAATACAGTCTTTCCCTCTACTTTCCCTAGCATCCTTTCTCCTTTTTTCCCCTTACTAAGGAACAGATAGTGCCTTTAATTTTAAGGAAACTAGAGTGAAACATTTTGGTCCTTGCCATCTTCACATTCCTTCCGATTCTAAGTGTTTGTTAAACTCAGCTCCATAATTTTTTCGGTAGAGATGTTGGTGGCATGTCTTCAGAAGTGCTTTGGGATAGAGAGATGACCCCCAACAACAGATGAGGGGTCTTCAGATGATTCTAAATGATGGTAGAGCAGAGACCTATGCATAGGTCTATGTTGCTTCTTTCCACTGGATTCAACTTGACTGCCAAGTGGGCCCTGAATGTGACAGACAGGAAGAGACTTTTGGGTTTCCTACTCCTGCAGATGGAATCTGGGATGTCAAATTACTACAGACGTTGCAGTAATTGCTGGTCTTCTGAGCTGGCAAATATTACCCCTTAATTTAAGATTTATTAATTTCAGTATAATCATGATTTATTATTCCGTGTTCCAGACGCATGAAACAAACACACTGTGATTGTTCCAAGAAACTAATCACTCTGTGTTTCTGACAGCACCAGAGACTTGCTATTATGTAAAAAATAGCTCACATTCCCTGTGGTGCTCCCAGCAGCACGCTTAAGCATTTTTAGGCAAAATCCCCTTTCCATAGTCCTCCCCCCTCTCACTGCCCCACTGCTCATGGCTTTTTCTCCAAAACCTTACTTCTGTGTGTATAATTTGCTTCTGCTCCTCTTAGCTCTTTTTTCTGCCTGCATCCCTGATATCTCTTATGACCCTCTGGAAATAACCAACAGCAACATTTGAGACTACCATTTCACTTTATCTGACAACCAGAGGCCTCGGGAACTTCTGAGCAAAGAGAGGTTCGAAAAACTGAGTAGTTGGCAGACATCGTAAGAACTTACCTCATTTCCAAGGCAGAAGTAACAATGTCTAACTCATTCCTGGCAAATCTAATTTGCCCTTAAGGATTAAAATTAGGACTCCACAACCTCTACAGATGAAGGAAGGAAGGGAGGAAGGGAGGAAGGTTGGTTCAGACTAAAGTTTTCAATCTAACATTCATGCCTATAAAGGATGAATAGTGCCAGGCAGAAATTGTCATTTGTAGCTATTCAGATCACACCACAGCAATATGAGAAACACTGAAAAAAGTGTTCCTCCAATTTGTTATGCTGCTCTTGGGAAGTGTCTTGGGAAGAAAGTGAGAAGAGAATGTAATGATATCTCTTCATAATACTCTGCCAGCCTCCAACAACTTTTGGCTTGGGGGTTTCTCAACCTGGAGGCAGTATCCATACTGAGTATCACTTTCATGAACTTGCAGTTCCCTCCTCATTGCCTCAAAGAAAATTCACAGTTTCTAGTAACAGATAGCTCTACTCTGTGCTGCTGAAGAACCATCTTCCTTGTGTTAATTTTGAACATATTACCTACTAGTTTCATCTGAGGCCTCCTAGGTCTTACCTTTGGAGATATAATGAACAACTGATCTTTATTCATGTGCTACAGGCTCTTCACATCTTTGTCAATCTTTATCAAATCTCCCCTCAGACATCTCTCCTAGGCCAGGGAGTCCCAGTCTACCTATTCAGTCTGTATAAAAGCTACTCCTCATGTCATATCAGTCCTCCTCAAACTTTTTCAATACAACAATTTAGTTTTTCAGGTGATGTGGCCAAAACTTTAACATTCAGTTTACTTTTTGGCTGCTTTTGACCAGTGTACGTTCTGTTGTTTTGGGTTTTTTTTGGTAAATCTATATAACCTCTAAACTTCACACCCTGGTAGACATCTCAGAACCATTACTTTACAGCTAAAGTTACATTTTCCCCCCACGTTCACTGTTTTATGCTCATCTACATTCACTTTAAGATGTTGTTCTAGTTCCCACTCATCCTGTTGCCTAAGATCCTTTTCTCTTATCCTGTTTCTCAGTCTTAGAAGAATTTCCGCTAATAATCTCTTATTAATCTCTTTAATGTAAAACCTGTCTTTCAATTGATTTTATGCAATACATGAAAATATCTTCCCTCTTATTCTATTACTGCTTAAGTGTTTTTAAGAGTGTGTGGTGAGGGCCCTTACTGAAGACATGGAAAAGGACAAATAGGCAGATGCTGTCAACTAGAGATCTCCTGTATCTCCATGCTGTTTATTGTCTTACAGGAACCCAACGGATTTGTAGAACATTATCTCACCTTACCAAGCTATATTGAATTTGTCCCAATGTATCATATTTACCCAGCTTCTCTACCCTGCATAGTGATTTCTACTAAATTTGTCATTCTTACCAGGCTCTATTTCTCCCATTTTCTTTTGGAAGCGTTTAAAAAGGCTGATGCTGTATTGGATACATTCAGGTGCTCAGTTCTAAGTCTGTTTTAAATAAGAGACCATGGACTATTATTATTTCAGCTAATTCATCCTTCAGTCCCTTTAGATCTGTTGGATGAACACCATCTGGTTCTAACATTTTCTTCCTATTCATTTTCTTTATTTGTTCCACACCTCTTCTACAGACACCAGCTTGAAATAGATCCTCTGACGATACACATAAGGAAGCATTCTGCTGCAGGAAGCTCTCCAAGTTCCTCACAATGAACACAGGAGCAAAAAAAGGAGATCATTTAGCCTTTTCTGTTACAGCCATCTCTTCCTCAAGGACTGGTTATCTGTTGGCCCCAACATTCCCCAAACCCTTTAACTTGCCTAATATTCAAAAGAAGCATACAGCTGCAAATCACTTCCCAGATTACTTCAGACTCATAATATTTTGATGTAAGTAGAAACAGTCACCCTCTCCAATCTGATCATGACTGGGGATATCCTATTTTGCAGAAAGACCCTTCTGTATGGCAACAATTATTTTTCTTCCCAACTACTGTTTGTATATATTACAGATAAACTGAGAGGGTCTGAGATGTAGGTTCAGACATATATTATGATTGAGTATATGAGCTTAGATTGTGCACTTTGAAGTAGGGTCCTTGCTGTTGATCCTCTTAGGCCTGTGCTTACTTTGAACCCTATAAATGCTCAGGCCCTTTAAATAATAGGATTAAAGTAATCATTTGGTTGCTGATGTGAATTTCATATCTAAAACCTCACATAGAGCTGAAAAAATATACCATCCATTGTCAGCCTGATAGGCATATGGATTGTGTTTGTCCCTGCCAAGTTTATATTCACATGACTGTCTAGTGGAGTTGCTGTCTTAATGCAAATGAAATTCAAATGTTGTGAGTAAAATGAAAGAAAGACTTGCAACAATGGCTTGTCTTGAAGATAAAGTGTCTCTTGCTGGATGATAAGTAATTTTTATGAATCATTAAAGAGGAGTCAGAACTCACATTATGAAGCAGTGCTAGTCCTTTTACTTATCCCTAATGTCTAAAAGTCCAGTGAGTCCCGGCTGGGTTGCTACAATGCAAATGCTTTACGTGACTGAGCACTGCCCATCTGTCTATCCCTGAAGAGCCTGTCCGCAATGATGCTGACTCTTCCTTATATCTAGAAGGATTTCCAGGAACCCAGACTCCTCATGTGCAAGGAAGAGTTTCTAACACTTGGATATCCAGAAAAAAATGTGGGGAAGGGGCTGGCTTGTCTGGCAGCAAACACAGCACTGGCAGACAGTGGGAACTTCACTTGCAGGAGAGGGCAGAGGAAGAGCTGTGAGGAAGGGAGCTGCTCTGCCTGAGTGACTACAGCACTTCCACAGCCATGTTCACACTGCTTCTTCTGCTGGCTTTCTCTGTGAGCATGCCCTGGACCCAGAGCTGTTTGCTCTTTCCTTTAGTAATCTGCAAATCCACCCTACATTTGCATTGGTGAACACAGGGTGAAAAGGCAGAAAGGAACCATGGCTGCCCTCAGATCTGGCCCTTAGAGGGCCCTTACTTCTCTTTTCTGAATTAGGAAAAAGTGCTACTTTTCTCCCCTTAAAGGATGTTGAGAGAAGAAATACTCGACAATGTGAAATGCAGGACACGTTAGCACGTAACACACAATGTGTTTAACCTGTGCTCAAGCAAATTCCTGAGTGGGGCTTACATGGTGGAGTTGAAAACTACAACAAACAGAGTTTGTCCTGAGAAATTCCTCTGTTTTATTGTTCTGTACCAAAAGTGCCGTGCTGTGTCTCTCTCTTTGAATCATAATTAGTGTTCTTAGCCCCGAGTGTCCCACTGCCTTCTACACCCAGCGTGGAGGCTGTGAGATGTGTTGCAATGGAAACCATGCATAGGAAATTAGGATATCCAGCCTTTAAAATATGGGATAAATAACAGAATAATGGGCTTCTGTGTGGTGGTATCTATGGCTTGCAGGTATTTCTGTGTTTTCATATGGTAATCTCTAGGCATGTTGGGCTTTGCTTCCTTAGCCACTGACTACCAAAAAGGAGCACTAGTCAATGCTGTCAATGCTTCCCTCCTTCAGAAAACATGCAAATTTCTAGGGAGGCTTTGGTGAAAATCTGCTTAGCTTGACAGGGAATATGCTGGTCTGAAAGCCCATTAGCTTTGCTTATGGAATGTCTGAGACAACTTCTGTCTCCACATATGTGCCCATTTTATTCTCATGACAAAGTACTTATTTTTCTTTCTAAAGGAGAGTTTTACTCTAATTTGTTGTGATATGGGAGTTCCACAGACACAGGAAAAAAAAGAATATTATAAAAGAGAACCTGTATAAGTGGCTTCATTAAAAATATTACTGAAAATATGAAGTGAAATTGAGGGAAATTTTTTTCTTCTAGCTCTTTCAGTTTCACTAATTCTTGGTAGCATGTCTTAACAGTAGCCATTATATCAACCTGCAGCCGAAACATTTTGAGTTTTATGGAGCTGATGGATCCCTTTGAAATATCTATGGTCGTCCTCCTTCCATGTTTGTCAGAGGGAGTTGGGCAAAACCAGGCAATATTGCTCCAGTTGCTTTCAGAAAAACTAGGACTCTGTGTAATATGACCTATTCTTCTCAAAGCTGATCAGTGTTAGATCATAAACATTGTTGAAACAGTGTGAGATTTATCAGCATGAAACTGTACTCACTGTGATATAAAGCCAAAGATAAAATATTGTAGTCAGTAATAATTCATCTCACTGAGAAACAACTGTGTCCGAGTGTCTGTGGTTTGGTTAGACAACCAACAGCTACAAAAAAGGAAAAAATGGTAAGAAAAAATATGAAAATGCACTTTTGTGGTACAAATTTACACAAATTTGTCACTATTAAAATTAGGAGGAAAAGAAAGAGATCTGAGTTTTTTTAAATAATCCATGGATGCTTCTGAGAGAACTCCCATTGATATCTGTGGGGCCACAATTTCACCCCCAAGTCAGTGTTCACAGTCACTTCCTTTTCTGGCTTTCTTCCTTGTAAAATAGCCTTTTACATTTTCTGTGTTAAGGAAGTGTTTGAACGAACCTTCCCCCTCACAGCCTCTTGCCAGCTGCAGTCAAAGGTCTGCCTTGTTCTGATGGCTTGCTGTTTGGAAGGGAAAAAGTAAAGTTATTCATACATTAATCATATTTTTAAATGCTAGGTAAGAACAAAGTATTATTGTTGGAAAGACTGCCTTTAGAATGGCTTCATTTTGGAAACAGGCTTTGGGTCTTTTTGTTGAATTTCACTTTTAAATTCAAATCCAGTGAAAAATCACAGCATTAGTATGTATGTTCCTGCATTTTATTCCAGCTAAAGACTTTTAGCCAACAGAGTTTTTTTAAAAAGCTAATGCTTTGCTGTACATGATTGGAATGCTGCTTCTGCTCCTTGTTTTTAAAAGGGAACACTGTCAATACACCAGTGGCTCCAGTACTTTAACACTAAGTGCCCAAACAGGATGATTTTCTTATTTTTATTGTTTTAGCGTGAGGCTTGGAAGATAGACAAAGAATTTGAGGACACGAGAAAATTTCTAGTATGCAAGAAGCAGGACTACTCTATTAAAAAATACCAGTTTTGTACATGTTTTCTTTACTGCACAATTTATTGTGCAAGCACATCAGTTTAGCTTAATAGAAAGATCTTGTAATATCCAGATGAGTGAAGGCAGCCGCCATGTCCACTGGTCCCGCTCTAAAACACTGCACTCTCTGGTGGGACACACTGCCTTTGAGCTCCAAGTAACTTAGGAAACTCATCTCACCAGTGCTGGGGGCCAGAAGATTGGAGCTCTGAGCAGATCTGACCAGACCATGGTGTAGTGGCAAAACGGTGACTGCTGGAGAACAGGGAGACGTGGATGTGCTGGCTGCAGTGTCTGGAGACATTAAAGCCTTCCAAGGCATCCATGTGGGGACTGTAAGTACCCATATAAGATAGGTGCATGTGCAGACAGTTTGGTATTTTATATTACTTCATTCTTCCACTTAAGTTGTGTGCTTTTCTTGACATGAAAGGTGGAGCAAACTTGTCCCTAAACACGTTGTCTCAGTGCCATCTACACTGTCACAGCCCCCACCAGCATAACCCTGGAAAGCTAAGCCAGACATGACGTATTACCTGAGCACATCAACCTTGGCAGTGAGCGCCCATCACTGGTGAGGCTGGATACATGGGGGCAACCTCAGAGCCCGTGTCTTTACTCAAACCACATAGGACACCAGGATGCTCCCAGGCACTGAGATTCAGTCAACCATGCTGGCTTGTTGATGAGATGCCATGTAGGGCTCTCCCCCTGGGCATGATCTAAGAGCAAATCCTATCCCTAGGACATGTTTTGGATGTATTCACTTGATTTCAGAGGCCAAGAGTGTGTAATGGCTTGGGCACAGCCCCAGGGCTGCATTTGCCACAGGAGCACTGCCAGGCACATTGTCATGGCAGAGCCCAAGGACCAGATCAAGCTGCTGCACCAATTGCACCTATGTAAACACCTACCTCTCATCTAAAGTCAGTGCATCTCCAGCAGCTTTAGACCAAGTAATCATCTACCCTTCTGCCTTTGAAATCCTAATGTAGGATCTGACCTCAATCCCAAACACTTTGAAGTGGGCAGTCCTTTCCTACAAGCACTGGCTTTGGGTCAGGTCTAAGGAGTTCTGCTCCTCAGGGTACCAGGGACCTGAGATCCTGTCAAAGCCGGTGAAGGATTCAGCATTTTGAAAAAACCTTTCTTTCATTTAATATCTTGAATAATGGAATAGCACACAAACTCTAGTAAAATCTGCGATAGCTTCTGCATTTAGGCTAAAAGTAAATTAATATTTCTTACCTTTTCGTCATATTTTGTGATCCTTGGATTTAAAAGCCTTTGGTTATAAGAATATTTATAATAAAAATGTATGTGTAAATGCATCCAAACAAGTGTATACACATGCATAAATAATCTTATTTTCCCTAAGAAGTGCTCTTTTATTGTCTTCATTTGAAATTTAATGCTCTCATGAGATGAGGTTAAAAGCAATTTAATGTTACAGTATCCTGATTATTGGCATTTGGCAGTTACTGCTAATGCTATTTTACAGGCTAGTTTTGATGGATTCCTGCTTTGACATCCAGTTATGATTCAGTGCTTTGCTTTCTTTTCCCTTTTCCCTCAGATGCTGTAATCCATAACAAGTAATTGTTTAAAATATGGAATCAGCAAGTATCGCCTGTAATTTTCCTTTTTTTCTTTCATGGCCACTAGGAAATGGTCTGAAAGAGGAAAAAAGAGTAAAATGTTCCTTCTGTCTGTCCTCTTTTTTTTCCACTATCTATTCATTTTCCAAACATTCAACATAAAGAAGAAAATGCTGATAGAGGGGAAAAAACTCCAAAAACTCATTAAAAGCTTTCTGCCTGAAGTAATTCGGTTTGCTATTCAAACCAGGGAAGTGTCTATAGTTAGATATGGCTGTGTTCCTTGAGAACATGAAGACATGACAGTGTATTACTAGTGAAGAAACTAAAGAGCAGCTGTTAGTTAGCACCTGGTTCCCAATAGCAGAATGAGAATACAAAGAGAGACTCTCTGTGTGTGCCTTGGCAGCAAGAAAGGAGCAAACGTCTTAAAGTCCACTCTTCCCCTGAGAAAGCAGCACTGCCCTCAAGATGTCTATGCAGAGCCCTGAGAAGTGATGGCAAATGGTAGTTGGAAAGGAAAAAAGGGCTCAAAAGACAGTGAAAATCAAAACAAGGCATTATCTTACCTTGCTGCAGGTCAGTGCTGCCTCTGCTCAGGAGCCTGTGGACGACAGAGGACAGGACACACTTGCCTCTTTATTGGATTGCCCAAACTATATGTTTCATAATTAGACAGTTGGGCATCCGTGCTTCTGGTGAGCTATAAATATAATATCTCCAAAGCAGCAGCCATGGGCAGGAGATAAGGACTGCAGCATCTCTGTGCTAACCAGCCTTTTAAGGCATCATGGCTAGAGCTACATGAGGGCCCCGATGGAAAGGGCTGTTGTGCTCTTGAGTAGTGCCAGCCCATCACTTTGCTGCATTTGGGAGTGCCTTCAGGAGGTGCTGCAAGAGACCCCAAGGAGATGGTGGTGCTTCAGGGCTCAATATTTTGGCTGAGATACGAGAAACTCTAATTTATTAATCAGATTATTTGTCAGCCCTTTGGGATTGACAGAAACACTTTAAGAAGTGCTGACTGCTCTGTGGATGTAACAAACTCTAACACCCCTTCATCTGTCTGTCTGTCCACTCCAGGTGTGCAGGCCTGTTGCAGGGTAGTTTGTGTCTTGTGTCCCGCCTTGATTTTGCCCTGCATGTCCTTGCACAGGAAGCTGTAGTGCCACCTCACTACAATAGACAGCAACTTTAGAGATTAGCCTGACATCACAAAGTAAGGCTGTGTTGTCAGCACAACTGTAGCTCAGTGGTGAATTTTCTCCCTTCCTGCTGCAAGGTAAGTGTGATGATGAGTGAAGGGGACACTTGTACGTGAAAAAAGCAAGAGGTTTGAGATGGAAAAAAACTCTTCCAGTAGCTCCCATGGGGAGAGTCTTGCTGGGTGTGGAGGAAAACCTGTCCAAGCAAGGCTCAGGGTAGAGGTGGGGTTACAACCTGCCTACCTCCTTGCCAGTATTGGGTCCATCTCTGCATTTCAGTGTACTTCTGCAGAGAAAGTTGTAGCAGAGCCATGGTCCTTGATACAAAGTTGAACTATTTCAAGGGGAGGAAAAGGAAAACCTCTTTAAGATGGGGAGATGAAGAAACAGCATCAGGTAGATTCTGCATGCAGGCAAATGGCTCTCCTTTCCACACCAGCATACTCATCTGAGGAATTACTGTGCTGTTGAACTGAGGCTGCCAGTTTTTCCTCCTCCTGGCTGAAGAAGCAGTACTTGATGAGGGATTAAATTTCTTTGCTGGATTTATTTATTACTTCCATGGTCCTGAAGAACACCTCATTCCCTTCATCTCCCTCTTTTCTCTCTTTTCTTCAGAGGTCTGTTTGAGCAATAGTCCTTAGGACTCCCACATTGTCTCTGAGCAGTTTGGGCAGCAAGTGTAGGTCAAGCTGCAGAGACTGGATACTAACACAAACTGTGTGCCAGGCTTTTTGGCATGACAAACTGATTTATGGTTTGACATGGAGCCCAGTCAGGTTTTATGGTTTTAACTCCAAACCAATGAGAAGTTGGTATCTGAGGCATTCATCCTAACATTAAAAAGCTCACAACAGCATGTCCTCAGCCTCTGCCAAGCAGCATGATTTGACAGCCTCAGTCAAGCCTCTGGGAGAAAACGACTTTCACACATCTCCTTTTATCCATGCAGAAATGCCTAGCTTCCAAGCACCGTGGATGAGGAGCATGGCCTAGAGACTTTGGTTAGGGAGATAAGAGAAATATCCCACAGATTCCTGGGGAAAGTATTGTTCCTCCTAGATCTAGTGCCTTTTGCCTCATGTTCCTTTAGCTACCATGTAAACAGTCCTTTCACATTTCCTAGAACAATAAACAGTTATGAAAAGCTGTTTAAGCAGCAAAAATGGGGTAGTTAAGGCATATGTTTGGACAGCTCTGGAAAGCCTCAACCTTTTCATGTTAGCCAATTTTTTTGTTTGCATGATTCAAAGGTCCGGCTGGTGTTGTAGAAACAACCTGGATAAATTATGGTTGTCCCCTGGCCCAGTCCAGGATGTTCTGAGCACTAATGTTTAATCCCCTGGTGTCAGCCTGGCTGCAGAACATATTTGGATCTGGTGTACACATCCAGCATCTAGGGACCAGCTTGGAATAAATGTTACCTTCCAGAACACTCAATCTAAAAACCTGAGAAGGTGGATTACAGATCTGCTAATGCAAACATTACTGCTTTTCCCTCTGCTAAGAGCAAACGTTCTCTAAAGCTGGTTACCCCACGTTGTCCCACTAGTGCCATTTTTGGGTGTTGCTTTACTCTTGAGGAGCCTCACCAGGGAAAGGACTCCTTGCAAGAGGATGCTGCCAAAAAGCTAAAGCATCAGCAACATGTCAGGCCTTGATCCTGTGCTCCTAGCAGCAGGTAACAGCTGAGCCACTTCCTTGAGATGGGCAGGGGAATGCCCCCACACTCAGGGCACCAGCACTTCCAAGGTACAGAAGGGTGGCAGGCTAACAGTAGAGGAGAGGTATTCCTGTGGATGTTGTCAGAAGCAGAGACATCTCCAGGTGTCCCAGCTATACAGAGGTATTGGAATTTAGCCTTTATGAAGAGGGATGGGGGCTGAGGCTCTCTATCCCAGAGCAGTGCTGGCATTGCTTGGCACAGGCCCCCTTGCCATTTCCATGGGGCAGTAGCCTTGCTGCTTCCATGACTAAGGCACAGGCAGGCAGCAAAGTGAGAATTTCAGCAGGTTCCCTACTCCAAGGCAGTGGGATGTGTGTGTACAAGAAGAGCTGCTTTACAATCACAGAATCATATAGGCTGGAAAAGACCTTTAAGATAGTTGAGTCCAAATGTGCTTTAGAAATGGAAAGGAAATGCTGCAAGCTGTAAAGCACAGCTCCTGTGGAAACCATACCAAGGTGCCACTAGCCATTCATTGCTCTGAGGTTAGAGCAATCCCTCACAATCAGGATTCACCCTGCTGTTCTTTGCAAGTCACAGAAGATGCCAGAGTCTGGGCACCCAAGAAGAACGTAAATGTTCAGGATAAGTTTAACAAACCAAAGTCTAACCAGAGTGCACTGGTACTGTCTTTACTAAAAGAAGAGCTCTACTAATAGATATCACAGGAGTTCATAGGAATCTGCCCTTGCTGTCCTGACATTTGTGTTCATGGCAGGTAGCACAGCGATTAAAACTGTGCAATGATGTTGTTGAGCCTTTAATCTAATTTGGGGGATTTAGAGGTGGGTTCTGTACATATGATATTGACTGCCAGAGACTTAGCAGCAGAGCCAGAGGGGAAGAGGGCACCTGTGGAGATTGTGCTGGTAATTAATATTTTGCAAACACTTCACACTCAGGTCTTCACAGTGAGGAAGATGGGATTAGCATTTGCTGTTATGAACAGGGGATTCATCTGTGTTACCAAGACAGCCACCTGTCTGCTTCTTCTAGCCCTTCACAGCCACAGGTCACACCAATGCCTTCCAAATTAGACACCTGCACATAAAACTGCACACCTAGCTCCCCCACACCTGGGGGAAGAGCATGCTCAAATGCCAGCCCCCACGGAAACCTGCCCACAGCTTTGGCCATCATCTGATATCTTCAGGCCTTCCCACACCTGTGAAAATGTTTGTGGCAGGCAGCATTTGGGCTCTAGCAGCATCAGGCTCAGGGATGCCAGTGACCTCCACATCCCTGGGGATGGGGAGTACCTGGAGGGTCCCAACCCCACGTCCCTCCTGGTGGGCATCTCTCCTCATGGACACCATTGTGCTCAGACTGTGGAGTACAGGTGAGATGTGGGTGCTTTCATATGAAGCAGCAAAGCATGGTGATTTCCAAGGGCCTCATCTCTGCCTGATTTCCCCTCCTGCCCTGTGTTTTGAGCATCCAAGAAGATGTCATTGCTGCATGATATGCTCAGGCTTGAGAGCAGGTTGAAACACTCGGAGCCCTGTGACCTGCATGTTTTCCATGAATGTTCTCATCAGCCATTCACCTCTCCCAGTTTTTGCCAATAAAAGCTGGCATTTGGTGTAAGCCAATCATCTGTGTGCTTTCTATTGGGACTGGAGGTGCCTATCTCCTGCTGCTCACTACCTGGTGAGAGAAGATGGTTCACACCACACTTTCTTTCACATAAATTTGGTCACCAGATAACTTCTGGTCACTGAATTTATGTGAAATATGCCTCTTTCAGCATGAGATGCCCTGGCTTTGAGTAGTGTGCCACAAAAATGCCTGTGTTGGGTGAGATGTTTTCTTGCCTCCAGCCAGTAGTTCGTTGTGCTAGTTTGAAAATAAACCAGTGAGAGGCACCAAGTCAGAATAACAATTTAATGGAAATTAAAGAAAAGGAAAAGAAAGTAAAAGAAAACACTGACAGAGCCAAGATACAACCTGAATCCCTATTAGGCAGGGTAGTGGTAGCAGTCTGGTGGAATGGTGGCTGCAATCCTCTGAAGTGGTGATCCTGTAGTAGAAGGGGTCTGCTCTTCCTCAGAAAGTCCAGCGGTGGCTGTGTAGCTCCTGTCCTCTGGAAATCCAGTGGAGCCCGTCCCTTTGATGCTCAGAGTCCCAGTTATATCCATGATGGGATGCTTGGTTCCTCCCTCTGGGTGGAGCATCTCACAATGAGGTAATGAGTCATGAGGCCAGGTGTTGATTAGGCTCGTTAACAGAAGATAGTCCAGAGGGAGTTATCTCTGAGTCATGCAGCAGGACAATGATGGGCCATTAACAGAAAGATAGTCTGGGGGGAGGAGGCAAGGAAACACTGCCCCACCTGATTTCAACAGCTCATGAGGATGGTAATAGAATACACCTCAACCCAGGACATTATCCACCCCTTATTCTATTACCATCTACATCATCCCAAATCAATACCTTCTTAAACTCTAAACACACATACATATATATATATATATATATACAATGAAACCCTACACACCGTTCTCACCTAAGATTAGGTCTCCCTGTGGTACACAACGGGTTTCCCCATCTTTTTGCATTACCCACCAAGTGCAACCAGGTCCTTGAGCAAAGACAATCCCACGGATGGGTTTGCCTTTGCCTGAGGTGGGATTAATCCAAACAGTCTTTCCTAAAATACCTCTCAGGTGTACCACAGGGACTCTATCTCCATCCACTGTGTGCAAGGGTTCAGACTCGGCAGGACCAGCTCGATTGATGGACCCTCGGGTATTGACCATCCAGGTAGCCTTCGCTAAGTTCGCTTCCCAATTTTTGAAGGTCCCCCCACCAAGTGCCTTTAGGGTGGTTTTAAGTAGTCCATTGCAGCGTTCAACTTTTCCGGCAGCTGGTGCATGATAAGGAATGTGATATATCCATTCGATACCGTGTTCTCTGGCCCAGGTGTTGATGAGGCTGTTCTTAAAATGAGTCCCGTTGTCTGACTCGATCCTGTCCGGGGTGCCATGTCTCCACAGGACTTGCTTTTCCAGGCCCAAGATGGTGTTCCGGGCTGTAGCATGAGGCACAGGGTAGGTCTCCAGCCATCCAGTGGTTGCTTCAACCATGGTCAACACGTAGCGCTTGCCTTGGCGAGTTTGGGGAAGGGTGATGTAATCAACTTGCCAGGCTTCCCCATACCTGTACTTTGACCATCGTCCACCGTACCACAGAGGCTTCACCCGCTTGGCCTGTTTGATTGCAGCACAGGTCTCACAACTGTGGATGACCTGTGAGATGCTGTCCATGGTAAGGTCCACCCCTCGGTCACGGGCCCATTGGTATGTTGCATCTCTCCCCTGATGACCAGAGGCATCATGGGCCCAACGAGCTAGGAATAATTCTCCCTTGTGCTGCCAGTCCAGATCCACCTGTGATACTTTCACCTTGGCAGCTCGGTCCACCTGCTCGTTGTTGCGATGTTCTTCATTAGCCCGACTCTTGGGTACGTGCGCATCCACGTGTCGAACCTTCACGGTCAGCTTCTCTACTCGGGCGGCTATGTCCTGCCAAATCTCAGCGGCCCAGATGGGTTTCCCTCTGCGCTGCCAGTTGGCTTTTCTCCAGCGAACCAGCCATCCCCACAGAGCGTTAGCTACCATCCACGAGTCGGTGTAGAGATAAAGCCTCGGCCACTTCTCTCGTTCAGCAATATCCAAAGCCAGCTGGACGGCTTTAAGCTCTGCAACCTGACTCGATCCACCTTGTCCCTCGGTAGCTTGTGCAACTTGCCGTGTGGGGCTCCATACTGCAGCTTTCCACTTCCTGTTAGTGCCTACAATTCGGCAGGAACCATCAGTGAAGAGGGCATAACGTCTTTCAGTCTCCGGTAGCTCATTATATGGTGGGGCTTCCTCAGCACGAGTCACTTGCTCTTCCTCTTCTTCAGAAGATAATCCAAAAGTCTCACCTTCAGGCCAGTTTGTTATAATTTCCAGAATCCCAGGGCGATTCGGGTTTCCAATACGGGCACGCTGTGTGATGAGAGCAATCCATTTGCTCCATGTGGTGTCGGTGGCGTGATGCATGGCAGGAACCTTTCCCTTGAACATCCACCCCAGCACTGGTAGTCGGGGTGCCAGGAGGAGTTGTGCCTCTGTGCCGATTACCTCTGAGGCAGCTTGGACTCCTTCATAGGCGGCCAAGATTTCCTTCTCTGTGGGAGTGTAGTTAGCTTCAGATCCTCTGTAGCTTCGGCTCCAGAATCCCAGTGGTCGGCCACGAGTCTCACCAGGCACCTTCTGCCAGAGGCTCCAGGACAGACCATGGCTCCCGGCTGCAGAGTAGAGCACATTCTTCACCTCTGGTCCTGTCCTGACTGGGCCAAGGGCTACCGCATGAGCGATTTCCTGTTTGATCTGGGCGAAGGCTTGCTGCTGTTCAGGGCCCCAGTGGAAATCGTTCTTCTTGCGGGTAACCAGGTAGAGAGGGCTCACAATCTGGCTGTACTCAGGAATGTGCATTCTCCAAAAACCTATGGCGCCTAGGAAAGCTTGTGTTTCCTTCTTACTGGTCGGTGGAGACATCGCAGTGATCTTGTTGACGACCTCGGTGGGAATCTGACGTCGTCCATCTTGCCACTTTACTCCCAGGAACTGGATCTCTTGGGCAGGTCCCTTGACTTTGCTCCTTTTGATGGCAAAGCCAGCTTCCAGGAGAATCTGGATGATTTTCTCTCCTTTCTCAAATACTTCCTTTGCTGTGTTTCCCCACACAATGATGTCGTCGATGTATTGCAGATGTTCTGGGGCCTCACCCTTTTCCAGTGCAGTTTGGATCAGTCCATGGCAAATGGTGGGACTGTGCTTCCACCCCTGGGGCAGTCGGTTCCAGGTGTATTGCACACCCCTCCAAGTGAAAGCAAACTGGGGCCTGCATTCTGCTGCCAAAGGAATGGAGAAGAAGGCGTTGGCAATGTCAATAGTGGAGTACCACTTCGCTGCTTTGGACTCCAGCTCGTACTGAAGTTCCAACATGTCCGGCACAGCAGCGCTCAATGGTGGTGTGACTTCATTCAGGCCACGGTAATCCACTGTCAGTCTCCATTCCCCGTTGGACTTACGCACTGGCCATATAGGGCTGTTGAAAGGTGAACGGGCCTTGCTGACCACCCCTTGGCTCTCCAGTTTACGAATCATCTCATGGACGGGAACCACAGAGTCTCTGTCGGTGCGGTATTGCCGACGGTGTACTGTTGCTGTGGCGATTGGTACCTGTTGTTCTTCAACTCTTAGCAGTCCCACGGCAGACGGGTCATCTGAGAGGCCAGGCAATGTACTCAGTTGTCTGATATCTTCTGTCTCCACAGCAGCTATCCCAAAAGCCCAACGATGTCCTTTTGGGTCCTTGAAATATCCATTTCTGAGATAGTCTATGCCGAGAATGCACGGGGCCTCCGGGCCAGTCACGATGGGGTGTTTCTGCCACTCGTTCCCAGTTAAACTCACTTCAGCTTCCAGTACAGTCAGCTGCTGGGATCCTCCTGTCACCCCACAAATAGAAATGGGTTCTGCTCCCACATACCTTGATGGCATCAGAGTACATTGAGCGCCTGTGTCAACCAAAGCCGTGTATTTTTGTGGGTCAGCTGTGCCAGGCCATCGGACCCACACAGTCCAAAAGACCCGATTATCCCTTTCCTCTACCTGGCTAGAGGCAGGGCCCCTCTATTCCTGGTTCTGGTGCATGTTGCTCCCTTCCGGTGAGTATGTTCCTGAGGTCCCTTCAAGAGGATCAGTCATACTGTCATTCTGGTACCGTCTGGAGTTCTGTGTGCGAGAGACCGGAGCAATGTTGACTCTAGATGCGCTTCTTGTGGTAGTTGTCCCTCTTTTTAGTTCACGTACCCTGGCTGCTAAGGAGGAGGTGGGTTTTCCATGCCACTTACTCATGTCTTCTCCATGTTCCTGAAGGAAAAACCAGAGATTACCTCGTGGCGTGTATCCTCTCTCCCTGGTTGGGGGGCGCCGGCTCCTAATGGCAGAGACTCTTGTTGGTTCTGGCGAGATGTGATAAATCTCTTCCTTAAGCTCCTTTTTCAATTTCTGATGGCCTTCTTCAACCAAGCTCCGGACTTGCTCAGCCAAAAGACTTGTTTCCACGGATGAGACATGGGTGCGAAATGGGGCTGTGACAGTGTCCTCGTAAATCCTCAGCTTGTTCACCAAGACGCCCACCCTGTCCTCGCCTTCCCTCCATTGCAGCGTTGCCAGGTAACGGGAGTATATCTCTGGTCCAAGGCGTGCGAACCTCAACCACATCTGTGATGTGCACTGGACACCATCTGGGCTCTTAGGAAATCTCTCATCTTCTGAGAAAATGATCTCCAGCACAGCCAATTCCCTCAGGCACCGGATACCTTGTTCCATTGTGCTCCATTTTCCTTGGTGTACCTGGAGGTCTTCTTTACAAAGGTACCTGTCCCTGACACTTGTAAGCAGTCGCCGCCAGAGGCTGAGGGTTTCTTGGGTTCTCCCGATCCCCTGGTCAATGACCACATCCCGGGACAGAGATCCCAGTTGCCTGGCCTCACTTCCGTCTAGAATAGTGTCATTGGCTGCAGCGTCCCAGATGCGGAGCAGCCAGGTCAGGATGGACTCATTCGTCTGGCGTGTGAATTCCCTCCGCAGGTCACGCAGCTCACCCAGGGATAGTGACCGAGTGATGATCTCTGGCTCTGCCTCTTCTGCTGGGTGTGAAGGTCCTGCTGCATCCTCGTCAGTCACTATGCGGACTGACTTGCTTTTTGATTTCTTCTTCTGCACGGGGGCAACTGCAATCGGTTTAGGCTGTTCTGGTTCAGTGATGGTTTGCGTGGGGATGCTGACAGTGCTTTTGGTTCCTTTCTCCTCTGTGTCAGTCTGCGTAGACATGGGCGCTGTTGTCTTGCGTCTGGCTTCTTTCTCCTCTGTGTCAGTCTGCGTAGACATGGATGCTGTCGTTTTGCATTTGGTTTCTTTCTCCTCTGTGTCAGTCTGCGTAGAGATGGACACTGTTGCTTTGCGTTTGGTTCCTTTTTCCTTTGTGTCAGTCTGCGTAGACATGGACGCTGTTGTTTTGCATTTGGTTTCTTTCTTCTCTGCGACAGTCTGTGCAGACATGGTGTTTGTTGCTCTGCTCTTCTTCCCTCCCTCATCCTGAGGATGCTGTGCCATAGCTCTGATTCTGAGCATGGTGTACATGGTGCAGGCTGTACAGAGAAGACAAAGCAGAACTGACAGCAAGTTTATGCTATCTTTGACATCCAGAGGGAGTTCAATATTTTCAAAAACTGCTGTGCCTGGCCTGAAAGGCTGGAAGAAACCACTCTCTACTCCTCCCACCAGGGGCTGGGTGCGATTGTTGAGGAGATCCCAGAAATAGGAGCCCAGACTAGGACAGCCAAACAAAATGGAGTATATTTTCCGAATGGCATTCATCGCCTCGCAGGTTATTATGCTATAGACATAATAAACCATTAAAGCAATTCTCATACCATTCCCTGGTTTTAACAGGAGTAATACTACAGGCAGGTAGTTCCCCATGTGAGGAAAGATATAGAGAGCAAGATACAGTACCCATGCAGACAAGCTGAGCACCATGGTGAATACAAAATTGTAATTCTGACTTTCTCTCAGAGCAGGCCCCACGTTGGGCGCCAAATTATGTGCTAGTTTGAAAATAAACCAGTGAGAGGCACCAAGTCAGAATAACAATTTAATGGAAATTAAAGAAAAGGAAAAGAAAGTAAAAGAAAACACTGACAGAGCCAAGATACAACCTGAATCCCTATTAGGCAGGGTAGTGGTAGCAGTCTGGTGGAATGGTGGCTGCAATCCTCTGAAGTGGTGATCCTGTAGTAGAAGGGGTCTGCTCTTCCTCAGAAAGTCCAGCGGTGGCTGTGTAGCTCCTGTCCTCTGGAAATCCAGTGGAGCCCGTCCCTTTGATGCTCAGAGTCCCAGTTATATCCATGATGGGATGCTTGGTTCCTCCCTCTGGGTGGAGCATCTCACAATGAGGTAATGAGTCATGAGGCCAGGTGTTGATTAGGCTCGTTAACAGAAGATAGTCCAGAGGGAGTTATCTCTGAGTCATGCAGCAGGACAATGATGGGCCATTAACAGAAAGATAGTCTGGGGGGAGGAGGCAAGGAAACACTGCCCCACCTGATTTCAACAGCTCATGAGGATGGTAATAGAATACACCTCAACCCAGGACATTCGTGCTTTGGAATATATATATCCCAAAACAGTTTCTTGAATTCCCCACAGGTTTTGGGTTGGGAACTCTCTGGGACAGGAGCAAATTATATTTAATGACCTTGATGCATTTTTTTTCCTTTTCATTCAGTGAGTTTCCTGCTGTTTCTGATCCCAAACTTGAGGTGTTTGTTCTCTCCCATGCCCAGCCTGTGCAGCTTGTACCCCGGTGGCTGTCAGAGCTCAGAGCACAGGCAGGAGACCTTCCCCTAGCCCAAACAATGCCACGTTTGGGTAAATGATGCAGATGTGCCTTAGTTTGAAAATTCAGATGCCCAGCTCTCTCCAAAACCTCTAAAACCAAACTTTGCATGGAAAACTTAGGGAAATTTTCCCTTTCTGCCTCTCTCCTTCCTGTGTCCCACTCACACTGAGGGAGATGAATCCAGTCCCCAGGCTGCCTTTCTGTGCCTACTTAATGGCCCCACGTCTCAGGGTTCATTCTGCAGACCTGATGGCACAGCACTGACAAATGCCCTGAGTAAAGAGAGAACTGGGTGGTTACTCTTAAGCCAGAGGGAACTCTGGATATATTTTCAGAGTAGAAACAAAGTTGGAAAAGCAGAAATCATTTCTTCTTCACTCCTCCATTTATCTGTCCAGCAAATATCACAGCTCACAAAAGGTCACTGGTCTTAGCAGCTGTTTCATGGCTCCATCTCTGCCCTTTCCCATTTTGGCTGAAGTACTTGTTCAGTATGCTTTAGCTGCTGTTTTTGGATCATGCTAAGACTTCTTCAGTCCAAAACTAAATCTACCCTCATAATCCACCAAAATAAGTCCTTACAAAGCTAAGCAGGCTTCACTTAACAATAATAAAACCTTTTGTGGTTTTTAGTGGCAGAGGAATCCAAGTGATTGCCTGAGTTCAAAGCAGATGAGAGGAGCAATCCCAGTAACATTGAATTTTGGTACCCTGTTTGCCTACTTACTTGTCTGTTTGAACTAATGCCTTTACCCCACTCTACCTAACTCCACCAGTGAGTATATATGCAAAAAATTGTTTCAGGACTCCTTTTAGAACAGATGCATTTTCTCCTGAGGTAACTCTTATCTCAGAGAAGTACAGTGCTGTGACACCAGCAGCAGGAGTCAGGAGTTGCCGCTAGCAAAATTAAGAAATAAAGAGCCCAGCCTGCTTTGCCTGCCTCCAAGTATGAGGTTGTTTGTATGGATCAGGAATTTTAGCCTAAGCAGTTTTATTTTATCATGCACAAAGACAAGAGCAGATTTTTGTAATAGAAGCTGTAAATTGCCTTAAGCATAGGTGTAATCACCAGCCCCCCCATAATAAGTAATAATAATCCCAGCTCTGGCATTAATTCATGGTGTGACCTTGGACATGACACTCACATCCATTATCCAACCTGGTAAGAACATTCAAGTCCCACTGAAGGACAGAGACAGTGTAAGTGCCAAGTGCTTTGAAAAATAATCAAATTAAGCTCCCAAGGGCTCAGGTTTCCCACTTGTAGGGGAAATTTTGGAAGAGATGACTGCTCAAGAACAAGGTCTGAAAAATACACTGAGATGATAAAAAACCCCAGCCCTCAGTGGACTTGGAGTTTTCCACACCTCCAGAGCCAGTAAAAGGATCTTTCTGTCAGGAGCACATTTCCCTACAAAAAGTCCCACGACTGGCTGTGATAGCTCTTTCCCCATGTCTTTTGACTCAGGTTTTGTGCTGAGCGAGGGGTACCAGGTCCCCAGAAGAGGTGCTTCAGCACCTCAAAATCATCCTGTCTGCACCCATTACTAACCTATTGCAGTCAATAGGTTGTTCTTAGGCTATATAAAGTAGGACTTCAGATGTAAAATTAGTATGACATTCTACTACCTTCAAAGACACTTCCCAAAACAGTGTGCAAATAGAAACTAGGATAATGCAGCTGGAAATGGTGATAAATCTAAAATCTTGCACAAAAATATTTAAGCCTTGTACTGTGTCTGCTCACTGCAAAGTAGGGCAGTAACCCCCTTTCTTGATATTGCCCTAATGTAATCCTGGTGGCTCAGGTTAGCCTGCTGAAGGCCATCATGTGCAATTTGAAGCAAGCCCAGTGACGTTAAAAAGTTGTGTTTGTGAAGAGCAGCTGTTGGTGTTACAGGGTATGTCCTCCCTTCCCCTGGAGACACAACTAGCTGGTAACTCAATCTTTGCTAGAGCTTTGCTGAAAGAAGTGCAGCCTAGGGCTACCGTGTACCTGTTAGGCTCTTTAGCACAATGAGAAGAATTTCCCTGTAGAGCCTGGATTAGTCTGGATGCAAGCGCTCAGATTAATGTCCAACCTGCCACCTGCCACTGCCCCAGATCCTGTACGTGACTACAATAGACTTCAAATGCTTCTTTTCTCTTCTCATTGGGTCACTTATTTTCTCATCCATGACATAAAAAGTCTGAAGATGATTGAATTAATACTTCATCTGTTTCAGTGATGCCTTTTGTGAGAGCTCATAAGGATCTCACTGGTGGATGAAAAAAGTTACGTATATTAAACCTGCCACTAGTTTTATGCTTAAGTTTAACAGGGAACATGATATTTAGCAGGAGGACAGCTCTTTATGACACCTCAGTTGAACAATAGCTACTTCTGGCATCATCAGGGTTGTTCAGATCTCTCAAAAACAATTCAAAGACAAATTATCAGCTCTATGGGCATGCATTAATTTGAAAGATTTGACAGACATATTTAGCTATTAAGTTTTTGGAGCACAGAAATCAAAACCAAAGCATGCTGAGCAAATACGTGACATGTCTTTGCTGTATGGACCTTCTCAGCCAAAACTAGCTAAATTTTTACACACTGATCAAAAGAGCTCTCTAATTTTCAAATTATTGGGGGAAAAAACCCCACAGTGTCTTTCCTATGCTTTAAAAAGATACACTGACATTCAATATGACTGAAGGACAGTGAGATTAGAGTCTTCATCATGCAAAATCTACATTCTGTTTTTGCACATACCCTGGCAATGAATTTGCTGACCTTTTTCTAATGCTACCTGTATGCATACCTCACAAAACCATCATCCAATATAATACTAGACCACCTCAGTATTACCACAATTTTCTTTGCATTTCTTTCCATGTTCCACCATCTCTTTTCCTCTTAGCTGTTATGGCTGGCACACTACGTCTCCCCTATTTCCTTTCTGCCCCAGACACCTGCAGTGTCAGCACTGTGGTCTTCCAACCCCCCCTCTCCACTCAAGCCATGAAACCTGCAAGGTAATCCTTTGAATTGCTGCCTCCTTAGCATCCTTGCCACCACTTCTTTCCCCTCAAGGATTAACAGATGTTTCCTCAAAACATCTGCCGTTTTGCACCTTCCCCTCATTCCCCTCATCTCCCCATTTAACCGTATTTCCCTACAGCACATTATTACTCTGCGTTTGCCATTGACAAATGTCCTTGTGCTATTCCTCACCTATCCAGCCCTGCACAAGCATGCATGTCTGGCCCCGTTTTGGCAGGGTGTGCCAAAGCAGGGCAGGAGCTGTGGCCATCTGTTGCAGCTGTTGTTTTATGGCTCCTCGCCGCGCTGGAGCAGCCCCCGTCTCTCAGGCAGGAGGGCTGCAGAGAGCAGTTGAAATCAATAAATCACCCAGACACACCAGGTATGCCCAGGGATAGCAATAAGGGCAGCTGCTGAGTGTAACCCAAGCACCTCTTGGAAAACACTTCCGTAAACAAATCTGCCATTGAATTTTTGGGCACAAATATTAAATATTCTGGACAGCACCCTGCCGAGATGGAGACGAGAGGTTCACAGCTCTCTTTGATCTGTGATTGTGCAAAATTTGGCTCCTGCTCAGCAGGCAGCAATGCTTCTTTCCATGTTTTAGGAAAAATTTGCTCTTTTGCAAGAATGTATTGAGAAGAAGGTGTTTTTCTGAGTCTCTGCATGAGCCATGGGCATTACCTGCAGTTTGAAATTGATCTTGGGCCTGAAGAGATTCAGTAGTTGCCAAATCTAAAGAAATATGAAAAGAAAGACCTCCTGGCATCATAGAGTCTAGAACTAAGGGAGATGACCAAATAGAAAGAAAGTGAAATTGTTATCTCTGCCTTGCATTCTGAAATGCATTTAGAGCGTTCTGCTCTGCATATCATCACAACAAATCCTAAAGAAAGACTGGATCCCAGACCTGGGGTCTCTCTGACTGTGATGCTGCTCTGGTCCAGATCTTTTGCTATGTCAGGAAGGGCTCTGGAGACAACTTTGCCTTCTGTAAATAAATTTTTTAGTAAAAAAGATATTGACTATTGGCAGATATTGATGATGATATTGATGATGATAAGGAGAAGGAGGAGGAGGAGGAAGAGGTGAAAGTGTGGTAGGGAAAGGCCAGGGGATCCCAGAAACACAGCTCTCAAAGTACCCTTTCTGGCACAGTTGTTTTAAAGGACTGAATTGAGAAGTCTTTCACATATGGGACCTTTGCTGCTATGATGAAAAATGACTTGCATCCTCTCTCCATGTGACTCAAGCAGTTCTGTTCCTTTTCAAACATGTCAGCAGCCCAAATTGCTCAGCTTTTTCTTGGTAGCTCTGTAGATTTGAATGCCAGAATCTTATTGAGGACAACCCTTTCTGTATATTGTCCAGTATTGTATACTGTATATTCTGTATATTTCTGTACATTGTCCAGCCAGCAGTGCTTGTGAAAAAATGAAAGTTATTTTCTAAGTCAAAACCATTTTTCACAGAGATGTGATCACGTCAATGTCAAGCGACCCAAGATTATTCCTCCTGTACGTGTGACTATTGCAGAGGTATCTATAGCCCTTACAAAAGAAGTTAAAACTTCTGCCATCAGCGACTGGTTTTGAAACTTTGCAAGTGAGGATTTTCACCACTGTCCCATATCAAAACTAAACACAGGGACTGCTTGATGCATCAGCTAATGTGAATCCTGGATTTAGGAGAACAGATGAAAAATAAAATTGTGTTAATAGAATATGGAGTATGATAAATTAGTTTTGGTTTTAATGTTTCCTGGAAGCCTCTCATCCAGTGCATCAAAACCTTTGAAGGAAGAGGATGCCATCTTGGTGTATTGCAGGGTCATAGATCATGCCAAGCATTTTCATGTCATTTTCACCCTGAAATAATTTGATTGCCATTAATTCTTGTCTCAATACAGTCAAGATCTAATTAACTACATGTATTACCACCGTTTATATCTACTATGATTGTTAACTTATTCATATATACTAGCTGGTGTTTTCAGTGTATAAAAAATTAATGCAAGGAGGTCCGAATCTTGCTGTACCTTTGAGGAGAAGCTCTCCTTCACAGTCAACATGCATTAAGGTAAGTAGCAAGATATTTGGTCTGGGCAGAAGAACACATGTATCCAACAGGCACCAACGCTTCCCAGCTCAGGCAATGGCATGAGTGGGAGAGGTGTGATGAGGACCTGAAATACCCCAGGGGAGAAAAGAGGTGTGCAAGGACATGCATACCCCTGAATAAACATCCCTTCTATGAAATACATGCTGTGGACCAGGTCTTGCTTAAAGACAAGTTTCCAGCTGAAAGGTATGTAAGCACGCTGAGAGCATTTTAACAGGATAAACAGATAACAGAATAATCTGTCTGCAGCTGTAAGTTTTCTTTTCTTTAGGCACTGCTGCCTCCAAATAAGGAGATTGTAATGCTGATCTTTGGATTCCTGAATAAATTCATTCCTTACTTTATCTTCAAGCCTGTCTGGTGGTAGGAGTGATTTAAGGATAACTGGCAAGCCACCATCATTCCATTCCCATACAAGCCACAATTCACTAAAGGGGGTGGACGATTCTCCTAGAAAAGATACAAAGCCAGAGGTAGCCAGATGCTTCTCCACAAGTTGCATGAGACATTGTGAAAGTTGATAATGAAGCTTGTAAAGGAAGTCTTCTTGGGACACAGTCTTCACCTCTGGAAAGCTGGAAAAGTGCCTCAGCAAGGATCTCCATCAAGTTCAGGGTGCTAGGGTTGGCTGAACTTCGTGACCTTTGGGATAGAGAGGAGGCTGCTGCAGCTCTGTGTTCATGGGTCCCACCTGTAGTGAGGCTGATCATATATTCCTGATAGGCAGACACTCACATGCACACAATATGCACATTGCTGGCTACATGGATCAGCAGAAAGGGGAATCAGTGCTGTTATCAGCATCACCCACACTCACACAAACATGAGCAGCACAGACAGCCCCACCTTGTTGCCCCTCTCTGGGGAATCAGGTCTGAAGGATGCTTCTGGGATATAAACACATTGTACGTCACTTCAGGACATACTTCAGGAGCTGGTCATAGACACCCTGTCCTCCACTTGGCACCTAGCTCCCAGTCTCCTCCAGCTTGGATCTATGAGCCTGAGAGGTTTGTGATTCCTCTCTGGGTACTGGTACTCCCTAATCCTACCAGTCTGGTCTGAAGCTTGGCAGCACTCACACTAAATGGCTCAGGACAGAGTATGCACCCTCGGAGAAGACAGGTAGAAATAAGATCTAGTGAAAATACCGGATAGGCGGGGGTGTAGAAGCACAGGACTCCATCAAGCAAGTGTACACTCAATTGGGCCCTTTTATCTCCATTCCCCCTCTATTTCCTCATGTTTGTTATCCCCACAGTTCATCTCAATTCCTTCATTTTTACAATTCTGGTCTTTCCCAACATATTCCCACATTCCCCTGAAAACCTACTGTGAGGCTTTTTATCCAAGTCTCAAATTGTCCCTCCTGTGCATACTGCATTAAGTCCTGCATCCTTTTAGACATTATCTCCCTATCCTGTGTATGGCTCTCTGACCTGTTGGGCTGTCCCATCATGGGGTGTTTAATTTCTGTTGATGGTGGTAGGGAGTTGATTCACTTGGGCCCTATTTTCACTGCTCAAGTCACTAGGCTGCCTCCATCTGTCATTGATCCTTGATGCTCTTACTGTTTACTTCTTTCTTACTTGCCCTTTAGACACATAATTTAACACATAAAACCTAAAGTTGCTCTTTGGGTGGCTAATAAAAGTAAAAACCAAGCAGAACTTCCCATAGGGAGCCATACTACATGCTCTTTTGGCACTCCTGGCTCCACAGACTATGTCTAAACAAAGTAAAATTACCTCTTAAGCACAGAGAAATACCTGGGTCTCCAGATCTGCTTGCATGTGTAAGACTAGTTTTCCACAAGTAATTTTGATGGATTCCATCCTGGAATGTCCAACTCGAAGTACATAAAAGAAGCATGATTTCTAGAGGATTCAAATGCCAATGAAAGACAGTCCTCTGAAAGCTTCATATGCCCACAGAACAGAATCTATCCCCTCCCCTGGAAGCACAAGTGCTGCGTTTATCCTCAGCACCTCTGCCTCACAAACTCCTGGAACTGAAATAACCCTAATTGCCATAATTTACTTAAACTATCAGTTTGAAATGTCTGACTGTTGTATTGAGACTGCGTGGAAAATATGAGTGCAGATAATTGTGTTAGCTAGGAATAATCAGACAGCTTGCAGTGTAAGAATAGAAAGGCTGATGTTAAGCACAATCCAAGCCAACAAATCCTGAGGCTACGGCATTAGGCTGGTCCTGTTGTGGACTGCAGAAGAACAGAGGCTGTAAATGTTTATTTTAAAATGGGCATCCAAGGTGTGACCAGATGATTTGTTACTCCTTACTGAGGTTCTGTGTATTCCCTCAATAACCACTATTGACATTAGCCCAGCCAGTGCTTGCTACAGCCTGAGCAAAGCCATTTGTAAGAGGGAGAGTGAAGGACCTGGGCTGACTGTTGGCAACATCCTTAGAGACTAACCACAGTTAGGGAGGCTTTGGCCTCTTTTATTTATACTCAGATGGCTTTTTTCTTTACAGGCATTATGTTTACTTTCACCTCACTCAAACTGAAGAGCTGTCCTGTGAGAAAGAGGAGACCTATCGTGGCAGCAGCACAACGCTCTCCACCTCTGAGAAAGCTTTATCAATCCCCTGTACCACAGGTGGGAGCTGTGCTGTATGGTTTTCTCTGAGCTTTCCAGTGTGCTTTAGCAGCAGAGAATTCTCTGACAGGGCTGTGGTAATAACTTTCTACTCTATCACCCTTGTCACTTCAGCCCTACCGAGTGGTCTCCCCACCCTCAGCCCATTCTAGCAACTCCTGCCCAGGAAGTAGGGTAACACAGCAGATCTGATATTTGGAGTGGCACAGCTGGAGGTGGCTGCTAGTGGGGAGAAAGCAGCACCACTCTGTTTGCTTATCCCTTATCAGCATACTTTGAATAAAAGACCAGAATCCTTGTTGATTATACTGACATACGTTAAAAAGAGCCTCTACCAAGAGACTGGGAAGTCATGGCAGCTAATTAGTAGGAAAGCCATTAAAAGACATTTTATCTTAAAAGGAGCAAGGTGTGAAAACTCTTTTTGTTTCTAAGGCTGATCAGTTGTATGATGTCAGTTCTAAGGCAAGATCATAAAGCAGGCTGCTAAAGGCAATCATTAAAAAGTAAAAATCTTGATTTTCCAACTGTTTTGAAGATGTTGTTTTTAGGGTGTGTGCTAAATGCATGTGCGCTTCTAAACCAAAAGATGTGAAAGGAAACAAATGTGAGACTTGTATCACATCAGCAGCTTGCCTCACAGGGCTTTCACAGTGAGAGTCTACTCTCTGGGCTTTCTCAAAAATGGAAAAGCAAAGCTCAGTTCAGCCCAAACACAACCCAGATTGTAAAGACTGACTTTGGACCAGGCCCAGACTAAAACAAGTCACAGCTCTTGTTAGCCCAAATCAAACCTCTGCCTTTCCTGCCATTTGCTCACCAGCTCCCAGGACAGTCACAAGGATTGCCATGGGTTTGTAAACTCCCCTGTGAGTCTGTAGGCTCAGGGGTCACCCTGGTACCTCATTCTGCTGGTCACCTTCTGCCCCTCATGACAGCATCTGCCCAGCATGGCTCTGGGGAGGGGACATCTGAGCATGGCTCTGCAACCTTGTCCTGCCCCAGTGCTTCTTGCTCTCCCTGGCCCTTCAGGAGACCTGGCTGACAGCTGAGTCATGGACTGCATTACTCTGCAGGAGCTCCTGCTGCTCCATTTCAGCTGTCTGATGGGTCCTGCAGCCAAAGGCCCTGTGGGCTGTCCTTCTTACAAATCAAAACAGGAAGAGAAATGTAACATTAAAAATAATCCAGGCATTAGGCTATGAGTTGCTATGGGGAACTGAAACCCAACCAAACAACAAGAACAAGCAAACCCCCAAAACTTCCTAAATGCCATGGTATCCTAATTATCTCTGCCTGAACTCTTTTCCTGGATCTCTCCAGGAGAAAGAGTCAGTTTATCTTTTTACCCTTCCAGGTTGCTGGGTAGCTTTTGGGGATGATCCAAACTCCCCTGAAGTCAGTGAAAATTTTCCAAGGTCTCTGAATCAAGCCCCAAATGCAAGGTGGTACAAAGTGTGAGTGTCCTGCCTTACACTCCAGCTGAAAATACATTCTATAGGTGCCACGCACCAGTGCTCAGTAAGTAGTTCTTTCCCTTTCCTTGTTTCTCCAGTGCATGAGCAAGACTCTCTGATACAGTAGATAAACCTCTTCTCAGAAAGGAGGACAGGTCTGGCTCCCTTCTAGCTGTGAAATTGCCATTAGCAATGGAGCTGCACGTGACAGGAGTGGTCCTTCCCCTGGTCCTTGACTGCATAATTTCACACAAAACCCTGTTTCAGCGACTTTGTCACCATATGAGACACTTTACTTGCTAACACCATAGGTCTCTCAATAGTAACCCCCCCACTTCTGGTCAGGCTGAAGAATTGTGCACAATCTCTGTGAATAGTCACCAAACTGCCCATATGGCCCAGGCCATCTGTGTTTTAAACAGTCAGCCTTTAAATTACATTCTCCAATCAGCGAACAACCTTAGATAGCACAATTTCAGTGGCAGCCTAAGAGATGAGACATTGATGCCACAAGCAGATAAACTTCTGCAGACCTGAGTGCCTGCTGATGTGATCCCTTGCACCAAGGTTTTTAAAGAGGGCAGATAAGGATCTGGCCATAAAAATAGTTCCATGGGCAGACAGGCAGAGCAGTAGAGCATAAAGTGATAGGAATCATTTTAAACACTCTAATTAATTCAAATTGCTATGTGTTAGACCAGCTCTGCTTGCAAATAGCTGAGGTGAAGGCAAAAAAACTTACCTGTGACTTTATAAGCTCTGTTTACTACAGTTTGTGCCAGGCACAGATCAGGACAAGGTTTGCCAAAGCCTCTCCCGAGGGTCTGTCATAAAGGCACTGAATTTTGGAGCAAAAAATACACACTCCCCTCCTCACTTAGCACCATCTTCTAGTGAAAATGAACATCACAGAGATGTAAGGATAACCCCACATTAAGCCACTACTTGGTATATCAGCTTGATTTTTCCAGAAGTGCTGCCTCAAGCAAGTTTCAAAATTTAAATTTCTGATACTCTTCACAGTTCCCCAAAGCTGTTTTTTTCATTATGTATTTTTTTCTAAGCTGTTACAACTCCCTGAGAAATTCAGATTCTGTGTGGCTTCTTCCAGCTTTCCTCCTCCTGACCATGGGACTCATTGAACACCACAGAGTCATAGAAAAACAAAGCTGGATCCTCTGCCCCTGGGCAAGATCAGCTGCAGACATACAATTTCTGACAGATGTCCTGACAAAATGTTATCTTGTTCTTATTCAGCAGTCTTCCTGAGCTCTGTCAGCCTTTTTGGGTCATGCCTGACTCAGACCATTAGCTCAATCCATAAATAAAAGCTCATGAGTCCTTCTGCAGTCAGTGGAGGTTCCCAGAAGGTGGGCCAGAGGTGGCTCAAGTAGGGGCACATGTGTCCTGTACAGGTTAGGTTAGACAGCATGAACATCCTGCTATGTGCATTCTGTAGTGTGCCAGGCTGGCTTGGAATAAAAGTCTTCTAAAGGTTTTCCTCTCAAGCCCTGCAGTGTGGTAAAGGCCAAAGGGGTGAAGAACATCAGGCCAGCTGTGTTGCAGGTACTCAGAGAGAACAACCAGTAGTGGCACCCCAGATGGAGACATGCAAAGATAAGAAACAAGAATTTTTTTTTTTTTTCCCCATGAAAGCTGTTTGTCAAAATTCCTCTTCTTGGTACCAATTATTTTGAAAGCTTCCCGTACACACACACCACAAGACAATGAGAGTGGTCTGGGGCTTGTCCTCAATCACCTTACATCTTCACTTCCCTGCTGTGGGCAGGCCATCCCACATTGATTAATTATTGCTGTTATTATTGTTATGACTGTTGCTATTATTATAAAAACTGCTAACAAAGGTAATAAATATAGCCCCTGGTTTAGGTTGGCTTGTATCAGCATCTCCCTTTTTAGTGGAGTAAGGTCCCTGCTAAAACTTCTTCCTGCCTACAAAATATTGTTCTGAACCACTTCTTCCATCATAGTCAAAACAGACACTTTCCAAATAGTCTAGTTCACCAGAACTCTTTGGAAATATCAGATGTGTCTTTTGTGAAGAGCTCCTCTTTTTAACAATAGATTGTTATTTCAAGCAAATAGTTGGTGAGTCTCCAGGTTTTGGCAGTGAGTCCTGGCATCTTTGGAAAAAAAAGGATATTTATGAGCAATGCTGGTGGGTGGAAGGGTGTTCATCAGGCATGTAAAATGCATACCTTGTGGTTTTAGTGATGCATGAATTGCAACCACTGAAGGTAGTGAGGTGCATTCCAGTCACTGTGACAAAGGTAGCAGGCAAAGATTTGCCTTCCTAATTATTCATGGAAGTCTGGTGTTCCACTGTGCAATGCTGTCATGGATAGATTTCCTTTCAGAAATGTTCTGCAACATTAGCTGCCCCTCCAAACATCCATGCAGTCATTTTTGCATAGCTGAATGGTGACATGACAGAGGTGCTATTTGTTGTACAGGTGTGACTGGAGTGTAGGGCACTTGGGAGTGGCTCCCTGTGCTCCCCAGGTACATCATGTTATACCTCAGAGAATCCATGGAGCGGGGACATGTAGCTGCCCAACAATGAGTGTCTCAGCCTCCAGATGGGTACAAATCCTCTCCCTCCTGCTCTTCCTTTTGGTTTTTCTCTCTTCCCTCTCTCTTCACTCCAGATTACACTCTGGTCAGTTTTAACATATCACCTGCCAGGCATCTTTCAGCTATTATCAGATGGCTTAGGTGAATGCTGCCTTGTCCTGGTCTTAGCTGCTCATTCTTACCCACAACCAACCTTCCCTGCTAGGCTGAAATAATTTTTTTTCAAAAATTTGTCTGATTTTTGGCTCAGTGAATCACCTCAGGCATCATGTACAGCCCATGGAGCCCAAAGCACCATTCAGCTTACCTGAAAGTGTAGGGACATCCTCACTTATTAAACATCCTCACTATTTTAGACAGTGAGCACTGGCTTAAGCAAAACAAGACAAAACGCCCCAGATATTAGCTATAAAGGCTACCTCAGAAAAAGAGTTGCTCCAAGTCAACCTTCAGGTGGAAATCATCCTTGGTGGAGCTGGATTCAGAGAGGGAAAAGGGCAAGTGATTCACAGATAACTTTTACAGTTTTCCCCTTTTGCCACTCAGTGCTTTTCACACAGCTGTAGCAGCACAGCACTAAAGAAACTACGGCTCTGCCTCCTAAAATAAAGCTACTCCATGCACATACTGGGCTGAGCTGACATGGGCTTGCAGCAGAAGGTTTTAAAGGAGATCTGCTTAAAGCCTGCTTGCAGATGGCAGGTCATTTGCATGTCAGAAAACAGTCCCGATGGAAACAAGCAAGCATAAACACCTACCCTTTACAAGCCTGCTTTCATGCTCAAAGAAACCTGATGCTCATCCATGTGGAGAAGTAATTTCTTTCCTCTCCACAGCAGAAAGTTCACTGAAATGGAAAGGAGCTCTTACAGCTGAGTGCTCCAACTGGAATTATTAAGTATTTTTAATAGCTAGCAAAATGATGCATTCAGTTTATCTGTTATCATGTAAATACTCTGTACTAAATACACTAAACCATTTTTTGCAAGATTAGTTTGGCTTAGACACATACTATAATAATTAATTTTAATGAAAATGTGTAAGTCTGAAACAGGATTTAAATATTATTTCCTATCACTTTAGTGCCTTTGTATAAAAGTGAATGTGATCCTTTATGTTTAAATGGTTTAAAACACCCAGCTTAAACTGCATTACACAAGAACTTCCGTGTTGCCATTAATAGCCCACACTTAATTTGAAGTACAGAGGAAAAATAGTAATCAAAACCTGAATTTCCAAGCATTTTCTATTTTAAACATATCTCACTTATATTTAAAAATGTGATTTATTTGCTAAGTTAAGAGAATCTTGAAAAAAGATACTGAAAGCAGAAGTTATAAAGCATACAGTTTACCTTAGCTGCCTCGAGGAGTCCCCCTATAACACACGCTTGCCTGGGCTCGTCCTTTAAGACTGAGTTAATAGGGATTTAATACAAAAACAATGCCACAGGCTTACCAGACTGGCAGCCCACAGCTGTCTGCAGGGATGCCCTCCTTCTGCATCCTCATCACTGCTGTCCCTGCAGACAGTGGTGGCCTCTTTCCCCTTGACACCCACATAAGGCTCACCCGGCACCAAAGAGGTATCAAGCGAATGGGAGGAAACATTTTCTATTTGCAGGACAAGGGGGCACTATATTTTTAGTACCTGGATCCTTGCCTATCCCACTGTCCCTCTGGGATCAGCTTCCTACCTTGGTTTTTGAGTCCATGACCCAACAGTTCCAGGAAGAGACCAAAACCTTCTTCTCAGCACTGAGAACTGTACATGCTCATGGCATGTTTCAGCCAATGGACATTCACACACATTTAAATCTTGTTCTGGCCTTGGGTCTTAAGCATGTGCTAAGACTTTAGGAACTGGTTCCAGGGAAATCAGTTTCTTAATTTGTAAGACACTGCCCAGCAAAATGCAGACATTCATTGTCCTTGAGCTATTGACACTCAGCCTGAGGACTCTATAGTAAAAGTTTAGGGTGGTCTGAAAGATGAATCTGGGGGGGAGCCACTGCGTTGTTCACATTTGGTCACAGCTCTTTTCCTTTCACACCAGAAGCAGGTGGTTCTCCACAGTGAAGTTATGCTCCCAGCAGAAGCTCTTCAGCCTAGCAACCCCTCACCTGTGGGCATGATTTAACAACCCTCAGGCCTCTGCTGGAGGTTTTAGCCTTTTACTGTGGAATCTTGTCACCCTTCAGTACATTTTAATTTGACAGAAGTTAAACCACTTCTATCTACATGCTTCAATGATTTTAAAATATGATTTTACGTTATCTGAACAACCGGTTAATACTGTGCAAGACTTCACATCCTGGAAAAAAGTCTGCATTTTTCACCAGCTATCAGCCCTGCAATGACTAGAGCTGTGAGACCGTTTCATAAGCACACAGCAAGGTGATAAGTCTGGCTCTTGCAGCAGGAGCCACCTTCATCCCTCTCTTCTGTAACCCTGTTAAGGCATGGCAGTGTGCCAGCAGGGAACACGCATCATGGCTGGGGCCCTCCCTACCTGGTCTGCTGGTGGCTGAGTCTCTACCGTCACAGTTCCTTCTCCTGTGTGATAAGTAACCCTCTGTTTGTAGTTCTCCTCTGCTGGAGAAGATGATTGTGTTCCACCACCTAAGTCTTCTATTAAGGGATGGCACAGAAGAGCAGAAAATCTGAACTGTGTGAGTTAAGCGTGTGTTGCAATGGCCACAACTGTGATGGAGGAGTGCCTGTTTCAGAAATAGGAGCCAATCATGTCTAGTAGCCTATAAATAAACAATTTTGGGGCCCAGGCTTTCAGACACTTGTATGTGTCACAGAAATGCCCATTACAGCTCTTCAGCACTTTAGAACTGAAGTTAATAGCTACAGGCACCTGATGGGGAGCAAGAATGTAGAAGACCTGAGATGTATAGCAGGTCACACATGACACTTGTAAATCATGATAGAGCAACTTCACCCACACAGACAAATGAAAGAACCAGCAGGAGGTTACCTGTGCCCCATGTCTAACCCATCAGGCTACATCTGTCTTATTTTGGGCCCACAGATGCTGCCTCTTAAGGTGGTATCTGTAACCTAGGCTATCTACAGTAATCTGTCCTACTCTAGCTGCCTTAGTTGCCCTGCCTTCTGTAGCCAGAATGCAGCCCTGAGCACTCCCAGTGACCACCACATGCCTGAGGGATCAATCACTTTCCAGGACTATCAGATAAAGAAAAAGGGATGGGTTAAATTGTCACTAAAAAAATGCAGCAAAGGTGTGATTGTGTCACTTGTCAGCTCAGCCTCACGTGGAGATAAGCAGCATAGGTACAAGGTACCCTGAAGGTTAGATGGACTGCCAATGCTGATTTCTCCAGGGGTGTACTCTAGATGAAGCTGTATGCTACATCACAGTCTGCCCTGCCATTGTGTAAAAAGATGTCTGGGTTAAGCAAGCACAGGTAAGCCTCACACCTTCCCTTTGCATAAAGATGTACTACCAGAGAGTGCTGCCTGAAAGCTTGTATATCTTACTTGTGCAAGCTTAGACAGAATCATAGAATCACAGAATCATCAAGGCTGGAAGGGACCTCCAAGATCAGCTAGTCCAACCATCCCTGTAATCACCCCTAAACCATATTGCCAAGTGCCACAGCTCCTATGGATGTATCTTCACTTCAAAGAAAAGGGAAAACTTTGAGGAATTTTTCCTGAAGTAATTAATTTGCTTTTTTTCCAGTCTCCTAAAGCCATTCCTCTGCTCACTGGCAGATCCATTTCAGTTCACAAAGCAGCATTTGTAGGTGGCAAGTCTAGCTGATCTTCTCAGTGTTTCCATGGTGTGTGTTTCCATGGATAACTCTCCCCACAGCTACACCACTGTCAGCAAAACCCACTCCATCTCTCCTCCTGCCCAAGCCCCCAGATGCCCTCCTCTGCTACCATAACACAGGACAGATCTGGCTCAGCTGAGTGGGTACAGCTCTGCCTGGGTCTGTACTGAGACTACTGAGCTACCTAAAAGTACTCTTTAAAAAATAATAATAATACCTGTCTTGTTCCATTGCGTGGTTCAGTGTGTGCTTCCCCCCAAAAAATGTAGCAGCACAAGTAAAGTGGGAACATGGTATTGGAAGCTACTGGTGAAAGTGGGAAGGTTGGCAGAGGATCTTCTAGCTGGAGTCACCACAGAAAGAAAATCTGTGGTATCACAGAAAGCTTCCTGCACCATCAGAAGCTATCATAGTCAGAAGGTTTCAGGCTAAGTCTCTGTCTTTCCAACCGTCTGCTTCCAAGAGATCAGGAGAAAAATCAGTACAGCAGTTAACAGAGGTGGCCAGAGAGCATGGTGTGTATCTGTAGGCTTTTCCACAAAAAGATCTTCTAATCTAACACCAAACAGAGCCCACAACTCACCCTACAGATCAGCATTATCCAGTGTGGGAAGGTGACAGGACTCAAACAGGACAATTCAACAGAAGCCTTCTGCTACATTTAGGGTATAACATGATTCTTACATTATGTTTCTTCTCTTGACAAGAGGGCATGAAATCTGCCTGAGAGACTCAAGTAACAAGAAGAGTTCAGTCTCAAGATTAAGGGAAACAAAGTATTGGGACCAGTTTGTGCATGGGGAGCAGTACTATTTTGAGCACAGCTTGGGAGAGTGCTTGTTCAGTTCCGTGGTTTAGGAATGGTATTCCCCAGTTCAGTGCCCCCACCAAGACTCTCTCAAATCACTGCTCTCTCTTGATCCCACTTCACCTCCCGCTTCCCGTTGTGGCAGGATGGAATTGAGAATCAGAGGCACAAAATGTGAAGATCACGCAATACTTGAGGAAAGAACAATTTACTGGAAACAGCAATGAGATAAGAAAATAAACATTAACAGCAACAGTATTACTAACAAAATTAAAGAGACACTGATTCACATGCAAAGATGCTCACTGTGGAGGCTCTGACAATAAAGATACCAAAGAAAAAAATGCAGGAGTTTTTCCTCCTCCCCTCATCACGTTAACAGAGGCATATAACAGAAGACCTTTTTTTTAAATAAATACAAACCACAGGGGTCTTACAGAGTGTTATGATCTTATTATTGAGAAGTGCCTCTACCTCTATGAATGAACAATAGTTATCACTTAAAAATTTCCATGTTAGCCAATTAATGAATTCCATATAATTATTTGCTCCTTATTTCTTCCTTTGATACCTCATGCTTTCATATATCAACAATGGAGAAGTCTGCATTAAGCTGTGAAAAAGCTTTGTGCCATTCAGGACTTCTGGCATCAGTGGATTGCTATCTCCTTTCACATCCTGACAAGTTCAATTTAGGGAACTATACCACTTTGGACCCAGACTATTCTTCTGCTTGCCATCACGGTCTCTGAACAGCTGGCTATTACTTATTCTTGTGGTCGAGTCCTTAGAAGGCCAACAAAGGGTCAAAAAGTCAAGACCTCTGGTTGCTAAGCATGAAACAAAAGATGAGTCCAGAACAGTGAACCTTCTCCCGAAGTGCCTGCAATCCCATTCAGAAGAGCAGGAGAGTAAAGGGTCCCTTTTCACTGCATTCATCCTGGAGACAGGCTCTGCTGTGTTATTCCCCAGTGTCTTGCAGGAGCTCCCTCAGCAGAAGAGCAGGGGACCTTGGCCCCTGAAATGTCTCCTAAGTACTGCTTCAGAGCTCAGGTTGCTCTTGCAGATCCAGCCTTTGCCGTCCTTCCCCAAGAGCTGAGTTTCTGAGAACACTCTCTGCTGCCTATCAGCCTCACTTCAGAGGTGATGAATTGCTGTTGATACCCCTCTTCAAGTGATCCAAACACACCAGGAGGAGCTGTGTGAAGCTTTGACATAGATAAGGCAGGTAGTGGTTATCCACCATCATATGTCTCTCATTAGCTATTAATTAAACCAAGTAAAAGATAAACATTGTCTTTAGGAGCCATTTCCAGGTATTAAGGGTTTGCTCTCACTCTATATCCATACCCTAGCACCTGCCAAAACCAAGTTAAGTAGCTCTAAAATTCTTTGCTTATAGGTTTCACACAGTATTTGCTCTTAATTTTAGAAATGTCATCCTGCTTTTGGAATGGCTGAAACTTTATGTCATGTTCAATTTTTAGCAACCTGCCTACTGTCAGTCTACACCAATGACAGAAACTAAATCTGTCTGGGAGTCTGAAGAGGATTTCCAGGAAAACCCTTGGTAGGATGATACAGTGCATTATTTGAGTTGGTGCTGGTCTATCTTCTTGGATCTGAAACCAAATGCATATTTTGGCTGATATGGGGCTTCCCCTACAGCCACTGCTTCTCACGCCTTCTGCAGCACATGTGATGGCTCCTAGCAGACCCTAGGCTGTGGGGACCTGTTGGAATCAGGCTGGACACATGCGTGCCCGCATGAGCACCTTCCAGCCCAGCTGCCTGGGGCTGATCCTCACATCCTCTGATGCATCCAGCCCCCAAACACAGGTGTGCCCATGGAAGCAGAGACCTAGCCAGGACATGTGGGTGGCAGTGCCAGCACTGCATGGACTTGCTTAGCTGTGTGGATCTCACTCAGCCCTCAGTTAATGTGCTTATCTTCATCCATCCTGGGAGTTAGAGGGTGGCTGGGGCATTTTTGTAGGTGAACCATCACCACATGATCCATCTGCTTGCATCCAGCCATGGAGGTATATTCCTAGTCAGAACTTAGCCAAGGGCCTGGCTTTCTGCTGCTGTGTCAGTGGGCTCTGGCTGCCCTCTGGTACCACAGGCCATTATTCTAAAGTCTAAAAGTCAAGCACCTATTTTTGTGCTATGTTGCTCTTCTTCATTGAGACATCAATATCAAAGTCAGATAGGGAGGAGATGGACCTTGGCCCCAAAAGCAGGAATATTTCCTGATGTCTGCTATTTAGACAGCAGTCTCAGGTAGTGTCAGTTGAGTTTAGTCTGTGGTTTTGATAGAGGAATACTTGGAACATTCCAAAACTGCAAAATATGCAGAAAGTTTTCTATGGAAAGGAAATAGTTGCTGGTTAAAAACGACAGTTTGTATTCAAATAAGAGCTACATTTTTCAGGAGTCAACAGAGGATAATGTTGTTGCCCTAAACCTGAGTAAACCTGAAAGAGGATACAATAAGATACACTTTAATTGATGATGTATGTCATCACAAAACTCATCCTAGTGATGCCTCAAAGGAAAAATTCATCTGTGCCTTCCTTGTTCTCTACTCTCATGTCCTTTCCCTACTAATTACTAAATGTTCATAGAAGTCTGAAGAGAAAAATATTAAAGAATAATTTTATTTTTTAGATGCTGCACTCTATTTCTTTGCAATCCCCATGCTGTATTTCAGCACGTACAGTCAGTGTAATATGTTTAGCAAATTGAAAGAAAATATTTATAACATTGAACCTAATGGACATCTTAATTTCTATTATCTTGACAGAGCCAAGATACCAGATTTTTTAAGATACTAGGTTTTGAAACATCTGTGCCCTGAAGATCCTTGAGTGCTGGGTGTGAAACAAGTGAAGCTATAGCTTTCATCTCAAAGGGGTTTAGCAAAAATTATGTTCAGAGTTTTTTCTCAGCTTCTCACCTCAGAGAATTTTTTTCTATCTTTATCCACCATGAAAAAAATTTAAGCTGCGACCTAAACTAGCAATATATCTTTGTGGATCTCCTGTCTAAGGCTTCCCACATGAAGCAGTGCTTGCTCAAGCCTAGCAAAGGCTCAGCAGTAGCCATGAACCATTTTGCAGTGCAGGTTCTGCCTTAGAAGTGAAGGAATGAACTTTCAGCTTTGGGGGTTCATCATTGCTAAGGCTCATGCATCTTCTCTTCCGCTCTGCTAATGGCGCCCTGAAAAGCAATACAGTGGAAGGATTTTGAAAATCAGAAGTAACATTTATTGTTTTGCTTGATAGGTAGTTGAGGCTTTGATCTAATGTACCTGCACCTGTCTCAATGCATGGTATCTTACCACCACTGTTTTCCTAGCTTTGCCTAGACACTCCGTTCTAAAACAATTCCTTTTTAGAGTATCTCCTTGCTTTGTGCCAGGCACTTTGCCATCCGCCTGAGCAGATGGATATATGCATGCCTCTAACAAATGTGACCTTGTTGAGCTGCTCATCCTTCATGTCTGAGCGAGAGAGAGAGATGTAAAACGTTACACCCACTACCTTTCAGAGGGCAAAAAGCCTCCAACGGCGTGCATTTGCTGTGCTGTGAGGTGTCTCCTGGTAACGCTGCCTTGATATGATCAACACTGCAGCTACTGCTTCTCAGCATCTCAGCGTTGTTATAAAGCATATGCTTGCCTGCACACCAACGCCTGCTCTCTCTTCACCTCCTGGAAAACGCACCTGGGGGCTGAATGGGGGGTGCCGGGAAGGAGCCATGCACAGCAGTTGCTGTCCTTTTGGCAGTCGTTGAAAAGGGAACGTGAGAGATAAGCACAAAAATAGAAGGGCTATGTGTGAATGGAAAAAGTGGACAAATGGAGGTTTGTAAATAGTTTTGCTCTGTGACTTGATCCTAAAAGAAAGTTCTAAAAAATGACTGCAACTGCTGCAGCGTAACTGGGGTTTGTCTCACTTTATACAAGATAAAAGAAAGTTGCAAGTCCAAATTCTGTGAGCAAAGAAGTAGAACATGAACCTCCAGAGAGTAATTCATCTGACCTCTCTTAGGTGCTTAATTGCCCTCTGGAGCAGCATTCCTAGTAAAAGAAATTATATTATTCTTAGCTCTCGATGGCTCCAGGCAGTTGCTCACAGGAAGCTGTTTCAAGCTACTGGATACCCTGGGGTCCCTGAGACCCCTGCAACAGGGCAAGAGGGAGGACACAGGAGCTGGAGGTGGCCTGTGCTGTTGTGGTTGCCTGAGGGACCCCAGGCCACCACACAGAGTGGTAAGCCAAGGTGTGGGCAGTGGAATGAACTCCCTAACTGTCAGGTTCTTACATCAGGGCTGGTGAATCTTCACACAAACATAATACCACCAATAACTACACTCAGCCCCTTGTCTTAATAAGGATAAAAATTGTGCCTGTTATAACTCCATGGACTTCAGGCAACCAAGCCCCACCCCTGTTCCTCTGCCAAAGTGCTCTGTAGAATGTGAGGTCCAAGGAGTGCTTCCACTGTGAATCACAACTGAGGGCCACATTTCAGTGCCTTACAGGTTACCTTCTCACCTTAAGCATCACCCTAGTGGTGGAAGAGTCTTGAAAAGTGGCAGGGGAATCCGAGGCAAGGGCTGCAGAAATGTGAGGCTGGGGAGTGGGGAAGATTGGCAGTGACCAAGGAAGGGGTTGCAATGACCTTTGGTCCATCCTAAGCTTTCTCTCCCTTCCTCCACACCTATTTATAGCTTTCACACCCTCTTCATCTACTACTGGCATTTCTTTCTAAGTTTTGTAGCTGCTGAATACAAGGAAAGGAAGAATATGCAATTAGAACATACTGATAGAATATACCATTAAGGATAAATAGGAATTTTTGTCTCTATATTCACATAAGATGCATCTGGCACTACAATCATTAGAAATTAAATAAATGTAGGCCTTTTCAGCATATTTAAGACTGTTGAAGCCTGACAATTGGCAAGAGAATGACTTGGCTTTCATTTTTCACCCTTTGTCTTTGATGGCGGGATCCCACTGATGCAGTGGGATAAGGAGTGAGCTACCAAAAACCTCACATTTGTTTTTCAGACAAGGCAGTGTGGCTGAATGACAGCAGCTCTTAAAAAGTGTTAGCTCACTGAGCAGTTGTAAGAAATAGACAAGAAACTCTTAACAGACAGTCTAAAAATCAGAAACAAGTTAGCACTTGGGACAACTTAAAAGCAGCTACTGATACCCAATATCTCTCCTTTGTTGGAGGTGGCGAGGTGGCTGCCAGCCAAATGTGTGTTCTCTCCTTTTAGGGTGTAAGTCCCTGCTGTCGGCAAATTGCTTTCATGTTTGGTAAACCAGCCAACTTGTGACCTATTAGCTGCTGACAAGCGAAGAGGGTGCTCTTCTATCATTGGTACAATAATCAAAAAATAATAGGCCAGATTACCAAATCTGATCTGGCACTTCTGCGGTGTTCAGGAGATGAAAAGGAGCTGGCAAACATAGAGCTGCAAATGACCAGCAAAAATGCCTATCCTGGCCTCCCCAACTCACAAGAAGAACAAAAATTTAGAAGAAGCAGGTGGAGATGTTCCCCATGCAGAGATAAGTTTAACCCAGGTCCCTGCATCAGTGTAAGTCTCAGCCCACAGGTACAGACTGTTGAGAAAACACAACTGGACTCATCCTGGTAGCTCTCATTTCCTGAAACAACCTAGAGCAGACTGCAGGTCAACCAAGCAACTCTGACCACATCTTCCTGCCAAGCAGCATTTCTTGGGGTAATTCATGGAGGTATGGTGCTGTGTCTGAAGAAGGGAGGAGAGACACTATCAGCAGCTTCTGAGTAATGTTTCAGCAGTGAAAAAGGAAGAGACCCTTTTCCCACTGCTCTAGACCCACAAGAAATGTATAAGCTGCCACTTTTCCTTCCTTCCTTCCTTCCCTCTTGTAAACACCTCTCTGAAAAGGGGCTTGAGATTTCTGTCTTCCTCCTTAGCTGTTCTCCCCATAGAGGAGGGACAAAAGGCAGACTCAGAGTGGGAGGTATCTCCAGGCTTCACTGGAAAAAAACAGAAGAAAAAAACTTCTTTTCTGGCAAGGAAAATGTTGGCAGAGTTAATCATTGCCAGTGCCAAGTGTTAAGAAAAAGACAAACAATGAGGCAGATTTCAACAAACATGAGATTAAAAGCAGTGCCTCTGGCTTGTGTTAATGGCCTCCTGATACTCAAGCTGGTGGTGCTAAGGAGAGGTTGCATATGTGTGGGAAGGGAAATATTAGATGTTACCCTTACAGGTTTGTTTCACCTATCACAAGGCTGTATGGTGTCTTTTTAAAAAATGAAATCTGGGATTCTTACTCAGCCCTGTATTTTCAGAATGTGAGGCTTGATGTAAAAGACAAATCATTGAAAAAAAGTGATAGTCATCATGTGCAACACGTTGTGGTCTTCTTCTCTTAAAGACATCAGTATTTCTGATTAAAGCATCATACAATAATCCTCTACCACAACTAAAGCTTGGGAGAAGCAGGCAGTAAATGTCTCAATTTTAGATCTTGTGGCTCTGTAGACGCTGGTTTCCTCTGATCAGACACTGGAAAACACCATAAACTACAGGACCGAAATACTCGTTTTAATTAGTGTCCTGGTTCCATTATTTTTGCAGTAGCTGGGAGGGGCCATGGCCAGGAGCTAGAGGTTATTCTATGCCACCTCATCATTGCCAGGCTTGGGGAGAAGGGACTTTCTCTTCCAGGGAGAAGGGCTTCTTTCTGGCCAAGCCAGTGGGGCAGAGGGAGCGCTGGGATAATGCTGGCTCCGAGCCAGAGGGGCAGTGCGAGTGGCATGGAGGAGGGGGCAGTTGGTATTGGCCACTGTCAGGGGTTTCTGTGGTGAGCAATAGCTGTTTTAGTCTGTTAACCCACTGCTTTTGTGATGCCACGTTCCCCCTGTTCCCTGCCCTAGCCTTGGCCACTCCCTCAGACCAACCCTGCCCAGGGACCACCCCTGGACCCCTGACAAAACCACCCCGCACCCACACCACGAGGTCTCTCTCTCTGCCTCTGGAAATCATGGGGACAAGATGTCATTAAAGCCATCTCAACCCTCGTGAGAGACCCTTCTCACTTTCTTCACCATCACTGGTTGTAACGCTGCTGGCTGCCCGAGCAAGATCGCAGGGCCCTCCGAAATGGACTTTGGGATGCGACGGGTCGCATTGCCCTAGGAAACCCTCGCTAAGCTCTCAGGGAGCTACAGCCTGCTAAGCAAAGTCAAGCAGTTACAACAAATAGCATCTGTTTTCTTGTACCCTCTATCATCATTATTGCTACTCGTATTGTTCGTTTTCTTATCTCATTGCTTTTTCTTATCTTAACCTGTGATCTTTACTTTTTGTGCCTCCAGTTTTCCTCTCCAGCCCATCACAGGGGAAGAGGGAAAGGGACAAGGAGGAGGGTACCAAGCAGGTAGCAGTGTGGTTTGGAGAGTCTCAGTGGGAACACTAAACTGGGGAGTACCATTCCTAAACCACAACAATTAGTTCAAAATCTTCCTTCAAAACTGTTTTTGGTGAAAACCAATGTAGAGTTTATTTTCCCAAGTAAGTGTTTGCTTTCCAAGATGAATATTTAATTTATTGAGGAAATAAATTTAATTAATGGAAACCTTGACCGTAGGATCTTACGAAAGCCGTGGTTGAGTGGTTCCCCTGTGCCAGCTTTATTCCTACCATGTTCCACTGCTTCCCCAGGGAACATGACTCTGTAGCAGCAGAGTTGCAAGGTCACAGGCGTCACTCGCCCAGTGAGCCTGCTGTGTATGGAAAGGATGTGGGTGTGAGAGAGCAAATAAACAGATCTCAACAGTCACTGGAGAGACATTTCTAAAATGCCTTGGTTCTTGGTGGTGATATTTTTAAAAATAAAAACAATAACGTAGATGTTTCTGTTCTTTTTTTTTTCACACAACCGAATTTTCCTTGCAAAGTGAGAGGGAAGCATTGGTTTTCTCTCAGCTGGTACAAGCTATTTTTGCACCTGTGTCATTTGGCACTCGATGCATTCATTATGTTTCTGTATCACCATAGTGCCTGAGAGCCCTGACAGAGACCATAACTTCAGAGAAACCAAAACATTTCTTTCTAGAAGCTGAGGTAGCAGATTTCTAGATGAAAAATAGCAAATCCTTAAATTTGTTTTACAAAATTCTTAGTACATTTCAGACCACAATAAGAATTTAAAATACAGACAAACTAAAATGAGGATGTGTTAAGATTCCTACCTATGATAAATTTGAAAAAATGCCAGTTTAGGTGCAACATGTACACCAGATACAACTAGAAGCAGAGACCTTTTAGCAATTAAAAACAAGTGCAGGGTCCTACTGTTCTATGCAAATAAAAAGTAAAAAAATAGTTGTTTATGAATTTGTGTTAGACTCAGCATTATCAAACAATACCTAAGCTCAACCCAAAACTTGTGCTTTGTTTGGGGCATTTTGGGTCAATTCTCTGATGCCTAATGAGGAGATAACTTCAACCCTACATCCTTTTAGGGTTTTGTTTCTCTAGTTAGCTGCTTATTTTCATGACTCCTGTAGGAAGAAAAAAAAAGAGTTCTATTTGAGAGCACCACCCTTCTAAGAATGTATATGGAAATTATCAGGGTCTTCAATGATTGTTGGGTGATACACACACAGTGTGACTGGGCAGAAGGACATCTATAACAATGCACCCAACAAGATGTTCTCCCTCTTCCAGAGTTTTGTGGTGTCCAGCAGCCTAAAAACCTTTCCTATTAGGCTCCTCTCTATCAAGCTAAATAGGAAAAGCACTCAAAAGATATGTCCCTATTTTTGCCTTCATGTTGGTCTTTCAAAACTTTCCCCAGAATCATCTCTCATCTGTTAAAGAAACTCCCACGTGGGAGGAGAGAAATAGTGCTGAGCAAGACCATGAACAGCATGGGAAGGCTGTCTGCCAGGTTGTGCCTCATCATCCTCAAATTCAGTTCTGGGGGAGTCATGAGTCACTTTCATGGATATAAAAGTAGAAAATTTTCACAAACCTAAGTAAAGATATGGGGTTTGACTTCCAGTTCTCTGCTGGCTTCTCAGCTCTATTTTTTCCTTGCCTGCTTTTCCATTTCATCCTTGGGTTTTCTCAGCCCTCATCTGTTCAGTAATTCTCTGGTTAATGTCCATAACCTTGTTAGTCTTGTCACTCAGATGCTGCAGGCAAAGACAGTATGCTGATGTCCAGAGGAAAAGAGGATGGTGGGTAGATCAGATCATACCTCTGATATATTCATACCTGTGCCGTGGCTGATGTGCTAAATTGACTGTGGGTGTCTCCCTCCTGGGTACCCCAGAGAGTCCCAGCCACGCCAGAGGAAAGGCTGTCAGCTCTCTGACAGTGTGCAGGAGATGGGTGAGTAGGAAAAGGAGGAAAGTCTTCAGGCAGAAGAGAAAATGAAATGGGAGATTTCCCTGTCTCTGGCAAAGGTTAAGGCAAGTCCAAAAAGGGAGAGGAATTCTGTCTCTCATTCAATTGTTGAGAGAGAGAGGGAGAGATGAAAAAGAGTGATACTTAACCTGATATGGCTGTTTCTGGTCCTTGAGTAAGGAAGGCTCAGCAGTTCCCAGTACAGATGCAGATGGGTTAGGCAGCAGCATGGGCAGTGGGGTCAAAACTCTTCAGTCAACAACAGACCCCAAGTCTCTTCCATGGCCAGGCAGAAAGGCACACCTACCCTGAAATTCAGTTCTCTTCCACCAGTGCCATTCCCAGCCTGTTTGACTTTAGAAAAAGAAGGACTTGACCCTTACTCATTGCCCTTTTAGTTAATAGCATAAAAGTCACCTCTGGTTTTGATAGCCTTTTCAAATAAGTAAGTTAAAATCACATGGACTCCAATATATAGTTAAATGTTGATCATTCTGCAGAGCTTTGCTGTGTCATGGGACAGAAGGAGGAAATGGCTCATGGCCTTTTCTCTTTAAATTCATAAGGGAGGAGATGGAAGTTTTTTCCTTCATCTATGAAATAACTTAAATGGTAAATCGGGGAAAAAAATCTGCATAAAGATGGTTTCACTGAACTACTGAATCATATGATTAATCTTCTTTTACTGGGATTTATTTTAGCTTACAAAGCATGGTAACTGAGTTCTTTTTTGTTGTTCTAGTTCTACTGATTTATCTTTTCCTTCTTGCTTCTTCCTCAAAGTTTACGTAACAGTCAGTCTTCTGCACCACCTCAGCTAATTATAAGAGAACGTCTAAGTCTTTTGATGAGGAATAAAAAGTATTGTTAGGGCATTCTGCTTATCTGTTTCTCATACCCATTTAAATACCTTCATTAACAAATTAGAGGGAATACACTCAAAGGTCGACATAAAATCCAGAACTAAAACAATAAATCAACAACACATTTGAGGTTTTCAAGTGGTCTAGAGGACTGAATTTTAGTTAGTAATTTCATTTAGGGAATGGTAGCTGATTGAAGATTATAAACTAAGTGGAGGTCATAAAAATTTCTGCCATACCGTGGCTGCTCATTAGCCATTGTGAAATAAAACCTGTTCGATCCACACACGCTGCTACATCAGGTTATGCCCCTGGGAAATGTACCCAGGGAATAAGGCTTCTGTATTACTGACATAAAACTACAGCTGCTTTAGAGAGGAATGTTACAAAGCTACTTATAATCAGGGTCTGTCCATCTTTGTCATTATTTAGAAAACAGACTTTTTTGGGGAGGACAAAATTATGATGACATATGTCCAGAAGTCCAACCATCTTGGCAATCTGCCTCCTAAAGTGTCTGAAAATAAATATATAGGCATGAGTACAAGAACAGCAATCCTCCCCACAGTATCCTCCCAGTATCCAAAAATGACTATCACATTCCTCTTAAAAAAGAAAGGTATAGTATGTCTAGACAATAGATTTTTTAAAAAGTAAGACACTGCAGTTATTTAAGTTTAGAAATGTTGCACTGTAGGAGTAGCAGCAAAAATGACAATTTAGCAGGAAATACCCCTGTGAGCTGCAATTTTGTATGTTTCTGATTAGAAATTATGAGAAGCAAAAAAAAAAAAAAAAAAAAGAAAAAAGAAAAGGAGCCTGTTTGAAGAAACCTGATTGGGATTATATATTTATAACATCCGGAAAGGCACATCTCCCCTACCTCCCCCTCATCCTACAGCTCATTTCAACAATCAGAAGGCCATACCCAAGCTCCTGCTGGACCGTCAACAGTGAGCATCATCCCCCTGGGCTTGGGCCTGCAAAGAGGCCAATTCCAAGTCAGCAAGTACATCTCCAGGAAAAACATCTTTATTTTTTAGCGCGACCATTGTCCTGTGGCCTTTTTTTTGAAGTTTGCTGCTGAGCCTTTCAACAGTTGTGAGCATCCAGATGTCTCTCGTCTCAACTGAGAGAGCTTTCTGAGCAGTTTTCCTTGCCTGCCCTTCTGCAGTTCATAACTCTGACATGAACCATCTTTTCATGGGATAGAAAATCACTTCATGAAATCAGTAGGACAGCATTTCATGGATCATTAGGCAGCCCAGCACAGGAGGATTGTTTGGAGGAACAAGGGAAAATGGAGGGTACAGTGATGGAAACTTTTACTCTATCATATCCTAAATCCTGAATGCTTGAATAATTTATGTTTATGCACAGATTCCTTAGTGAGAAGACGAAATCTGATAATGTTTCTTTCAAGCAAGTCTCAACAAAATCATAGATCTTGCTTGCCAGATAATGAGGCTGCTGTTTTTCCTTCTCTTTTTTGAAGGCATTGTATGAATTTTTGTAGTTTTGGGTTATTGCCCTGGAGAATGGCCCATAATTTGAATGACTGAACATACTGTCTTTGTTATGACTTTAAACGGGGTTGGTTCTAAATAAATCATGAATAACAAGAAGAAAACACAGCAAACAAATGCAGAAGCATTCATGTGACCTGACCAGACAAGACTAGCTTTTTGTATCCAAGTAAATCATGTGGTGGATCTGCTCACACTGAAAATTACAATTAAAAGTCCTGCTAATTGCTGCAAAATGTACATGTCCATCACAGTGATGGTTTGTGTGCTCCCTTACACTTTTCATGGTGGGCTTTCTCGGGCAGCAAAGAAACCCCTGCCTCAGTAGGAAGGTCAGACAAGTTCAGAAGAGGGAGACATATGAGGCCAGGAAAGGACACAGACAAAGACATGCCTCCATATATGTTGTGGCCACCTCGAGGGAGAGTTTCCCAACTTTCCTCCTCCAGTTTTTTTGCCAAGCCTGGCAGCTGCAGAAGGAGCAGTTCCAGTAGTCCCCAGGCTGAAGTTACTTCTGGACCCAATGTCTGGTATGAACAAATATTCAGGGGATTAAAAAAAACTTACAATGGTACAGAAATGACGCAGTCCAGCACCTATGAAGAAATGAAGAAATATTTCTTCATTAACTTTGGTCAAGGCCTACAGACTTCACGTTAATAAGATCTTTATCCCTGTTTTCTGCTTTAGAACTGATCCAATTAGGGTTCAAACCTTTCCTTTTTTAACAAACCCTGTGCTGCAAATCCTAATGTGTAGGAGATGTGCTGATATGTGGGAATCGGGGGTGTACTAAAAATATAAACATACTAAAGGGAATAAAAAAGCCAGAGGAGAAATACAGGGTGAAACAATCATTTAAATGTTAAAAAAGTAAGCAATCATTTGGTTCACATAAAGCAGGTACAGAAAATACTTCAAGCGTAATTTTTGTCTTTGTTATATCTCTTTGAAAACTACAAAAGTGTTTGTAGCTGGTTGAAGCTGGCTGAAGATCCTCTGGGAAAACATGTACACTTTAGCAGCATTATCTTCTCAGTCTGTTCTGTGTACTGCTGTTGTGACAACTGATCAGTTGCAGCCATTCCAGTTTCCAATTGAACTTGGATTAATGGGTCATTTTAAGGTCTTCTCTAAATCTATTGCACACTCCACATAAATTTATGTGAGCCAGGGTATTTTGGAAGTAAAGAAAATGCTCTCAAAAGCCCATATATTGATATAGATTTTTTTTTTAGCCTCATTGTGCCTTTGTCCTTTTTCCAATGGAAAATGGAGAAAAATGTAGTCCAGAACAATGTACAAACTTTCTCTGTTTAGCTGTATGGTGTTAATATTTCATTCTAGTCCTTCACAGTGTATAAACTTGAAGCTCAGTGAAATAAATGGGGTAGCTGGAATTCACAAACATAGCTGCAAATCCTATTAGCAGTTAAACACAGCAGGTCTGAAATGCACCCTGGTGTGCATGAAATCTACTGTGCAAACACAAAATAATCACTTTGGCTTGAGTGACATTTGCAACTTAGAGGTAAAAATATTCAGAGAAGTTAGCCTTTTCCTCAAAGTGTCCAGTAAGTCACTCGAAACTTAACATTTAATAGCAGAGAGAGAAAACCAGCCAGGGAGAGATCCTGGTCTAGTGCAAGGTTGGATTGTGACAATAGATGGGCCTGTTACGTAGCAACTAAAGAAAAGCAGGAGGGTGTTTAGCTTCCAGCAGCACTAAAGTAAACAGGTAAGAGTGTGAGGCTGGATGGGGATGTGCATCTGTTACACACTGGAAACTGTTGTCCAGGATATCTAAACACATTCCTGGTGCTCTTCCAGCCAACACCTGTCTCTTACATCAGTGCCCAGGTCTAACTCACTCATATAAGCAACCTTATTTTAGCTGCTATAACAGGCACAGCACAGGAAGAAATACAGTCCATTTTTAAAATTAGGTATTGGTCCCAGAGGATCAGCAGGAGACACTGCAGTGACGCAGACTACATGGCCATGACCTGCCCAGTCTTTGTAGGACCAGACTTTCCATTCCATCCTGATGTGAGGAGGTAACTTCTCAATCTGCCTCACAAAGGCCACACTGCAGGATCTTTCTGAGGAAAGGGAAAGGGAAAGGAAATGGAAATTGTTCCCACCAAAATATTTTCCCTTACTCAGAGACAACTAATGACAGCAAATGCAGCATTTACTTTTATAACTTATTCAGCAATTAACAATCTCACAGCCAAAAACATCTGTTCCTGTTTCTGGTTTAAATGCACTTGGATTTAACTTCCAGGTATTAAACCATTCCCTCCCTCCCCTCACAGGAAATTGCACACAGAAACTCAATCCCCCTTCAGTCTGTTTTTGAAGAATGAAGAGATTCTTCCTGTATCAGAGTACACGGCAGTTTTTCCAGCCTTTAATTAATTTTGGCAGCTCTTTGCTGCAGTCTCAGTAGCCTTTCAAGTCCCTTTAAAAATGGGCACGCCAGAATTTTGTGCTGGTATCTATCTGTGTTGACAACAGAGCTAAATTTATCTCACTGCTCCTCTGATTATATGCTCAGGATCTCAGATGCCCTGGGTGACTGTGCTGGTCCTTGTATGCCGTCACCTCTCAAATTGCTGTCAGGAGCTGATGTTTCTGAGGATACCGGTCCCCAGTCTGCGAGGCTGACCTGGCTCTGTTCCAGCTGAGGTTCTTCCAGGTCTGATCCCCACCTGGCACTGGTATCAAAGCATGTTTTGGCTGTGACACCTCACCTGAGGGAGGTACATCCAGAACTACTCATGGATGCCCTAGGCTGGAGGTAGATGTTGAAGCCCAGCTTCCTTGAGTGATCAAGGTCACTCAGTATCAGTCCTTTCCTCACCATTGTGTTGTGTCTTGCTTCATAACCTACACCTATTTCTAGAAATAATCTTACGTATGCTTCTCAATTTGAACTGATGGACAGAGTTAAATTCTAATACAAACGCCTGTGGGACATGGCTAGAAATGACAATTTATGAGTATCCATGGACAAACAATTTTTGGTGTCTGTCATACAGACAGTTTAGGGCATTTAGTGTATTATATTGATAGCACTAGCCCGTGTGTCAGGTAGGATTTTTTTAAGGAGAATCCAAGTGTACTTCTTATGCTGTCAAGTTCCTTTATGCCACAAACTTGTGATTTCATCAAAAAAGGAAATCTGACTTTCCTTATGAACAGCCAATTTTCCATAAGGCCATGTTGATCAGTATTGATTTAATACTCTGCCTTTGTTTCTTCTTTAATTTTCAAGGCCTTTTATTATTTTGAATTTGCTAATGACTAATATCAGGCTCAGCAGCCAGAGTAAGTGCTGCTGGCACAGAATCAGCATGTTCCCACACTTCTGGGATTTGCATGGGGCTTCAAGACCTCTACAAAATTAGTGTCAGAATAGGCCATCTTGCTTTTTTGTTACCACTAATAGAAATTCTCAATAAATTATCATCTTAAATAGTTTGCCATGTCCCTGTAGCAATTGGCTGATATCACAGCAAATATTTTGCTCCTGTTAGGATTAAAATTCCTCTAACAGTCTGTGACTCAGGTAGAAGATAGGCTGTGCCACTGACCAGAGAGGCAGCTAGCACAGCACTAGCTGCACACGAAAGCAGATGCTGAGGAGAGCTGATAAGGACAGGTAGATAGCCGTAGGTACTCTTCCAGCAGCCAGCCAGTGTACTGGTATTTTCTCTTGTTTTTCTACACTGTATATATTCTGATGTGTATTAGTTGTCTCTACATTTCCTGCGCTCACCTCTCCATATATACACAGGTGTATACACTCTCACGCACGTGTGTTCCCACCTTCACTAGTAACAAGCTGCTCCTCGACCAAAGCTCTCCCAATTGCAGAAGAGACATTTTTTAGCCAAGTCTAAAAAAACCTCTGGATATGCAACTTCTTTATCTGTTGATGGAACTCCCCTGTACCGACCCAGCAGAGTAATGCAAACTCCAGTTTAACATAAATGATTCATTGCCTCCTGCTGCTGGCTTCTTTTGGGGTCATATTGATACAGCTCCCCTTTTTTCCTTGCCGTTGAATGGGTGAGGGTCCTTAGAACAATTTTGCAACAGCACTGTGGAATGTATTGGTAAAGTACCCCCATTAATGTCTTGACTGTGCAGAGGTCTCTTAAAAGGAACAAGATGACTAATAGATGATAAGAATGGTACTTTTTTATGCACTACAATAATCTAATTAAAAGCATAAATTATTATATACTTGTAGACCAAACATGCATACCAAAGAGAGCATGCAAGAGGGTCTGGGATGGGCTTGCCATTTGGTGAGTACACTGTACTAGAGCATGTGTCACTCATTTAATTTAATGTATGATTAAAAACTCCTGAACATGATTAGCACTTCCCTAATTGTGATTGATGTGAGATATTGTGCAGCAGCCTTTACACAAGTGCAAATTCATAATTTGTTAGAATGGAAAAGCAAATACATTTGATCATTGGCAACCCAACATCTTGGAAATTTCCAGAGTCTTTTCCAGCAATGTCCCAGCAAGCCTCTAATTATGTCTGACATGAGTGGCTTTAACTATATCCCTGGTTTTTTCAGAGCTGACATTCAGCTCTGAGATGTTCTCCAACAGGAGGCCTTTAGCTGGACGGTAACCAAGTGACACTGGTGACAACAATATTCTGCACCATACATAAAATACAAGGTATGTGACAGTGTTGGGAGACATCATAAGGTACGAGGGGAAAGCATCCAGATAACCTCTGGCCAGATCTCTTTTTTTTTTTTTTCCTAGTTTGCCTGTTTAAAGATGAGCTTTCCTGACCTTTGCTCTTTAAAAAACCTGGGTTTGCTAGCCCATTTGCCTGCTTCCACCTTTCTTTTGGAAAGGTGGAAGGTAATTTAGAAGGTAAAAAGGCATTTGGAAAGGTAAACACTGTATTCTTTTCTGTCCTCCCCAAAAGAAAAATGTTTGACATAAAGTGTCTTTTCTTTTTTAAAAAATAAGTCTTTTTTTGCTCTTCAGAATTTATAAGTTCCTTCCTCCTTGGACCACTTGGTGGAGACAGTGTGTCTTCATGTCATTGTATAAAACTTTGCTTTCTTTGTTTCATTAAGTTAAATCAAAACTTTGTGGCAGACAGAGCATAATTCCTTCACCTTGGCTGTGTTGCTTACATCCCTTGGGAGAGTTTTGCAGAAATTTCCTGGACTCCTCTGGCTGTGTGGTGACCGGAGAAGCCAGCAGTGGTTTATGAGCCAAAGGCAAGGGGTGCAATCTGTCCCCAGGGAATTAATAGGCAGCAGCCAGCTCTCCTGGGAAGCACAGTGCTGGCCATGAATTAATTCTGGGAGTTTGGAGAAGTGCCTTGTCCTCTGTGGGGTTTGAAAAATTCTCCGTGAATGAGACCTACACCCTGGGTCTCCTGGGGTGGCTGCTCCCCATTTCAGTACCCAGAGCAAGCCTGGGAAGGGAATAGCAAACACTCTGTGCTCAGACACACTGTCCTTTCCTCTCAGGGAGTTTAAATCTGGGGAGTTAAACCACAATCAGGCTTCCCAGCATCAAGTGATATTCCAAGGTAGCAGAGCAGATGGACAGCAAGCCACCCATGCTGGGGGTTCTGTTCCATGTCACACAACATGCTGGAGCCACACGACCCCCGGGCTGCCTTCAGGTCAGAGATATTTCCTCCCTGTCAAAGGGCTTTTAAATGAAATCTTCGTAGTCAGTCAGCAGAGAGGGGTGGAAACTGGTACCTGAGTACCAGCATTGTACTGGGGAAAAAGGAGGAAAGAGTGTGATGGACAGGGGAAGAAAGCCAGGTGTGAACTCTGCTCCTTTAGGCTTGAAAGTCAATTGCAAGCCAGAAAGTTAGGTTCAGTGACTACGGTGGGAATCAAATAAAGGAAGATTTATAACTGTGTATTTGTTGCCCTCACAGGCATTGCTCTAGCAGCACAAAAGGCCTTTAGACCATCACTGGTCTATTCAGACTGAAAGCCGTCCTTACAGCCATGCTGTTCCTGTGACATCCAGCCCCAGATATCCGGCTGAAAGCAGAAGTTACGGGCGAGCAAAGTACAGCAGAGACTGCTGATGATGAAAGGAGAAGCAGATCTGCCCTCTTGTGTACATGGCATTTACTGCAACTTTTTCTAAATTAATCTGAAGTTAATTTGTTCCTTGTAGTAATAGATAAGGGAATAATATGAATGCTTTGAGTGTTTTAACCTTACCATAAAAAGAAGAATAAGAAAATAAAAGATGAAGGATTAGGTTATTTCTTGTCAGGAATTTGTTTGTAGACCTGAAGGTAATCAATGTGTGTAGTACGATCAGGAAAAGCTCTCTGAACACTTAGGCTATCAAACAAGAGACTATGAAAATACAAGTAGTAAAAAAACCCTAAGAAGATAAATCTAATTTCCAGGGAAATGCAACCATCTGCAAAATTATTACCCATTAAAAGTAAGCTGCTTTTTTTTTTAATGAGGATGCAAAATAGCTGGAGTGTTTTCATTGCATTCATCACAGCAGGAAGGACCAAGAGAGAAGATTTCAGCTGAGACAAGCATATTTTGCCAGTCTTAATTAAACCAGAGAGGGACAGAGGGCTGCTGACTTCATAGGCTTGGGAAGGTACGACTGCGTTTCCATGTCCTCCTTCCAGCTGTTTTCTTTTGAAGCTTCACAGCCAGTTCCTTTTGTCCCTAATCTTCCCAAATCTCATGTACTAGACATGACACTTTTAAGAAATTATAACCTGGACAGCTTCTTTGGACACACAGATCAGACTCTCAACAAAGAGAAAATGTAGCACAGGTTGTTTCCAGTGCAAACCTCAGGCTGGTTTTGCCATGGGACTGGCAGACCAACCTGTCAGTTTATAAACAGCTGCTCATTTTCTGTTTGCAAACAATTTAGTACTGTCCAGGGGTGAAGAGTAGAGATTGTTCTGGGTTGGACTTCTAGGAACAGGGTATTTTTATTTTCCCTTTCCTCTTTCCTCTTTCCTCTTTCCTCTTTCCTCTTTCCTCTTTCCTCTTTCCTCTTCCCTCTTCCCTCTTCCCTCTTCCCTCTTCCCTCTTCCCTCTTCCCTCTTTCCTTTCATTTTTTGATTGGCAATTATGAAAAAAACCAACCAAAGAAAAAAAAGAAAAAGAAAAAAAATCCAGGGCAGTACTACAGAAGAACTTGACAGTAGATGGATTTACAGCTGAATAGGCCATCTGTAAATTGGAGTGAAATATGGATGCAGCTTTAGAACATAGGCTACAGCAAAAAGGTGTGTTTTCAATTTGTCGCCGCTGTTCTAACAATACTCCAGGTCTGATGGCATCAGTTTTGCTCTTCTTCACAATGAAAAAGCAATTGTACTCTGGGCCTGAGGACAGTGTAATATATAACAAAATAAATAAACTCTTCAGCATCTAAGAATTCCATCTTCCATGGAAATGGTAAATGCTGTTTAGATGCATTTCCCTACAATTTTCACTCTCCTGATTCTCTTTAGAGTGTTTTTTCTAAGAGTCCCAGTGAGACCAGCAATAAAGCAATCTAATATGAGTTAGGCTGTTTTGTCTGAAGCAAAATTACACCAGCAATAAATGTGACTCAGTGGATCCTATCTAACATAACTTCATTGTAAAACAACGCTGACATCCCTCCTTACCGCAGGAAAAACAAGAACAAAAAGTAAAAGAAGTAATTTCTGCCTTTGAAAAAAAACCAATAATTATTATGGTTCCTTCTTCTCACTCTTTACCCTTTTTCTACTTCAGACTGGTTGTTGAAGATTTAGGGGATCTATGGCTTTTTATGCTTGTTTATGCTATAAAGTTGTGTCTAACATCTGGGTTTGCAGTTTGAAAAGGTACTGGAGACAAAACTATTGAACTGCATCATGAAGCAGGCTGCAAAAGATTCAGTGAAGGGCAGATCAGGTGTTTTCTGTTAATTATTTCCTATTAAAAGAAAGGTCAAAATAAATACCCCTTACGAGTCCTCTTTACCAAAAGAATATTTAAATGCTTTTTTTTTGGTATAAGATCCATTCTTTCATATTTGTGTGTGTGTATATATATATATATGCACACGTATATACAAACCTCCCAAGTACCTTCCATTCTTCTGATATTTCTTTCTTCCCTTCCTAGAGGGCTGAAACTCATGCACAAGTAAAGGAAAACATACAATATCCCCCTTCTAGTTTCTTCTTAGGACACATCATGTTGGTGGATGTGAATAAAGCAGCTCCCAGAGGGGGGCTGCCCTTGAATCCAGGAGAACTGGAAGAAGTGGAGGTGCCTTCTCACCTTCTTTAATTTGCCATCCGGACTCAAACAGAAGCCAAGACATCCTCAAGAGGTCTTTGGGCCATCACAACAGTGATGTTGCATGTTTTCCTTTACTTGTGCATGAGTTTCAGCCCTCTAGGAAGGGAAGAAAGAAATATCAGAAGAATGGAAGGTACTTGGGAGGTTTGTATATACGTGTGCATATATATATATATACACACACACAAATATGAAAGAATGGATCTTATACCAAAAAAAAAGCATTTAAATATTCTTTTGGTAAAGAGGACTCGTAAGGGGTATTTATTTTGACCTTTCTTTTAATAGGAAATAATTAACAGAAAACACCTGATCTGCCCTTCACTGAATCTTTGTTTGCTATTTTTGCAGAGATGTCTGGCTCACTTACAGTCATTACAGTGTGGATGATTTACTGTAAATTTTAAGTCCTATATTTTGAAAATGGAAGGAATCTGCAACAGAGTCAGAAGTTGGCAATATCTGTATGACTAATAGTCAGCAGAGGTTAATGTCCCTTAACTCCCTCACAGGCCATCAACCCTGAGAGCTGATCATTAATTGCCTGCAATAGTCTGTGCCACAGTCATTACTGCTTAGTTATTCAGATGAAATGAGTAATACCAATTTTAGGACTTCAGTCTTCATAAATGGAGAACTCAGTCTTTTTTTTCCCAATGCCCAATCTGACATTGCTTTCCTCCCCACTTTAATAATCAATGTTCTATGCCTGTTAAGCTTTCATAAAAGTAAAGACTTTTCTTACGTATTAGACTATAGAGAAGAGAAATAACTGGATAATATTCAGTTATTGATGCATCACTGAAAAAATAACCACAGAAATCAATCATGGTAAGTAATCAATGAATGAGCTGGAAATTATAGGAAGAGCTGCATCCAAACTGCAGAGCAGATGCAGTGTATGACTTGGTGCTACTTTCTGTTCCCCAGGGACATGGGACACTCTGAGGAACCTTTGAGCTCAGACTCCTGGGCTTCCCTTCTGAGGAATCACAAGGCATGGGGAAGCTTTGTTTCATCAAGGTACATAAGTTGCACAGGGTAATCTTCCAAAATCCCCACTACTTCAGCCTCGTTGGTTACACTGCAACATAATTCATAAGCCCAAGTTGCTTTAGGTTTGTCTTGATAAGAAAGTCCTGTAGAGGGTCTCAAAATGATGTGTTCTCATTTTTGCCCTGGAATACATTAACCCTACACCCTCCACTATTTTTTTTTTTACAACAGAGGAAAATGTGTGCATGCAAGTCATGCACTTGGTATCCCAGGTATATGTTCTTCCTTCCCAGGGGAAAAGTTTACAGGCAGACTTTGGGAAATCAAAGCTAAATGCATGTGTACTTGTTTTTGGCACCCAGGAAAGGTATTTAACCTCAAAATTACTGAGCTCAAAGTGCCAAATTCCTCCCATCCCAGATGAAACTTTGTGGAAGAAATGACACACCAGATATGCCTTTCATGGATAACCACTAATAGCAATTACAGAATTACCTCCTGGGCATGTTTTATATAGTGAATCTCTGTGGTGGGCAGAGTGGAAGAGGTCAAACTTGTCAGTCATAGCAGTTTCTCCTGCTTTGAAGATCAGAGAATTTGTCAGTTATAGAGTCAGGAGAAAAGAGGCACCAGCCCACATACAACAGCCCACAGGCAAAGATTCAGGGAGGTTTAGATCCAATGTGTTCATACACTTCATCAGAGGTCACTTCTCAGCTAATCGTTTTCCTACCCCGATGTACATCCAGAGTCCTGAAGCTTGTTCTCAAGGTCTAAAATTCAGTGCACCAAAAACTCTTTGCAATCTGATTGTCCATTATAAAGTACTGTTGTGACCATGTTTGCATACACTCCAAAGCAAAGTCATAAGACAGTTCTGAGTGCTTCACCTCTGACAGCTCTTTTGCCCAGGGCAGGCTGGCAGACCAGCACCCAGGCTTAGGAATGTGTGTGGGGAAGAAGGGGCGGAAGAATGGGCATCATCACTTCAGCTGCTTTCATTATGAACACCGTTCTGAGCACTGCCTCTGTTTCTGTTTGTGTCTGTATGCATACAAATAATGGCTTGACAAATGGTGTGTATTAGACAGAGTTTGTCTTCAAAGGACGCTGCTGTTGGGTGTTTTGGGGACCTTGGCCTCATGTGCTTGAGAATGCCCTCTCAGTCCATTTGGGGAAGTGTCCTGCAGAATTTCGTGTTACACAGATCTGCTTCTCAATACAGCACTTTCTGCAGGTTCTGCTGGACAGAGTGGGATGGGAACTCTCACTTCCTTTTCACAACTGAATGTTGTGAGAGCTTGTCCAGCAAAAACAAGGATAAGAAAAAGCATTTACTGGGGAACAGATGTAATATGAGCATGTTTACACAGGTAAATTAAACAGGGCCAGGCCATGAGTTTGAGCACCATTCCTCCATACATCTGTGTGTCTTATCAGTGTTTTCCCTAAACAGGTTAGGTCAGTCAACCAGCAGTCCTCTAGACAGTGCCTAGATGGAATTCAGAGGTTAGGATGTGAAAGGACCGTCCCAGCATGCCTGGGCGTGACCACACTTAGGATTTTTGGAAAGGAGGAGTATAGTAAAAGCTTATGAGCCTAAAAACTGTGGGACTGCAAACTGCAAAAAATTGTAAATCTTGAAACTCCTCTGTTTGCTTTTTTGTTTGTTATTAGTTCCATTTTGAGTACTCTCCAGTGATGGAAATAGAGCCCCTGTTTAAAAGAGTTCACTGAGAAAATGAAGAGGCAATGCAAAACCTGAGGTAAATGAATGAAAAGAGAATGAGGAAGAAGGATGTCCCATGTCTATTTGGTTACAAACTCTTGACAGGTCTCCTGCATTCATGTATTTATGAATGCATATATGTATATATATACATATATGTATACCTGTATCTATATAGGTATATAGATGTGTGCATCATGGTCATCTTGAAAATCTAGCATATTATTGCTATCATATCGCTGCACTACTTGTCAGGTCCATGACAGACATGAGCTTTTTGACAGGAAAGGATGAGAATGTAAAAACCTTTCTCTGGAGGTTATTTCATGCATGGAGAGCTGCAAAAGGGAGGGCAGCAGAATGAGAGTGGGAAATGGAGAATGAAAGGATGCCAAGGGCACTATTGGGATAAAGCAATAGGAAGAGAAGATCAAAAGATCAAGGACATAGGGTGTTGATAATGAAAGGGGGATACATGTATTTTTTAAGCTGTGAAATGAAGAGAAGACAGGTTTGGAAGATGAGGGGGCATCAGTGGTGCGTACAGTGTGACGGAGGCTAATCCATTCCTAGAAAGGGGAAAGCAGCTAAGAAATAATTTTGGTCCAAATGTTTAGGTTCTTCCTTCTTAACAAATGCTGCTGCTGCTGCTGCTGCTGCTGCTGCTGCTGCTGCTGCAACCCATGGACGGTGGGTTTCTTGATATTTGCTTCTTGAAGCTTTACTTACATTTAGAGTAATTGTCCACTCTTCCTCACTTAGTCAGGTCTCACACAATTCATCTCTGCTGTTCCAAAGACAGAGGTAAAGCCATGCATTTGGAGGTCAGGAGGCAGCACCACAGATGGCTCCTGTCCGATTAGGCAAAGGCTGCCCACATCGTACATCACCTAACATGTCATGTCACAGATGGGACAGAGCTTTGACATATCAGGCAGGCATGTGTCACCCGTACTCAAAAAGGTCCTGATTGCTGGCAAGCTGCCCTGCAACAGCTCAGCATCCCAGAGTCTCCTGTGCCCTGGGACCTCTCCTTTCAGACACCAGTCCTAATCCCTTGTCGTCCCTTGTATCAAGTAAAAAGAAATTTGACAGTATAAAGAAAACAGAAAAAACTTTAGACTTCTACCTTTTCCACTGAATTAATAATCTCTGGCAGATTTGTGGCTTCCTATGACCCTTGAGTTTTACTGTCTGCTAGCACATCAGGCACTGATTTTCCTCTCTCTTTCCCCTACAGCAAGCATTACAGTGATCTTCTCAACACTGACAGAGACAGGGCTTATTTCCAGTAAAAGGGCACCATACTTAGATGTGCAGGGTAAGTGAGGTTAGGGAAATAGGTGCATGGGAATAATAAAGGCACAGAGGGCAGAAGACTTTCAATATGTTTACGCAGTTAAATGTAACAAGTTCAGGCACTATCATTTTTTTTCCCCATTGTTCACCAAAAAAATCTCTTTATGTTGTTTTCTCTCTGTGAGTGCTTTCCTATTTTTCTTAACCTCTGCATTGCAGTGCAGCTAGGCTGTGCACACGAAGATATACTCTCTGCCCTGGGGAAGATCTGAGATAAGCAGAGAAGTGACATACAAATGGCAAGGGGGAGAGAGCGATCTAATCGACTGGCCGCAAGCTTTGTACATTAAGATAGCAAAAGCATACACAGAAGAGGAAAGCTGGTTTCTGCTGGGAGAGGCACACTTCTCTCCCCCTTCTCTTCTTTGTCCTTGTCTTTTTGCCCTTGTCTCCCTCGTGCCCTTTTTTATACTTCCCGTGCTGAGATCATGTTAGACTTGTAAGGGCTGTGGCATGGCCTGTGCACATGCATCGGCCGCTCAGTTTGTTTTCTAATTTAGCCTGCTGCCTGTCTCTGTCTCATCTCATGGCCTTCAGCCTGGCACAGGGATGTCAGCTGTTCCTTGCTAAAATTGGCTTCATTCCTCTTGCTGTCTGGTGAATACCTTACACCTCCTGATGGTCTTTGAGCATTTTCTCATGTCTCCCATATTGAACATAAAGATGGGAAATGGGCTATTTTTCTATTTCTCTTCTCCCTTTCTCACACCTAAGACTATTTTCAGGTATCAAATCTGAATTCAGCAATACCAAAGGACTTCCTGCACTTTTATTTCTCTATATTGTTCATCTTTGGGTGGAGTTTTTGAAACTTCTTCAAAACCATAGGGCCATGGTTGCACAGGGGACATCATATAGGGCTCCTGTTGGTGTCACAACACACTCGGGCTGCTGTGCAACATACCTGTGAAGCTGAGGTGACCAATTCCGCTCCTGCACCTCATAGGATGCTGTGGTGTGTGCTTAAGAGGAAGGAGGACATACCTTCCATCTCATTACAGACACTTTAAACTTAAAAAGCTTGTGAATCTCCTGGCACCAAGCTCTTGTGGGGTAATGATGCTGTAGAAGATTTCAGAGGTCTAACACAAACACAGTAAACTTCCTCTACAATTAATATCTTGGCTTTGGAAGTGTTGGCCAGGGGAAACTATGGACATTTAGCTTGGCATCTCTGCTCTTCTAATGGCTTTTTTCATCCTCCTTTCTCACAGACAGTTGTGAAAAGAGCTGTCAGATCACAACTGCCTGTTCACACCTCTCTGAGTGAACAAGGACAAGGGCAGTAGAGCCAAGCACTCATCCCTGGCTGTCACCCAGAAAGCCTATGTGCACTTGGGCAAGTTCTCAAATGCTCCACAGAACTCTTTTCTGAGCTCTCCAGGATGTCTCCTCCTCTGCAACCACTGTAGAATCACCAGTCTGGATCCATGTTCCGTAACTTCATGCAGGTAACTGAAGAGCCTGGTAAACCTCTCATCCCCATCTTCACCTCTCTTTGTGGTCACTGGAAGGCCAGAGACAAGCACTTCCAGGTGAGGTATGAGGTGGGATGTAGTGGTCAGGCATGAGTTTGGGCTGCATCTCTGCTTCCCGGAGTCCACAGCACCTGGTGAAAAGGCGCTGAGGCTGGGGCGTGGATGTATCCACATGTCGCTAAAGTGACTTCTGAGTTGGAGTGTTGTGAATGAAATGTCTGGGACATGTTGGAGACTTTGTATCCATCTACTGGGAGGACTTTGTATCCATCTTCTGGGAGGACTTTGTCTGCTATGTATTATGAAACTCTTCCCAAATGCAACTTAATTGCTTAGCCTGATAATAAATTATATATATATTCGCTGACTTTTCAGAGAAGAAAGTGTGTTTCTTTCTGTGTCAGCCACAGGAAGAGACACATTGATAACTCATTTCACGAAAAGTGATGTTGCCTTTCTCAGAACACAGATAATGTAAGATACAGATTTGTAAAGTAACTTCTGAAAAGGCTGCTTCAAAAACATCTAGCCTCATTAATACAGAGGGAGAGCTTCAAACAGCCATCTTTGCTGACCTAACTCATAGAAACGTGAAGATTTAAGCAAAGGAAAGGTCCCAGTGAAGTCAATGGGCTTAAAACTGAGGACAGACTAGAGGGATCTACACGTACACAGGGCTAAAAGTAGGCTGACATACTTTGGCAGGGTGAAGCCCTGCTGTCAGGCTCACTGCTGTGACCCAATTTCCTTGCAGGTCTCTGCAGGGGAAATGCTCACTCCTGCAGTTCATCCCCTTCCTTCAGTGTCATTAGTTCTTATCCTTCCGTGTCAAACTTTGCAGAGGAAGGATTTTGCTGCACTGCTGACTGTCTGGGAAATGGCATTTCATTTTTGCTCATTTTTGCTTTGTGGTTTAGGAGAGGCTTGTTTGATTCTGGCAAAAATACCCACCCTGAGTTTTCCCCTGCAATTTAAGGTCTGGAAGGGAGTTGGAGCCCTGTTTTGTCCCCTTCTCAGTCAGTGAGCAACTTCACTGCTGTGAAGTGTTGCATAACTGTCCCTCAAGGAGATGGCAGCTTGAGCAGGAGTAAAACTGTCCCTTTTTGTTCCCTCAAGTAAAGCTTGAGGCATAATTCACTGGACAACAGAGACTCAAGGACCCACCTCCACAGAGTAACCAGGAGATGGGGGCAACAGCTAGGGCTGGTACAGAGGAGGAAAATGGTTTGGTAGCTGCTTTGAGCTGCCAGCTGTCTGAAGACGAGATTAGGTTTCAGATATCTTGGCCTGTATCCAGCACTACCTTTCTTATGCAAATGTCTGTATGTTATTTGATTTCCATTTTCCACAACATCCCCCTCAGTAGCATGTAGTTAATATTTATATATACTTAGCTAATGCACAGTTTATATGTACACACTTCACTGCAGTTCTGCAGATTGGTTAACCAAACTCTGTCCAGATCCTGCCCTGCCTACAGATTTGTGTGGGTGCAAACAGTTTCACAATTTATCTGTTGCAAAGTGCTCAAGAAGTGAGAAATAAATTGAATTTTACAAGCAAAGTATTCAGTGCTAAATAAAGTGTATAATTTTTTGTACATTACTTTAGAGAAGGAGATGTCATAAAATAAAACATCATGGAGCAAGGACACTCCTGGAAAGCAGGCACTCGAGAGGCAGGTATGTGCAGGTCCTGTGTCCCCCATGGTGTCTCTGCCCATGACACTGTTTGCATGAAAACGTTCATTCAATCGACTCAATATCATGCAAGGATGTACTTAAGGAAAACTCAGTGCTTGATAAGAAGCCATGCCCAGCTAAGCCACATCCTAATTCTTGATAGAAAACAAGGCTATCTGACTTTTTCCGGATCATTTTTGATGCAAATGAGGGGGTTGTAGAGTCTCCCTTTTACCACCAGAGGTCATAAGCAAAACACCTCAGTCCCTCAGTCATTCTCCGGGAGAAAAGGAAGTGGGAGAGTCAGCAGAAATACTGCTACATTCCTGCTAAGTAAATTGCAGGCGGTAACCATAAGGATCCCCATCAACTGGGAGGGAAGATGCCCAGGTTAGCAGTGCAGCCATCAGTGTGCCAACACAGGAGCTGGGAGACAGGCAGGGGCAGAGGTGCTGCTCTCACACTGCTGGGTGTAACACAGATATGTTGGAATATTTTGGCCTTTTGTATTTGCTGATTCATGAACACTAACGCAGGAAACTTTCTGTGTATTGCAAGAAGTAAGGAGAATCTAAAATCCCTGTTGAAACCTGTGTGAATATTCAAAAAAGGCACTCACGGCTTTCCTCAAAACCAAATTTTATTATTTGTAGAGACATTTCAGGAATACTAGAAAAGCATCTGAGCATAATCAGAAACCAGGGAGGGAATTTTCCTGACCATAAAGCCTGGATCAGCCTGTGGACAAGAAACACTAGCACATGATTTCTCTGACCAGCCATAAGACATGAAAATTGGAAAGGCAGCAGAAAGCTTAGGAAGAAAATCAGCTGAAGTATATCCAAGCTGTAAAACTTTAAACAGTTATTAGAGTCACGGACTGTAAACAGTGTGCACATCATTTGCACAAAGAAATGTGCTTTCAGACAAATTATTTGCAGCAAATACCTTCATCTCTTCTCCCTGCCCCTTTGATGACAACTGGGACCAATGAATATTGGATGGAAAGGACCGGGGGTGGCAAATAAAAATTGACATTTTTTTAACTCGGAAAAGCAACTGCGCTCTGCTGTAAAACACCATCAAGTCCTTTCTGGAGATCTGTGCACTCCCAGTTACTGGTAGCCAGGATTAGTTGTCTTCTCAGGAAGAGCACACATGGGGAAAGAGAAGTGGCACGAGGCAGAACTAAGGGTACCGATGAGCCAGAATTCCCAATCTCTTCCACTTTTTTACAACTCTATAGCACACAGATTTCCACTATAAGCAAAAAGGAGTAATTATACTCATATTAAAATAAACCTATCCTGTTGCTCTGGGAAAGTCTCACAGTTTGTTTTTACTGAGAGATAAGACTTGAAAAAGATGAGGTTTATTTCTCAAAATTGGTAAAACGCATTTCTGAGCAATGACTAAAAGTAAGCTTCATTTTGCAGTGAGTTATTACTTACAACTCTGACAGAGAAGTTTATTACAGAAGTCTTGACAGCTCATTAACCACCTTACTGAAGAACACTTGTGCTATAATAAAACTGCCATCACTCCACCTTTGCAGCAAGAGAAAAAATGAACAGACCATTTACATATTGTGTTCGATCAACAGCCACAGAAACACAAGCCTCCAAGTCTCAAGTGAGTTGCATGGTGGTGTTTCAGTGGGCTGGGGGAAATGCCTGTCTCCTGCAGAGGAAGGCCACCAGACCAGGGCTCCTCCTCAGCTGCCCCTTGCCCAGCCCATTCAAGAGCTTCTCAGCCACTTCCTTAATTAGGGTTTCTTTCTGCTTCCCTGTAGTAGGGGGATGTTGGGGTGAGCAATGGTTTCTGAGGCAGTTTTGCCATTTCTAGCACCTCCTCACAGAAAAGCTGTGGTTCCACTTTGTTGCTTCGATGTATTAATCATTCCTATTTGTTGAACCTGTTCCCAAAAAATCTCTCATAAAAGGCTCCAGGATTTAAATACATCTCACTGATGCAAATCAAGCCAATTATATTGTGTACTGCCCTTAGCAGACAGAGGAAGTTTGATCTCCTTCCCTCTCATTATAACCTGATAAGTTGTAGGGTTTGTATGGTTTCCTGCCCTCCCCTCCCCCTTGCCCCCTGGGTCTTCCCCACAGTAAATACAGCAAAATTCTCGAATTTATGCAGAAATAATATTTTGTAGCTCTCCTGTCATACTCATTTTTCTCCTCCATTCTCTTTGCAGCTTGTCATGTCTTTCTTTAAAGTGTGGTTATTGGCCCTGAATAGAGTAACACACTAGCAGGAAACATAGCGTTATGGATGAGAGCACACTAAATACTTCTCATGTCTTGTACAAGACATTCCTGCCAGTGAATCCAAGAATGGGAGTTGTCTTTTCTGCAGCACCATCACACACACATTTTTAGCTTCTGAATCACAGCAATTGCTGAATTATTTTCCACTCTAATGGTGACTTACTGTTAGCTCTCCATTGTGCAGTTCTGTATTCACGTCTTATGACTAAGGGAAGCTTTTTGAATTTCTTTTCACTGAACACCCTGCAGACCTTGGATCACTTCTGAAGCTTGTCAAAATAATTTAAAATGTTATCCCTGTCCTCCAAAGTACTTGCATCCCTTCCCAGTTAGCTGTCATCTATGAATGGCAGAAAAAATTGTTTTTCAATTCTGTTCCACAAGCTGCTTAAAATCCAACTTACCAAATCCATAGTAAATCCCTACTGAACATTATATGAAACACATACATGTTTGACAAAGCAAGAAACAACTCTAAGCATGTTTTACCCTCAGTGTACATGTCCACCCATGAGCTAGGTATCTAAGCTGCTGTTACAGTGGGTGGAGGTTGGAGAGCTCTTTGGCTCATCCTCGAGTGGGCAATGAGAGGCCAGGTGAATTTGTTGTCTGAACTGTACAGTGGTGCCCTCAGGACAGCCATACAGGGCTGGCAGGTCTGACACAAAGATTACTTTGGGGATTGGTTTGACATCATTCTTCTCAATTACTCCAAGATTGCTGGGTTTCAATCACTGTTTTATCCTTTGGGTGCTTCAGTGGTGTTTGCTTAATAAGTTTGCTCAATAACTTGTTCTACACACTGAAGTTACATTCCTTGAGCTCTATCTCTTCAGACTGTTCTCCACCTTCCAAAAATGTATGCCATATTGCCAATTGACACTTCTCTAAGGCATCCCATAACCTCTTGAAGATGATAGAGAAACACAGATTTCTTCAGTAAGATCTGCAGGTTTGCCAGTGTGTGTTTCATTGGGTGTTACCAATTTGAATGATTCTACTTATCTAAATGTTGTTTACACTGTTCTTTGAAAGTGCAGCCTGCATTTCTAATTCCTTATTAAAATAGTGATAAATATCTAGTCTTAATTAACCTCGTTTTGTGATGAGTAAGGCTGTTGAATGCTTCGATCCTCATTGCTCTTCACCTTTGTGAGTTGCAGGAACTCTGATTTTGTTTGTTCTTCTCTACCTTTCCCTGTGTTCCTCAAGGTCCTCCCTGCTCCTTGCTCTTTGTAAGGCATTTTACAGCTTGGCCATTCTGAATTCAATATTGCATATTGTGGATGTGAGGACTAGTGGAGAAAGATTGTTCTTCCTTCCTGCGGACCAGACGCTGGATTCAGTTACTATTAATATTATCTGACAACAGTATTGAAAACCAATGATGTCAGGATTTGGCTTTAGTGTATCAATGCTATATTACTGCTTGATTACTTCAGCCTTATGCATGAAATGATGTATGATTGCTCTTTTGCAGGCTGTTTTGAGCTAGTCTTTATGTAACAACAGATGATACGAGGCAAAATTGAAGGATACAGGCAATACCCCATATATAATCATATTTACTTTTGCATCTTTGCTGCCATCATGTGCTTTCAGGTCACTGAGAGAATTTTGCTATCATGTTTTCTCTTGTACTCACCTCAAATAGGAATCTAGACATTAAGGACAGTCATTAAACAAGGTCATTTAAGAAAAATTATTTTGTTGTGGGGTGGTTTTGTTGTTGTTGTTGCTTGGGGTTTTTTATTATTTTTGATCAATTCCAAATGTTTATTAAAATTATAGAATTTCTGGACACATTGAGAATGTTGAGCAGCAAAGGGGAGACACATTTGCTAATGGCAAGAAGCCCATCATTCAACATGGCTTTGATTAAAGCTTAAAATGGTCTTGGATGCAATCTTTTGAACTCTAAATTATGGCTCACATGACAGATTGATTCAGAAAAGGTTTACACTTCATTATGCTGTAAGATGATGGATAAGCTTGCAACTGCATTTGATCAGTGAAGTGTAGGAACAGGTCAGATGAAGTAGCAGATGGAGCAGGTTGAGAAATGAGGATAGAAAGTTAATTGTTGCCAAGATTAATTTCTTTTATTTGACTATGTGGGAGAAGGGTTTGAAATTGTTTCAAAGGTGTTTCTAATTTCAGAAGAAAATAAAACTATTTAGCACTGCACATTACTTTAGGCACTAAATTTAATCTACAGATTTCAAAGCACTTCACAAACATAGCTGTTAATCTACTTGCTTGTGTCTAGGAGAGGCACAGACAATTTAGTGAATTGTCATTCCACCCCAACTTTTCCACAACAGGTTCAATGCAGACTCTGCTGTCCCTGGTTAACACATCCTCAGAGTACAGATCAGGCACGGAAAGACATTCTTAATGTCCTTGGAGAAAATTGTAAATGGGATCTGTTCTTCCTGGAATATCCTTTTGAGTCCCAGGTGAATAGGCGGGACTGCAACTGGTGCCTGGGAATATTAGCTAATCACCAACTTGCTTAGGTAGCAGCACTTGGAGCATGCAGTGTCCCCAGGAACTGATCGAAGAGTGAAATCTGCATCCAAAGGGGGAGACACAGGAGTATTTTTGACCACAACTTGGGTGTCAGGATGACACCCTAGTACTTAACAGCTAAATGAAACTGGTGGCATCTTCCAGCAAGGGACCAAAACCAGCTGGTGTGTCAGGATCTTAGAGGCATACGCACGCCCCTGGCATGCAATTTTCTTTGTGCATCTGATGCATGCAGAACATACAGCCACTTGCACAAAAGCACAGTGAAAAAAATTAATATTTCCCATTAGGTATGTGGAAACCAGATAATTTCTGTGTTTTTTTCCTAAGTTATGTATTGCCTTCTTCTTGCTCTTATACATTTCAAGGTTTCCCACATGTCACTGAAGTTCTCCATGCTCTGTCCCATAACTGCACATGCAATGTCCAGTCATCCCAAGTGTAGTTTCTAGTCCCCTGTAGCTTGTGATCCTCTATGCCCCTTAGAAATCACTGACTGATTTCTCACCCATTGAAATCAAATGCCAAAATCCTGTAGACTTCAATGATGTCAATGCTTTTCCCCCTCTGTCTCTGAGATCGTTAAGCAGAAGTCATTTGACTTTAGATACTGGTTGTGTCGCCATTCTGAACAAGCTGCCAAAAGAAAGGGGAAATGAACAGTTTTGCAATCATTTTAGTTCTTCAGCAAATCTGGAGTTGTACACAGACCTTTCAGTTTTCTCAGTATGTGTCCTGTCAGTTTGTCTCCTCTTGAGAGTCCAATTTCATATGTGTCCCAGTCATATTATAAAACAGCCTTTTCACAAAATAACTGATTTCACAATGTGATTGAACCGTATTAAAAATACCATTTGCTGTATTTACAAATCCTGACAGCTAACAGGGGCACTCAAAAAGCAGATGGGAATCTCTTCAACTGGTGTTTACCAATTTGGGGTACTTCACTGAATAAGAAATTTTTGTAAAGGAATTTTTTATGGAGGGGTAGCTGTGTAGTGATGTTAAGTAGAAGGATAGCTTTTCTTGAGCAACAGTCAGATGTAGTCCTAATCATGACAGCTAAATAGCACATCTCCTGGCACTTAGTAGTGGTGCGAAAACGGCAGATAATACTTATTACATCAAAGGAACTGGAATTGGTGTGGGGCACGACTCCTGCAGATGTTACATAGGCAAAATGGCAGTGAAGTAAACAGGAATTTTGGCTGAGCTGTGCCTCTTGTCATCACATGACTTTGAAATCTGAAAATCTAAGACTTGAGTCCAATCATTCATACTCATGCTCAGAATGGGAAAATAAATGAACACATAAATAATGGTATCACCTCTTGGTATCTACTCATATAATCCTGACTTCTCTGTACACTTCAGGTTCTGTCCTTTTAAACAAAAGAAAGTGTAAAAAATATTCAGAGTATTACTGTATCTAAGCCCAAATTTAAAAAAATTATTGAAGGTGTAGTTATTGTTGTAATAGCATCATATAGCAAGTGTTGACAACATTGTTATTATAGAATGTTACTACATCACAGAACAGAGTAACCTACATGATGTAACAATACATTACCGACTTCATCTATAGCCCTTTTCACCGAGAGATATCAACACGCCTCACACAGAAGAGCAGTATTAGCACTGCTGTTACAATTACTATTATCACTAGCAAACAAGAAATGTGCATGCCTGCACAGTGCAGATGAACCCAATCAATGTATGTGTACAGAACAGAAATGCCTGTAAATATTAATCTGAAATATTATTTCAATAGCAAATTTCATTGCATATAAACACAACTGAAGCTCTTTTTAGAAGGGTAAGGGAAAATTCTTTTCTACCAGTTTATTCACTCAATACAGATGACTGGAGAAAAGGACAATGACCATGAAACTAGCATTAATCTTCACATACAATTGATGATTTAATTGTAGTAGTCTTTCATGAAGCTAAATAATCACCAGTTGATACAGAATTGTTCTGAAGATTTACAGAGTAAACAGCCATCACGTTTTAGATATCACACAATAGCCCAAGCTATAATTACCAGTTCATCATTAGTATTGTTAAACATATCACGTAGACACTGGAAATCAATCCCAAAATACTAAAACCTCAAGCAGCATCCTAATTGATATAAAACAACCTTCATATTCAGGTTATTGACCGATTTAGAATTAGTGTATTTAGCTAGAACTCTGGTTCTGCATTTAAAATAGGAGCATGACCCGACATTTTGAGGTAAGCAATCATGTTGCTATGAAGAAAAAACTGTCAAGATAATAAAACATGGGAAGTAACAGAGAGATGAACTCCAGCAGTGGTATTTCTAGAATATGTTATTAATTTTGGATTAGGTGTGAGTGATGGGTTTAACATTTACACTAGAGATCAGGATGGAAGGGCTCCTTCCTGTCCTTCTTTATCAAAAAATGGCCCCCTTTATGACCTCTCTGAAGAGTGATATGTGAACAATTTATAACTAAACTATACAGTGCTGCTAAAGCTCAGGCAAATAACAAAGGTTGTTGGCAATGATAAGTTGCAGCATGCCACAGAGAAATCTTCTTTTTCGGGAGTTTACCACCATTTTTCAAAAAATGGTGGAAAAATCTTTATTGAAATGGGGAATATATTTGAGAACAGAGCAAGTGATTACCTTGTTTAGCCAACATCTCACCCATAGTGCAGTTGGTAACCATCTGCCTTTGTACTATTTGTCTGTGGCTCTGGCTGTGCCTGACCTACATGTGACACTTCTGAGCAGATGTGCATCAGGATACAACAGATGAGAGAATGCCAGCCCCTGCCAAAAGGACTCCACACATATTGGGAAGGATGAATACCAATAAATCAGGATCAGATGGGATGCGTTGTATGACTTTTTCAGAGTAGAGAAACAGTTGAATTGTTTTATCTATTAAATGAATGGATAAAGGATTTAATAGTAATATGTCTTCCTGATATATTTGTCTTAAGGAGTAACATAACAATTGTGTCCATCCAGGACCTTTTATTTTCAGGGCATTAGAGACTGAAACACAGGTTTGATATCTGGAAATCGAGATCCCCCAAAACGACATTAATTCCATCCTATTACCTTCCACTTACCTTCTATTCATACTTCATTTAACTTGTATGACTGACCGAGGCATTTTATCAGAGTTCACAGGCTCAGAGTGTATATTTAAGGTATATTAGAGGAAGTGGATGAGGGGGAGAGGGTGAAGGGGTTACTTAAAAGGGTTCAACAGAGATGAGTTGAATGCGAGTATGTTGGAAGAGGGGCTCATGGAATGAAAGCAAACAGCCAAGCCAGGAAAAGTGCTGTGCTGTCAACAAGCATCATATGGGAATGGAGATAACTGTGTGCTCAGATAGTATCCCATATCTGTCTGATACAAAGCAGTCTGGAACCCTTTATTTAAATTGCAGGAAATGGCATTTTCTGCTAGGCACTTGTCATTTGGAAGATGTGTTCAATTGGTTAGCCAAGGAAGGTTCATCGTGAGGAATTTTTGAGGGACAGGCTCTTTGGTGTTGAGAATAACAGTTATGGCTATGTATGGGACTGAAACTTGAATTTTACCATCTTTGCAATATTAGCTTCACAGTTCTGCTAAGTTCTCCTCAACATAGTAGGGTCTTTAATTACTACAGTATCTTTTAATGAAGCCTCATCTAAAGATCTGTTTAAAACCAGTCAATGCCTGTTAAAAATACTTTGTATAGTGACTTCTTTATACAAAGAATGAAAATAGTTTTCTTATCTAATATCTGCATGTCATCCATCCTCAGTGGATGTATCACAGGCAATTTTTAAGCATTTGTAACAATGCAGTGAACTACATGATTTGAAATGCCAGAATTTTTCTTAAAAAGAAAAAATGGGAAAAAATGAGAAGCAAAATTGATGAGAATACAGAACACATTTGATTAAATAAGGGCACATGCATCTTTTCAAAGACAGATGAATACATTTAGAACAGAGGTATTTGCGTCTTTTTGTATTATGATGATTATTCATATCAACAGTATTAATTTAGCTCTATGTTATTTTAATCCCAATATGTTTTCAGAATCAAAGATAAGTTTTTGATGTCCTTGAATGTACACTAAAGCTTCATATTTAACAATAATATTTTTCCTAGAACTGACTTCCTCACAATATGCTCTTAGACATCTCTTTGTTTCCTACTCCCAGTTCAGTTTTGCCCCTGTTGCAGACATTAGTGAGAGCCAAAAATCGAAATGCTGCGATCTGAATGGTGACTACTTCAATAAATTATGTTACACTATTGTAAGCTGAATTAGGACTCTTGCCCAGAGGCATACAATTTCAGGGCCACCAGGTTTGTGTGTGCTCTCAGAGTCTTTCCCCAGTGATGTATGGGAACTGAGGAGCAATGTTTCTCTCCATGCATGTGTTCAAAGAGCAGAAGAGCTTTGCAAATTGTGTTGTTTGGATCACACCCTCTTTATCTCTCTGACTGCTGGCTGGTCACGCAGTTCTGGTTTAACCTTTCTGTTAACGGGTGACTAATATGCTGTTAATACTTGAGTAACACCACAAGTACCTGATCCTAGCTGGGCAAGTGGCTATCTTCCAGAGGTTTAGCTCTTATAAAGGGATAAAACCAGGCCCTCTAGAGATAAGCCTAGGGCAGCACACTGATGTTTAAGGGACTGTGAGCTAGAGATATCCTTTGGTCTGCTGTCAGAGTGGAGGTAGGGGATGGAGATAACTGTGGCAGCAAAGACACAAGGGATATTGATGTGTTAGAAACCAGAGAAATGCCTGAGAATGGTCATGTAAGAATTAGGGCTCCTTCCCCACAAAAGGCAACAGGATCAATAACCCAAATGAAGTGCATTTACACCAATGCACACAGCACGGGCAACAAACAGGAGGAGCTGGAAGCCATTGCACAGCAGGAAAACCATGACATGCTTGCCCTCATGGAGACATGATGAATGACTCACACAGCTGAAGTGCTGGATGGCTATAAACTTTTCAGAAGGGATAGGCAAGGAAGAAGAGGTGGTGGAGTATCCCTGTGTGTTAGGGAGTGGTTTGATTGTCTGGAGCTTAATGGTGGCAATGACAGAATTGAGTGTTTGTGGTTAAGAATCAGGGGAAGGGCCAACAGAGCAGATATCCTGGTGGGAGTCTGTTATAAACCACCCAACCAGGATGAAGAGGCTGATGAAATATTCTATAAGCTGCTGGAAGCTGCTCACAGATTGCTGGCCCTGTTCTAGCAGGGGACTTCAACTTACCAGATGTCTGCTGGAAATACAGCAGAGAGGAAACAGTCCAGGAGGTTCCTGGAGTGTGTGGAATTCATAACTTCCTGACAGAGCATGGAAGGGCCCAACTGGGGAAGGTGCCCTGTTGGACCTGCTGTTCATGAACAGAGAAGGACTCGGGGTGATGTGATGGCTGGAGAGTATCTTGGACAAAGCAAAGGAGGGCACCCTCAGTCAGTTTGCAGGTGACAACAAATGAATGAATTTTACCTTCTTGGAGAAGCAGGAGGAGGGCCAGTAGAACTGCTGCCTCGAACTTCTAGAGTGGCAGACTTTGGCCTCCTTAGGAGATGGTTGAGGGAGTCCCTTGGGAGGCAATTCTGAAGGGCTAAGGAGTCCAGGAAGGCTGGACATTCTTCAAGAAAGAAATCTTAAGGCACCAGAGAGCCCATCCCCACGTGCCAAAAGACAAGCTGGCAGGGAAAAAAACTGGCTGATTGAACAGAGAGGTTTGGCTGGAGCTCAGGAAAAAAAGGAGAGGAGTGTTTATGGCCTTTGGAAGAAGCAGCAGGCAACTCAGGAGTACTGCAAAGATGTCATGAAGTTATGCAGGGAGAAAAGTCAGAAGGGCCAAAGTCCAACTAGAATTTAATCAGGCTACTGCCATAAAGAACAATAAAAAAGTGTCTATAAATACATCAGCAACACAAGGAGGGCTAAGGAGAATCTCCACCCTCTGCCGAATGGAGAAACATAGTGACAAAGGATAAGGAAAAGGCTGAGATGCCCAATGCTCTCTTTGCATTAGTCTTTAATGGAAAAACCAAATGTTCTTCACGCACCCAGCCCCCTCAGCTGGAAGACAGGTAGTAGAACGAAGCTCCCATAATCCAAGGTGAAAAGTCAGAGACCTGATACACCACTTAGACACACACACAAGCTTATGGGGCCAGATGGGATGCACACATGGATACTTAGGGAGCTGGTAGAAATTCTCACTGACACACTTTCCCTCATATATCAGCTGTCCTGGCTGACTGGGGAGATCCCAGGTGTTTGGAAGTTGGCAAATGTGTTGTCCATCTACAAGAAGGGCTGGAAGGAGGATCTGGGTAACTACAGGCCTGGTATCCTGACCTCAGTGCTGGGGAAGGTCACGGAGCAGATCATCTTGAGTGCTGTCATACAGCACGTACAGGACAGCCAGGGGATCAGGCCCAGCCAGCACAAACATGGGTTTGTCAAAGGCAGGTCCTGCTTGACCAACCTGATCTCCTCCTATGACAAGGTGACCCATTTAGTGGATGAGGGAAAGGCTGTGGATGTTGTTTGACTGAAGTTTGGTAAAGCCTTTGACCCTGTCTCCTACAGAATTCTCCTGGAGAAACTGGCTACTCATGTCTTGGACAGATGCCTTGTTTTTTGGGTAAAAAACTGGCTGGATGGCTGGGCCTAGAGAGTGGGTGGTGGATGAAGTTAAATTCAACTGGCTGTCAGGTGCCAGTGGTGTTTCCTAGAGCTCAGTACTGGGGCCAGTTCTGCTCAGTAACTATGTTGATGACCTGGGTGAGGAGAATGAGTGTAAGTTCACAGATGAAACCGAGCTGAGTGGGAGTGTTGATCTGCTGGAGGGCAGGAAGGCTCTGCAGAGGGATCTAGACAAGCTGGATCAATGGGTCAGGGCCAGTTGTATGAGGGTTAACAAGGCCAAGTACCAAGTCCTGCACTTAGGTCCCAACAATTCCAGGCAGTGCTACAGGCTCAAGGAAGAGTGGCTGGAAAGCTGGCTGGCAGAAAAAGGCCTGGGTGTGCTGGTCAACAACTGCTGAACAAGAAGGCCAATGTCATCCTGGCTTGTATCAGACATAGTGTGGCAGCTGGACCAGGGCGGTGATTGTCCCCCTGTACTCAGGACTGGTGAGGGCTCACCTCAATTCCTGTGTTCAGTTCTGGGCCCCTCACTACAAGACATTGAGGTGCTGGAGTCCAGAGAGCGAGTCCAGAGAAGGACAATGGCGCTGATGAAGGTTCTGGAGCACAAGTCCTGTCATGAGCAGTTGAAGGAGATGAGGATGTTCAACCTGGAGAAAAGGAAGTTCAGGGGCAACCTTATCTCTTTATATAACTATCTGAAAGGAGGCTGTGGCCAGGTGGGGGTCAGTCCCCTCTCCCAAGTAACAAGTGATAGAACACCAGAAAATTACCTGGAGTTACATCAGAGGAGATTTAGATATTATGAAAAATCTCTTCACCTAAAGGGCAGTCAGGCTTTGGAACAGGCTGCCCAGGAAAGTGGCTGCATCACCATCTCTGGAGATTTTTTAAAAGAGATGTAGATGTGCCACTTAGGGACATGGTTTAGTGCTGGATGATTCTAAGATTCAGTGATTCTAAAAGGTGAGGCAAGATGAATTACAGAGTCACATTCAAAATTACCAGGCACTTTGCAGCTGAAACAGTACCTCCCATCAATATTTTAATCCTGCATTTTTCACCAAAGCTACAAGGTCTAGTTAACTTGATTTTCAAAGTAAGTAGCAGAAATTTGTAGAACCCAGGAATAAAATTACATCAAAATGACAGTCTTTAACACTGAGCAAGGAAAAATTATAATGCTTTCTTCTACACTCATGATTTGAGATGTATAGCTAGACTTACGGGAATAAGGCTACAGAAATTAATTTTTTTGGTGTGGTTTTTACTGGTGCAATCTTCTTGTAGGTTTTAATTATAGCATTTAAGCTCCAAGATTTCTTTTAAAATCACAAACCAATAGAGTAACCTCAGCACTACGGAAATAACCCTTTCTGCCCTGAACGTTTTTTTTTTAATAGGCTAACTTTTGTCCTGTTAGGAGTAATACACACAGAGGCAAAGCCTTGCCCTAACAGAAAATTCTTTGCCAGAACTCCAGCAACAACTGTCAAACTGTCTAAACGGTCTCAGAAAAGTGGGTAGTCCTTGAGATGTTATGGAATTAATGCCAGACACTAATTCTTGATCTTTCAGAGGCTGCAATTCCTCTCACCTAAACATAGGCATCTACTAAAGAGATGTCTCCATCTTTTCTTATCAGCAGAGAGAAATGAGCCCCTCTGCTTTGTGATTCATTTTGTCCTGAGGTAATCATCCAAACCAGACCAGATGACTCATGAACAAGAAATGCATGTTTCTATCCATTAGTCTAGGAAGGGAACCCTGGTCTAGCTCAAGTGGAGACATCTACCTGGCAGATGCCTCAGGTTAGGCGAGATGAATGCTATCAAGTGTCTCTCCAGCATTTCTGTGTCCTTGGTGGAGTAGACAGGAATAATTTGTCATAAAATTATTCAAAAGAAGTATTCAAAACAGGATCTTTCTGCATAATAGTTTGCTACAAGGCATGGTCCCTTTCTGGAAGGAAGGAAGAGATGAAATAAGGCAGTTTCTCTGGAAGTGATAAAACATAAAAGGCAGAAGTAGTCTCCATAAAAATTTAGGGATGCAATGAAATTGCACTTTGCTGCTCTAACAAAAGATCCATCTTTATGAATTCCAGAAATAAGTGAAAGGCAGCACCATACAGAATAAGATCCCCCATACTCTTCTCAGCACTCTGCTCATTTAGGGGGTGGGGAGTGGCAGTTGTGTCATCAAGCATTGTGTTATTGGAGGGATCAGGAGGAAAAGAAAGAACAATAAGACATTTAAAACTGATTAATAAATTCTAGGTGTATTTTTGAAGAACACTGAAATACTCTATTTCCTTTTGTTTGCAGTATATATCTTATTCTAAAATAGGTCTAATGGGAAAACCAGAGCAGAACTCCATATTTATTGCATTTCTGGAAATGTGCCTGTATTTATTACTGGCATCTGCTGTTAGTGACAGAGCTTGAGTAGAATCCAGAAGTCCTGAATAACACTTGGCTTTCTTTATTATGGTAAAAAAAATTGCTCTTGCAGACTCACTGCAATTAGAAAAGATTTTATTTTGTTCTGCATGCCCTTTACTAGCAGTAATCCAATATTGAATTGCCTCAGAGGGTCTCAGCAATAACTGGGTCAAGCTCTCTCATAACTCTTTCTGCTTGACCTGGAAAATTGACACTTCTATAGGAGTGCACAGTATATATGTATATGGTCAAAACACCATGTGTATTTCAATCCTGCACACAGTTCTTCATTTATTCACCTTCCTTTTATGATTTATTTGAAGTTTGTCCGTATCTCAATTTTCTTCCCGACCTATTTAGCCTCTAGATAAAGACCACTTAGCTGCTAGCAGGAGCAAAATTCATCTTCACACAGCATTTATACTGAGCATGTTCTAATTAAGTCAGTTAAAGCAGCTATCTGCAATTCAGCATGTCTGAGCAGCTCACCATTCATCAGTGATCTCCTGTAAACACTTAGGACATCTTGACCTTGACTAGTTGTGAGCGTAGAAAATGAAACATGACTGAGATTCACAGGCTGTTTCTTGGCAGTAGGGTGGCAGCGTTTTAAGCTGCTTCTCCAAGTTGTTCCTAGTCATGAGAAGAACCAGGAGGAACAGTGGCAATTCACGGGGACTGTGCCGAGGTCCCATGGCAGGAATGCGGGGGGCCAGGAGAGTGAAATCTCTCGGTAGGGGCAGAGAAATTATGTGATATGATAAAAATTCTCTATTTAATACTCACCCAAAAAACTGGGTAAACCATATTTTTCCACAATGTGAATGAAATCTATTCTTACTTGATTTTGCAGAAATCCAGTGTGTTAAAATTAGGCCCAGATTCAACTGACATAATCCTTCCCCATCTACACCTGCTTTTTTTCCTTTTAGCTGACTCTCAGAAGCTGGTACAGATATCATCAAGGTTTCCTCATTACCAAGGTCTGAATGTTTCACAAATTCTATGTGTGACACCCATAAATATTTTCCATTTTGGAAACTCCATACATAAAGTTAACATTTTAGTAAATGTTAATACCTAGGCTCTTGAACCAGCAGAACAGGTTATACTGAAAAATGTGTGGTTAGCATGCACGAAACCATGACAGAGAAGTATTGCTACTTATGTTCCTGTATTTTGCCCAAAATCCAGAGATTAAAGCAATCCCCAGAATATGTGAAATCCTGTTCTTATTTCTGTCATAACCAAAGTGGATCTGAGTCCACACTTACCTTCCCAGAGTGCCTAAACACCAGGCTGTGTAATATAAGGATCTTCTGTCAATGCCACTCCTCCTCATATTTAAAAGGTTATTGGGGTAGGAACTGGTTCCCTGGTATTACAAGTCCTGAATGAATGCCCTGACCTCTACTCCATCCGTCTTTCTCTCCTGCCTCTGGCTCAATTTATATTTAACCACTAAGCCTTTGTATAAAACAAGCACTACATTCTTTACTTCCTTCCCTGCATTTTGAATGCCGTCTGTACTTTGCACTTCATTTCATGAGGGATTAAAATGCTTGAAATAGATTTGATATGTTTTCCTTCAGCCTGAAGTGATAATTGATATAATTTTCTTCTACCAGAGAAAGTTTTTTAAGTTTTAATTTTGGCTCAGGTTTCATAGTTCCTGTTTTTAACTTTTTTCAGTTTGAGGGATGAGCTAAAGAATCTTTTTTTTTTTTTTCAATTTCTATTTCTCTTTGTTCTGTTCATTATACTATCTGCTGTCAACTGCCTTGAGGTTTTGGTAAGGTTTCAGACATTGAATGTCCTTGCCAGTGGAGACTAAGCTTAATAATTTAACAGCATTTTCAGTGTTCAAAGCCAGGAGAGTTTGAGCTGTTAAGGCTGGTAGTTGCAGTTGCTCAAAGTCCTATTACACAGCATAAAATGCTCATAATTTTCAATCTATTAAACTGGTCTCATTGCATTTTGCTCTTATTCCCCAATGTTTAAAAAAAAAAATTGCTAATTAGGCAAAATGAGTGCAACTCCAGTTTTATTTAAGGGAATTTTTCGTAAATTCCATTAAATAAATTTTCTTAAACTACCCCAAACAAAAACTTTGGAGTGAGGTAAAGTAAGACACATTTTAACTCTCAAGGAGTGAATAAAGATATAATCAGGAGCTTATTATGACCTAGATATTTTTGGCATTCATATATAGATAGCAGATAGGTTTCCTGTATGTCATCCCTCTAGCAAAAGAGAGTTGAAGACAGGTGGATTTTATAATCCTATCCTTACTCCACTCCCGGAAAGCTAAGCATCACAGTGAATGAAACATATTTTTCCCGCAGAGAAATCACAGTAAGATACTTCCTCTAGCAGCATGCTTTGCCTCTCCTCAATTGGCTAAGGATACATCTCCCCCTCAAGGGGTGAGGTTAGGAAACAATGGGGATCCAAAGAGAGGTAGCAGCTTCAAGCTCTTCTACAAAGAAGCCCTGATGAACATCCTGTGCTTTGCCTATTTTTATCTCCATTGTGCTCAAAAATTTCATAAAAGCCCATATTAAGCATAAGAGCAGCTATAGGCAGGAACTGAAGGTTTGATGACATTAGGGTAAAGTTATGACCAGCCTTGAGAGGTGTGGTGACCTGGATAAAAAGGCTTATAAACATTTATAAGAAACACACATACATATGAAGCCCAAAACCCCTGACGACAACTATTTGCATAAGTGGGGTTTTTTTAACAGAAAGAAATGATGTCATTATGCTTTTGATCTCACTGACAAGTAAAGGCTTTGGATAGCATCCCCTAAATGCAGTAAGAAATAGAACACCGCCTCCAAACAAACAGAAGATAAAGGCCTGGATGAAAAAGACATGGTGCTACCTAGAAGCATGTCGCTGCTGAAGGTGGTATTTTCTGCTGCCCATGTGACTGAGACCACACCCAGGGCATGACCACTGGTTACTACGGAATTGATGCCCTGGTATATATGCCAGGGATTTTTTGCCATCTGAGAAGCCCTGAGACCCCCAGCATCTCCAACTGCTGCTCCAAAGGAGCACAGCCCTGTGTGATATCTCCCAGCCCCACATTTTCTATCCATATACATGATTCCAACAATATTAGACACTTGCACTTAGTAGTAGAATTCCAGAGAGGCCTAGACTGCCACTGGCTGCAATGGTACCTGTGTGTAGCCAGCCACCTACATGAAGACCCCACAATGGAGGGCTCCTCAGGAATAGTCTAAACCTTCTACAACCCTTAATCAATTCTGATGAACCTAACAAAGAACAGCAAGATGCTAAGGGAGCTAATGCTGATTATAAATTAAAGGGAATCCTATTTGACAACTAAATCCTATTAAAGTAAGGAGGTGGATTACAAACAGCATGGTTGATAATGAAATGGGCATGCGGAAAATGTTCTGTAGGCTAAAAACAAGAGAACACAGAACAAGTTCTTAACACAAGATGAGTGTCATGGTTTATTAACAGTTCAGTTCAGTTATTGTGATGGCTGGTGCTGCACATGATCATACTAGAGAAATGACATGGCAGACAAAGCAACCAGTCCTTGTATATGCTTTTACTTGCTTTGTGATGGCAGGAGCCTGCCAATCACCAAATGCAGACTCATCCAATGCCCATACTGCAGACAACTGTATGTGATCTTGTCACCCTGTCATGAACTGACATGTCAGGGAAACAAGTTCCCTCACTTGTTTTAGATATTCCTCTCAGGGTGGAAAGAAAGAGACCTGTTCCCCTCCAGCAGCTATACTGGGTCATCTGCTATGGTGGGCAGAGGAGTCCCACCTAGAGATACCTGTGTGCTGCACGACCTGGCTCCCTCTTCACTGGCAAACACCAAATCCAACAGGACTGTAAAAGCTGGAGAACGGAACCTTTATGCTAAAAAGGGGCATCTTACAAATGTTTGACCTTAAGGCCCGTATATTTTGGGCTCCTGGCTCTCAAGAACTGCTATGCTAGGTAGGCAGATCTGTAGAAGTGTTCACTGAACCTACTTTGATCCAACCAGCTCAGGCTGTGAGCATACAGCTGAGGTTTGGTGTGGTACCATGACCATTGTATTTCATGTTGCTGGAGGCATTGTCACCGAGAAGCAGTGCTGGCTGTCCTGTGCTGAAGACCTCAACATGTACCACCACCCAGGGCTCTGTGGTGCGGTGAGTGCACACTGGTGTTCTGAGTGATACCATATTCTCACAAGCTTTACAGATACCATGTGTCACAAACTATGTCCTACCACTATGTAAAAACCAAATGCCACCTCCAAGTCATCAGAAAAAAAGAAGCAAACCCAAACCCCAGCAGCTTGACCTTTTTACAACATCCCCACTTAAAAGCATGCAGCAGTAGACGAAAGGCAGGCTCGGCAACTGGTATTAAAGCAAAGGGACATTTGCAATGCAGTGGGAAAGGAAGACAGATGGGATGTCTCACTGTGAAGGGCCCTGCTATGACAGCACACAGCCATTTCACTGAGACAGACATCAGATGCTGAGGAGGAGGAGTTGCAGCCAGTGAAAGGGAAATTACTTGCCGTGCTAGAAGATATTTGTTATATTATTTCCTGTATCTATATGCACAGAAAGCAATGTTATGGGAGAAATTCATTCTTTCAGATTATCTAATTTCAAACCAACAGAAATTCAACAAAGATGGAAGTAAATCCATAATATGTGTACTATGTATCTATGTTCCAAATCAATATTAGAGATGGGCTACCAGTGTGAAAAGCCGGAGATCCAGGCCAGAGATGCACGCAGTGTTACAGGGACAGAGAGAAATCTATATGCTCCGTGTATTTCTCTACATTCTATGCCAATATTCAAGCTAGTTTACTCATGTGAAAAATTAGTGCTACATAGTTCAGAGGGGGAGAACACATCAATAGTTGAACTGTGGAAACGTGTGCTACATAACAAAGATTGCTTTCATGCCATGCCTATCTAGTGCATCTATATTGTGCAGAGAAATTCTACAGTTCCCCAAAATATTTAAGGTAAGCAGCCTTTTCTGAAAGAAAGGTATTTATTCTTTCCTGTTATTTTTCTTCTAAACTTCATTGGGTCCTGTGAAAAGTTACTCTCTCCCCCTCGGTGTTTTCTACAGTGCTCACTGCAGTAGTCAGTGGCCTGGCTGAGCCTGAGGAGAGCAGCACTGAAGTGTCTGTCTCCACAGGGACCAAACCTTCCCTCTGTGTCTTGCTTCCTTCCCCTGTGATCAGCAGTGGCTTCCTCTTTCCACACTCCACTGCTTGCCCTGCCTTTGCTCCATTTTACACCGAACCATTGAGCTTTGCAGTTTTGCTGTGCATGAAAAGGAGAGGCAGGTGAAGCCTGATCCACCATATCCAGTTCTCTGGGATTTGGTTGTTTACTACTAAGACCTGCTTCTTTTGCCAGCAGTCACAGCAGCATAGCTGGCATGGAGTGGGCACAGGGAAAAAAAAAGGTCTTCTTACACAAGGCTTGCCCGGTCCCAGGTTTCCTTATCTCTGACCCTTGCACTCCTCATACACATGCCAATTTATTGCTGCTCACACAAAGGCTGCCTTCTGTGAGCACCAGGCTTGCACAAGCTGCCCTGCCCTGCTGTTCTCTTTTTATCCCTCCTCTGCCTTTGCTGACATTTTCTTCCCTTTAGCTTATCAACACCAGGAGGGGCTGGCTGATCTGAGCCCGTACTCTTTTCTATGGCTGCGTTCTCACCAGGTCAACACCTGTCTCTTTCCTAAATTAATCCAAAATCAGTCAATAACCCCATCAAACAAGCCATGTCCCTTCTTTTGCACACACTTTTATCTTGCTCTGATTAATATCCCAACAATGAGTCACCAGCTGTTTAGCCTAATTTTGTCTAAGCCATTAGGCTAATAGACCAGCCTGTTTTTGAGCTCACTGTTTATTTTCCATATCAACAAAAGAGCCATTTCTTTAGAAAAGAAAAATGCCCCAATGCCCCACTCAACACATTCAGGTCTTGATTAATAATTGTCCCCAAATAAGGCCCTTGCTTATTAAAATAACATATAATATGAACATTTGAGGTCTGCTTATGAGCGTGCCTTGCAATCTTGTGCAATATCAGTAAAGCGTAACAAATCCATAAGGGAGACATACTCAAGCAGCCCTGGGAAACATCCCACATATCTTTTGTTGGGTGTCTGATTTGGGCCTACTCCTGAACTTGAAGCTGATAAAACTTTCTAAAGGTTCAGGTAAGGCCCTCCACAATTTGCCCCAAAAAACATTCTTATGCTTGTAAGAACTAATATGCAAATGAAGGTAATCAAACCCTACTGTCTGCATGGCTCCTCTAAATCCTTTCTACAATTAATTTCTTCCTGAGAGGACTGTCAGATCTGTTGGCTGGCAATGTTGCAGCTGTGAAGCCAGGAAAACTGATTTCGAAACTCCGGAAGAACAGACTCTGTTTTTATGAGCGTGAGGAGATGTAATAATTTTTGTCAAGAGCTATATGTAACAGGCAGCTAGCTGTTCATGTTTTCTGCCACAGGCACTGAAAGTAACAATGGAGAGAAGTGGGATTTTTGGAAAGTGCCAGACTCATGTATTACACTATCAGAAACGTGGTGATGAAGAAAACATACACCACTCATATTTGGGCAACATCTTTTTGTTCAAAGTATGTCTTCTGGTTTCTGCCTTATCTGACCATATCTATCAGAAGACAGCTCATTTTTAGTTTTGTTTAGAAAGCGTATGATGGGTTCAGGCACTGGCCTGAGGTCTGAACTCCTAGAGGGCAATTTCATGTCAGATTCTCATATCTGGTACCTCTGTGGCTTTGGGCATGGCTGATCCTACAGGGTACTCAGCATTGTGCAAGACTCAGGTCCCAGTCCACCAAAGATCTTAAACATATGCTTAATTTTTAGTCCCTTTGACTTCACCAACTAAACTGCTTAGCTGGATTCACTCCTAGGCACTTAATCATCACACTTGAATTTCCATTTTAGCAAAATGAGGATAATTCTTTCTTTAATATAGATGGGTACAGTGAGCATTAATTAGTTAATATATGTGGAGTGCTTTGGAGATACAAAGGCTATCTACATGTTAATTTATGCAGATATTGGAAGAAGTAGAGGGAAATAATTGCTGTCTCTCACCTGTGCAGGGTTTCAGAACAGCATACATTCCCTCACCCACTGTAGAACAGAAACTAAATGCTGAGACAAGCCCACGCTTAGGAGACACTCAGAGCACGCTTATCAGATTTAACACACTTTCCCATTTAAGGGAAAGCAATCAGCTCAGTATTTGCATTTCCCTTGCAAATGAGCCTCACTGACTCCTTAGGCTGGCTTTGCACTAGCTGCTTCTCGTGTCTCAGTGCCATGGTAGCCAACTGCCTCAGCACTGTAACATGCTTTTATCTATCCTATGTCTGTACTTAATAATGAACCTGGCAAGGAGGCTCCAGCACTGGTGATCAGCAGATTCTCACCTGTTCTTGTTTTGAGATGCTGAATTTGGGCCATGTGAAATCTTGGTTTGGTCAAATGCTTACCTTGGATCTATAGATAAATAAATAAAGCACATAAAAGGGACTGGTTTATCTCACATCATTCTTTAAGTTGTTCATGCAAGGTTTTTTCCTAACAAGTTCTGTAAAGGGGCTTTGGTGAAGATGCCCTTGCCATTGGCTCAGGAGGTCTGTGAATAGTATTGTTATCTCTCCAGAACTGGAAAGCCTCAGCAGCCCCTAGTTCCCTTTCCCACCTGACAGAAGTAATAAACCGCTGTTAACCATAGATCCAAGCCTCTTCTCTTATCAGCTGGAGGAAAGCTGAATAGCAGAGACTCTGGAGTTTCCATCAAGTCTCTGTCCTGGGATTTCTGCCTGGTGTTTCAAGCCTACCACCTCTGGCTGTGTTGTGGATTTGGTTGTTTTTCCATGGAGAAACTATTTCCCCAGCTAAAAATGGAGAGTGAACATAAATGCAAGGCTTTAAACTCTGCTCTTCATCTGCTTGTGGACCTGAGGAAAGTAGGAAGAGACCTAAACAGGGCTAAATAAACTATAAGAGAAAAAAGACTCTGGGCAAATCCCTTGGAGATAAAAATCTCAAGAAACTCTTTCTAATCCTGATGGAGTTAAGCCTGAAAGTACCTGCTGCCTGTCAGCTGGGAAACAGCTTGAAATGTGAGGTTGGGGGGTCAGACCTGCCCCATGCATCCTGTGGGATCCCATCACACAGCAGGGGTCCTGGCACCAAGGGGAAGCCCAGAGCTACAACAGACACCACAGGGATCTGGCTGGGGGGGGCACAGGCTATGGTGAGAGCCCTTCATACATCTCTGGGCAATGTGACAGCTCTCCTGAATGCAGAAATAATTATAAAATTCACCTTAAATAAAGCAGCTACTGCATGGAAAATGTTCCTGATATGTCAGAACAATATCACATAAAATATCAACAGCAAGTGTATGCACCCGTATGCTCTGATTTATATCTTCTCTTTCCCTGATCAAGTTTTATTGCTAGGAAGCTTGTTGATAATAGAAAACAAGCCCTCTGGATGAAAATGCAGATAGTAGTTTTTTCTCATTTTTTTCTCCCTTGTTTACCAATTCACATTAGGTTCTGAATAAACTTTTATTTGTTTCTAAGGTTAATGCCAGCTACTCAAAATTACAGCAATCATGTAGAAAACTACATCAATAATGCAGAAAATATGTGAAACTTCTGACTGATGCCTTGTGGCTTTCTGGAAACATGGACCTTGCCAGGAAGAGGGCTGTCACCTGTGAGGCAATTGGTATCCAGCTCATGGAGATAACAGCCACATGCCCAGGATTATTGCTAACACAAGAATTTTACTTGCCGACTGCTAGCAAAATCAAGTTTTTAGTCCCTGTGCATAGGACTTTATTCAAATATTTAAATACAGAAGACAGAGCCTACAACTTTAAAAACATTATGTAAAAATCCATATAGTAACACCACAGGAAACTGCCAGTTAATGTTTGCTCTACAGCCAACCCATTACACAATTATGATAAGGCAGATTTTTTTAAAATTTACTATTGGCTTATCAGAAGCAAAGCACTTCAGAATTGTTTATATTTTTTTTAACACAGAAGCTTCCAAAAAACTCAGCTGTGTGTTTTGTTTTTGGTATGGCATCATCCATAGGCTCTGCTTGAGGTTGCTGGATACAGTACAAATAGAAACAAATCAAATCAGAGACAATCAAATCCAGACAGAGAGAAATCAGAAATCAGAGGTTGTCTGTACCTTGCAGAGTTTATAGTCTCAGCAGGTGAGGCAGATAGAGGAGAGAGAAAGAGAGAGAGAGAGAGGGTAGTGCTGGAGAGGGGAAATCCATGTAATGATGGAGGAGCAGTGAAACAGAGGGATGAATTGACTTTTGCCAAGGTTACGTGGAAATCCTGAGCAGAGACAAGAAATGGGGCCAGAGCTCCTGAGACCCTCAGCTACAAGGTAGTCCTTTGCACTCTGCTCATCTTTCTCTTCCTCTCTTTTTAAGGCAGAAAATGTTTTGGCTGAACAACTGAAGTTCCCCAAATTCCTTCTACTGTTTGCCAGTCTGGGATTTTGAATCCAAGCAACCCCATCTTTATCTGGGCACACCCTCACATAGTCTGCCTGTGTTAGACAGGTTTATTTTCAGGCGCTGTCCTGATGACAATAATCATGACAGCGAGCTTTTCAAAGCAGGGATGAGAGAATGACAATTTATTTGGCTCAGTTTCTCTGCCTGAACTAGTAAACAAATATTATCATTGCAGGTGTGAGTAGGAACAGGATAGTCTCCCGTTATGCAGCATGCAATTCCCCACCACAGAGACTCATGCCTTTTGCAGCCTTCATGACTTCTAAATTCCAATTTAAATGTCCATCACTGGGCCAGGTGACAGCAAAAAGCAGTTGGTACGCTGGGTGGTGGGGGAAATGCACCATCCAGCACAGGAGGGATATTTCCAGCTCCGTCCACCCCTGCAGTCTCGCTCTGTTCTGTGAGCCGCAGCCCAGGCACAGATGAGCAGTCGATAGCAGAGCGAAGGCATCCAGTTCTGGTTGACAAGCCAAGCGGTGCCCGTGCTGTGGAGCAAATGAAAGAGGCAAGCAGCCACAGCTGGGAAGCTTGCAAGTGGGACCAGCTGAGTGAGGTTGACAGGTCTAGGGCTGTCTGGGAGCAAACCTGCACTACCACCTGATGCACTGCAGTGATGTGGGAGCAAGATGCCACCCAACCCAGACCACCTTGTAGATGGGTTCTCGGCTTAGCTAAGCAGTTCAGAGGGAGCAATAGGGTAACGTAATCACAGTGATTCTGGGATCAAAGCTGTGTTGCACCACGTAGACATATCAGCTCGTAGCCGGGAGAGCTCCAGCATGGCATGGCATGCATTGGATAGAGCAATCCCTGCCTTGCAGAAATGCATATGTATGTATGCATAGTAGATGATGCTGTGGAGCAAACTTTTTGACTACCATACACGCAGCCAACACAGCTCTGGATCCCAAACCGTGCAGGTGGTGTGGTCATGTTGCAACATTCACTTCTGGGATAATTAAAGGCACCAAGCGTTTCAGCAACTTGCAAGTGACTGCAGACAAAGCCTTTAGGATTCATCTTACTCATCTGTTCTAAATGCAAAGGGATGTGGAGGATCAGCTCAACTAGAAGAGCAAGGCATTCTCGGGGGGGTGGGGGGAAGATATTCTAAATAGGGTCAGATAATATACAAGAGCAGAAAAAACATGTTCACATGAAATAAAAACTTACAATCATGTTAAGGAAGAAAAGCTTACTTTTAAGTGCCATATTAACAAACCTCTCTGAGCAGCGTTGTGTACAGGTTGGTTATTGGTATTTGCAGTACAGATACTGAAGGATGTCAAAGCAAGGACACCTACTGATCCAATATTGTAAACCAGTGGAAAGGAGGAGCAGTAAAGAGACCACAGTTCTTGGCTCCAATTACTTTTGGATTCCACCCTTTGCTAGCCAGTCGTTGGTGTGCGTGTCTGTATCCAGTGACGCCTCTGCCAATGTGTCTAAGCACTTGTGAATGGAAAAGGTACTTCAAAGGGAAGGCATTCAGTATTGCCAGTAAAAGATTTGGGACAGTGTGGTTGAACAAATGCAGCCCAAAAGAATGTAATTTCTCAGGAACGTAGATGTTCATTTGCCTCATCATAGTGTAGGTGTGTCATTATAAAGACCTCTTGGGCTAGTAAATGTGGCTATTTTGGTCCAACTTTACACATAGCACTCTTGATAGAAACCTGAAATCACTGAGGCCTCAAGGCATCAGATGAAGTCCTTGCACAAAATGACAGTCAACAGGGGCGGGAAGGGAACATGATCATGAGTTGAACAAGGCTGTTTGCACTTCCTTGGTGAATCATCTGAGCATCTACAACTTTGCACACAAGCAGTCGTTCTAACGAAATTTCACACTTCAGAAGTTCACAGGCAGCCCCAGTAGATTGCAGTTAATTAATGCATCACTGTCAGCATTACTATCATTTTGACTTCCCCTGAATATGAAAAGATTACTTGCTCAATGATGGCTGCAGGATGAGTAACAAGGCTGATGAGCCACACACAGGAAGTTTCTGTATGCACTCAGAGTCAACCAGTGGTCACAACTCTGCAGCCTGTTCTGTGGGGCTGGTGCACACTGCCAAACTTTCAGAATGACTCTTTCACAAATGAACTGTACACAGCTTTGCAAACACCTGCTCTGCACAGAAGGGACTATTTTGATACCCAATTTGAAGCTTCAAAAGTCAGGATGTGTCTACATAAACAGGTGTGGATGAGTGCATGTGCTTTGCATATTCTCAAAGGCAGGTGGAAGAGGAGCACATCTGCCTGCACACAGCTGGGCTACTTATTCTTAGATGTGTTCAAACCATCTCCTTTCTCTTTTCTCCTCCAAAGAAGGCTGATCAAATCACTCAGTCAATGCTAGGTAAGTAGTTCGCTCAGTTTATTTACTATTTCACCCTCTTTTAACTCAAAAACAGCAATGGGTTTATATTTTTTCCCTGAAACCTCCCCAAAACCAAAATCAATTTTGAGACGAATTTTCAGGCCTTTAAGGGAATATAACTGCAGGTGTTTTTTACACGTACAAAAATGGGAAGTTGTCTGGTGAGTCTTTTGGCAGCCTTAAATTTCTACTGTAAAACACAGTAAATAATGAGACAGCTGGTGAACTGCAGGGAATCTGTGGCTGACAAAACTTTGGTGCAAGAAAGCTGATCAAGTGATACTCACTGTGTTTCTAATCTTGACAGCGGCTGAAGCACAGCAGCAGGCTCAGCTTGGAGCATGAGCCTCCCATCAGTCGTGACAGAGCAGCCCTTTCTGGACTGGTTATTGCCCTGTACTGCATGAGCAACACAGATGGGGAATCTGAAAGTCACTGTTTGGTTTCCTTGGTCAGATGAACTTGAAGGGAAATTATGCTAATTTTCAATTAGATAGGTTTGAGGAGTGCAGTATCATATACTGACTAGCATGTTAAAAGGTGAGACAGGTTCTATTAACAAACCCCAGTGAGAGAGATGATAGAGAAGGAAAGATGGATAAAGGCAGGAGAGTGCCACGCTTCAGACCAGTGCAATAGATTGTGCTTTCTGACCACTTACAGTTTTGGAGCAGGCTATATTTTGAGGTCTTTAGTTCAGACTGCCCATTAACATGGAGGACTAAAAACCACATCCTGCTTTATACAGAAGGTGCAAGGAGAAGCTAGGAAAAGTGCATGGGTGAGGTATGATTTTGCTCCTGGACTGCTTTTACTCCTGGGCTGCTTTTACTCTGCCATTTCTCTGAAACAAGGGCAGGGTACTGTGGCTCAATTCTGTTGCTGCTGACCTCCTCACTCAGTTCACATAACACAACACTCAGACACATAACATGGTGCACAAAAGGGTTCTCATGCTGCCTGAACTGGATGAGGGTGGCAGCCTCCTTAGACTGAAAACTTCAGTTTTGAAATGAGAACATGGCTTGAATGAGAGAAGCAGGACCTAACCCAGAGAAAATAGATTCTCACCTTCTCACCACTTTTTCTGAACACCCATAGGTAGACTGGAGCAACCTCTTCTCTCAGTGAGCTATTACTGCAAGGGGTCAGATGGACTCTCCTTGAACCAAAGTACTACACAGTCTAAGTAAAAACTGAAAAGTTTGCACTGCCTCTTTGAGTGCTGGCAAGTTAGGTACATTCCCAAAAGGTATGGAAAGTATAAAATCAGTCAAGTTTCATTATGAATGGGTTTACTAATTTAGCAGATTATGGTTGAAAACTTTCCAGACTAATGTAATATCTCCTCCTTGTCAAATTCTTAAATGTATAAAAGGAATGATTTAGAAATAAAAAGTCTATTTGGCAAGACTGCCAGCTGCTGTGCTTCCAACTAGTAAAGGTAGGGAAAACATGGAAACCTTGTGAGAAAGGATTGCCAAACAGAACCATGACCAGTGAAATCCTTGCGGAGATGTGAAATAATGCCGAGTGCCTGGAGGCAAAAGTGAGTGGAGGACAAATACAGGGCTGTTGCAAGGCACGGACTGCCCATCTGCACCTTCATGCTACTTCTTGAATCACAACAGCACCCTTGGGGGTTAAACCAACAAATATGTCTATGTGCTTGGGAGCTCAGTTGGCATTTTAGAGCAGCTCTGCAAGCTTGCTTCCAACCCAAACTCATAGATATTGGATACTAAAGCCTGTCACATTAAATGTGTCTCTGGATGTTCTGTCCACAACATGACCCGAAGCATTTTCTTCAGAGTGGCTGATACATTTCAGCTCAATGCTGCAGTGCTTGGTGCCATGCTTGATTGAACAACTTGTCTCCACTATTAAAATGCAGAGAGAACTTAGACAAGCATTTAGAAGCTTTGTCATTAAATAGTTTTCTTGTCAATTGATCTATCTTGTAGGGGAAAGACAACTACTAGATCCATCAATTGCCAGCAAAAAACCTAGGAACAGGTCTTAGTCAATTAAGTGGGCAAGTACTGCTTGACAGCTCCCTTGGGGAGATGGTTCATTTGGGGCCTGACTATTCAGCAGGATTAGCAACTTCAGGCACTGGGAAGCTGACCTTAACTGAAGGTGAGCTCATGTCTGCCATGTGTCAGTGGAGCAGCACTGTGCAAAGGAGCAGCACAAACCTCTCTGCTCCCCTGCTGAGGACTGTAAAATCTCTTTTTTATTCCTTTTTTTCTTCCCCCAGGAGTTTGAAACAGGTTTTAAGTGGTATAATTTTTTCTGAAGCCTCGGTCTTCTCCCTTCCTGTTGACTTTTTATTGTCACGCATTTCGTGACTCTTGCTATTCATCTCAAGCCCTGGTAGCTCTTGCTCCTCCCCAGATACCATACCTTGAACAGGCAGCAGCACTCATGGTCAGGGGGTGCTCTGAGATGGAATTGGGCACAGAGATACAGCTCACTGAGTCAAAGTCACTCTTCTCATTGATGAATGGCCAAAAATGACCACACACTGAGTGCAAGGGGAACACCTGTTTACCCACAGCTGTGTCACACAGGAGCATCTCATTGAGCCATTCCCTGCCATTCCCACTCCTGATACGAGTTTTAAGCTGGCACTGTACACCGCCGTTTTTTTTCTCAGAGTCCCAGGTGTTCCAGATGTTCCAGGACACCTCTATGTCAGAAAAGCCTGGAGTGGTTGTCACAGACACATCCCTGTCACTGAAGAATCCCACTCCTTGGGAAGCTGTTTCCATCTCCTTCAGCATTAGAAATTGCTTGCCCTGACCTTTACTAATGGTTGCTGCTAGCAATGCTCCTCACAACCCCTGCTCAGCAAAGCTTCCTGGCTTGAGACAGGAGCAAGTATCTTTCACCCATTTAACAAGTATACTCCCTAAAAGTTTCTCTGTCTCTTCACTGAGTATCAAAAACTCGGTTCCTCCGTGGGATTAGGTTGTGCAGATATGTGCAGAATGTGCTCAGAAAAAGCCAAGTGCTGAGCAGGGCTTCTTGATGCACAAATACTTGTAATATTGTCAATCTTGTCATCACTTTGCAGAGCTTGCCAAATCTGTTTTGCTTCTAATGCATGAAAGTGGAGTAACTCTCTCTTCCTGCCTGAGCTATGCCCCAAATGCCCTCAATGCACGCCTACACTAATTATTACACTTAGAAGTAAGGCAGCAGAAGTCAGATGCTGTACTTCAGGCAAAAATCCCTGTTGAGATTCAGCCACTGCATGCAAACATAGAAAAACTTAAAATGCTCCCAATTTTTCAAAGCTACGAATTAATGCAAAAGCTCAGAAGAAGATCATGCCTATTTACAGATGTTTAATATTGATACATCATATTTGCCACACCTGCAATCAGTCTAAGTTTCAATTTAAGTAGAACTGAATCACCCAAGCATTTATTTCCATTACAGATGGGTGGATTCAGGTAAGGTTTACATGTCCAGATTTATTTTCCTCACGTTCTGCACTGGTTCATTCTCCAGACTAATAAAAGTTGCAGAAAATAGTATTCACAGTGGATGTGCTCCAAAAAATTTGAAGCTCTGATGTCCATGAATACAACCAAATAATTTGGAAAAGAGATTTTCTATGTCCTAAATTAAAACTAGATTGGTGACGAAAGTTCAGTTGTCTTTCAGTTAACAATGTCATCACAGATACCAAGGGACATGCTCAGCCACTAATTGCAAACATCGAGTTTACAAGGAGTTTGTGTGGAGCTGAGAAATGCAATGGCCACTCTATGGAAGGAATCACTGCTCATTTTCCCATTGAATTTATAGAAAGTGATGCCAATAAACAAAGCAAAATGCAGAATGCTTCACTGCAATCAGCCCTTTAACTTGTAACAATTGCAGTAAATCACCTTTCAGCCAGGGTAGCGTCTTTTAATGTGTTTTTACCTCTTGCCCAGCACAGCGTGGCCATGATCCAGCAGTGGGACTCCTTCAGCAATACCTGGAAGGGAGCAGCAGCTGCCAGGTGGCTGCAGCACAAGGGAGAACTTGGCTCCCTCCCAGCCTGCACCTGAGGTGCTTCCGGAGGGATTATTCCCACCCCTAGGGGCACAGCAGACTGCCCAGCATGAAAAGTTTTGCTGTACCTCTGCTGAGGACTGCTTTTCAGAAAACCTCTGGAGGGTTTTTGGGGGTTGGTCTTTGGTTTTTTTGGTTGGGTTTTGTTGTCTGGATTTTTTTTTTTTTAATAGAAAAGGAAAGCTCAGTAGCACTGCAGTCCACAGTCAGGAGCTCTGTGGAATGTGATTGCATTCTCTGCTCAGGGATGCCCAGGAGCCCAAGTCACTGAATTCTTCCTGTATTGGAGGAAGAAGATAGCCAGGCTGGGCTCAAGGTCTGAACTAAAGCCACTGGTGCCCCATTTTCTGCTATCCTGCAGTTGGGATGTGGATGAAAGGTGGCTTGCCACCTTTCCACCCATGGGGAGAAGTCCCTGGAGTGAACCTGAGAGAGACAGCAACCCAGTGAGACACTGGCTGTCAAAGCCACTTCAGCCCTCAACACCCATCTCGCAGGAGCTACACATCCTGGTTGTTAGCAGCAGAGGACCCCCAGGCAGGCTCAGTCACAGAAAAAGAAATGTTCCTGCTTCACATTCAATGTAGAATAATTGCCTGAATCCATGTGGGGAAATCCTCTCCCTGGAGCAGCTTTGGGGATATGACAGAAGGCATGCTCCACTTCTGGCAGAGATAAAGCAATTTATCCTTCTTTTTGCATAGAAAGCTCTGAATTTCTTTCAAGACATGACAGTGGTGTATATTAGTACATGATGAGGAAAGAAATTGCGAGAAATTTTCTGGGGTGGTTTGGTGGATTATTTTTTTGGGGCCACCGTGGGGCATTTTCTATCTACAGAGTTGTGTCAGCGATTTCTGTGAGCTTATCCCCACTGTGCCATTGTTAATGTTGGTGGTGCTGTAAATCTGCCTGTAAGGCACTGCTTGCAAAAGCAGCATGTAAAGCAGAAATTTGTCCTTTGTATTTTGAGCAAACTAGAAGCAGAAATTACATAAGCTGGCTCCCCAGTTCTGTCAGACAGTCAGGAGTCTGCTTCACTGGTCTCCTCTCCTTGCAAAAATTTTGGTAGTATTTATATACCCCATATATATAAACTCATATAAGTACATTGATACAAGCACGTATGAAAATACAGATATATGCATAATAGTGTGTGTATGCATATATATATATATCTCCTCTGTGTGTACATTTATATATACATATATGAGACAGAGGTTTCAGATGTGGCACTGTGTATCTATAATTATCTAGACTCTTTTGGTGAAATTTATTGTACACATCTTTATCACAGAGAAAATGACTGAACATGTATTTCACATCTTTTCTCCTCTTTAATATACTTCTTGTTTTATTTTTGTATTTTCTTCCTTCTTTTCCTCTCTGTTTTTTTTCCCTTTTCTGTCTAAATGTATTGGATATTAAATACAGTCTAAAATTGACTTTGCAGCAATAGTTTTGTGAGGTCTACTTAGGGAGGACAAAAATCTTTTGAATAATCATATGTAATGAAGATGCATTTGAATATATACTCTGTGTCTCTCATCAGCAATGACTGCAGCTTAATGTAGAGATACCACTATGCTTACATGATGTGTTATGGCAGAGTGGTATGTAAGCACACATAGAATCATACACCTGAAAAGAATGACAAAAATAATATAAATATTGTTGGCATATTTAAAATTAATGCCTACATCTCAACACTAGTGTGTTTCTGTATGTGCTTTGTTTCTGTATGTATCAGCCAGCCTTCCTATGAATGCATGTATGTGGGAGGGAAGGATATGATTATGGATTTGCATAACATCCTGCGTGAATGTAGACTGAAACTGAAAACATGGAGGAAATTATATAATCTATTTTTAAAGTCTACATTACTGCAAATGTTGCTTCATCAAGCTCTTATCATTGCTGATTAATTATGTAGAATGAATGAAGATGAGTTCTAGTCTTGTCTTCCATCTCTGCATTGGAGAAGAAATTTAGGCAGGGTGTTTTGGGACACTCACAAAGAGGTGTTTCAGCAGAGAGTGGAGTACCATAACCTTATTTTTTTGTCCCCTGGACATTCCACAGTTACTGGTGTCTCTCCTCGTGCATGAGATTATTGATCTCCATGGTAGTAATGAAAGATGAAAAGGTCAATTTTTAACTGTGAACAGTAGGGACCACTTGCTACTACAATGGCTGATGTAGGAAATGTGCGCCCTTGCCTTTTGCAAAGATCTCCATTATGTCAACAAGATTGATCTACTGTGGGAAGATCTTGCTTTCCTGTCGTTTTGTCTTCATACCACTTCTGTCCAGCACTTCCAGAATGAAACCTTTTATAGTTTTGATGGCTCCTTGCTTTCTAATTTTCTTCTTTTCCAGCATAGGAGGCACTTGTGTTAAGCCACCTGAAGCACAGCTCTTGGCTGTGCTAGTCCTTTCCTGATGGCTGCTGGAGGAGGTGATCCATCTGGAGGGCACCTTCCCCACTGCAGCACCCCAGCCTCTCCTTGCAGCCCCCAGTGGTGCCAAAGGGTGCCAGCACAGGAGGGAGCCCCTATGGCTGTTCTCCTAGGTGGGCAGTGCAGCTGCTGGCTGTGCAGATCCAGGCTCCACCACAGGAGACAGAGGTGGGATAGAGAGCACTAATGTAATTTGGTGCAATCAGATGAAGAAAAAGGGGAGCAGGATATGGGCAGTTAGTTTATTATATTTTATTATTTAGGGAAAATGAAGACTGGGTACCAGGGATGCAAGCCCAGCAAGAGAATCTGAGCAATCCCAGGACTGACAGCCTCACAGCTTGGGAATACAGGGACCAGGGAACACCCCACCCTGATATCAGTGGTACGACAGTTACAGCTACTGCAAATATCAAGGCATTGCTAAGCTGCAGACACAGCTGCATCATGTTTCAGGTAATAGAGTGCCTCAGTCTGGTCATTCATTTTAACTTCCTTCCTTCCTTCCTTCCTTCCTTCCTTCCTTCCTTCCTTCCTTCCTTCCTTCCTTCCTTCCTTCCTTCCTTCCTTCCTTCCTTCCTTCCTTCCTTCCTTCCTTCCTTCCTCCCCCACTCAATTTTTCTCTCTCCCCCTCTGCCTTTCCTTTCCTGCCCCACATGCTGAAAGAACTGAATCAAAAATATCCTAATTTCTTTCCATGTTTTCTTGAACTCCCATATTTCTTTTTTTTTTTTTTAACAGTATCACACAGTCGTAGACAGGAAGATTGATCTGCGATTTTCTGGTTTTCTGAGGGTTTACTGCAGCTGGAATTCTGTCAAGAAAGATATTAGCCTGGACTTATTTCTGTTCAGCAAGGGGAGGAATTAGGTATGTGAGAAGAATAGGAAAGTTTGATGCTGGTATTCACAATGATTCAAGTTCAAGTAAGCAAACCCAAAAAGGCATTGTAGAGGAGACTCTCACTAACAACCAGGAGTTTTGGATTAGATGTTTAGTACAGGAGGTAAGAGGCACAGAAGAACATTTGGAAGGTGTACAGGAAACTAGGCACTTGGTTGCAATGGAATACATCAACAAACAAGCCAACCAACGTGAGTTTCTAAGAAAGTTGGGGAACTCGAAAAGAAACCACAATTGCAGCATGTCTGTCTACATTCCCCACTACTCCCCATCCCTGAAATAGAAAACAGAATAGAGGAAGAAGCAGGCAGTGTGTCTTAGGAAATCCTGCTTGTCAGGCTCTGCTCAAGTTCCTGGGAAGAGATAAAACTAGCAAGAAAACAGAAGTGAAGGGCAGACAAAGGGGCATCAGATAAGACGAGTGCTGTGCTAAAGAGGAAGCAGACCCCATTTTAAAGAGGCAACTGAAATAAATTGCTGTGAAATGGGAATGATGCACAACTATATTTAAACTTTATTTTATGTAAGCTAAAATGAAGATGGAGTGCTGGCAATTAAGAAGCATCGACAAAACTTTAGCTGTTGATAAAAAAGCATATGAGACAACATTTGGTAAATTAGCTGCCCTGATTATATAAATCCATAATATTGAAGGGATTAATATTGAATTGCATATCATTTCTCATGTCTCAAAAAAATGGAAAAATACATTAAGATGGGGAAACAATATAAGAAAAGACTCATCTTGCTGATTTAAGACACGCATAAGCAGGGAGGTACCTACAAACGATGGGGGCATCAAAAGTCCCATTATAATTGGTAGCAATTTAGGGCTTTGTTCAGTTGCTTACACATAGGCATGTCCTGATGGCCACAGGGGACAGCAGATATGCACTGGGGACTAACAGCTGTATGACAGGAACTACAGGAAACCCACATCTCTCCAGAGCATAGAGCTGGAAGCCAGGCAGGAGAGGGCAGGCCTTGGACATCTCAAAATGAACCAGGCACTTCAGGTTCACAGCCAAATCAGGAGCTGGGAGCAGGAGGTAAGTCCAACTGAAGGGTCCAAATGCCCATCGCCACAATTTAGCTAGATGTTAGACCTCCTACTACATTCCCCTAGTGAAAAATAGCTCAGTCTAGCTATTGGCATCTAAACATCATACCTAAAGATTATGTCAGCTAATCTAAGGTATGGGCATCTAAGGCCCTTGAGCGAAAGACGCAGCAGAAAACATCACTGGGCTGTGTGATACGTGGTTATCTTCACTATCCTGGTCTCACTTCAGACCTGTCCTTAGGAGAGGTTTATGATGGAGCAAGCTCCCTCTCCCCAGCTAATGAAGAGAGAGATGCACGGAGGTGCAATCTCTCTTGGCCCAAAGCAGACCTCTAAAATAAAAGGGATTCCCTTTCTTAAGTGCTTGCTGCTTCTGAGAGAGTGATTTTTTTCAGCGTTTAGAGCAACAAAGCCAGGTTCCTGGTGGTGCACGCAAGAGGAAAGCAGCTCTTTTTCTTCTCTCTGGCATTTGGAAGTGATTTATCCTGAAGGTGCTAGGAGGGCTCATTATATACAGCAAAATTAAAAAAGAGCTGCAACATGCCTATTTTCATTTGTGGTGTGTTGGCAACCATGCTGCAAAGTGACCCAAGGCCTCGGCTCCCCTCCCAGCAGAGCTCGATCTCCTACAGAGCTGGATCTCTGCCCCAGGTCCTGCTTGTCCTGACACACAGAGTACCATGGGAAGAGGAACCCACATGCACGGGGTGCTGCACGGGCCCCCAGTGAGGATGGGACACCCGGGGTGAAGTGTGACACCCTGAGTCACAGTGATGGGCCAGATCCAGGAACTGAGTCAGTCACTTGCCTTCACCCTCTGTGGCCCATCAGGGCCTCATTAGGTACAGGTAGCTTTATTTAAAAACAAACCCCCTTCAGTACATAAATGCATCATAACTTGACACCATGGCACAGCAGCCCTTGCTCATGGCCTCCTCCATTTGCTGCCTCCTCGGGGTGAAGTGAATCCCCGATCCCCCTGGGTGAGAGTTGCAGCAAGTGTGCCTACAACAACACAGTTGGATTGGGTGATGAGCTGGAAAAATGGGGGGTGATTTTTCAGAGGGGGTGTTGAGAATACTTCCCGCTGACAGATTTGTGCCCTGATGAAGTACTGCATCACATCTCTACAACTCCCACTGCTGAAGAGGGCAAATAAAATGCCAAGGGGAGGGAGGGGATTCCTACAACATGTATGTATATATATCTCATGCAACTGGAAGAGATTCACTGTGCAGAGATTAAGGTGAACATTAGAGCAGAAATTCCATAAGGATGACGTCTATGAAATTACAGAGAGCAATTTGGAAAACTGTGCTTCTTAAGCACGAAGGGGAACAAGAGTGCATTGTAAGGCACAGGATCTCTCATAGTTAATAGCTGTATTACACTGATGTAGTGTTCATGCTATAGTTTAATATGAATCACAGTGCTGACTGATGCATAAATACCATATTATTTTATATAGGCTATATATGCACTGTGTCTATGACATTATTTTTATCTGTCCCTATAATGCAAGTTTAGAACTTCCCTGAGCTAGCCCATAAGAGTATTGTACAATACTGGGCAAAATCTGTATGAAGTTTAATTTGACCAGTGCTCAAGGAATGTGCTAAGTTTTGGGGGTTTTTTTGCATTAGGAAGTAAATAAAGTTCAGAAGTTTCCCTTGACAGTAAGCAAAAGTTTATCTTCAAATGGTTTTGGACTATAATGCAGTACTTGTAATGAAACTTGGGAGTTCCAGTAGTTATCTGGCAAGCGACACAGACTAGGGTTAAGAATGTGACCATCCACTATGAATAGTTCCCACTTACATCTTTAGTATGTGTATTTATAGAACTACTTATTTTATGCTTAATGCATTTAGTGGTGAGATCACTGGAGTTTCTTCCTGGGCCTACTTTCTTTTAGAAAGCAACACAGACTGCTGTCTGCTAGGGGTTTGACAAGAGACGGTATTTAACATTTATCTTGTTTACACCTAAAAATGAGGAAGGAGCGAGCCTGGTATGTATAGATGTCAGCATTTACCTGTCCATTTTCCAGCTGAACATTCAATCACAGAAGTTGCACAAACAAATTAGGCATACAGCTATACAAACCTAGTTTGAAAAATTGGGCCATGCGTGGGTGTGTGCATCTAAATATTTTACAAGCTGAACAATCACCCTGGAGTATCTTAGGTTAGAGATAGAAAAATGATATGTCCATCCAAATTTACATCTAAGCAAAGATTCAAAGATCTTTATGCATAAAATCTTTCAATTGTCAGGTTTTCAGGTGTTATGGGTGTCCTTCCTTCAGAGCAGTGCTGGGCAGAGCTCCATGCTTTTGCAATTGTGACACAAAAGCAGCAATAAGGCTACTGCCAGAGTCCAGGTTAACTAATAATATTTCCAATAATCTATTTCATTGCTGCAGTATAGCAGATGTTAACAGTGACACAAGCACCCGAAGAGGTAAACCAATGGAGTGACTGGGAGAGGGGATGCCCAGCATTGCCACTCAGCTGCAGTGAGGAAGGCTCACTGGCAGGTTCAGGAGTTTGGGGGGTGAGTGGGTTTTGTTGTCTTTCCACAGCATTACTTCAGCCCACATGCAGCGCCTGGAGCCTAGTGATGTGGGGCTTCCTATGGATGGGCGGCCTGGAGCCTTGCCTTTATATCTCAAAACTCCTGGGAGCAGGCAGCAACATCTGCTCCATGGTACCATCCACGTGCCAGCATAGCTGGATTTTGTCCCCTCTCAATGGCTTCACCTCCTCCTTGATGAGGGACAGCTCCAGCAAGACGAGTGATGAGACTTACCCTCCTGAAATTACCACGCCAAACCATTTTCTTTTCTGAATCCAGGACTTTATTTTTATGTTTCATGTTGTAATCACAGAATCTGAGCTACTGGCCCATGAAGTGGTCTGTCATAGGCAAGCCTATGGCTAAGTCATGAGCAGAATTTGGGAACAGATTTGGAAAGGGACACTGGCTTAGACCAAAGGACATAGTTTGTTTTTCAGCAGTTTAGCCTTGCTGTTCAAGGGTGCTCCCAGGATCTCCCAGGTGACTGACATTACATCCTGGCACCAAAGGCTTCCCTGCTGTACTCACTCCTACCACAAGGCTCGTATCCCGTTGCCACTTAAGTAAATTATTACTCTTATTGAAACACTCCCTTTTAATTAATGGGAGAGTTGATGATCTCATATGTTTATCTGTCAGCACGTTTGTTACTTTTTAATAACGAGAACCCTAGAATGACACAAACCTGCCGCATCAAATGATGGTGGCTGATTGTCACCTCAAATGGTAGAGAGGGCTGTGGTTTGGGGAAAACCCTGCTATTCAGGGCCACATTCTTCCATGTGGTGTTTGGTGTACACCACCAGCTAACAACCACTCTGAGAGGTCCATCAAGTCTCTTTGAAGGACAGGCAATGGAAGGGGAAAAAGCAAGTCAACAACAACAAAGTAGCAGCCTTTTACGTGACACACCTACAAGTGAGCTGTTCTCATTCCTAAGAGGCTGGCACATTACCGCAGTGATTCTTGCAGCTGGCTGATCTGTCAAAAATTATGATTTTCTCTTCTTTTCTTCAAGGGAGATCTTTTTATTTTGCCTGCTGACTTGAAGAAGCACCCGGAAATATATTTCCATTTCAGTTTCTGCTCATCGGGATGAGGATGAAAGGGGAAAGGGAAGAAAAGATAAGACAGACAACTCCCCATGTGTATTTCCTGGTAGTGTTGCCTGAACTGGTACATGTCAAGCCCAGAAATACAGAAGACAGAGCACACCAGAACTGCCTACAAACTATCACCTTTACCACTTTTCCAGCAGCATTGCCAACGTTACATTTCTCTGCCCAAAATGTTCCTGAACCACCATGACTGGGAAAACCTGTGGGAAAAGTAAAGAAAGCCCAAGCTACCTTATTTGCCCACAACAGTCCCTATGGGCAGCACCTATGTGTGTGCCTCTCCTCCTCCTTCCCCTGCCCTGAGATGCTGAGGGTTGGTGCTCATGGGTCTGCAGGGACCTACTGAATGGGCACTGCAGAGAAGGCTCAGCCCACTTCTGGGTGTGGGACAAATGCAGACTGTCCAGAGAAGATCCCTCCTGGTACAGATTTCAGAAAGTATGCTTTCTTCATCAGTAAGCAAACAATGAGTCATTGGCTGTCACAAGGGAGAAAATGAGATTACAAAGGATCTATAAGTAAATAAATTAGTTCCCGTTAGTCATGGCAACAGCTTAGTGTTTCCACCCAAATGTTTTATTCCAATTCATCTTTCTGTCTTTATTTTTGTAATATTGTTACTCTTTTACTTTGGGGAATAAAATTCTAATAAGATTCTCTTGGAAATACAGATTTTAAAAATGCAGTTCTTGTGTTAGACTACTTTTGAGGACAGTCTTTATTTTTTGACACTTATGTTCAGGGATGGAGCTGTGGGTGAAGAAATGAAGTTGTACCCTCCTCTGCCCTGATGCTGCTGCAGGTCTTTCATGTGACATTTGTCACTTGACCTGCAAAAGGAGCTTTCACCATACAGGCATCTGTTGCTCAGCTCCTTGCCCCAAATATGGGTGCATTACACTCTGTTTTACAGATGCCATCCAATAGACCTCTGGAGGTTTGCTGACCCTTGTCCCCAGGCACTGATGTCAGAATACTGCGATCCAAAGAACTGTGTCTCTCTGGGAAAATGTCTGTTTTAAAACATGCTTCTGCTCCATTCCTTTCCTTTACATCTGCATCTCAGAGTAGTTGCTGAAAACTTTGCTGTGTTTTCCCCAGATCCTGCAAAGATGGAAATTTGCAGAAGAGCTGTGTTTTCTTCCTTGGTTTTAATTTTTTTTTTTTTCAAATACCATGTTTTGCTATAGATGTTAAATAGTCTACAAATTATATAAGATGTTCTAAATATGTGTACTTATTACAACTCCTATAATCTCAGTCCATACCAAAAGCGTGCCCTCCAAAGTAGGGGAAGTTGGAAATTGTCAGAGTCACATCTTGGTTTAAATGTCACAGTTCTCATCTATAGGCAAAAGTGGTTGTTACTGTTTTCACTAAGATATGAAAAAGACTTCAGAAACTATTCCAGAGAACTGAATTACTTAAGTATTACCATTATTCACAGATTTCCCCAAAACTACTTTCTGACTGGTTTTGTCTCTTATTATAAGATGTAGGAGGAATTTAGGGAGATGGCGCCTTTTCTGGTACATTCCTCAATACATGAAACAAAGAAAATCCCTTCTTTTAAAATATTATCAAAAAGCATGCCTCTCCCTCTCTGAGTACAAGTGTTTTTATATCTGCAGATGTTGTTAAATATATCTCTTCTAATTGTAAAATTCACTTCAAGCTATAAAGGTGATGGCACTTTCTTGGGGCAGCTGCTCGGGAGTGACTTGGGAGCCACTCAGCAGGACTACAGGAATATGCTCATTGGCAGCATCATACTATAAATGAATTAGTTTGACTTGGTTTGAATTTTTGGGTCAGTGGACCAAAATTGTACCTGGACCTTTAGTTCCACTGTGTTTCCTGTATCTTCAATGACAGTACTTCATGGACACTACTGTCTTCTTGTCTAAAGACATTTAATAGCCATTACCCAGCAGAGCTGATGACTGAGGGAAGGAGAGGAAGGAAAGCAGTGTGGAAGGGGCTTTAGCCCCCGTATGCACCAGCAGGTGCTGCAAGGTTTGTGAATGCATCAGGTAGACAGCCTGGAGCCACCTCTTCCCTGCTGTTTATACAAGGACTCCTCTTATTCCTGGTCTTGCAAACATGTTTAGGCTGCAATAAATTGAAACTTCCCAGTCAAATTCTCAAGGCTCTCAAAACTTGGGGATAATGTTCCTAAAAATTTAAAATAGGGGCCTTCATAGATTATTCATGCAGTCAACTTAAAAGGTTGTGGGATTTGTTCCAGTACAGCAGAGAATTTTTTCATTATTGGTGGTAGCAATAATCATAAGCTGAGGCCTGTGATTCAGTTTATGGTGGTCTTCATTTATGATGGAAGACTTTATTTTTAACAACAAAAGTGAGTGGATAACAAAATTCTGTTAAAGGTAATTAACTCCACAGATGCAGGGCTGAAGGCTGCCCTAAAGAGTGAAAAAAAAACCCAAACAAATCTATATGGGTGATGGATTTTATCCTTTTTCTTTTCAGAGGTTAACTTTAAAGTATCTTTTTTAAAATTGACACTCTTAATGAAACAATTTAAATACTAAAAAAACTAGGTTTAGTTCCACTTGTTGATTTTGTCAAGGCCATTTCTACGTGAAACCTGAACAAGAACAGGTCAGGTGGAGCAATGTGTGGGTGAAAGAACTTTCTCTACACAAAGTATAGCAAGACAGATTGTATGTAAACAAATACTGATTCATGGTCTTGTCTTTGAATGAAAAGGACAAATTTGTTTCTAAATTATCCATCTTCACTTCTGACTGGAGAACTGATTCTCTGATGCCGGACTGAATAAATCACAGCTTGTGCTCTGTTATTTTGATTTCTGCTTTTATTTAGAGGGTTTTTTTTCTTTCAAGAATGGAAAGTAAATATATGAGTCTCACAGAGAAAAAATAAATTAATTTCTTTCAAGGCAATCCATCTGGTTTGAGTTGTTCATTTAACAGAGGAAAGTGAGGTTGAAAACCAACTCTCCAAAGGCCAGCTCTGACAGAGCATGAAGGTAAGAATTTACCCATCTCAACCTGTCAAGAGCTGATGCTATTAATCCCTATGCTGCTGCATAACAAATATGTAAGGTTAACAATTAAAGGATGGATATTTTCATTTGTTTAAATTATGGGCAGAGTAAGAAATTGAGGAATGATTTTTTTTTTCAATACTTTTGAGGCATCAAAAGCACTTGAAGCAAAATAATTTTGATTCTTATTTTATGAATGTAAAAGTATTTGTTTTTTCTTGTTGAGACAGTGGGTGGGAGCAGTGGAATCAGGAGTTTTGTGTTGAATTTTGTCTCTGATAATGAATTCCTTTTTGATCAAAGGCAAGTCTCCTAACAGCTGCACACTGTAATTTCTTTGTCCTAAATGTAGCTGTATATAAAGTATACCTGCCTCATGGGATATTTCAGCAATGAATAGAGCTGTATATATTGAAAGTGCTACATAATGCCACTATAGGTGATATTTAAGTTGATGCTTTACAGCCTAGGTGCCCTAAACACTTTTCTCATTACCTCATTATTTTCTTTACTGCTTATATGTGGCCCGTCCAGGCAGAACCAATTAGGCAGTGACAAGGAAAGAGGCAGAGATGTTTATAATCAAGTCATCAAGAAGTCTAGAGACTTTTTTCTTGATATACTTGAAATATTTGCAGCCAGAGCTGGAGGGAGGAGGAGGGGAGGCTGGAGTTTGGGGTTTTTGTTTGGCTTTTTTTAAGACTCTGGTATTTGCCAACATTTGGAAGGATTTCATGGTTCTCAAGTGTTGTCTAGCTCAAGGTGATACATAATATGTACATGTACCAGCTATTTTCTGAGATTCTTGGGAAGTCACAATAGAGACAGAGTCATACTGGAAATGTAAAAACTTGTGCACCTCAGAGTATTTATTTAGGTAAGAAAACTTTATGCAGCTTATGGAAGAATCACTCTGTGATGAAATTCAATTTCAGTAGCTTTTTTATCTCATTTCCTCAGTTCCTCTGTCATTCCCCAAGCTCAGCCCTTTCTTTAGGAGCCCTGAGTGAGCAGGGAAAAATGTACTGAATGTAATGGTTGTCTTGGGAAGTCTTCCCCAAAGGACTGTTTGTCCATTATAACTGGCTGTCTGCTGCACTTATTTTGTTTTACTGGCTATAAGGACATGAGTACTTACATTTTCTCTCTTTCTCAAAATATTATGCTTTGGCTGAGTGGTTTAGACTAAACTGAAAAGATGTATCAGTACTAGAGAGGATGGTTTATTTTGGTCTTTTTACCTGTGTGTTTTCAAACTCCATCTGTACTGTGAGCATCGGGCTGTGTGGGAGTGGTGCTGCAGCAGGCGGATGTGCAGGAACCCTCGTCACCCATTCCTACACACACACACACACACACACACACACAGAGAAGGGTTTTCTCCAAATGCTCTGCTCTGTTGTAGAGGGGAATTTGGAGATGGGAGCAAGGCCAGGGCTCTCTGCACAGAAAGCCTGGTGTGCTGGGGATAGGCAGATTTCACAGGGACTTAGTACCATGTCCCTCACAAGCACCGTGCAATTTAGCTGTAGGCAAGGCAGGGTTGACCACACTGTGACTTGCATTAATTGCACCACTCAGATCGAGCCAGAGGACAGACTGCAGTCAAGGTCAACCAGGGCTGTCCTTGCAGCCACCCTGGCTTCACCCATGGTACAGAGGACATGCTGAAGCCACTCACCGCCCCTTCAGCTCGGCTGGGGTGCACTGCTGTTCCTTGAGGATGCCACACCATTTCAGCTGCACTGCCTGGCTGTGCTGCTGTTCTGCTGAACGAAGGGACACCTACATTTCACCAGAATCAGCTTTGATCAAATGTTTCTTCAGAGGGACACTCAATATGTCTGGGCCCTCGCAGCTCCCCAGTGGCTTGGCCTCCACCTCCAGGCCGTGTACTCTGGCAGCCTGTCTCCTGCAGTCCTGGTGCCAGGACGCCTGCTCGCCCACGGACAGCTGGGCTTGGCGCCTGAAGAAACCTGCTCACACTCTGGCTGCAACGAGTCCAGCAGCCTATTGCTTGCTCCTTCTCTGGGAAAGACTGCACTTAAGAGACCGGCAAGGCAGCCCTGAGCACGCTCCAGTCACGTGCAGAAAGGATTTGGATTACAACTCTCCAGCTGCATGCGCAGCCCAAGCATCCTGGCCTTGTGCAAATTCAGTGCACTTTGCCTATTGATCTATTTTTTTCCTCTCCAAGAGGACTTTCATATGAGACAGTTGTTCTGAAATTAATTTGTGCTACACTAGTTATTGTATTATTATTGCTCCCATGCTGCTATGGATATAGATGATATTTTACAGGAAATCATGAAGAAAAGACTATTGCTTTGAGCAAGGCTGTAATTTAAAGTTGTCCAGACAATATGACCCATGCTCGTATTCTCACCTCTATAGCACTGCAGTGGTCCAATACCAGCTCTAATCCAGGTGATGTTCTGACCTAGGTTTTTAACATGATTGTGTTTATTCTAATTGATAGATTTAACATTTTTGACCTGGTTCATCAGCCTAAAATATGAATTAGTGAGCACTTAAACTTGAGGCAAAATTTTCTTGCGTATGAATAAGAGACGCAGGAGTCCAGGACCTGTTCTCAATGTAGAAATGCCTTCTTTCTTTTCCTGCCTGGGATGTGTGAGATGTGTCTGCAGTTCATGGTTTTATTTTATAGAGGGTATATTTTATTGCCTCAGACTTCATGAAAATGAAAAAAACAGTAATAATATTCAGTTAGTCTAAATAGCATCATTTCATCATTTGTAATAGGAGACAAAATAACCTAAAAAGATGCCCATGTAAATTGCTTCTTGCATTACATACTATTTCTTTTATGTCGTCCTAGAGTGAACATCCCCCTTAAACACTTTCCTGTATTGGATATACTGATTACACTCTTCATTTAGCCAGCAGAAAATGAATGGAAGTGCTACTAAATACTCCAAATCATTTGGATCAGAATATATCCACTTCCTTGAAAAATGAAGTTTGGGAAGAGCATGTAGGAATAACAGCAAATATGTAAATTTAGGAGGTGCAGTTCAATCTGGGAGCTGAAATTGTAGGTGATGCTCGTATGTCTGGCTCTGCCTGGGCTGGCAGCAGCCGCAGGGCAGGGTGAGCCAGGGCTTCTGCTCTCTGGAGCCAGGGGTGTAACTGGGAGCAAAAGAAACCGGGTGGAGGGGATAGGATTACTGCCTGCTGTCTCTCCCAACCAGAATGAGGGTCATCCACATTCCACCGATTTATTTGTGGGAGAGGAGTTACAGGAATTAATTTACTAATCCTACACCCAGTCTCTCTCTTTCGTGACTGCAGTCTTCCACTAATTTCCCAATATAGATTCTGTCTTCCTCTCTGCAGCTGTTTGTTATTTGTAATTTTTAATAAAAAAGTGCTATTTCCTAAAACTTGGAGACTTTTATCTTTTCATCTAATCCACTTGCACCTAATGTACATAAAGGATTTGTTCCAAATACATGAAAATCTGTAAACGTAGCCACTTCCAGTAGATTTTTTTCTTGTCTAAATACATCTATCAATTTAATCTGAAGAAATTAGACACCTGCTCCAACAGTAAATAAATGTTCAAGAAAATTAGGGAGAATAGGAAGGCTGATTCTTCCACCACTTAAAAATCATGAACATATACTTTTTCAGTAGCCCTGAAATAGCTTGCAGGAGTAGTTTTTAGGTGGCTAAGAATGGCTCACTGCACTCCTGTAGTTGTTCAGGTGAGACAATGTGGGGGCAGAGGCTCTACACGACATTGCTTCAGCTTCCTAATTGTATGACTGCTACTTAATGAGCTGCTTAGGGCTTGACCCAATGAAAGGTTTAAGTGACTAAAAAAAGGCTTATGTATTATTAAGATTCCTGTACTCAAATCCATACCTTCCTGTTTGATTTCACAAGTCTCTAAATGCTGCCAGCTCTGCAGCTGCACGTGTCTGGGACTGTCCCTGATACTCTTGTCATGTCTGGGTGTGACTGCAACCCAAAAATACATCACTTTGCCGTAAGGGCCTGTCACAGTAGGCTTGGCACACAACCATTGGATGGATCCACCACAGGAGGCAGCAGTGGTTATGGAGCAGCTTCGACTATGAATATGCTCCACCTTTGTTTTTGAAGGTAAAGGCAAATTTATGGGGCAGGAGAAAGAGTGTGTAGTGCCACTGCATAATATGTCAGGTACTTACATGGAAAAGAGGGAGTCGGTAAAATCCAGGGATCTCTATCTCCTAGTCAGCAAAGCAAGCTGACGATCCCTTCATCCTGACCAGAGGAACAGGAGTGGGATCTCTCAGAGATGCTCATGCACCATGTCTCTTGGTGCCAGATTGCTCCCTGCAGAAGGTGCTGGCTGAGAATGTTCATATTCTGACCCCTTTTCCCCAATGATTTGGTATCACAAATCCCAGGGATCAAATAACCACTTTGTGACCCCAAAAATGGAGGTCCTACCCATCTCTCACACCCCTGCCACCACAGAGTTTCTCTCTGTATCTCACAGTGACACCAGCCCTCACGGGTTGGCTTTGTACTTGAGTCACCTCAGTTCAACAACCTGGAAGAAAACAAACAACAGCAAATATACATAGCTTTATGCCACACTAGTGAGTCAAAGGGAGGGTCCAGTCAGGGCCAGAGCTGGTAAAAGCAGGATGCAGGATTGGGAAAGGAGGAGAGGCACATGTTGCATTTCTACTTTGTCCTTAGCTGAACATTTTGGTGCCTGCATCCACAGGTTACTCTGCAAGGAACACACTGCCGAGCTCCAGGTTTAGGCCCTGCTCGCTCATAGTGACCACTTCTGCTGGTGAAGACCAGTAAAAATTCATTAGAAAAATATTAAGTAATGTAAGCATAGGCACCTGTACAAATAGTCACATACAGCTCAAATGGTGGCTCCTGGAGATATGTTTGTATTAGATACATGCTCTCCTAGCTTTGGATAAATGTTTTCTCTCAGAGCATAAACATTTATGATTTAATCTAGGAATTAGCCTTAGAGACACCACAAATGTCTAAGGTAATATTAACCTTTGTCTCAGATAATCAACTGTTGTTGGTCAGCAAATAATTAATCAGATTGAAGGAGTTCTTAGGTGACACTGGTCAAACTCACACACTTCTGCACTGCTGCAAGCAAAGAACTGCAACCAAAATGCTGTTCTGAATGGGACAGGTTGCTTCATCCTCGGCACTAGCTCAGCTGATGTATGTAGTAGAGATCAAGTTTACCAAGACCCTTCTGCCCACCCTACCCTTTAGAAGGCAAGGAACTGACAGATGAGGGCCCATAAGTAGATCACAATTTGACCTAGAGATATATAAAAGCAGTACAGCACTCATCTGACTGAGAGAAACTAATTGGTATATATATTCCTCAAGCTGCTTTATTCTGCTTATATGTAATGTTACATTGATTGAAGACATAAGCAGGAAGTACCTGGGAAATGACAACTAAAAAGAGGATTTGTTATATATCTTAAATTTACATCATATCAAAAAAGTCATACAGGCCTATTTGATATTGAAACCCTTTTTAATATGCATATTGTTAAGGAGAAAGAAAAAGAGAGAAAGAAGAAATTAAAAGGGAAAAAGGAAAATAGGAAAAGGAAAAGGAGGAAAGAAAACAGTCTTTTAATAGTTAATTCTTCAGCCATTTTCCTCTGGTTTTGAGCTGGCACTCCATGACAACATTTCCATTATATGCTGTCTCTGGTGTATTGCTATCAAAGCATACAGGACTTTTCCATTGAGTGGAAAATTTGTGAGGCTTTCTTGTTTACAACTGAAAAGGTAACAACTCTGATAAAGTAATGGACATAATTATGACACCTTTAGCCAAATTGTGGGAAAAACAACTTTACGTTCCCTTAGCCTGGCCATTGCACCTGAATGTGTTATTCTTAAAATCGACACTGATGTTGCTCGTTAACAGCAGCCCTGCTCCGAGAGGGCTGTGCGCACTCGGTGACCTCCTGGCTTCAAGAAATCATAGTAAAAACACTCTCCCTGAAAGTGTAGCTTAAGTATTTTCACAGCAATTTATGCTCTCAATAGGCTCAGCTTTGGAAGAAGAGTGTGAGATTGACTTCTAGAGGCAGCAAGTGAAGCTCTGGGCTAGAAGGGGACTGGGCAGTTGTATCCATCTCAGCAGAGTCCCTCTGCAGTCCTTCCAGGCTCTGCTGTGGACTGCTGCTTCTTCCCAACTGCCCTTGAAAGATCAAGTCCCACCTAAGACTGAAATATAAATGGGTAGATGCTGCACTGCTGTAGTGACCATGCTATCCCCATTATAAAGATTCACAGACAAAGCAGTGTAGTGCAAGTCTCATTAAGAAAAACACTCTGAATGCAGTGGAAAGTAGATCTAGGCTGTTTAGAAGCTCTTAAAAAACCAAAGGATTACTACTCCCTCAATGCTTTCCTTTTGTGGTTCTCAAAGTGCTTTACGGACGTTTATCAAGCTTATAACACCTGTGAGGTGTTAAAGCACTGCTACTTTCCCAAGGGTGGGTAATGTGATTTTTGGGTACCCACATGGAGATGTGTGAAAGTTTCAGAGCTATGAAAGACCCAGAACCACCAGCTTCTGGTACACATAACTCGTGACCCCAAATAAGCACGATTAAAAATGCAGTGGTGGGCTTGCTTTTATTTACCTCCTAGTAAAAAAGAGTTTAAAAGTAAAAAATATTTTCAAGTGTACCTCCACAGCTCTGAGAGCAAGAAATTTTTTATTTGCTTGCGCTTTTTTGCCTGAGGGAAGCTGAGACAACTTAACTAAAGATGCAATTCAGTTTGGTCTGTAAGTAAAACAAAGTACACACCATATTGGATGACTCACAGTGAAATTGCAAGAGCAGATGAAATCAGTGGGAGCCACGAGCTTTTCTGTAAACAATTTCAAAGTTACTGACACCAAAGCACAAGGCAGTGCAGTGTTAGGCACCTGTTAGGGGAACATACAATTAAAATACAGCATTGTGAGGCAATGTGTTGAATGGGCAAAGAGCAGTGTGGGGACCAGCACAAAGCAGGGTTCACAACATCTTAGGACCAATGTGAACAAAAACATGTCAACATAAAGGCACATTTCATTCCCTCTGGCTTGGATACTTCCCAGGAATTCCCCTCCCAGGGGTATTTTGGTGGAGAGGGCCCAAGACTAGGAGGTTTGGGACAGGAATGGGGAGAATGCAACCACTCCCTGTTATCATTTTTCCCACCCACCCTCCCACGGTGAGGAGTTTTTCTCTCTCCCTATGCTTTCACAGGAGCTCTGAAGCAGCTGGCAAGGGGAGGGAGGCATGCCAGCTACAGCTCTGCTGGTGGGGGCCCTCAAGGGGGGCTGCAAAGGCAACTGACCTCAAGCTCTGACCCTCTGCAGGGTTCCCTGTGGTCTGCTGGGAAACTCCTAAGGTAAATGAAACTGTTCTTTGGGGTGAGGGCAAAGGAAATGGTCTTGTCCTGAGTGACCTGCAAAAGGACCATCACGACCTACCAGTAACAACACAAAGTGAATGAGCGGTGATTAAATTCACCTACACAATTTGCCCTGTCAGCTAGGGACCTCACCCATCCAAATTTAAATCCCATGAAAGCAGGTTACTGCAGTGTTGAGTTCTACAGAAAGTTAAACTGTAGGTAATTTCAAACCTAGAACAGACCTGATTGTCAGTATTGGGTCAAATAACTCATTGATTGGACCACTATATTTTCATATGCCAGCTGAACAGCACTGTGCCTCCTGCCTGGTGTGCATTCACAGCTATAGCAAGCAATCTCCACTCAGGAGAGCTTTGGCATTGAAAGAGCTACAATATTTTAAATTGGGAATTTGGGGAACCATGTGGACCTTTAGTCTGGAATAGACTACTTCCTGCTGAGAGTAGAAACTCGTCCTATATTTGGCAGATGGCACTGACTCAAGTGTTCATCCAGAGTGCTCTGATGCATATGTCCATGTATGTTCACAGACTACAGATAAACAGGTAGTGACTTAGGTTAGTGTGACAAAGGTGTTTGGCTAATGAGTGTCAAAACTACAAACACAACTGATCTTCCCAAAATTTGTTGAAGAAAAAATAGCACCTGATATATTTCAGCTGGGTACTGGATTTTTCAGCTAAATCAGGACTGACTTTGCTGCTGCAAGCCGTACGGCTAAAATATACCACTTGTATAGGATGACCTCTGTGCTTTACATCTACAAATTATCCCTCTATCTTCCCAGTGAACTATTACTATAATCGTATAAAACCCAGGAATACTAAACTATCAAAGCTTTACTGACTAAGCCAAAGCTATACAGCACTTGGGTGACAGTGACAGCTGGAAAACAGACTAGGAACACTGATTTCTGAATTATTTTTCCTGTCTCTAGACAATTCTTGTATGTAATAGAGATGACGTAAAAGAATGGTAGTGAAGCAGATCTGAGTTTACATATGCTCAGCCATTTGCTATTGCCATGTTACTGTCTATGCAATAGCAGCTTAAAAAGGGATTGCTTTAAAAAGCTCCAGCCAAGACACCCCTAACTGTGTTTTGAAACCTGACTATTTTTTCATAGCCCCTTCATCATTACTAAAAAGTTTGTTCCTTAAAGTAATTTATTGTGATACAATCAATATTTAAAATAAATTTTACTTTACTTCAGTTAACTACCCATAGTTATGATTTTGTATAGTTAAAATTTTCTCTATCTCTGATTTAAGAATTCAGTGTTTCCAGATTTTTTTTACGTAGTATTTGTATTTGACCACTGATTTTTATAATGCTGTATGTTATTCGGTTTTTCTGTTATGTATAATCATTCAGCAATTTCAATTATAACTGATAGAGTCAGGAAAATTTCACTTTCAACCATATTAGTTCTTCACACTATTTTTCTCTCAGCTAATTCTAATTTTAATTAGATTGAGCAGCAATTGATTGTACTGATGTACTATTCAATTAATTCCACAGTGATGACTGAGGTTATTTGCTGCGAGACAGCAAAATACCAGAGTACACCAAATTTTACAATAATTACGTACCAGTTCTACTGGAAACAGTGGTCCACCACCTTTTATACCCAAATGCTGATTTTAAAGTCACACCTATTTAGATACTTTTTAACCTATTTCCCATTAGAAAACAAAGATGACTTCATTTGTTAAATGTAGAGATCATAAGCTCTGTAACATTAAGAAGGAACTTTAAAAACTGACCATACAAAATATCTTGAATTTAAATTTTTCATCAGGGGCAGGTGGAGTCTTGGTTTGTTGTTGTGTGCCCATTGTTTTTTGCCTCCCATTATTGTAGATCATGTAGATACAGGGAAAATCATCTACTGATCACACTACTCTTATGGTCTTCTTTGTCATTTAACTCTGGATTGAAAAGTAAAATACAGGCTACACTTCTGTATTTTCTGAACCAGAAAAATCCCAGATTAGACTATGGCCATTGTAGATGATGTTTGATCTGCATGGATTGTGCATCTGTCTAGACTGTAGACTAAAACCTTTTGCAGTGATCGGTAAGAGTCTGCACTACCCATTCAAACAGGAAATGTTGCATGAAGGTAAAATTCATGCCAGCATATAAAAGCAGAAAATTACTTACACTGTCTGACCTAATTCAGAATCCTCAACCTCAAACATTCAAAAATTCAATCATGACACCAATCATGAAACTAATGTAAAATCCTGATTTAAAAGCACATTGATTTTTCTTTTATCTACAGGTCTCTAAGTTCACAGAGAGCAGGCTTCCAGACTTTCCCTGGCAGTCATGAAGGATGAAAACATTGTTTTGAAGGTTGCACTTTCCGCATAATCTTATGCTTCTTGGGATCAGTGCTCTGAGAGATACAAAACATTTTGTATAACAATTACAATAATTGGCAAAACAGTTTTCAAAGGCAGGGCCTATGAATAGTCACCAGTTATTAGATTATAATTGGGAAGGCTAATGAGGAGCATTTGTTTCCTTCTCTGCAGTTAACTACAGTATTGTCAGTTTATGAAACTGACACCAGTCAGACCTCTAAAGGGTAAAGGCAGCTCTTTGATATGAAGTTGATAATTAAGGCTGTAGACACATAGTAGAGAGCCAAGCAGGAACTTAAACCCAAGTCAGCATGATGTCACAGGATTGTTGCATTGCCTTCACTCACAACCTGAGCTGCTTTTTCAACCTCTTGGCCCAACTCAGTGCCACCATCCCTCTGCTCCATTTGCCCAGGCTCTTGGGTAAACATGGTCCAGTAATGTATCTACAGATCTGTGGCACAACACTTTGCCACTTTTCAGATCATGGCTGCTGTACCAAGCTGGGATGGGCCAGAGAAGAAGTCCTGTTCAGGTACCCAAATGCTGCAAGGTTGTAGCTGTGGGTCCTCAAGGAAGCTGCCTTGGAGCTTGGCCCAAGGAGTTTGAGGGTCCATGGGATAAGCCTCCCTGCATCAGTAAACAACTATGTAAACTTGGAAAATGTTCCTCCCAAGCAAAGAAAGAACTGGTTCCTGGGCTTATACAACTCTTAAATTGGTCATGCAGCCTACTGGATCTCCAAGTAAGATAACCTCCTCTGTTTCTCTTCTGTTGTCTCTCCCTACACATTTTTTCCCCATGAGAGGGGAGTATCAGCTTGCAGTCCTGAACAAAGTCCAGTGTGGGCAATTGCATTTTGCTGACATAACCTACCACAGCAGTGGAATGCTATATCCTGCACCACTGGCTCTGAACGGTTGAATGGTTCTGGCACACGGCAGGGAGTTGTGCTCCTCCCTTAAAATGGCTGCACCTCATGGCTGGAAGATGCAATGCCTGTGTCTCTGCACTGTGCAGAACAGCCAACTCTGGACAGAATTTGGTATTTAAGTGCAAAAAGGAGATTACACAGCAGAGTCAGAACATTTAACAGCAGTATTTTGAATTTCAAAACTGTATGAAAGATCAGTTTTAACCTTTGAATAGAGTTCAAAAGATGTCCCTCAGCTCACTTCCACTTTTAAATAAACAGGAGAATCAAGGGCCCTGACATTTCCAAAGCCCAAAACACCGGTTTGTTTTCCTTACATAAATACTTTGAATCTCAGCAACTGTCTACAAAAGATAATGATAGAATTTGTCATAGTAAAATGTGATCTGCTGATAGATTTAGCTTGCAGTTTTACAGTACCTTTGGGGAGCTTTGGTCCATTGAATAGAAGAATTTGGATGTATTGTAAGCTCTAAGGACACGTTCTTCCCCTCAACGTTTTTCATAAATGTCACTGAAGATGCAGCAGCCATGCAGTAAGTGAGAAAAGCAGCTGCCTTACCGTCAGGCTGAATTAGAATCATAGTGCAAATATACTTAAGTGACTCAGCAGTAACTAACTGAGTATTTGGGATCTATTCTCCCCTGGTCATGTAATTCCCCTTCATCTACATGGGAATTGAGCATATGTTTTAAGCAGAAACTAAATGTGTAGTGCTGTAAACCCTTCAGGAAGATTTTTTCTTGAGGGAAAAGACACTGATAGAAGTTTTCTTCTATTGTCTGTTATTCTGTTGTTTGTGTAATTAAAATGAGCATTTTTTTCAGGTTAGGGAGAATTAAAAAATCACCTTTTTTTTCCCCCAGTGCCCAGGGTTTTTTTACCTTTCCATTTGTTAGTGACACAGTATTAACAGCCCACATGTATAAATGGGGTTTATTAGACTACTGATACCTTTAAAAGGCAGTTTTGAAAGTTAGGAGTAGTGGTTTTTGAAAGAGGTTAATCACAGAATCATAGAATAAATTAGGTTGTGAAAAGACCTCTCAGGTCATGGAGTCCAACCTACATTAACTCAGATTTAGGTATATTTTGTCCCCAATGGACTAACACAGAGTGACCAAACACCTTTGCTGTCTACCTCTGAAATGGACAATGTTGTTTTCCAGATTTTCAACTTACCAGTCCCTCTTTCTCACATCCCTGCTAAAATGTCTCTCTATGGGAGTGGGTAATAGCTCATACTCTAGATAGAGCAGCTGGTGAGCAAACCTGATGCATCTGGAGAAAAGATCAGATATTTGCGCAGAAGGCAGAAGCAGCCGCATCTGGGGGGTGGTTGTTGTCTCCTTCCACAACCGGTGTAAATACAGCTGTGTGGTTTGGATCTGTATGGCTGGGATCCATATGGTCACATGCCCTTCCTGGGGAAGCCACTGCTCTGCCAGGCAGGTGGTAAAGCACAAGCAGCATCACATAGGGGACAGAAAATGGGTAGTAACAAAAAAAGAAAGGCCAAAAAAAATAAAGAAGTATAAGCCAAAAGACACACTATTGGTTTTTTAGCCTCTTGTGCAAGACATGAACAGAAAGATGAACTGACTGCCATTATGTAATTGTAAAATAGACCTATCACACAACCTCTGGGTTTGGGGTTTGCATGTAGCCCTGTTTGAAGCAGCAGTATGAGGCATGTTGTTTCTTTGCCAAAGACACAGATACATATTTCTATTGCTTAACCATATTTTTCTTTTTTTTTTAGTATATAGCTATGGCCTCAGGCTGGGAAAAACATTCATGCTCTTCTCTCCGGTGTATGTATTTTCTAAGGACAGCACCACTCTTATGCATATGCAAAAGTGCATGCTTTACATATTTACTTTCTTTATACAAAACAGCATGCCTGCCACATCATGTACTGCTTTCACTTCTGTGCATATTACCCCAAATTTATCATCTTCTCATATTTAGAATGTAATTCTCACTCAAATCACAAGCAGCCAGCTTTTCTTAATAACAGTTATTCCAGAGATAACAGCTAATTATGACATTTCAAAAGGCGTACATTAATATTTCAGTAGGCTCAATGTTTTGAAATACTACTCAGGGCAACATCTTGGTTGTTTTTGTGGGGAAACCTAAGGATCCGTTCAGCAAATAGGCAGTTAAAATATCCTTCAACATACAAACCCTTGCAAACACTTTCTACAGTGTCTACTGTTCATCATAAGCCACAGTTTGGAAAAAAACAGCTTTAATGGATCGCTTCTTAATGCAATTAAGTATATTTAACAACAGTATGCTTCAGAGTCCTTAAATTAGTCCTTTGCCTCAAGACAATGTATTCATCCAAATCCCTCCCTAAAACATTCTTATTTTGTAAATCCTATTAGCATTAATCTGCTAAAGTTAGGTGTGCTTTATCTTTTTTTCTTCAGATACCTGGAAAGCTTTGAGAGCTACTGCTCATTCAGCAGCTTATGGTTTCAAACACTTCTGGAGGTCTAACTTAGCCTGGAAGCTTTGAAGGATTCATGCCACCTTGCTTTGGACATCCTCAACGGAACAGTGCTATAGTGAAAAGAACAAAGTGCAGGGATTTACTGTAGGATGGCATTAGCAAGGGTGTGGTATAAGAAGGGACAAAACTGAGACTGAAACCTAGCTGTGTACTATAAATGCAAAGGAGAGAAGGGATAATTCACCTCTCTTTTACCACTTCCACAGTGCAATTTGTTCCAGAAACAACAGAGACTTTTAACTGAAAGTCCTTGGATGACCGATCCCATATAAACTCAGCCTAAGTCTCTGCAAGCTGGAGTGAGGTCTGACTGCTGTGAGGCAGAGATAGCTGGGACCCCAAATATTTTCCAGCTCTAAAAAAGCATGGTCAGATTATTGGTTCAAAAGGAAGATTAACACCACTCTGAATTGAAGTCAAATGCATGCATAAAAAGCCAGGAAAGGGCCCTTCTGTTCCTCCCTGAGGTGCATGCAAAGTCTTTCTTGGAAGAAAGAAGTGGCCACATTTTCCTTTCAGGTTTATCTCACAGGCACGTGAAAGGCACTTGGGGCTTCCCAAACCCTCAATTAAATGCTGTGAGAATTTGTAAAAGTTAACAAGGGGAAGAGGGAGTTATTTGAGGATTTCTAAACTATTTTAAGCAGGAACATGGAAAGATTGCTGAGGAAACATTTTTAAATCATCATATTTCAAGCATTTAAAATTTTTGTCCCGAGATCTCACTGCCAGATTATGCTTGGTCACAGAAAACAAGACAGCAGGGCTGCTGACTTTAATTTGGATTCAGAAAGAGTGGTGTTGCCTAGCCTTGCCTCCCAAGCCAAGAAATGTCTCCTGAGGAGAACCAGTATGGTTAACACTCCAGCCTCTCTCCCTTGAAGCTATCATGTTGTAAAGGGTTTACAATGTTTTAGAGTGGCTTCCCCCTTCCCCCTGCTCACCCCGAGGGATGATCTTTCCCCATCGCCCAGGGACACTACTGGGGGGAGTGTGCCAAGGGGAAGGCACTGGGGCTGGAAGGTTGGCTATTCCCACTAGAGACCAGGGCCACCGTGGGGGGCTTCTGTCCTCTGCCTTTAATCACTCGTGGAGGTGTCTCCCGTGCGTGGAGGAGCACAGCGGCTGGCATGGACTGGACATACACCCAGCCACGGGGCTCTGTTTTGGATCTGGTTTACCCCAGGGACTGGCCTGAAGTTCTGTCAGGGAAGGTTTAGGTTGGGTATTAGAAAAAAGATTCTTCACCCAGAGCGTGGTTGGGCACTGGAACAGGGTCTCCAGGGAAGTAGTCACAGCACCAAGCCTGACAGAGATCATTTGAAGAAGCATTTGGACAATGCTCTCAGCACATGCTGGAATTCTTGGAGTGTCCTGTGCTGGGCAAATAGTTGGACTCGATGATCCTTATAGGTCCCTTCCAACACAGAATAGTCTCTGATTATGTGGCTTGGGGCGGCTGCCGTGCCCACCACCCTCTGCCAAGGGCACAACACCTGCGCAGATACATGCCGAGTCCCCGTAATACCAATCACCGCCCGACCCGGCTGATACGCGGGGCGCTGAGGCTGAAACTTCGCCCCGGGACGGCAGGGAAGAGAAGGGCCGGGAACAGCTGGGGCTGCGCCTGCCGCGCGGCCAATGGGCGGCGGCGGAAGCACCCCGATACCGCGGCTGGAAATTCCTCGGTGGCAGCGGCCCCGGGCTCCCGGCCCGTGGGGCTCCCGGCCCGTGGCAGCCCGGGGCGAACCGCGGCGCGCCCCTCCCCGCTCCGGGGCGCTTCCCTCGGCCCAGCCCCGAAGCGCGCGCGTCCCCCCATCCTCGGATCTCTCAGCGTTCGCCGGTACTTTTCCCGGACGCTTCCGCTCCCACCGGGGCAGCTTCTCCGGGAGCGCCGGGTCTCACGGGGCTGGGAGGGGACCAGGGAGGGGCAGGAGGCATCAGAGCGCTCCTGCCGGGCAGGGCCCCCTTTGCCCCGCCCCGCGGTCCCGGAGAGGTCCTCCCGCAGAGGGGAGGTAGCCACCCAGGCTGTCCCTGGCCGTCCTTCCTGCGCTGGGGCGGGGGAGCGGCGGCCCTCCCGGCGGGCAAGGGGGAGCCCGGGGAGCTCCTCCCGCGCGATCCCGGCAGCGGCAGCGGCAGGAAGGGCAGGGCGGGGGCGGGGGCTGTGCCTGTGCCGGGGGGGGGCGGTTCGCGGAGGAGGGGCCGCCGCCGCCGCCGGGCGCAGCAGGCAGAGGGAAGGCAGTGAGCGGAGCTGCCGCCGTCGTTGCCGCCGCCGAGGGCCGGGGCCTTGGACGCGTCCGGCGAAGAGCGCAGGAGGAGAAGGAAGGAGAACGGGGGGGAGCGAGCCGGCCCCTCTCGGAGGACGCGGCCCGCATCCGCCCGGGGAAGGGCAGAGGGAAGCGGAGGGGGAGCGAGCGGGCGCCGCCGCCGAGGAGACAAAGAAGCGGAGCCCGCCTGGGCTGGGAGCCTCCCCGCCGCCGCCGCCCGCCCCGCTCCGCTCCTCGCCGGCCGGCCGGAGGTGAGCGCGGCCGCGGGCGGGACGGGGATGGGGCCGGGGCGGGGGCTGGGGCCCGCCGCAAAGTTGCGGCGACCGCGGGGGGCGACGCGGGGAAGGGGCGCCGGGAGCGGGGGAAGGGCGGGTGTCACCTGGGCGGCCGAGGCTCCGCGGCCGCCCCGCGCAGGGGGGGGCCGGTACCTGCTGGGGGCGGCACGGGGGGCCCGGAGCGGGAGGACGTGTTTGTGTGCCACGTCCAGTTGCAGGCGGGGGAGGGGGTCGGGGGCGGCCCTTCCTTCATCCTCCCGAGTTGCTGCTTGTGTCTGTGTGTGCGTGTGACAGCCGCTGCTTTGTGCCGCTCGGCCGGGGGGCAGCGCCGGGCCGGGACACCACCCCCCCACAGCCCTCGCGGGGCTCCGGTGAATGGAGGCGGCGTATCCGGCGGCCGCGGGGCAGCGCCGGGGGAAGGCGGGCAGCGCCTCCCGGCCGGAGCGCGGCGCAACCCGAAAGTTTCCCGGGCGGGAGCGGGAGCGCCGCCGCCCCGCACGGGGACCGGCGGGCGGGCGGGCACACCGGGCTGCAGCGGGGACATGGCCCTCGGCCCGCTCAGTTCTTTTCTCTTTCCGTCACCGACTTTCGACTTTAGTCGGGCTGAGGCCGGAGGTTTTCTCGAGGAGCTCGGTGCACTGTGGCCCTGGTTGATACCAGTGTAGGAAAAGGGCACAAAGGTAAAATTACACCTCATGTACTGAGTGTACTGAAGCGCATCCCTGCGTGCTTTGGGAAGAAAATTACTGAAGTTTATAAGTCTTCTCGCCCTGTTTTTAATTAAAAATGTGCCCGGGCTAACAGCTACCCCTTGCTGGCGGGGTAGGCACTTTGGCCTATCTCAGATCAGGTTGTCAGATTGGGATTCAGGTTTGTAATTCAGGTCTCACCTACAGCTGGCTGATCATGAGTGCTTTCCGTTCTAGTTCCTATGTTAATATCTTCCACTGTTTTATAACAGTGAATGTGGCCCTCTGCATGCATCAGGGTTATTCCCTGAATTCCATGTAGTATTTCACTCGGAGCTGTCATGTTTTTGTAAAACAAAGTGAAATCTTTTGTTGTTTTAAAAGTTAAATGGTGACTGAAAGTCGGCAAGAATTTAAAGTGTTCTTCAGCTTGAACAGGGTTTCTTCCCCTTCTCCTTCCCATGAAGCATTTTTGTTTCTGAGGAATATGCTGCTACTGTTCTAGCAGCTCAACGTGGGAGAATTAGACTTCTCTTTCATGAAATGCGGTAGTGGCCTTTGTAAAAACCAATTTTCATGGCCCAACCACGCGTGGTTTGTATCATCGGGAGTTTGGATTGGTAACTTAACATGGAGGAATTTGAAAGGACTTACTGGGTAGGAGATTATGAAGAATTTCTGTTTGAAAGTACTTGTTTTGCCACTGCTTTTTAGGAATCGGAAGCAGTCCACACCACATAGATGATGTTAATGGTACTGTGTTTTAATTTTTAGGATTATAATTTCTGATGCAATGTTGTTGCTTCTCTAAACTATTGATTTCACAACTTTGGAAATCAAAATCCTCTGTCTTGCTCAAGTCTGTTTAAGAAATTAAGCTGATGGCTTTGTCTTTGTAACTGACTTTCTTCTTGTGACTTTGACTGAAGATGTCACTTTTGGGAACAGTGAATAAATGTAGCAGTAGAAGGCACCTGTACCATGAAGATCAAGGCTGTAATTAGCAAATATTTTTATATAGGCCATGAAACAGATACAGATTCATTATAATGTTAGCTCTTGTTGCTGTTGTTCTGTATTGCAACATTAGCTGTTGCATTTGCCTCTTACTTCTACCAGATTATGTTTCTGATTGCTTTTGTTGAAAAAAATGATACACAAAATCACTTTTGCTATATTTTCCCAAAACTAACAGCAGAGTTAGTCCTCGATAGTCTGGATGATCCTTTTTATTGCACCCCGGTTACTGAACATATGATAAATTCAGAACTTCAACCTTTGCCTTATTGCTGCACAGAAAGGGAACTCATCTCCCCTTCCTGTCTTTTCTTCTCTAGTTTCCTGGCTTGCTGTCTGGAAGCTTATGGAAAGGTGTTTGCTCTCTTTGGTGTCACCTTGCATCTTCTGTAGCTAAAGAAGAGAGACAAGGTCAGCCACGTCTGCTGCTTTTCCAGCCTTTGTTTTTTTGTGCCTTGTGTTGTTGGTGTGTTAATCCTTTGCAGTGCTCATGGCTTTCTTCGGTAGAAACTATAACAGTAGTGACTCGAAAAGTGATACCCAGATAGCTCTGTTTGCTGGTCGTGGTCTTGAGCAGCAGCAAAACTACCCAGAGTATCTGCATTTTTCATGCTCCTTGAGCATAAAAGCTGCTACCAGACTCATGGAGACAGGTGCTGTATCAATTTACTTGCCGCAGGTTTGAAATCAAAACCAAGGCATCTTTGAATGCAAAGCGCACGTTCTAGAAAGATATTTTCTGTTTGCATTGAGGGGACTGATGGTTTCTAAGCTGTGGCTATTCACAACCCCCCATTCCCAGTGTGTTTTGAGGAAGGAGGATTACTGATGTGGATTTATTAGAGGTGTTTGAGGGAGTTTTTAGATAGCTGAAAACTGTGAAACCAGGTGCTGCCGTGTTTCGATTAGTTTAGTCAGACAGGGGTGAGGTGCTGGGTGCTCGTCGCTGGACACCCTGCTCCCCCAAAGTAGGTCATCTGGCGTGTTGGGGAGGCGGAGGGTTGAGGCACTCTGCAGGAGAGCTACTTTCTGCTTCTTATGAAATAATAAACTTAAAGGCAGTACTCTTTGTCCTTGTATTTACTAGGTATACAGAAATGTTGTAGAACAATAGTTTCCAGGGAGTGAAAGTCAAGGATTCTTACTAGCTCCTGAAGTGAAAAATGTTCAGAGACAGCTGGGATGGTGTTTGTAATGTGGGAAATAGCATTGTTTCTTCATCCTGAGGTAAAGAAATAAGGCCTGCATTAATCACTTCACCTGCGAACCATTGTCCAGTCTTTTGAAAAAGTTAATACATGAGATCCTGGTACACCTTTTCAAAAAATGAGTTTTCTGTTTGTTTTGCTTTGCAGATTTATGCATGTTGGCCCAGGAATCCAGAAGTTATTTCTGTTTTAGGTAGTTCCAATTTAAATTTTTCTTGCAAATTAATTAGGCCCATTAGTTTTCTTATAATAATATAGTCATCGGTGTTCTGCCCAATTAAACTGTTGCTCTGTTCAGTGGTGGGTAAAGTAATTCTTCCAAATGTTAAATTTTTTTTTCTTGAAGTAATCTTTTTTCCTCCATCATAAGGATTCTTAATTGTTTCATAAATACTAATGGCATGAGTAAATTGAAAGTGCATTGAAATATGAAATATATATATTTATATTCAATTAGGTATATGTGACACAACAAATTAATTTGTTTCTCACCATTAATGAAGGGAGTTTATATTTTAAACCCAGCATAAATAACAACTTTGTGTGCAATGAGGTGGCCTGACAGTGTACATTTTTAAACTTTAATGGAGTATTGCATATTTTAAGAATTCAGATACAGAGGAATATATCTTGATTAGAGAATACCAACCCATTGCATTTTAAATTACTGCAGCTATACACAAACCCCTGTTGTCAGTAAAGTTTTAGAAATACTCATGCTAAGAAAAACATATGTTAGAGTGGAAGCTCAGGCATGCTGGTATAGCCTGTATTTGTTCACAGTTATAGAAACAAACTTTGTGGTTTAGAGACTTTTTGGTACTATAGGTTTGCTGTGCTGGTTTTGGTCCTGATCTCATTAGACAGTATTAACATGGTGACATATAACTACTGTTGATTATTCAGTGGAGCAGACAGCGTGGTGAACATGGCACACTTGGCAGATCCCTGCATTCTCAAAAGTGTTGCTTCTCTCTTACAATCATGACAAAATACAGGTGCAAAATAAAATGCTATATGAGTGTGTTTTTACCTTACCCACTTTTCCTCAACTCATATCAGTTACTGTCTGCAGAGTATGCACAACCATAGAAGCAGACATGAAAACAGGTAGTGAGATATACCACAGATAGAATATAGCTGAAATTTTATCAGACAAAAATGGTAAATGTAGTATGTTTACAGAATCGGGTAGCAATTGTCTTAGGCAACCTCCTTTTTAAGATCTTTTTTTTAAATTAATGAAATGAAATACAAACTTTGTTTCACATAAGATGTTTAAGCAAAAAAGGAAATATAGTTAGGTAGCCTGTTGTGTTTCAGCAGTTGTGCTGTTTGGATAGGTGGGGCACTGGTTTCCTCTGTCGCTTCAGAGGTATCTATTGTGTGGTGCTTGGAGTTGATGTGGATGGTATTTGCTGTGCCAGGACTGGGCTGATTAGCCAAGATGGATCAATAACCAAAAATAAACGAGCAGGCCTTCAGTTTATTACCTATTTGTTACAAAGGCAGATTTTAGCCTTCTGAGCTGTTTGAAGTTTCTACATTCTAGTAATGATCAAAGTATTTATGAGTGCCTTAATAAAGAGAAGTGTCACAAGTGTGAAAGCAGGTACTGAAGTTTATGGAGAAGCTAGAGGATGTGGATGCTCTTGCTGACGCTGGGTCATGTCCTCTTACAGTGCGAGAAGCTGCTTTTAGCTGAGTGTTATCTCTTGCTTGTCTTTCCCTACGGGTTATGCTGGATCTGCTCTGTGCAAATACAGAGGAGCCATCAGACCCTATAGGAAAACAGGAAGAGGGTTAACAAAAGCAGGTGCTTTTTACTCATGCTGGAGTGGGATTATTGGTTCTGCTAGCAGTGCATTGTTTAAAAAGTATGTGTTTTATTTTTAAGAAAATAGAAGCAAGCTCTTGGAGAAAAACTTGTCAATTTCTCTTTGGATTTAACTATATTGTACTTATTTATATTATTTTCAAAAAGTCATTGAATACTGTTTTAGAACCTTTCCTTCACAATAAGATTAGATCCTTCAAAGGGTGGGAAGGTTTAGAAAGGAATGATGGTATTCATTAGGCATATAAACTATAAATGAAACGTAGTGGGATTTTCTAACTCATCCTTGTCAAATTTAAGTTGGCTGAAATAATGCTTTTTGTATACCAATTAAATATTAGTCAACTATATAGTAAAATAAAACACTTCATTCCATCAGTCCTTTCACAGGTTTGGGAGAGGAGAGGAACACTATATCCTGTTAAAACTTACTCTGTATATGGAGAGTTAAACTGGTGTATTACCCTAAATTTTTTTAGAGCATTCTGGAATAATAACCATTTCAAGGAATCAGCAATAAATTAAGCCTCGTGTTTAGCAAAACCTGTCACTGATACCTAAGAAGAGTCCCAAGCATTGATGATACTGACCTCTTGGTTTTAATGCAGTAAGAGCACCCTCAGCATACCATGGCTGCAAGGTTTTCCCTTCCTGTTCTTGCAGTAGCGGTGTATCCATCACACTTGTTTTCTCCCCCAAGTGTGTTGGACTTGGCTCCCAGTGCCATCTTGGGCCACTGCTGTTTCAGGGGAGCCGACTTCTTAGTTGACATCCTAATGATGTTTCAGATGACGACAAGGAAAGTATTTTTCAGCCTTTTAATGCAGAAGGAGAGATATGTGGCTCTATGATATGCTCTCGGGCTGAATTTTGATAGCTGTCATGACAACAAATGACACGTTCATTTGCCTGAATGGATGGTATCCTTCCAGACACACACAGAGTGTTATCAAATTTGACAGGTCTTGAATGATGGCATGTCAAGAATTCTGGATTCCACCACAGGAGACTTGGGCTACTGCAAATGCACTCTGCCACTTGGCTTAGCAAAACTTACTGTAGGCTTTTTCTTGAGTTTGAGTTCAGGGTTTTTTTAGTTTGCTTTTACAAGTATCCTTTGAGTTTTCATTTTAAATAGATTTAATGTTGGTTAAAATTTAATTGGTAATTTTAGTTTGAAAGTTTGTTTGCTAAATAGTAGAAGAGGAAAAAAAGGTAGTTGAACTTCATCCAGTCACTTCAAAGGTGCATGTGTTTTAGACGCCTTCAGTATTTTTAGTAAAAATGTCAGCAAAACCAGAAGGATAGGTTTTGAGTATTTGTTAAGTTGGAAGCGAGCACTCTGTTTGCTGATTTTTTTCATTTTGTGTTAGTGCTGTCAGTCAGTGATGGTACAAACACTCCATGGTAGTTCAGCTGTAGAGTGCAGGGCTAGGAGCTGACACCTGTGTAGATGGGCTGCAAACGGGCAGTCAGTGGCACAGATGGCTTATTTGGTTTATTTATAGTCTTGGCTGTTGTTTATTTGTAAGGTTGCAGTCCCAGTTGACCAGGTGTTTCTGGTTTAACCGGACTGAAGAAGGTCCTGTAAGTTGGGTAAAGTCCTATAAATGCTGGGTTTTGTGTGTTTTTTATTGGAACGTTAAACTGCATTACAGTCTGTCAATATCTAGTGCTCTGGTAACTGACTGAAATGATCTGCAAACAGCAGTTTTTCATGCATGGTGGTGTATTTATTTGCTTATAGTTATGGATTACTTTTGATAGCAATACTGTCTGGCTATACCTGTAATATAAGTGACTTGAAAACTGGTACCGTTTAGGTGCTGGGAAGGAAGTCCCATGTTTGTATTTTTAATTAGTCCTTCCTACCAGAACTTGAAATTCTGTGTATGGAGCAACTTTGGAAATGTAAGTTACGACATAGCATTTTTCCCAGTGAGTACTGAAATTTTGTAAAAGTCCCTGCTATTTTTTCGGCTTTGTGGTTTTAATTAAGAATGTTTTTGTTCCAGTCATAAAAGAAGGTAGTTATGGTATGTCTTGTTTAAGTGTGCTTTCCTTTAATCATTGCATGTTGAATGCAAAAATATGTAGGTGGCATTTATAGGTATAAAGATGTGTATTTTTACATCAAAAAAAGAGTGAAGGCATTTAGAATATAAACATCCTGAGCATCACCTTTTCTGTCTTTCAGGAAAAAAAAGGAAAAGAAAAATTGATGATAGATCTCCTTCCTTTACATTTTCAGGTCTGTTGGCAGTCTTTGTGCTAGTGCTGCAGGGATAATATAGAAACAATTATATTGTGGACTATTCATAAATTCACACTGTTTTGAATTCCGTTTAATTCAAATAGAGAAAGAAGTTAATGGTAATATCCCAAATAATTAATGCTATAATAAAGGGTCTGCCTTCCACTTGACACTAAATGACTTATGTTCCATTACATCTAAAGACTTAAATAATTTTGAGCATTCAATATTAAAATTCAAGTTCATGAATATTAGAAATTTAATCAGATATCTCAGTAAGGACTGTGTGGATTGTATTGAGTTTAAACACTGGTAATCACAAAGCTTATGTTTAGCACAAGTATCAAAATACGACACACCATTTTTATGAGCTTTGAGGCTCTTAAGGGATGCATGGGGATCATAATGAACTCAAATGTTATAGACTTCCTATGGCAGAAAACTGTTAAAGTCTGGGTAATGTCGTTACTGTGACAGTGTGTGTCTTCCTCTGTTAGTCTTGTCTTATAATACTCTTGGTTGTATTCCTTTAGGATCTTTTCTGGTTTTGCTGACAGGAGATTCTGGATGTTTATTTTATTCAGATATTTCTTTCACCTCTCTGGAAGGTGCAATGTCAAAGCTTTGCCAAAGTTTCATTCTTTGTTTTGTATCCCAACTTTTCCTTCCATTGCTGTGGCCCTGTGAAAATGCAAGCATGTGCTTAGTACCACTGGTGGTCCTATTGGAATGAATGTCTCTTATTTAAAAAATACGAAGTTCACCTGTAAGTACCTCTTTTCCAAGAGGTACTTCCAAGAACCACAGTTACATTGCAGGTCAATTTTGTTTTAGTTACACATTCTTTACTTGTCATGATATGTGTATTGAATTATGTGTTGAACTTCTGCTGTAGTGTCACACAGCTTATTTTTAGAGACAGACTTTATACGTTGTGTATGACATTACTTTTCCAGCAGTCCCATAAAGTCAGTGTGGCTCCTCATAGTTCAGGATTGTTTAATGAATGGTAATACTGAGCTGTTGTAGAACAGGTGTGGATCAGGCAGTGCTTGATATAATGGCTGCTTAAGTTGATGGAATAGGAAGTTAGTCCCTCGGGGGGGAAACAAGGAATTAGTTAGTTTGGTGTTTAATTTAAAAACATAGAAACCTAGAATGTGAAACAGAAAACCAAAATGTATGAAAACAGGAAAAAAAAAAAAAAAAGGGAAAACTAAAATGTGATGCAAGAAAGGCTCTTAAATGCATTGAGGTTTGTAATTCCTATTTTGGAGGAATCAAGGTTTAAAAATATTAATGCAGATCATGGAAATTCATAACTTTTAAAATGCTTTGCCCCCCATGTTTTAACTGTATTGGATTGTTCAGTGGTGCAGCTAGACATGATTTCAATGTTCTGTTATAAAAGTCTTTTCAACTTGCCCTTGTGATTTGTCTGTTCTGTTCTTTGATATTTTTTTCCCTCTTTCTGGATAGATAATTTTAGTGGTTAAGAAGCTGGTCATTTGGATTCCTTTGAGTTAATATAAGGGATATACTTGTAGTTAAAAGAAGATACCACACATAACTGCAATCTGAATTAATGGCCATTGACTTAACTCTTCTGCAGCAATGGCATACATACCATTACTGAGTGTACATAGCATTTGAAACAGCTTGGTATTTAGTAGATTATTCTGTGCTTGCAAAGCAGGTAATAAAATTTTAAATGCTTCATTCTTCAAAAGTAGCAATCCTGAATCTAATGTCAGTGAGTCATGAGTGCGGGTGAGTCAAGGTGGAGTTGTGCTAGAGAGGAGGTCATTTTTCCAGTGCCACTCCCTGGTCAGCTCTGCCTGCCTGCTGCCTACCTGAATGGTAGAAGCCCTTGGCTCTTGTTTCTGCACCATTTTCCTGCCACAGGATTTTTGAATGTGAGGGATGTGCCTAGTTTGCAGGATGTCATGCCTGATGTTAAGCAGCTGGATTTCAGTGGATTTTTAAATTGCTGATACTGTTGTTCTAAAACTGTGGTGCCTACTAGATATTAAGAAGACCCCCACAAAACCCAACAACAATCAAAACTCCAAACCTCAATATTAATACTTGCACCTGGTGTAAATATAATTCTTAGTTTTGGCAGTTGTGTACATGCACCTTTGGATTTTCTTAGGTAAGTACAGTTTTATTTTATGAATCTGTAAATACTTATTCAAGAGAAATTTGATTTAGTTGGTGATTATCTTGATTGTTGTGCTGTCTAAACTGATGGTGATCACCCGTGCCTTTGCTTAATCTTTTCCCTCCTTCTTTTCCATTTTGCTGTATTTTCTAGATAATTAGTATTGGGAATAGCCTTGATTGTGAGTGGACGTGTTTTAGGGTTGTCTGTAATCCATTCATATGGCAGAAATATTTAAGCAAAGAAAATAAAATATTAGATAAAACTAGAAAAAATGTATTCTGTTTAACGTGATTACACACATTTGGGAATGAGTAAGATTTGACTGGAACATTGCAGTTACGTGATGTGCAGAATTAGAGTTGATGAGATTTCTGAAATGAGGACACACTTGAACCCTTGCTTACAAGATTTCTGTATAATTGTTTTTAACTTTCTTTTTCTATGAATATATTCTGGAATTGTGTTAGGGTATTGGGTTGGGCTCCCACATGGGTCAGTCAATACATATCCTTCCTTAAATAAGAAAAAACATTTTTTACATTGGGAAATGTAATAAATGTTTTGCATTGTTTTTCTAGAATTTTCAGTGGCATTGATTTGAAGTACTGTAAATTTATGGAAGGCTAAAATGACCGTGTGTAACTATTTTGTGGAGAAATCTGTGTTCCTGCAGCTGCTCTGTGCGACTGATCATCATATGTTGTCTTGCATCATGTAGCCCTTTGCTTTAACACCTCTTTCAAAGCATCCAAATCTGCCTCCTTACCCCATCTCCCTTCTGCTCCCTTTGCAGCAGCGGGGAGCACAGGTCAGTGCCTCAGAAATCACATTCTCTGCTTAATGCACTCTTTCCATGCAGCACAGGGGCTGCCGGGTAGCTGAATGGCGTCCAGCTGCTGTGTTATGAAGCCCTTTGTCTAACGATCTGCTGTTAAAGTTCCCGTGGAGGCTATTACTCATGTATTCTTCATGCCGGAAGAGTCTTTCCATTAAATTAACAGCTGTGAATAGGATTTGGATGAAGATATTTTTGTTAGTGTTTTGTTGGCTCACTGTTCTAACCCTGTAGTTGCACACAGTCACAAAAAGGAAGTTGTCTGCTTATGTCTGCTCAGGGTAGGAGTAACTGTAGGGTGCTTTACAGGTTATTCTCTTGAATATAATGTTCTCATTTTCTACCTTCATATGTATATGCTTGCTACTTGGTATTTGAGAATGGTTAATTAAATCTGAACTTAATGTGGTCCAAATTGGGGTAGGATTTACCAGTATGCACTGGCTTTGGGCTAAGACAAATTGTATAAAAATAACACTGTACTTTCCTTCACTGTACATCCTCCTCCTTCTGCTTGTCCACTCTTCATAGTGTGGGAGAGCTGCCCTAGAGAGAATTGTGTGATGAGGTTTAGCACTGGATCCCGGTTTCATAGGGTGTTGAGGGAATGGTGGATATTATTTCAGTTTTTCTGTTTTCCAATAGCTGGATATGCTCTTTTTTGTAATATTTTTTTCAGAACTTTTCTGTTCTGAAACGTCTGTGTTGTTCTGTACTGAAATGAAATGTAAGCTGGAGTTTTCAGCTTGTAGATGTGCTGTAATGTACTTACTGACTGTTACTGATTCTGAGGACTTTATATGCAACAGTGGTCTGAAACTTACAAATTTTAAAGGGCAGATAAAGGTGAGTTGGAAAACAGAAATCTTGAGTTCAGGAAGAGTTAGACAAAAGATATATGATTCACAGTTAGTAGCCTTAAATGTATATGTACATTTTAAAAAGTTTCATTTGGGCATACTTCCAAGATTTGTTTTTAAAGTAATTGTTTTGTGGATATCAGCTTTTACTGCAAAGTGGACATAATGCAGGTTGCTGAGTCATTGACCCTTGTAACCAACAATTTGTATATCTTCAGCTTGTTTAGCTTCATACCAAGAAGCAGTAGAAAAGTGATTTTTATATAAAATCACTAGGTGAATAAACTGTTCACGAAGGAAAGACTTAAATTTTTCTCTGGTACGTCTAATTTTTTATCATTATGTATGGACTTACAAAATGTGCTCAGTTGAGATTGATCACTGGTGTGTGAAATGACCAAATTATAACAATGGAGGGTTTTCTGAGGTGGGTAATATATTTTCATATGTAGCTTCCAGCAATGACTTTAATACACTGAAGGCCACACTTTCAATGCTTCTGTTATTGAAATGTAGTGCTGTGACTGTTTTTCTGCTGAACTTCAATTTAGAACTTCATCTGGAAAACATCCAAGGAAAAAATCATCAAAGCAAAATAATAAGAATTGTCTCGGAATGCAGGAAGATCTTTAAGTATAGAATTAGAATAGGTAGCAAGAGCTTGAAAAAGTGCACAGGACATACTAAAGGCTAAATCTGTAAGTAAGAAAGGAAAAGACTGGCACGTACCTTGATGTTGTAATAGTTTGCTAGCCTTGCACACAGGAAGTAAACTTTTGCATTCTTACTGTTTATAGCTTCATTTCCCATCTTGAATCTTTTGGCCTTACTTTACTTAAAGGGTTGTTACCACTTTACTGATAGATCCTCAAAGTATATTGCCGCTCACAGAGCCCTGAATTGGTCCTCTGCTGCACTTCAAAGCCACCAGGTGAACTCTTCCAAATATTTAATCAACTGAGTTATGATACTCAAGCTACTTATGAATGTGTTCGGTTAACTTTTCTGAGGTTTGGATTTGGGACTTTGTAAAGAAAGGCACATATGGGAAGAAGAAAATGATGATTAAAAGAAGTGTATGCACAGTTGAGAATCAGTTCTGGCTCTTGGGCATTTTAGATGTGCCAGTGTGAGAACTGTTTCTCTAGGTTTCTCTAGTTCTTCTGCCAGTGTAGTAATAGCTGTGGCAGGATGGTGGTGTGCATGAGGCTTCAACAGCTGACAGCTTTTTTGTTTTCTACACCTACAATTAAAAATGCCATAGAAGTTGAATTTCACACTGCTTTTATTGAAAGAATGATTAAAGAAGAAATGTAATCTGTATTATCCAGGAAAACCTCTATATATCATGCTGAAGTCATTCAGGTTTTCCTTTCTTTACAGTAGGTCTGGACCTGTCAAACAAAGATTTTGGTGGTTCCTGAATTGTTCTGGCAGCATCAGCAGATGGTTTCAATGCAATCTGCAAAGTATATGGGAAGTTCTGTAAAGTGCAGATTTTCTAGGGTTTTTGTTTGGTTTTATTCTGCTTTGCAATGAATATTAAAATGTTCAGGAAGTTTACTTTGTCTGCTGGGCACAGTAAAATTTTGCTGTGGCATGTGGAAATTGCTTTTCATCTTACCCACAAGCTCAGTGTACCTGAAAAATCCAGTTATTGGCTGCGGAGTGTGTTGGGGGAGAGATCTGCTCTTCAGCCTACATCTTAGCAGACATGGGGATTTTCTTCACCTCTTGTATTACAGAGGACTCTTCTGCTTGCTTTAGTTTCTACATTGTCTTTTCAGCTCAGCCCACACATTTATCTTGCTTTTCTAGGAATAGCTTCCCTAAATGGCAACACCAGCGGCTGGCAGCTCTGTGCTTGTTATGGCTGGGAAAAAGCCCTGGCTTTCTCAAAACCCACTGCCTCTAGCAGCAATGAGCAGATACACTCATTGTTAGGAGATGTGAGTGGCAGGTATGTGGTAGTCTTGTCTCTGCGTGGCTGAAACCATCGTCAGCTGGAGCAGCTGAATGGATCCTGGTCTTGGATGAGCTCGATGGGTTAGCATAGTGGAAGAGTGTCTGCTCTGTAACATATGTCAGTTGATGCTGCCATGAGTCATTGTAGGTGCTTGCAAATATTCTCTCCCAGATATGGTGGAAATGCTCTTGGTTTTCTTGTTTATTTATGTTGCAGTAGGTCTGGATTGGACTCTGATAATAGAATCACCTGTATTTCCACCTGCCATCTTTTTCCAAGTCACCTCTGCTTACTGGATAAATAGCACACATACGCTTGTCTCCAAACCAAGTATTTCTGTGGAATACGCACATGGGAAGTTTGTTACAGATTTTAAAATCCATCCCTCTCTAGTAAGATTATTTCCTTGATTTCTGTATGTGTTTAAAAACATAGTATCACCCCCAAAGCAGGTCTTGTCAACAGTTACTGCTCCTTGTTAATTTTCATCCTTGGGGTAAAAAGTTGTCTGTTAAAGTAACTTAGTTTCAAGATGCAATATGAGGCTTTAAGAGAGGACCTGTATGTGCCTGCAAAGGTGAATGATTCCCTGTTTCTCTGTATCTGTGATTCCATCTGTGAAAGAAAAAAGCAAGGAGAAAAGTCATTCCGGTCATGTAATGTTATTTGATTTCAGCTAGTCTGAGTTTTCTTTCTCAGAAAAGAAAGATCATTTAATCACAGATTGCAAATAATGGAAATTAGACACCCCTGGAAAGTAGAAATGATAGTAGAAGGATGAATTAGTTGATTTCTACCTACAGCACAGGACTTGCTCATTTTGGCAGCAGCAAGATGTTTAGTTCAGCTCCACCAGTTTTTTTTTTTTTTGGAATCTCGCTCTAATTTGCTGAGCTTGGAAACTGTGTGATTATTTCAGCCAGCAGGAGAGCCTTATTTCTTTTGTCAGGGTTTTTTAAAAATCTGCTTGCTAATTCTTCTGGGTTTTGTTTTGGGGGTTTTTGGTTTTTTTTTTTGTTTGTTTTTTTTTTTTTTTTTTGATTGTAACTTCATCATGTGCACCATTAAACATTTTATGCAGGAATGAGAAGTAATTATTTCTTCTTCAGTTGGTTCACAGTGGAATAGCCATAAAACCCTTGATCCTGATTCTCCCCTGTTCTGCAACTTGTAAATCATTTACTTCGTGCTCCAAGTGCAATATGTTTGTATAAATCTACTATTGATGTTGATGTATCATTTCTACTTCAGTCTCACTTAAGGCAAATGTAAATAACTTTACAGAGTTGCAAAACAGTAGGAAAATGAGCCTCCACAAGATAAGGCATCAGATTTATTTTCAGGGGCAAATGAAGAGGTTCTTTGAAGCCTGATCAAAGCCCAGGCTCTCCCGTTGTACGTAGTATAAAGCTGGTGGCGTTTGAGCAGAATCTGTTGGCTTCAGGAGTTTTGGTTTTGTTTTCCTTTTTTTTTTTTTTTTTTTTTAAATTGGGGCTTTATATCTCTGGAACCCATATTCAACATATTTCTGGAAATGACAAGTGTACTGCCATATGGCATACCAGATTTCAAGCCACTCTGAGGTGCATGTGTGAATTTTAGAGTGCCTGGAAGAAATGAATGAAAACCACATTCTCAATTTTATCTGTTGCCGAGCTCTGTAGGCAGAGGAACGGGAAGGCTTTGAAGTAAATTCTGCTGGAGGGATTGTGTGCTTATTTCGGAGCCACCATGCTAATGCATCAAGGTATTGATGTAATTTATGTTTCAAAATACGTACTAATTTCAGCAGGCCTGTCGGTTTATCTGCTGCTGTGCTGTTCTGGGAGATGGTAAGAAATACTGAGCATCCTTTTGCTACTGGCAACTGTTACCATTTTCAAATCTTAATTTCCAACCCTTTTTGTGCCTAAACCTCTATTTCAGACTTTGATGCCTGAACTTAATTCTTAAGTATTGTTGAACTGTTATTCTTGTATATGCTGTGCTTCCATAAAAGGTGCTGTATTGATTGTACTTTGAGTAGATTTCTTAAGCTTTTGTTGGTTAATAAAAGCTCAGGAAGCATTACTAAAGGTATTTCTACCAGGGTTATTTTTAATCCTGCAGACTTTATGTGGACTTTTTAAATGCAGAAGAGATGTTTGGGGAAATTGTATCAGGTTTTGGTTAGAAAAATCATCTCCTGCTTGCAGAGGGCAAGCTATTAAGGTAGTTCCTTAAGATCAGTTGTGTGATCAGCTTACACCATTCTGTGAATTTTCTTCAGAATCAAAGACAGTTAATTTTGAAGGGGGTTTTTTTTTGATGTAGAAAGGGGGGAGAAACTTACTTGTGAGATAGCTAATTTAAGTGATTAATATTTTGCCACAGTAGTTGCTTAGCTGGTAGAATTTGTAAAATTAATTCTGTCTTCCTCTAACAATAAGAGAGTGTTCACAAGGGAAATAATGTTACTCTACTAAATCCTTTCCTCCAAATTTTTCTTTTAAAAAATGTACCTTGATACAGTAATTGTTCATGACCACTTCCAATGCACAGCCTTATGCTCTTTGATTTGTGTAAAACCCCAAGGCTTTTCATAAGATTCTAAGTTTCCTCTATGTTAGGTCATCTCCACGATTCAATTTAATTTTCTGTGTGCCAATTAATTGCTGTTTCTGACCTTGAATGAAAGAGTATGTTGTGTGTTCCAGTTGTATCAAAAAGGTGACGGCAAAGGAATGATCCTGAAGTGATGTAAAGCAGCAATTTTACGTGTATTTATGATTACCAACATTTCTGATGTTCTCACACACGTGGTGGAAAAATGTTTTCCTTCTTCCTAGAAAGTACTGATTTGTTAGGTCTTTGTTGGTTAATAAATCAGTTTGACAAGGTTGGATGTCTTGATGGGTCGAGAAGCAGGAAGCTGTGGTTCTTGCCAGTGGCAGCAGGGCTAGGAGCTGCACTTGGGATCTGTGTGTGTGCAATCCTCCTCTGGCCCTTGGGACAGCTCTCTCTGGTTAGAGGTCGCAGTCAGAAGCCTGAACAGACACAGAGTGAGGGGTTCCTGACACTGACAGCATGTCCTCTTGTAGGTGACAGTGGGCAACGATTGGAAAATTCATGGCGTTTTCAAGGAGGAGAAAACTATATCCCTTCTTTCTGAATGTTTTTTGGTGATTTTTTTTTTCTTGGTGTGTTACATGTTTTCAAACTATCTTCCTCTTTCTGAGAAAATGGATTTTTAAAATAATTTAAGCAAACTTTTTTTTAAATACAAAATCTTAGTTCATATCTGTCTTCCACTTAAAGACTTCTGAGTATAGAGATTCCCACAATAGTAATAAGTCATTGTTCTTTGCTTTTGAAATTCTGTGGCACCATATGTAGCACCAAGTATGTATTCAATGTAGTGTTTATTTGAAATCAAGAATTTGGCATTTGTGAAATGCAATTTCTGTGTGTTTTGGTAGGAATAAAATAAAGGACATTTTAGAGTTTTTAGCTTTACCTGCTTTATGCACAAACAATTTTGAAACATAATATTTTGTGTCAGAATGGCAATACACTTATTAAATTGCCATCCATATAGAAACTGATTTTGAAATGATTTAAGGGTATTAGTACACTGTGAATTTGTTAGTTAGTCCTCTTTCTTCATACATTTGTTTCAAAACTCTTCTTCCAACTTCTGTAGAAATTCTGTGTATATTCATATCTGTAATGAAACCTAGATAAGAAACTCTTGGAAAAAATCACAAAATGGAACATGTTGTCGGCCATTTAGAGAATTTCTGTATGTTGAACCTTTTCATCATATGTCTCTGATGTGGATCAAAATTAGCAACAAACATCTCCCAAGTTCTTCTTCCCTTTCTGAAAGACTGACTTGAATTCGTTAGCATTTTATTTTATCTTTCAGGATTATAGTTTAAGCTGTCAATACAAAACCCTAGCTAAAACCTGAGCTTTTGTGGTGTAATAAGTCATTGTAGGTGATATGTGTTTCCTTTACTGTGTCTAAATTTTCTTAAATGTATTATCTCTGAAATTTTGGTGTATCAAAAGTGATGTTTGTTCCAGGGCTACTACCAGCCAACCCTTATTTTCTATTAAATTGTTTTGAATGATGTAATAATTGGTGGTTGCTTGTCATCAGTTTAAGTAAAACTAAGCTCTGCATAGCTCTTCTGTGTGTATTTGTCCTTCCCTGTCTGTGAAGGGAATTGCTAATTGCTTAAAACATTTCTGCATGTCTTTCAGTGTTTCTCCAAAATTTTGGTTCTTTTTGTCTTGTTTCTTCCTCTACTTTTGCACTGCTTGACCTTCTCATGTGAGTTATCTTTACCAGCCACTTACTAAAAGACTACATCTGCTATCCATGCTCTTGTTTTGAAAACACCAGCAAAGAGCAATTCTGAAATAAAATTGTGAGTGCCCATCCAAGCTTTATTGCTTGGTAGATATTGCAGGTAATGGCACTAAGGAAGACGTGATAGCATGCTCTAGCAATCAAAATACATCCCTGCTAGATTTGTACTCTCATTCACATCTTGGTCCTGTTTGGAGAATCTCTGTAGACCTGAAGCAGAACTCTTGCTGCCCTTAGGCCATCAGTTTACACATACTTTTAGTTTTCTTTAAAATCATAGATGTGTGTGGTTGGCTTGTTTTGTTTTGGGTTTTTTTAGTGAAGAGCTGTTTCATAACATTTGGTGGCAATTAGCCTGAGTCAGTCATTTGAGTTGGGGGGGGGGGGGGGGGGAATCCTCCCTGCTGAGAATCACAGAAGTCTTGTGATTCTGATATTTGAGGACTCCACTATCTCATTCCATTTTGCAGTAAAGCTTTTGTATAGGTATGCAAGATGGCATTAGAAGTTTGTGGATGTGCGTGTATTAGTCTAATGGCTTATTCTTTAATTTGTTATTATAAATTTGACTGATAAACATGTGCCAATAACTTTAAGATGGTGCTTAAATCAGGATTACCTACTCTTCTGCTCACCAGTGTAAATTGCCTTCAAAAGTATCAGGTCCAAGCTGTCCTCCTGCCTCTCTGCTCCAGGGAGAGCATTGATAGGAAAGAGAAGGTTTTTTGCCTATGGGTACACTGAAAGGCTGGACAAAGAAACAATACCACTGTCCTTTGAGGGGATTCTTCCTTCAAACTGTATTCAAACAGGAGGCATTTTTGCCCTGTGACAATTTTGAGCTTGGTTCTCAGACCCAAAGTGCTCATTTGAAGATCCCATCAGATTGTATTCAGCAGAAAAGAGGAGTCGTGTTTCTGTGGTGAAGCCAGCTAGCTTTTTTAGGTGACAAAGCTAAAACTGGCTTCTGAGACACAAGCTAAGCAAAGTGTGCAACATTTATCCTTGCAGTTTATAAGTGTGGCACTATCTACTTCAAAATTTTGTTACTGATAAGTAATAGGCATAGAAACCCATGCTAGAGATTTTGGTTGCTATGTCCTCTGGAGGGTTGGTCTTTTTTCTGTCCTCTCTTTCCTTTGTATCTCATTAAGTAAGGCAGTAATGTCTTTAATAAAAATAAATTGCCCCGAGTTGCTTTGTTTTGGGTATTTTTTGAAGTGTTGAATATTGATTGACCCTTCTTGAACTCATTAATGCCTGGCATCAGCAGGAAACATAAGAATTCTGGTTGAAGAAAGTCTGCACGTGTAAAGTTACTACAAGCTGGTAAAATGTAAGGTGAGAATAAATTTTTTTTTGGCAAAGGAATGAATGAATGGTGTACCCCACTTATGGGGTTAGAACCAGTACTAGATGGTGCATCATGCTTTTTATCCTTAATATTGTTTTGTCATGGTAGGTTTATTGCTGAATCTTGGAGCATCACCAAAATTTTGAATCCTGTTCACACGGGATGTCTGTTCCTGGGCTGTTTTTTCTTTTTTTTTTTATTGTTTGCCACCATATGTCAAATGTGCAAAGAACATGAAGCTTGTTGTACTCCTTTCTTAAGGTACCTAGTGCTTCTAAAAATACAGTAGCTATAATTTGAGAACTTGATATGTTCACAGTCTGTAGGTTCTAGTTCTGAAAATACTTAATTCTTACTGGGAACAGCTACTTTGTATTTGTCAAGAAGAAAGCACTTGTGGCATCTGTGATATTGCTGATTTAAATGAAAGGTTGCTATAACTATGTTTTTTTAAAGCAAAATTGTATGTATGCTTTAGTAATTAACAGTGAGTTTTTGAGACTGTTGCTCTTAGGCTTCATGGCAATAGACTTTGTGTTCTGAAGCATGTGGGATATTTGTGCTGTTTTGCAGTTTGAGATGTGTAACTTCCCTAAAGGATCTGTTCTTATTACAAGGATCCGTACTGCCATCATAGCCTACTGAAAGGAATGGTAAATTACAAAGAAAACAAATATCATTAAAATCACGCAGGAAGGAGAGGAAATTGTTCTGCCTCCTTTAAAGTTAGCCAGAATTTTCAAAATTATTTAAGTATACAAGTACAATCTAGTGTTTTCATATCTTTATTAGTTTTAAAAAACTCAGAGATGATACTCTTAGCTTTATTTTTAGGCAAAGATGTTTGGATCGTGAAGCTGGTGTCTTCATATTTCTCTTAGAGAAGCTTCTGTTCCTTCAGGTCAATAAAGACATTTTAAAGTGTGTGCAAAAGATGCTATGGAAACACACCAGAAAAGCCCACGTGATCAAGTAATATGCATGGAAAAATACCTCCGCCTTTTGTTTCCTTTTGTCGCAGAAAGGAAAAAAACCCCAAACCTCATGGTATTGTCTTTTAATCTCCCCTGCACCAAGAAAGTTCTGGCCCAGATCTTCCCATTTTAATTGTGGAATTGGAGTACAAACCTTGAAATTACTTAACTACCCTCCTTCCCCCCATCAGCATCTTCTCTCTCTCTCTCTCTCTGGAATTTATCTGTTTCTCAGGTTGTCAGTAAAGGCATGTAAAGGACAAAATTTAATAAAACTATATAAAACTATAATAAAACTATATAAAAACTATAACAAGAATTGTTTAATGAAATGACTGAAATATTTTAAAGTCTGTTCTTGAAGCTTTGAGCCTTTCTGTACTAGATACAAAGTGTTTGGCATGTGTGTTTGAAAGTGGACAGCATATGTTTTCTTGGCTTTTGTATTTTAACAACAGATCATGTGTTTAAATGGCATCATGACATTTTGATTCCTAGCCTGCATGAGGAAGATGATTTAGTCAGGTTAGCTATTGAGAAAGAGCTATTCAACAAGGCTCTTGTGTACCCTTCAGAGAGAGCTTTGACTGTTGTGACTGCCTACTACAAATGAGGGATTTTTAATTTGTTTTCTTTGAGTTTTTTGTTCCCAAAGAAAGGACAGACCTGGACATCTATAAACATTTGTTTTTGGGTAGTTGGATGAGCTTGGGAAATACTGTATGAAGAGAGAGACATGTGATTATTATATATCCATAAATGAACTGCACTGAAGTGGTGAAGCATTCAGAGCTTCTGAAAGTTATCTAAATTTACATGGAAATATTTAGGAAAGATAGCTTTTAAAATCCAGATAGGATAAGAGCTTATTTTTAAAAATTTCATCATCTTTTCAGTAGCCTTCAGATTGGTGAGTTTTTGTTTTGATTTCCCCCTCCCTGTTTTCCAGCCTGATGTAACCCTGTGTCAAAAGGTTCCTTACCCAGGAAATCTTTAAAAAACAACAAACTGAATAAAACAACCCTAGCAAACAGGAAAATGAGACCTGTGACACCATTGGAGTAAATGTTGAATTCATCTGATGGTTGTTACGGTTTCCATACGTTTTGAGCATTGGGACCAGGACAAACTTCTGTGCTGCAAGCAGAATGAACTCTTGTTTGAGAACTATGAAATAGCAACTGGCTTCTTCAATGGATGATGGGAAGAACAGGTGTTTCCCAAATCTTTCTGAAATGCCTAGCAGAGAAGGGTAGCTCTGAATTTTCTTTCTTGTAAATGAAATTTTATTAAGCTGTGATTGCCATCTATGTCATACTGTAAAGATGGTTGAAAAATGTGCTGATTCCCATTTCATTCAGTTTATTGTCATACCGTATGGGATTTAAATGAGACCTAATGGAGTAGTAATTGGATTTGATTGGATTTGCAGTGCCTGTGTGACATGAAGGAGGATTCATGGTACTGTGCTCAGTCTGTTGTAGAGAGCAAATGCAAAAATTAAATCTCATATTAAACTGGAAACAAACAGATTGATTGAATATATCCCTAAACTTAAAAAAAAAAAAAGGAAAAATTGTTGCTGAAGAATTTCATTCTACGCTTTGTCAAAATTCTTCTGACAGGCTCATTGACTGTGTGATTCAGCTGGAAGATATTTTCAATTAACTGTATATTTTCAGTCTCTTAACTGTATATTCTAAGTAAATACAATAAAGTTATTATTAGTTTAGAAGTTTAGTTAAAATTGTTGTGTCTGATATTCTCTGTTATGCTTTAACAGCAGAAAACATACGGGTTATTGATTTGAATTTGTTCCAAACCAGTAATATCCAAAATTGCTGCCTTGCAAAGAGATGTCTGTGAATACCTATGAAAAGAATTTTGGGACTATGTGCCCCAAGAAAATGGTAGCTGCTCTTCATTGGCACTGCTTTTGAATTGAGGCTATCTTGAGTTCTGAAATGCAACCCTGCATTTGTGTATTATATCTTTCTTTGAATTTCTTTTTGAATTAGCTCTATACTCTAGAATGTACCCAATTTTGACCAAGAAAGTTCCTTGTTTTCAGACTTTTCTGAGTATCACTAATGACTGTATTCAGGAAAAAATCAATCAAACAGAAAAAAAAAATACCCAACTCTAATTGTGTGAGTCTTGGTGTAAGAAGCACAGGCTTGGAATATGCAGTTCTAAATTTAGCCACATTACTAATGAATGCTTTACTCTCTCCTGAATTTTATACTGTCTTGATACCAGAAGCACTTGCAATATATATAAAGTGAGTTATATCCTTACCGTTGAAAGTGCTCTGGACAGATCAGGGTTAGAAACTTTGTCTAAACCAGTCTGCTATTTTTAATCATCATTTACTTATATTTAAAGGTTTATTCATCTATTCATAATAGAGATAAGGGATTCTCGGTAGAATGTATTTACTAACCAACATATATTGCTCCAGTTATTTGGCATGTACAGTTTTTTTTTCTTTAGTTTCATAGCAGTTTTTTGAATAGTTTCATTTTAAAAACAGGTAAACTTATATTTTAATGTGCCTGCCAAGAAAGAAAAAAAATTCCTTATATTTTTTTGTTTGTTGAATTAAAATACTGTTTCCCTTTTTCCTTGATCCTTATATGTTTTAAAACAACGAATAAACAGAACCCTGTTGCAGGGTTCAGCAAGCTGAATTTGCCACATAATTAAACAGTAACACAGACACTTCCAAGGAAAAAGTAAAATCAACAGTTAAAATGGTTTAAGGGAAGCAGCAAGAAATCATACTCTTAAAATACATTTGTCAATGCATACAATTTGTCAAAATGAGGGGGAATATTATTTTCTTTTATGTAAACTTCATATAAATTTATTTTGTGCTTCTGGGAAGTTGGCATGTTATACTACTGCTGTTAGTGTTTTGTTGGGAGAAAGAAATTTTGGGAAAACCAAAATGGTAGTTGAGGAGGAAGAGGTAAGCAGAAATCTTTGTAATGACTTGAGTCAGTATGTCTTTTTTCAAAGAAGTGGACCTGGAAGCTATTATCTTGGGGGGCAAATTTGGACAAGGTAATTGGCTTTGACCTTTAGCCGGATGTCTTAACAATTCTTTTTCCCCTCTCCCTTGCATCCAGATAAATGTCATGCCTTCAGGTTTTTGTTCCCTTGTTCTGGTTTCAGGAGTGGAGCTGCTTATGTAGCTAATCTGCGCTTAAAATTATTTCCACTTCTAACCCCAGTAGGATGCTCTTTTGGGGTATTCAGACAGAATTGACATAATTGGATTTCTGCCCAGATACTGTATTTAGATAGCTTTGGAGATGTCATTAATTTGACAGCTGCTGTACGAAATCTTTGTTTTGACTATTGTTACAGGGCCTGCAATGTTTCTATTGCATTTTCATTTGTAGTCTGCCACTGAATTGCTGTGATTAAAATGAGTAGAATAAGACACCATCAAACATGTACAAGACATGAGAGAAAATCAGTGCTAAAAACCTCAGAAGGTAGGCTGTTGCCAAATTTTATTTGGGTATGATGAGATTCTGGAATACCTAGTTATCTTCCAAACACCAATAACAGCAGAGCCTGCGGCTAGAGCTGCTGTGTGCTGTGATGGAACCAAAGCTGTGTTAATGTTTCTCTTGTTGCCAACCTACAGCAAAGTTTCTGTGTGGTTCAGATAGAATCTGCTTCAACTGCTTTTCTGATGGTTAACTTGGAAGAAAAACAGGTTTTTTGGGGGACTATGTTCTTGGGAACTAGCGGTCTTAGCAACTCAGCCATTATTTCCAAAAGGCAACATGGATCTAAGGATCTTTGTCCTGCACATTGAAGGTGGTGAATTTGGAGGCTGCTGTTCTGCCACGTTCAAAGAGGATAGTTACTGTACCACCTACCAAGTTGTGTAAGTAGTAAAAACACATCAAAGTTTCATGTGTTTGTCTTATGCTTCCCTTTGGCTCTTAGATGTGAACCTCTAGTTTTGGTAGTTTTGTACTTGAACCTTATGCAGGTTGTTGCAACTTGAACCTTGTTTTTTTGTCAATTGCATCATCAGTGGAGACTCAGAAAAACTTTAAATGTGAAATACCAGTTTTTCACAGCCTTTGACATACAAATAGACTGTGACAAAAATATCTTACTCCTTCCAAGGAAGATAGCTTTCATCAGTGCATTACTGAGTACTAACACCAGATATTATTTGAGCCTATTCCGGTTTTAGTAAGGGATTTTGTGTTGAGCCTGCCTCAGTTGTACTATTGCATTCTAGGTTAGTGTCTGTTTATGTGAGTTCTTCAGCCCTGTGCTTTTTGGCATTATAAACAAAATACTGAGTTTCAGTAAACAGTAGCTCTCTGCTCTTTCTGATGGTCATGGTTTAGAGAGGTTTCTTCAACTTGCTCCCTGAGCTGAAGTCATTATTGATTTCACCTGAGGGCCAGGATGCCTAGACTTTTCTGCTGTCCTGTCCAAGTCAAGTGGCTTGTTCATGCTGGCAGTGTTTCAGATGCAGTTTGCCTAAACAGTTGTGCTAGTTTGAAAACAAACCAGTGGGAGGCACCAAGTCAGAATAACAATTTAATGGAAATTAAAGAAAAGGAAAAGAAAGTAAAAGAAAACACTGGTTCAAACTGACAGAGTCAAGATACAACCTGAGTCCCTGTTAGGCAGGGTGGTGGTAGCAGTCTGGTAGAATGGTGGCTGCAGTCCTCTGAAGTGGTGATCCTGTGGTAGAAGGGGTCTGCTCTTCCTCAGAAAGTCCAGCGGTGGCTGTGTAGCTCCTGTCCTCTGGAAATCCAGTGGAGAAGGGTTGTCTCTGGTGTTCAGAGTCCCAGATTATATCCATGGGGTGCTTGGTTCCTCCCTCTGGGTGGAGCATCTCACAATGGGGTAATGAGTCATGAGGCCAAGTGTTGATTAGGCTCATTAACAGAAGATAGTCCAGAAGGAGTTATCTCTGAGTCATGCAGCAGGACAATGATGGGCCATTGACAGCAAGATAGTCTGGGGGGAGGAGGCAAGGAAACACTGCCCCACCTGATTTCCACAGCTCATGAGGATGGTAATAGAATACACCTCAACCCAGGACAACAGTATAGGGTAGAACTTGCAAAATCTTTGGTGTCAGATACTCTACTTGGACAGTAATGCCTAGAGCATCCTTACATCTGGTGGCTGAGCATCTGGAGGAAGGGTAAAACCCAGAAACCCTCAGCAAACAGGCTCAGCTGTGGGGAGTGATGGCAGCAGCTGTTGGCGATGGCAGCTTTTGCTGGGGAGTGCCCAAACCGGGCCTTGTTCTGTCAGTGTAAATTATCCCCTTGCCACCTTGCAGTTTGAGTTATAAAGAAGTTTCTGACAGTGGTTTCCTTGAAGATAACAGTCACAAACTGCTCTGTGCTTTTCTTCTAGTTCTCTGTAGCTGCCTGGTGGCTTCAAAGACAAACACTGACCTTGACCCATCCCTCTTAAAATCACCATTGCCATATATTTTAGCACCGAGATAGTAGTGGCAATATTGTTTTAAATTCAGACAGTGCTGTGTTGAATGTACACATAGGAAAAATTTCTTCTGACTAAGAATGAATAATTTACCAGAACAGAAACTCTAATAAGGATTTCAGTCAGCCTTTAACTTTGAATTGCCAGAAGGCTAAGTCTGCCTTACTTGACTCTCTGTAGCCCCTGGTACAGTCAATTTTCTGTTATATCTCACCCTGCCAATTTTCTCAAACTGTGTAACTGTGAGATTTATTTGCTTATTTTAAATGTTAGTCTTTTTAGCCATGAAAGGTAACCAGTTGTCTCTGCCTGATGTTTCTCTGATACTGAGTTAATGTTACATCCTTCTGTGGTAGCTAATTCATCAGAATATGTGGTTTTCAGTTCTCCAAAAGGCATCTGTGAGTGTCTTTTTCCAGTGGAGGTGTTAATTTTCAGTAATCTACATGTACAGATTACTAGATTAGTATAATATGCTATTTGTAGTCATCTTTCGCAGTCCTGAAATCCACAAGTATTGAATTAAAAGCTCTGACTCTAGTAGAAAGGTTTGGAAGAACTGGTATAATTCAGTGAGTCATATGTGTCTGCCATTACAATGTTTTACATAAAGATGCAATAGGAAAAATAGATTTGTGAAGGAGTTGCTTGGGGCTGGTAAGTTGCTAACCACTGAGGTCATCCTCAAAGATTCTGAGAGGATTGTGTATCTAATGGAAAAGACTGTCATCGTACAGTTTTTACAGAGCATCAAATTATTGATCAGAAAAAGGCTGAAGCTCAAATGCAACCAATTATTAAACTGTATGTACAAAGTACTAGTTTATGAAATTTTTACTGACTGTAGATGCTAAGATGTTTCTAAAAATGATATCTGTAATTTGAATAATAAAGCATCCTATTAAGGAAACCAAAATAATTATCTCATGCTCAAACCATGGCTGGAGAAGCTCACTTAGTGAAGTATTACCTTAGGCTGAAGTCTAATCCTTTCCTTTCCCTAGAGATGCTGTGAGACAAAGTTTAAGAACAGCTTTGGTACATATAGTTCAGTTTCTGCTTACCTATTGGCAGTTATAATTGGTAATGCAGGTCTTTCAGTGTACATTTGTAGGGGTTCTTGAAGTGGTTAGAGCTGTCCTAAGCATGAATCACGATCTTTGTTGCTTCTCATATGTAGGCTTTAGGGGTATTTATCCATATACTTACAGATCCAGCTTGTAAACCCTTAAAGAAAGAAAACCATAGAGGTTGTGAGCTCTGTTTCCTTATTGCAAATAAAAAAGAAAAAAAATAGGGGAATTGATGTAAAAAGGAATTTGAATACTTCACCTTTCACTGATACTTCTTGAATAGGAATGCATAAAGAAACTGGAGCTATGATGGTGGCACAGCACATTTGTTGTGATCTTCCTTCAGCTTGCAGAGTGACTGGTTGCAGCTTGCACTTATTTTGGTGCTTGATTATTGGTCTGAACAACAGATGTGTGGGGTTTTGGTCATGGGTGTTACTTGGTTTTGGTTTTGAGACTGCAATAGTGCATGTCTTCTCAAAGAGTTCATAGCCTTCCTGTCAGGGAAGCTTTCTGGCCACCCGTTCATGATTTTTCCACTGTGCTTTATGTTTTTATTTTTTTTTTCTTTTTCTCATGTAGGGGCTGCCATGGAAGTTTGCAGCTCAGCATAATCAAATATGGATTAGATCAATATCAGCAAGTATCAAGATGGAAAATCCTGCTTAATCCAGGAATTTTAAAAATTGCATATTACAATGAGTTTAGGTAGTAATTTGTTATCAGGGTTTTTTTATAGCTTAGACTTTTGGTGGAGAGCTAGAGAATGTAAAAAGCGTGTGATTTCTCTTAAAATAATGTAAATTTCTACAATAGATGTTGTAGAATTCTCAGCAGAGGCAGCCACTAACAGATGTAACCCTCCTCCTTTCTTTCCAGTTTAAAAATTTGCTAGTCATGCAAGTAATTAGAGGATATACATATAATAATACATAGGAAGCTTGCAATGGCAGTTAGGTTTTGAAAGACAATATTTCTTTTAAATACTGGTATTATTTAAACAGCCAACTACTTGTGTGTCATGAGTAGATTGGGAGTTGGTGGTTGTGCAAATAGATGTAAAAAATAATCTTGTTTTTTGAAAGCATATCATGTATACACCAGTTTACAGAGAGTATGCATTTGACTGCAGGAGTTAAATGAGACTGCAAGTCAGCATAGATTCTTTAATTGTGTGTGATTAAAGTGTGAGCCATGCATGTTTTTTCTAGCTGCATTTCTTTTCCTATTCTCCAAGTATATGTTTGTTTAAAAAAAAAAAAAAAGAGTTGTTTGAAGGACCAATGATACGTGTCTAAGTGCTTCCTGTTTGATACAGACAGCATGACCAGAGGTGTACGACAGCTCTTGCATCCAGACAGGAGCACAGAGAAGACGCACAACCTCCTGCCTGTGTGCTGTTCAGTAGAGACATGAATTTCTTGGGATAACCTGAACAGCCTCTGGTGATGGCTCTAAACCTGGACTGCTTAAAAAAGCCCATTTAAACACAGTAATTTGTCTTTGCTTCAAGGGCTAGTCCCATTTTTATAGCTGGCATATGAGCACAAATCTTTCCCAGTGTTTTAAGGATCTCACAGTCTTTTCTGCATGCAAGGCAGTGAACCTATTCTTGTGCCTCATTTCACTTGCTTTCTCACTGTTAAGGACCCACAATATTAAGAGAAGAAAATCTTAGTTGCATAGACTATATAGCGTGACAGGATTTCAACTTTTTTGTTTGTTTTTAAAATGTTATACACGTTGTAATGCAGCATTGTAATTTGCTGCCTTTTTGAAACCTTAAATATAATGTAAATCCAGTTTCCCTTATTCTTTTCTCCCTGTGTTTCTTACTGACTCTGAAAGTGTGTTGCTATTTTAACAAAACCATTTTCTTAGCTGTAGAAGAAGGTAATATTAAGTGAGTTTTGAGAGGATTTATATGACTAGGTGGTTTAAAATACTAAGCATATACTAGAGTATTAAAAAACTTGTCGGGTTTCTTTTCCCTTTAAGCAAATTCAGGCATTGGGCTTTTGAGTGCTTAGGCTGATCTGTCTGCTGCTCCATGGAACTGGATTGTGCTTGCCCAATTGTCTGCATAGTTAAAATATTTTGAACATTGCCTATTTTAATGTAACTTCTTTTGAAATATCTGCCTAATGGAGAAGTCTTAATGGAATACTTTAATAGCCCAAAGTGGTTACCTGCAATTGCTCCAGTGTATTTGAGTCAATTACAAAGGAAGGCAATATTTAATGTTGGAGTGAAGCTAGATGGTATAATGAACTGGCAGATTGCCAACTTGATCTTCTCCACAGGAGAATTTATATTAATGTGATGCTTTTCATTTCTTCTCCAGAAGGTCAGCAGTAATACGTCAATTGGAGTTAAAATTCCCACTCTGTGCGGTACAGGTTTATGGTCAGATCATTCTTGTGTATTAGCATATTAAGTATCAAAGAGATTATTTTAGCTATTTCATGTCAGAATTTAAATGGGAGGTGGCTGGATATTGGGAAGAGAGCCTGAGAGAATTGTCGTTGAAATTGTTGCTGTAAGGCTGAATCTGGATTTTAGCCATGGAGATGAAGAAAATGGGGTACATTAGGGCTATTAGTGAAAGATGAGGTGGTTAATAACTGTGGATGTTACTCGTAATGTAATCATTACAAGACCACTAATTTATTCTGTGAGGTAGTAACCTTTTTAATAAGGTGCTTATTATATTAGATGTTACTGATATTTACCTTCTGGTGCTCGTTTGCAAGCATCAGGTTTGAACTTTTATTTCTGACTGTTGACAGGAGGTTTTTACAGTGGAACTTTTATAGTCCTTGTGTTTGGAAGACCTTGGTTTAGAAAGCAAATGAGTGACTAAAGTTTCTATTGAAAAGTGGATAAATTTGGCTTTTTGCCTTGTGTGTTTGTAATCACATGTTCATCCAATTCCTATACTTTGCCATTCCTATTCTTTGTCATAGTCTTCTGTTCCTCTGGTTTGGGCATCAAGGGAAATGTAGGATATGAGGAGAGTCATGAGTGGTAAGGAGGTGTGGCATTTTACATGGGGCAGGGCTGGCATTACTCCAGAACAGATGCATTGAGTGAGGTATGGCAAATGGACATCTTGCTAAATGGTACAGAAGTGATGGGCACTGGGGATCCCATGGGATGCGACTGTCCACCTCTGTGCCTCCATTTGCTTTGCTGCCTTCCAAAAAAAAGCTGTTGACTTGATTTCCCAACTTTTCCAGTGTTGCACCAGTTTGTCTTTTGGGTGAACACTAAGTCCTGTGTGCTGCAAGGCTTTTGAAGGTGGTTGGAGATGATTTTGTACTCTTAGAGTTTAACAGTTCGTTCCCCAGAATGGCTGCGCTATCAAATATATCTCTCTAGTCCTGGCTGGTAGAACATAGCAGGAGAACCAGAAAACTCCATGTGTGGTGCAAACTCTGCCTGGGGCAGGTAATCCCAAACCCTAACTGCTTTTACAATTTATTGACCTTTGAGAAGAAAGGTCCTGAACTTCTATAACTGAAAGATTGTTTCAAGGAACACATTTTAGATAGAAGTGAAATATCTGAGGTCTGAGTTTCCATTCTGAGTTTGTGTCACTTGGCAAATCACAGTGTTTTGGGCAAAGCTTTGGACTGTGGGGGTGTGGGATGGAAATTTGCTACTCCCCTGGGGAAGTGACTGTTAGTGTGACTCGTAGCAGAAAACTTCCTCTGGCTCTTCCAAAGCCAAGTGAAGATTTTTATCATGAGAAAAATAGAAAATGGCGTCACAATGCAACAGGATTGAACCCAAGGAGGGCAGAGACCAGTTTGCATCTTGTACTTGTGTGTCTGTTAGATTAACAGAATTTTATTTCAATCTAAATATTGTTAGGGAATGATGGTTTTTTGTGCATCTTCTTCCTTTGACTATTTGCACTATTACCGCTAACATTCTGAGCTACTTTCAATGTGTGTCAATTAAGCTGCCAAAATAAAGCCATTCTTGCTCTACAGAAGGAAGTCAGCATTGTTATGTTGAGATAAACACTTGACTCATTCTTTTCTTACGCGTTTAGATGAAATGTGGACTCTTTCCCAACTGTACTTCTCCATTTAACTAATAAATACAGGGCTAGTTTTTTAGAAATTGATAATGAACAGTACTGTTTTTCAGCTCACTTTTGAACACATGTTCCATATGCAGGTGTGCATTTGTGAAGGTGGAAGCAATAATTGAGAGAGGTATTGTGTTTTTCTTTAAGGTACAAACCAAAAAAACCCCAGACAAAATCAGAGGCTTGCTACAGCACTTCAGTGATAGATGGTAATGGGCAGTAGATGATTTGTGAGGTAGGACAAGGAAAGATAGTACTGTTCAGAAGATCTTGTACCAAAAAAATGAGAAGCCTTTTATTTTCTCATTCTTACCTCTTAATATTAAAAATGTCCTTGTGTTATTGACAGGAGAAAAACACATACTACAAAACATTCAGCTAGCAGGAAAATAGATCTGCTCTGCCTCAGGGTTTTAATGTTGCTTCATTTATTAAAGTATCTCTCTCATTTGCTTGATATCTGTCCTACAATTTCAATAGAGCAGTTTTCAGTGGGAACACAGTTAAGGTCTATAATTGGTTAGAAAGATTGATATAGCAAAGTGTGGTTGCCTGTAGTCTGTGTCTGCAGAAAACTGAAAACCCAGGTGAGGCAGCAGCCAGTCTTGCCACCACCTGGCAGAGGAGAAGGGATTGGTCACTCTCCAGTCCCATCTGCTTTCTGCTGCCACAGGCAAATCTTCATTCAGGTGGCGAGTTGGATCAGGAAGCTCTTCTGTTGGAATAATATTTCCTCATGATTTGCTATCCTCCATTATTTATTTTTTAAATCTTGTATGTTTTTCAGGAGGGTTGGCAACAGTTTGTCTCCCCTTGCAGCTGCTGGGGACCAAGGGGTGAGCTTCCAGGAGCTCTGAGGGTCAGGGAGTCTCTTGTTCTTTACCCCCTAGCAATATGTTTAGGCTTAAGTATTTGTCAAACTGTGCCTTTAGTAGTTCTGTTACTCCACCTATTAATGAGTGTGAGAGTAAATCTCACTTTGAAACATTTGTGTAAGGTATTTATAATACCTTTGTCAATACTTTTTATTCTTGCCTCACTTCATTATTGTGCATGGGATCACTGGGTGGCTTGCTCCTTTGAAGTTAATATCTTCCTAGGATGCTTTTGTAGAGTCACAACTGGTTGGAATCTGTTCAGAAAAGACTTTGAACAGAAACATTTGTGCATGAGTGGCCTGGGGTTGTGTAGGAGTTTTAACACGTCGGCCTTATGAGGTAGAGGCTGCAGCACAAGAAGTTGCTGAGAATTTTTTTCTTCTTTTTGAATTGGATCTTATTGGGTTTACACTACCTGAGTTTGTCAGACATCCTATGGAGTTAGAAGGGTCATTAAAAAAAACAGAAAGAAGGGTTTAAATACTCTGACCTCTCTTCTGAACAGTTACTTTTGTGGCCAGAAAGACTTAACTGAACAATGGAGGCCAGGAGGGACCTCTGGACAAGCCATCCACGTCCTGTCAGGGCTGAGGCTGCACCTGGGGCCATGTTCAGCAGAATTTGAGATTCTTCCAGGAAAAAGGCCCATTACTTTCTCAGAGGATATGTAGCTGTGCTTAACCACCCTTGTGCCTTCTTTACATCCAGCCAGAATTTCCCTGAATCTAGTTCTCTGACCATATGACCAGCTTCACCACCTCTGTCAGAGCTCTCTCGTTGGGTCACCATCTCTTGTGCCAGAAGGCCCCAGGCCACATGTGGTAGTAATCCAGCTGAATTACACATCTGTATGTGTGTGAGTGCCTTCTGGATGGAAATACTTCCCTACCCCACAAAACTCCTGGCGGTCCTTTTGTTGCTGTACCTCTTTTCCACATGTAGAGGCATTTCCTTTTTCTTAGAAAATACAGTCAAGTTAAACTAATAGAGGAGTGAAGGAAACAGTAAATAATGGTGCTTTGTAAAAGATAATCTTTCTAAAACTAGGCTGAATTTTTAATTCCATTTCTTGACTGATTTTTCTCAGTATTATGTAGGCTTAGCATTGTACATGTTCTGGATTGTTCGTGGTTAAAATTGTATTCATTGAGAGAAGTTAAATATGAAGATGGGGTCTGCTTATGCTAAACAGGTGGATCAAGTTCAAGTCATTCTGCCTGTTCCTCAGCATCTCGCAGGAGGTTTTGACAGCATGAAAGCTAAATTACCTAGTAGAAGTGTTCTAAGTTTAGTGCTAGAACTAAAATATATGTTTGCTGTTTCAGGTGGTGGTGGCGTATATAACTTTGTTGGAGAGTCCTGCCTTTCACTGCCTGGATCCTTTTAACAGTGTGTCAAAGGTGAGTGGTTCAAGTTCAGTGGTTATTTTTGTAACTAAAGATAACAAGTGAACTGGATGTATTGCTTGGTTTTGGCTTTATGTAATAGCAGTGTAGTTGTGATTTTAATTTTTTTTTTTTTAACTGCTGCATGAATGATTAAATAGTAAGTCTTTTTCTGTCAGTGATCTGGGGCAAATGAGTTCTAGCTCTTGCTTTCAGAAAAAAAACCCAAGAAAAAATGATGGTCTCAGACTGTGAATGAAGCAGTAGGTATTGCTTCCACTGTTTCATGGCCCCTGTCTCCTGCTACCTACTGCTTTGACTTGGGATGTTTTCCCCTGAAGGTGATGCCTGAAAGCACAACATGGTGGTGTGGGAAGTATGGAGGAGAAGCAGTCATCCATACACAATGGTGGAGCAGGCTTAGCATTAATTCTTTGGTTGAATTCTGAAAACTAAGTAATAGCTTTGAAAGTGTTGAGTACTGAAAGTATTGAGTGGAAAGAAAGTTTTTGTGTTTTCTGTGAGAGCAGAAGAGAATTGCATTCAATGTATAGAGAGCATCTTCCTAGCCTGGCTCTGAAGACCTGAAACAATCTAATGAAGCTGATGTTCCTGTAGAATTCTTTTTGTGGTAGAGTTTGGCTAAATTCCTTCTGTTAATTTGTGTACCCTGTTGTCAGTTTGTCGTAGCTGTAGTTGATCTCTGTGGCTTATTAGGAATTTATTAACAGAAACCTTTAATAAATGACACCTCATTACAATTGTACCAAAAAATAAAATCAAAATGGCAGAACACTGAATAAACATTCAGCATTGTAGTAGCTGCAGCATGGAACAGAAAACTTGGAATCTTGGCTTTATTCAGTACTTTATCAGGTGGATTTATTATTTCTTACTCAAATTCTCTGTTTATAAAATAAAAGTAATTTTAGCTTCTTCAGAGGGAAGTTATGAAGTCCAGTTATTGACATTTTGGAACATTCAAATGGAAAGCAATATATTAAGTTGTTGTGTGCCTTGATATTTGCTGTGAGTTCTGTTAAATACTTGTTCAATGAAGTGTTATGAGCCATTAGAATTAGACACATTTATTCAATAAAGTGAAGGTGAACCAGTTAGAATGAAAAATGCAATCCAATCTTAACTATAGTGTCTCCATATGTTTTTGCAAATTATTGATTCTCCTTTAAACTGAAAGGGAAATTCTAAAGTAATACTGAGATAGGGGGCTTTTGCTCTATGTTTTCAAATTATCTGACATTTGTTTTTAAATGTACTGAAAAAAATTTATAACCCTGGCCTTTCTAACAGATCAGAGTGTAACCTTGACGACTTAGGTGTTTAAAGACTAATAGTGAGAACCCTTTTGTACTAATTTTCTGGAGTAGAAATTGCAGTAAGTTTTCTTTAATACTTTTTCTATGACGTAATGTAGCAAAATTAAAATATTCTTGAAAGAGCTGTTAATGTGAAAACAAAGTACACAATCCTAAATGATTAATCAAGCTGTTGACTTAGTCATTGTAAAATTATTTTTCTATGATAATTCCTACTCAAAATTAAGCCTGTGTTTTACTAACTATGGGCTAAATTATGTATTTATTTCAAGTGTGTAATATAAAACACATTAGAGTTTTATCTTTGGAATCTTTCTTGTTCTTTTTTACAATAGTTTTAAGTTAAATGTTCAGTGAAAATAATTTTTAAAATAGTCCACTGCTCAGTTAAAGGAAATAGGTGTCTGAGATCTTGGTTATGTACTTAGTCATCTTTATTTCTTGAGCTAGTTGCTGTGATATTTGGCTTATTGGGTAATTTTTTTTTTGTTTCTCTTTAATCCGATAAATGTGGAGGGTAACCAAGCAGGCCTAAAGTAGAGTTCTTTACATCAGGTGAAGGTTTTATGTATTTCAGGAAAAGGCAGTAAGTAGATAACAGCTCACTAAAAGGAGGTGAGGAAGAGCTATCTGGACATGTCGGTGGGGGGTGTAAGGAGTGTCTCTCTTTTTGTATCTTTTTTCTTTCCCTTTTTTATTGAAGATGAGTACCCAGGATATTTGCTGTGTACAATTAGACCACACTCAATTTCAGTAACAAAATTAAATCTAACTGTATTAATATTTTATGCTTTTTTCCATCCTTTGTGTGCTTGTTTCTGATGGACTGTATTCAGCTTGGTAAATATGTGAATCTGCAAAACCTGGAGCATTCTAATGCTGTTCCCAAAAGGACATGAATGCGTAGATGTAGGTTCACTAAAGCCTACATTTGTAACGCTTGTTGAACCAGAACATTGTAACCCTTTTGCCCTTTGAAAAGGAAATGAAATTGGCAACAATGTAAATATTCAGAAATTACACCCAAAGACCTTAAACTTCACTAAACTGCAGGCAGGCGTATCCTTTCAGGCTTTTGTTGTGGTCATCAAGATCTGCCAGGTTTTCTTTTATGTAGCTGGGCAAGCTGGCTTTTTTCAGTTGTTTGTTCTCCTCTCCCCCTCTCTCTCCCTCTCCTCCAACATCATATTTTATGTAGTGGTATTCTGTACTTTTGAGCTTGTCCCTCATTCACTTGCAGTAATTGAATCAAAACCAAGATCTCATATTGTATTTTCACAATAAAATATTTTGAAAAGTGGTTGCAATGTTGATATGTGCATTGAACATTTTGTATTTTAGATTAAAATCTCCTGGGAAATGTTCTGTAATTTTTTGAAATTTGATACACCTGTATGGAATGATTGGTTTTTTAGCTTACCTCTGTACAAGGGAGGGAGATTGTTTGATGAGATCAGAAGCAAACCAGTACGAGCAAAGTTATCGATGTCTTAGTACTCAGCAGATCTGTCAAAGGCTACAGTACCACAGCGTACAACAGAAATCCTTGTCTGTAAAGATTCTCAGAGCAACCATGATAGAGATGAGCTCCTCATATTGTGAGACTGGGGACCTGCACAGAGCTTCTGACAGACTGATCCTCCCCCTCTGTTCAAGAGCAAAAAGCACCCTAGACATTTCAACTTGATGGAACTGTTTGTGATGCTGTACCAGAATATTTCTTGGTATTTTTCTGTGATTCAGTATGTTTGTAGTTGTTGGCTTTTTTTGAGATTTTTTAACCCAAGGAAAATGATACCTATTCTCAGTGTTTCATATGAGTTAGTTATGAGAGCTTTGATTCTGACAGTTATGAAGAGAATGAAAGGTATGTGCTGAGTGGATGTCTGGATTCCTTTCCCTTAAAAAAAAAATATTTCTGTAATTACGCCAATTGTCTCAGGTGCCCGAAGTGATTTTAAGACTTTGAATGTAACTTCAGTGTTACTTAAATATACTTACAGTCATTTAGTATAATAAATGAATTTATAGAATACTGCCTGTTATGCTAGTGTCATAATACTTCGTAACCTGTAATTGAGGACAGTGGGGAAGAACACTTTCAGCCCACTCTTCCACTTCCATAACCACAGGAACACACCCCCAATAAATTGATCTTCTCTGAATTACATTATTTTAGTACTTTCGCTTTTTAGGTTTTTCTTTACTGCATTTTTTCAGTTTCTCTTTGTAGTAATTGTAGTTCTTTGCTTGAAATACAGGCATGTTTAAATTTACTAATAATATGAAAGTTAAGAATCAGTTGTCTAATTTTTTCGAGTTTTGATACTTTCAGGTGCAACACGTTTGTAGGTACCAGCAGTACCTGTTACAGGCCACAAATGGCCTTTGCATTGTGCTTTAACTGCAATCCATGTGCATGCCTCATCAGAGAACACTGTACAGCTTTCATCAATGCAGGAAAATTAACTTCAGTAAAAATACAACGATAACCACGTTTTTCCTGGTGGAAGTAGTTTTGTGGTATGATAGCCAGTATGGACTTTTTCTGTCTTGTCATCCAGCATGTCAGTTTTTCCAAGCCAAAACCGCTTGGCCTGCTGAAAAGAATCCAGCATGTTGCTCATGAATATAATCAAGTTATACATACATATACATGTAGTAGTTATAGATGAGTGAGCTAACTTGTGCCCAAGTATATTAGTGAACTGAGTATTAAAAAAAGTGACTAACCTTCTTGTCTTGACCAGTGTTCAGAGGAATGGCAGAACAGGGTATTGAGCCCCTGTTGCTGTGGTTTCTAAATAAATATATCCCAGTGTTGCACCAGTTTCAGTTGAATGATTTAAATATGCACTGTACTTTTGATGGACAAGTGATGTGGCTTAGAATATGATCTTGAAAAAACACTTCAAAGTAGCTTATGCAGTTAAACTACATCACAGGGAGGGTGTCCTTAGATGCTGAAAGTGGTTGTGACTTTGCGTCTTGTATATAGATCCAAATGTTGGGGAAAGTCAGCTTGAGGCTTTTGGGATGCAGGGACCAGGGGCAGTCCTTGTGCCAGCACTGTGTGATTGGGCTGTACTGGTGTAGGGGAGTGGCAGAGACCCCATACCCTCCCGAAGGAGGAAGCAGATTAGCAGCTGAGTCCACCAAGCTACTCCAAGATTTAACTGTCCCTAAAGGAGCATCTGCTGGCAGACACATACAGGAGATCTCCTCTCCTTGGACTGCTGTGCCTCTTTTGTAGTTCAGGGCTGACTGCTTCAGCTGGTGCTTTGCAGAGTGGGCGTGCAGCTGGTGTTGGCATAGGTCATTTAAGATAATCAGTTGAAGGCTTGTTCGTCCATTTGATAATAGCTGGAAGGCAAGTCTTCTGGTGTGAAGGCTTTGAGGGAACTTTAAATGAGTCGCTGTTTGTGTTAGTCTGTAGTAGAACTACAGCCTAAATAGTACATGTGTGTAGTTTTGGTAGTGTTTTTAGCATATTCCATATGGCATCCTGTTGAAATGGTATGTATTGCATCAAATGTATTATGATATTAAAAAAGAGTTGGGCTTGCTGATTAACTGCCATTTACTGAATGGGAAGACACTTTACACAGAGTTAATCTCGTTTAGTATCTGGTGAATGGTTTGGTGTCTTATCTAGATGCTGAAATTGGTGAATTTCACAGAAGAGAAAAATATTTAAAAGTTAGTGTGGTGTATTTCTTGTGGAATTCTGTTTCTAATAACTTGGTTAATTAATTGTGGATTACAATTACTGTTCGCACTGTAGTAACAAAGCTCCTATTGTACTAAGCAGAAAAGACTGAGAAAATGAGCTTGTCCTGTTGTTTATTTTTTAAGCCAGTAGCAACACAAAGCATAGAATATCATGCATACAGATGCAAACCTTTTACAGTTTATTTTTCTTTCCGTGATTTTAAGTTTGAGAGCCTTATTCTGGCATCACAGGTTCCTTGCCGTCTTGTGGATTTAAACCCTGCTTTCCTTTTTACTATCTCTTCACACCCTTTTGTTTCAGGCATCGCCTGCAGCTCTCATCCCTCCTTATTTTGGAGGCAGTTGTTTGTGTCAGCTGCTCTTAGTTGTTCGCTGCAATAGAGCCTCTGTGTAGCCTATCTTCTACCTGTTCCATCCCTTCTTTTATCCCCCCACCTTTCTTTTAAATGACCCTTCTCCTGCTTTTTGATTCAGCAGCTGTATGCGTAATCCTTCCAGGTACTGTTGTTGCTACCCAGACTGGTTTTTTTCCTCACTAGTTTGGGTCCTTGAATTTTTGTAGCACACTGTTTCCTTGTGGCTTGTTCCACCTCTTCCTACTAATATTTAAAATTTACCAGTAGCCTGTTTTTTTTTTTTTTTTTTAATATGCAGTACTGTCATCTCAACAGACGTGTTCCTATATGCAAGTTAGAAATCTGCCTCATGCAAGCAGCTACAGCAGGTGATGTCAGCAAGATTATTTCCCTGAAGCAGCCGGTAGTTGGGGGATCCAAATTTTCCCAAGAGGTTGATTTTAAATTCTCTATCTTGCACCAAAATCCATAGCTCCTAGCACATTCCCTGATAAACTCAGTTGTCTCATACCATTAATTCTCAGGTTATCACATACCAGCCCCAAAAATGCTGTTGAATGAGGGTTAGACTTCTCTTTATATTTGATCTCTGAATTTGTTTTTCGAGATTAAACAGTCAGAGTATTAGTGTTCCTTGCTTAGTTCTCCCTGAAGATTACTGAATGGTATTTTCTGCCAGCCCTGAATTTGCATGGGTTCTGGAAAGGTGTGTTCCATTATTGCTAGAGAGAGTGCTGGTTTATGATTATGAAGATCTGGATGCATGGTAATGTAAAGCATTTATCTCAAAACAAAAGAACATCCTTGAGTTTACTTCCGTGTTTGGACTAGAGCTACAAAACGTGTGTGTATGTATGTTTATAAAACTGGTTTTGAAACTAGCTCATAAGCAAGACTTTGACAATTGTGCTCCGTAGAATTTGAATTTACTGTCAAAGGGCTAATGGAAGCTAGCATTCTCAGCTGCTGACTTGCACTTCAGGCACTCTTTGGATGCATGGCTGCTGTAACATACTTTCTGACTGCAGTAAATTACTGAAACTTCAGGAAGTCTTGAGCTGTGAGCTGGAAGTCTTTCTCCATGTGACTGGTCACGCATCGTTATGTGGCCAAAATGGGGGTGTCCCATTTGTGTGCTGGGCTTATGTCCATTGTGTGAAGAGCAGCTGCTGCTTTGTATTCTTCAGGAAAAAAGGTGGTGGCAGAGATATCAGAAGCCTGCTGATTGTTGTGACCTGCTTCCTGCCTGTGGTTTAGGAGAAGGGGAGAAAAATGATAGCTCAAAGTAGGTCACTGGTCAACTAAAGATTCTGGCCTGTAGGTGGTGGCTGGGCATTTTGGCATTTCCACATCCCGAATCAGTATCCTAACTAATCCTGCAGAATTCTTGAAAATAAGAGAAACAAATGTGAGGGCAGTATTTGATGAAATGACATAGTGCTGCTTACCTTTACAGACTATAGCTTGATTACAGGGTGGAGTTTTTTGAACCTAAATGTATTTATTACACACTAGAGTAGCAGGAGCAAGGCATCAAATAACAATTCAGATCAAGACCTGTTCCTCAGAGTTTAATTTGCAAGAAGCTAAAGAACAAATAAAATAAAAATGCTTGGTATTAGTCACTTGAAACAGTCAGGAATTCTGTGGTAGAGAAAAGGAAAAGGGATCTCTCTTCCATAAGCTCTCCTTGGAGTCCAGAGAAGGAGAGGATGAGTATATCTTCCTACTTCCCTATTCTTTTTTTCCTCTATTTTCTTTGTTTTCTATTTTATTCTCTATTACCTTGAGGTGATCTGTGAATTTTTACATGCTTGCTCCTATTTCTGTTTAGTCATGGGATTATAACTTGCTTCTCCTTTAATACACTGCTCTGCACCTCCCAGTATTGTGTATCAGTTTTCTTCAGAAAGCCTTTCATTGAGGCTTGATCCAGATGTGGTAACACTGTTGTCTTGTTTGAGTGAGGTCTGAGTTAGATAATGAAGAAATTGTCTACTTCTGTTGTAGCATTACTTTTAACAGGGTTGCGGTGTGTCGCTCTTGGATGTTGACTACAGGTAATGCTTAGTACTTGAGAGCATCTTGTAGTACCTTAGTATTTTTTATGGCTCCCAGCTGAACTGGTGTATGAGAGCAATGCCATGATAACTTTTATTAAAAATCAGTAGCAATATAAATTTTTTAATTTGTATTAATCTAGAAGGAACACAAACTCTGTAGTTAAAGTTCCACATTTCAGACCTGTGGTTTTGAACCTGTTTTTTCCTTTATTTAATCTTTGTTCTTGTACAGATGCTAATCCTCACAATCTCTCTCCATGTTTGGAAGTTATTTGGCTGCTATTATTTCCCGTTAATTTTTTTAATGCATTTTATTGTGATCTGGCAGGAGTAAGAAAGAAAATGTGTCTGTGAGCACGTGAGGATAGAATGTCTCATCAGTGCAAGAGTACGTAACATTTCTGGATGAAAGGAATGTGGTGTAGCAGCCAAAACCAAATATTTAATTTTGAACCAAGTTATTGCGGGGAGGTTTGATTCAGGAAAAGTAAGCTTTGGAGAAATTTGACAGAAGATAAAAATAATAGGAGGATATTTAAAGGCATTTGGAAGTACTCTATTTTGTTCAAGCAATGAAGGTGAGAGTAGGAATAAAGGAGGATGAGAGTCCAGCATTATGAGGCAATGTTGGTTTCTTGTGAATGTATATTTTGCTCTTAGAAATGTAGACAGTTCTATCTGCTTATTTTTGGTTTTGGGTAACTGTTTCTATGGAAAAAGTCAGATATTTCTGCAGTAAAAGTTTACTTTCAGATGCTTATCCTTTTGAGAGGCAGATCTAGTGCAGTGGAAAATTGTGTTGGGATAATAGCAGGTGGAACAACTTTTTAGATTGTCTGTGTAAGCCATCTTAGAGCAGCTGGCACCTGAAGTGCAATGTAAGAGTTCAGAATAAGGAGCATCTTCCTAATGTGCTTACAGAATCATGTGTTCTCTGGAGCACTCCTGGCAGAATGGTTTTAGAAAATCCCCTTTCATCCTCTTCCCTCTTCTGTGAATGGTGTTTCTCTCTAGGCTTCGTGTCCCTCTCCATTGACTGAGGAATTACCAATAGCTAGCTGCTGTAATTGTGTAGCAGAACACTCACCAGTACAATTTTTGGGAAGAGGTCCTCATTTAAACTGGAAGATACGTAAGAAATAATTTGATTGAAATAAATGAACACTGCCAAAAATCCAGACCAAAAATGCAGTCTTGGTTTTAAATTTAAAGCATTCTTTAAGAGTTACAGGACAAGTCACTTTGAAACCTGTTTGGGAAAGTGTGAGGGATAGTGTTTCCTGAGTGCTTGTGTTTTGGGAGCAGTAGGAGAGGATTCCTCTATTAACTCTGAAGTGCTGTTAGATAGAAGAAGAAATAATTTTAAGGGGAGACTGGGATTGCTATTTCTTGCCTAGCCTTATACTTTCTTGGTTAGCACAGCAGTCAGTATGACTGACAAGAGACTTGTGGAGCTGCAGCATTCACTCGCATCTCATACAAGATCCAGGAGTGTTTCTTTATTTAAACTGTGCTTTCTCTGGATACGTGTCCTATCAGGAAATTAAAAGCATAGCTTTCTGAGTAACTATCTCATGTTCCAGTCTGTTTCAGGAAGGTGTACAGATTTACACAGGAATAAATTTAATACGGTTAGCTGTTTCTTAATGAAATCTAACAGTGCATCTTTCAAGCTGCCTGTTTGGTTACATACATAAGTACAGAATCAAGAATGGTATCTTACATCTGGTGATTATTTTTACCTGTACTATTCAAAGACCCTGCTTCTAGAAAGTAGCTTTTTGCCTGAGAAACTCTCCTAGATATGAGAAATAGGTGTTCATTAACCCCAGTTCAGGTAGAAAGCTTTGGAACTTTGCCTTGAGATTTAAATTGAGATGTATCTTTTTCTTTTTTTCTTCCCCGCTGCTACATGCACCCTTTCATATTGGATAAATATTTTGGCCCGGGTGACTTGGTAAGAAAATCTAGAAATCTAAGAATTTATTCAGTATTTAAAATGACATTAAACTGGAAAGCTCACAGGAGTATAGTCCAAACAGGACCTTTAAATTACTTAGTACTCTGTGAACTAAAAGCTTAAATTTACTTTAACAATTAAAATTGAAATTCTTTTCTCATTTTCCTACTGTTATGAGGTAGATTGATTGGGGTTTTTTTTTTTTTGAAAAGCAAATGATAAATTGCTTAAGACTATAGAGTGAATGTTGTCTAGAAATGGACAATGTATATATTTTTTTTCCCCCCTTAAAAACTTTAGAAATAAATGGGTTTTTGAACTGAACAAACATCTCTTCCTCTTTCTAGTTAAAAAGTGAATATGTGATTTTTCCATTGGGGAACAGAAGGTCAGCAGTCAGTTTTATTTTCAGCATTTTATAGACAGTTTAAAGTGAAATCCCTTGAAAAGTAGGTAGCGGTGTTTCAAGGGATTAGCAGTAAAACGTAGCAATCCACAGTGATTCTGAGCTTTGTCCTTCTGTGTGAGATCAAGGTTAAACTTCTTATGTCTGAGGACTGTTCTTTGTTTATACAATACATAAATGTACTAATACTTCCAGTGAAGTATAGCTCCTGCAGACCATTGAATGTTTGAGCTATGGGAAAAGAAGCAGCAGTGGAAGGAAATCTTTCAAACACTTTATTATTTGGAATCTTGAAAGAAATTCAAGGATGTCTCCTTTATAAAATCTCATGGTGTTTACCGTGTCCTGAGTGGCTGACTGTTTTAATTTTGAGGAGAGAAGGAAGGTTTATTGATAGTAAGGATGAAAGTCCATGAATGGGGGTACACTCAATTTGTTCTTTTGTAGAGCATGTTTCACCAGTCTGTCATAAAGCTAATATTACCTAAATGTCCTCTCAGTAGAGCATCTGGATTTTTTTTTTTTGACCTTGTGTGCTTGGCTCCCTCCTACCCTGTTTTTGTAAAGGGCTGTGGAGAGGTTGTTAGGTGTGAAATTATTTGTAATTTTGTCTTATGTAGACACCTATGGTATGTTTTATTCTTCCCAGATTTTCCCTTCTCTTTTATCTTGTTTGTTTTTGGTTTCATGTGTTTCTGAATAGAGAGGTAAACTTAATGCTGTCTGCCGGGAGGAATGGAGAGAGAGCTAGCCAGAGCAACAGCAACAAACATTAAGCTTATCTGTGTCTCTGACTTTGTAGAAACACCCATAAAGCAACACAGAGATGTGGTCATTAATCATTGCTGCTGTTTTAGAGGTGAGATGAGGTCTCTTTTCCAAAAGTTTTCTTCAGGGAAGCAGAGTTTATTAACTGCGTCATTTTTCTGGAACTGCTTTTAAAAGAATTCAGGAAAAGGTGAGCCAGTGCTCTTTTCTGGCCCTCTTGCTGTATCTAAATGTGAGGCAGTTTGAGATTCTGTTGTGTTTACTCTGCAGTCAAGAAACATGGGCCAAAAAAGTTGCTGCCTTGCTGTTTGTCTCATGTTGTTTGCAGCCAAAAGGTCTGAAGATATCCTCTCTGCGCATTCTGGGGTTTTCCACTGCTGTCTAGAATGTACCATTGCTCTTGATTGCCTTCAAAATAAAGCAAGAAGACTTTTTGCACCAATAGTGGAAAAAGTCACCGGAGGCTGGGTCATTCACAGTAGCTGCATCTGCATTAGGCTGCTGATGGAGGCAGAAAAAAAACTTGCAGCTGCTGCCAGACTTGCCTGAGCCCTGCCTGCTGCTGGGGATTGCAGCAGCAGGTGCAGGAAAGGGAGGTTGAGGGCAGATGGCACGAGCACGTAGAGGCTAAAGGCTGGAGAAGGGGCTTGCTAGGAAGAGAGATAATAGCCAACTGTCTGCCATTGGAGTTGCTTTATTTTCAGACATCATTATTTTTTCTCATCTTTCAACAAATTAAAATTAACAAAGATGACAGTTCACATTCCTTGTGTTTTTTGATAAGTATATGATGAAAGGGCATGAAAAGATGTATAGTCTTCAAGATATGGGGAAATACCTTCTTCCAAAAATACTGTCTTGGTGAGATGAAACAGTAAAAATCATCTAACTACAAAAATCCGCTCTCTTAGTGTTGTTTCCTGGGGTTTTTTTTGCTTGGTCTCTAGAAGGTTGTGAGTACTGTCTGTTAATCTTTGTCCTGTTTTCTGAATGACACATGGATACACATTTCTTAAAAACAACATGCACCCCAAACAAACTGAAATATGTTTGTTTGGTTTTTTTAATCCCTTAAGGTTGTCATCCCATATTTATGGAAGTATTTGAGATAGGTTTTTCTTACAAGCCCACTGCCTTGTCTGATGGTGACCGTACTAAGCTTAGTTAAAGACCTGTTGAAGTGTTCTCTCCGTAATTTCTATTACTATCACTGTCTATCTTTTAAGCATAGGTAAGTTATAAGGCTTGTAGTTAGTACTGTGAAACTGTAACATGAGCTGCTATACCAGCTTGTTTCTGTAGAATACCAGCTTTTTGTCCTTTGAAATAGAACTTTGCATTTAAATCATCTGTCAGAAGCTAAAAACAAACACTGCCTGCTTTATAACAGGCATACTGTTCCAAAAGAGGCTATAGAAATAGCCTTTTCAAGTAAAACATCAAAAGAGTTTTAAAAACTTAGCTTCCTGAAGCAGCAGAGCGCTTATCACGTAAATAGAAAAGATAATACTTAGTATTATGTGTTTTAAAGTCTGCCACATTGATTAGCATTTGTATCTTGAACTGCACCAGATGAGGAAATTTTGTGGTATAGCAGTATTACTAATGAAAATCTTAAAAAATACGGAATTGGGAGGGTTAGCTTGTATGAAATTCACAACACGAAACAAGAGTTAGTAGCACAAAATTAGAGTAGTATTGCATGGTTAGTAGAAGGCCAGAACTCGGATTTGTGTTCTTCTGATGTTGCAGCAGCCTACCTTAGCCTGGAGGGCTTTCTCTTTGTACCACCAGAGAGTTAGCAGGCTAAAGTATCTGCTACTTTTCATAGAATCATAAAATATTTAGGGTTGGAAGGGACCTCTAAAGGTCATCTAGTCCAACCCCTCCTGCAGTGAGGAGGGACATCCTCAAGTAGATCAGGTTGCTGAGAGTCCTATCTAATCTGACCTTGAATATTTCTGGGGATGGAGCATCTTCCACATCTCTGGACAACCTGTTCCAGTGTTTCACCACTCTCATTTAAAAAAAAAAAATACTTTCATCTAGTCTAAACCTACTGTCTTTTTTGTTTAAAACCATTACCCCTTGTCCTATCCCAATAGGCCCTGCTAAAAAGCCTGTCCCCATTTTTCTTATGTATTGGAAGGTTCTGTAAGGTTGTTTCTTCTCCAGGCTGAACAACCCCAACTCTCTGAGCCTGTCTGCGTAGAAGACGTGCTCCAGCCCACTGAACATCTTGGTGGTCCTCCTTGGGACCTGCTGCAACAGGCCCATCCATGTGTTTTCTGTGCTGAGGGCCCCAGATCTGGATGCAGTATTCTGGGTGGGGTCTCACCAGAGCAGAGTAAAGGGGCAGAATCACCTTCTCTGACCTACTGGCCACACTGCTTTTGATGCAGCCCAGGATGCAGTTGGCTTTCTGGGCTGCAAGTGGACGTTACTGGATCATGTCCTGACTTTCATCTACCAATGCTCCACAGTCCTTCTCCACAGGGTTGCTCTCAATCCCTGGATGCCCCAGCCGGTGCTGATACCAGGGGTTGCCCTGACCCAGGCACAGTACTTTGTACTTGGCCTTGTTGAACCTCCTGAGGTGCCCATGGACCCAGTTCTTGAGCTTGTCCATGTCCCTCTGGATGGCATCCCATCCTTCAGTTTTGTCAACTGTAGTTTGGGGTTACACGTAGACTTGCTGAGGATGCTCTCGATTCCCACATCTGCATCACTGATGAAGACATTGAACAGTGCTGGTCCCAGTATGGACTCTGCTTGTCACTGATATCCATCCAGACACTGAACCATTGATTAATGTCCAAATACCCTCTGGATGTGACCATCCAGCCAATTCCTCAGAGTAATCTATGCATCAAATCCATATCTCTCTAAAGTAGAGAGAAGAATGTTGTGGTGGACTGTGTCAAAGTTCTTACTGGAGTCCAGACAGACAACATCTTAGCCTTATCCACAGTTGTAGTCACTCCATCATAGAAGACCACTAAGTTGCTCAGGCATTTGGTGAAGCCACTTTCTCACATAACCATTAGCAATTTTATTCCTATTTGATATTTTCCAAAGTCTTAGTGTTGTTTCTTCTTGCAACTTCTGATATTATATGCCTCAAATGATGCAGCTGTATTAGTCTGAATAATGGGCACCTGTGACTGTGAGGTGACTCTGGCTTTGAAGAAAGGAGGAAAAAATGTGAGCTGGAAAATTGCCCTTATTGTGCTTGGCAGCCTCTACTTTTGAGGGCATCCCCACTGGTCTTGCACAACAGACACTTGTGCTACACCTTCCTGCTGAAGTGGGGCTTGGAGAGCTGGAAAAACCTACAACCATCAGATATTGACATCACTAAGAGTCTGGACTGGAAGTAAAACATAAGTGGGTCTTGCTGAGGAGATGTAGCCTTTTTGATTATAACTATTCCTTTTCCTTAAATGTTAAGTTTACATTTTAAGAGATCATTTGAAGCAGTTCCTGCTAGCTTATTTCAACTGAGCAGACTCATTTGTGTGATAGACTTCATGAAAACTTTGGATGGGAAATTTTTTACAAACATCTTTTTATGCATTCTTATATAAACGCACAAAGATTTCATTTTTGTTGAATGGTAAAATGCTGTACTGACTCCTTAGCAGGAAGGATGTATTTCTGGGTGTTTCTAACATGTATTCTCTTTTATTTCTTTGTGTGTCTTTGAAAAAGACTTCTAAGCCACGTACAAGTCAAAAACACATGCTTAAGTTCTGTGCTCTATTGGAACTATGCAGAAATTCGTTACCACTAAACTAGTCTTGAGGTTTCCTGTTTGCTGTTGTTCTGCAATGTGAGATACAAGGTGCTGGCACGTAGCTGCAGCTGTATTAGAGATTGGGATATCAGATATGTTGTGGGGCGGAGAAAGGCCAACCTTGCCTAGCAGCTGTCAAAGGCATTTGACTGCAGAAACAAACCCCAGCCCTCACCACTGTGCCCATGAACAGTGGCAGGCCACACCAAGGGGACAGGGTCTGTAGATAGCAAGGTCAAGTTAGTTGGTACAGCTCTAAATTACTGGTTAATTGAGAGTGATCCTTCCCTTTTTTTTTGAGATATACCGCCTGGTATTATAGCAGCTCACGTTACAGTTTCACAGTACTAACTACAAGCCTTATAACTTACCTATGCTTAAAAGATAGACAGTGATAGTAATAGAAATTACGGAGAGAACACTTCAACAGGTCTTTAACTAAGCTTAGTACGGTCACCATCAGACAAGGCAGTGGGCTTGTAAGAAAAACCTATCTCAAATACTTCCATAAATATGGGATGACAACCTTAAGGGATTAAAACAAACAAACAAACATATTTCAGTTTGTTTGGGGTGTGTGTTGTTTTTAGGAGCTCCTAAAAGTCCCATCCTTTTGGTGCCTGTAGAAGGGGACCGTGGCAGGGCTGTCTTTCCTGGGTGCACAGGCTGTAGCGCCTCTGGTGCCATTAACTGTTGCACTGGCCTGGATTGCTCTCACCCTTTCATCTATAACTATGCTTTTCTGGTTGTTTTTTAATTTTTTTTTTCCCTGTAAGTGACTTGAAAGGAAACCAAGTCCTTTTTGTGCTTAAGAACAAATGCCCTGCTGCTGCCAGAAAACAGGACATCCAGCAACAGGAGTGCCATCTCAGCCTCATGGCACCTGCTGAGCATGCCTTTGAGTCACTCCTGCATTGTCCTGTCATTGGGGCTGTCCCTTCACTAATTGGTAAATCTGTTCAGCTTCGGCAGATGGGTAGACCTAAACCATGATCTCAAAAGAAGTGAAAAAAAAAATTAGTGGATAGTTAAAACTGTGATAGCTTTGTGGATGTTTCTGATATCTTGGGGTGCATTTGAACATTGTTTAATCTTTTCTTATTACTTTTATATTCTAGTTAATGACACAGAAGAAAATGGTTGTCTCTGTAAAATAATCCCACAGTGTAGAAATAAGTATTAAACTTTTTTCCTGCATCAGGTACAGTCCACTTAATATTTTATCTAATTCTCTACTTATTCTTTTACTAATACTTAAATTACTCCAATGCAGTTTTAATACCTTTTTAATAGTTCTTGATGAGCTGAATTTTACTTCTTTCAATACTTTCAGTTTTCCTTTCTGGACTTCAGCTTGTTGCTATCAGTTTTTCCTTTTCAAGGAAAGGACCAGGGAGAGGGGACACAAGAAACCTCTAGAGCTTTTTATCTCGCTTTTTTAACAGTTCTTTTTTTAACCAATTCTTCTTTTGTAGATGCTGAATTGTGAGAGTAGGTTGGAAATGTAATTCTAAACATTCCTCCTTTGCAGTGGATTAATTTATTTACATCTTTGTTCATATTCATTTTTTACAGCTTCCACTCATCTTTGCTTTCACCTTTGGAAAACTGACCCCTAAAGTACAGACAGCAGCATCTATTGATTGTGACTGTGTCTCCAGTTTGCACATCAAAGTAAATTAGATAATAATTACTTGCACTTACTCAGCTATCACTTTCAGTTCTATAATCAATGCATCCTAATGAGACCTAATAGTGAAATACCCCAAATTAATTGTCAAGCTTGTGCTAAAACAGTCAACTATTTTAGACTGCCTGGGCATGGGGGGGCTTTTTTGCTCAGGTATTGGTTTGACACCTCAGAACTACATAGCTGGGTGCTGAATGCTTGTTCACTACAGCTGTTTAGTTAACTTCCTTTAAAAGAGAGAGAGAGTAGTCTTACAGTAGTTTTTGATGCAGTGACCTCTTGCTGAAGAAATGTGTCTCATGGGGTGGATTGACACATATTATATGAAGTACTAAAGTGTTAAACTGCAAAAGCAGTTAGACAAAGTGGCCTTTATGTGATCCATCTTTATTTGTCCAAGCACCAGCAAATAGCCCCAGTAACAAAGCATGGAAAGGGTTTTACTGGTTATAACAAAGGTCTGTGATTAGCCGTAATTTGGGTCAGTTTGTTTATTTTTTTTAAACCTCTGCATTCTGAGATTTTGAGAATCATTAGAAACAGGTCTTCCTTGGTTTAGGTTAACTTTGGCCTTTGAATGAAGGAGATGATATTTTCCTGTTTCTTCAAATATGTTCCACTGGAAATAGCTAAAAGTATGTCCAAAAGGTGTATTCTTTTTCACAAGTGTTTATTTGAATTCACATTACTGGTTCTTTTAAATGCATTCTGAGTACTGTCTTTGTGTTGGTGTTTACTGATTCTCAAGAACTGAATGAAACAATTTCAAATGTAAAGATGTGTTTTTTTGAAACTTTTCTATATATCAAAACTATTCATCTAGGCTGATATGCGAAAACTAACCACACACCCACACATGCAACAAAGAAAAAAACTGTAGGTGAAAACAAAACTTCAAATTTCCTGAAACTGTAGGCAAGCTAACCAGAGATTGCATCATCATAAACAAGAAAGCTTCAGACCTAGAGCATACTTCAGATGAAGTGATCTAATAGAAGTTATTAATTGCAGAATACAGTAAGCACATCCAGGTACTATGAAACAAGTCTTGATGAACACAGACTTTTTAAAATTTATTTTCTGCAACTATATTGCCTTAGAGGACCAAATACTGCCTGTTTGCCGTAGCTTATGAAATATTAACCAGGTGGGCACCAGATAGCTGGCCTGTCAGTAACAAATGCTGCACAGTTCAAAACCCATTTTGATTTTTCAGAGTTTGGGGACAGGAGGAGAGGTTGTTCAGCCTTTAAATCTTAGAGAAAACCATGATATGTCATTAGTTCGTTTTCCATTCTTCCTATATAATTAACTAAATATCATATAGTAATTATACCTTATTTAATATTGTATAGCAATTAGGTGTTTTGTGTACATCAGTGTCATGTAAAAGCCTCTGTATGAATTCTGTCCCTTTCTTTCAGTGTGTCTTAGGAAGACATCCAATTCCAGAACAGTCTATTATATCAATTGGCACTGCCTATTATTAGAATTTTTGCTTGTTCCCTTGGTGAGGGATTAAATTTCAAGCATTACTGTCAGTAATTTTTCAGTCGTGTTCCTTTTTGCAAAACAAATTGTGAATAAGGAGAGCAACTGCTTCCTTTCTCACTGCATCTTTAAAGCTCAAACGTAGCTTCTGTTTGCACTGTCCTAACTAACCCTGACATACCTGTGAGTGTTCTTCTTGAGGGCAAGAAAAAAATGCGGCTTTTCTACCCACTGGACCAGGACATGAAATTAGTCATAGTGTTAACTTGTGTCAGTCTGTAGGAGAAGATTCCATTTCAGGTGGAATGCTGATAAGGGTATTTTCCTATTTGTCATTGTGGGAGAAATATATTAGTCCTGTATGGGGAGGGGGAGGGAGTGAGGATTGAAATCCCAGCCTGGTAAAAAGAGAATGAGATCTGTGTAACAATTGTATGTATTTTGATATTTAAAATGACATCAAGTAAATCTTTCACATAAAGAATCACTAGTAGATTTACAAGCTTGTTGGAGCAATTCTCTTACATTCCTCTATGTTTAAGTTTCCATAATCTCAAATATTACTTGCATGGTTCAGTTTTTAGCATGGCTTCAGAACGGCATAGGTGTTCCTTTGTCTGTTTAGTTTTTTTTCCTGTCATTGCTAAGTTGTTGGGTTGTTGATAGTTTATTGAACGTAACCTTTTCATTCCTGGGCTTTCTTCTCATAAAGTCATACAGAAGATACAGTACTAGATATTCCACCAATGTCTGCCTTTATTCTGCCATATGGTTAGTTAATGTTGCTCACCTGTCTGAGCAGACTTTCAGCACAGCCTTAACTGACTTGAATTTGGCTGGGTTTTTGTTCATTGCCTTCTTGGCTGGGCAGTTTTTCAGTTTTTGCCCTTTCTCCTAAGGGCAATTTTGGGTATAAAAATGTTCATGTGTGCTTCTTGTAGGGCAGCTTCAATTGAAGACAGGACTCCTTTCCTAACAAAACCTAACCTGGAGGGAAGAAACAAAGTGGTTGAAAATACATGAGCTCAGTCTAAACTATATTAGTTTTAACATTTCAGCAAATACAGTGTTGGTAAAATAAATTAGTTTTTTAGGACTGATAGCAGTGAAAGAATTGCTGGATTGAAAGGAGTTGGAGTTGTGTATTGGTCCCATAGGTGATACAAGAATTGAAGGTCTGGGTTGTGGAGTTCTGTTTGCTCTCATTTAATGTGGTGGTTTTGGTTTTTAAGGTTGGAAGTTGGATTGCCATAAAAGTAAAGCAAATGCCCCTTGATACGGTAAGGTAAAAACAAGGGTCATGTGCAACAATATTGTATGGGGGTAAGATTTGCATTTCATGCACTTACAGCTCCTTGCAGAAGTATTTCAAAGCTTTTCACTGGTGCTTTTTAAAGTATGGAATGTTGTTCTGTCAGGTAGGAGAAGACAACTCAGTATTTCGGTGCCAGGACTTCTGAGCTTTTTGAGAAGGAAGTTTCAAGGAAGTTGTGCACTCTTAGCAATAATGGATTTTCATTTTCTTGATGTGAAGGAATCTCATGTTGCCATTAAAATCTTTGGGAACTGTGGTATGTTTTGTTTTGCAGTCTGTAAGCAGTACACTAAAGAAATTTCATGCTTTCAGTCCATGTCAAGTTTTTATGCTACTCTCAGATGCTTTGGAAGGCTGTGTCATTGTGTTTTCCTTTCATTTTCCCCCAAATCTAGTTATGTTGTCTGCTTATAATCTTTTATTTAGCACATGGCTGTGTTGTAGAAGCATTTCAAAATGATTACTTCTACAGCCCCCCTTCTGGGATACAAATGTGTCCTTATTCACATTCTAGGAAATCTTAGCTCTGCAGATGTCACAGGAAGAGCCATATTGTCCTTGGAGCCAGTCTAATGATGTAATCATAAGAAAATAATTTTAAGAACTTTAATGTATTTCCCCACATTAAAAACAAACAAAATTAAACAAAACAAGCAAACAACCCCAAAACACAAAACAAAATTCACCCCCCCCCACAAAAAGAACAAACCTAAAACTAAAAAAATAAAACCCCAACACAACTAAATTCTACACATATGTGTACAGCTTTAAATGGACAAATGTTGAGCTGCAATTACATTAGGCATTTTGACTCTAAATCGTGCCCCACTTGGGAAGGAAAGCTTCTGCCACTAAACATTTAGTAAAACCTGGACTGCTTTACTGAAAGGGGTTATGTGTGAGCATGGTACTCCAGAAACTTGGCTTCTCTATACCTGAATACTTCTGCCAAAATTGAAAGGGGTGGTCTGCTTGTGAAATGACGTCATTTCTCAGGCATAGTGACAGTTTTACACGTCTACACTAATGGGAATTTAAGAAATCGAGTAGATTTGAGCACCCTGTCTGTGTGAGTTTCAGAGGACTACAGTTGATGTTGTTGGCCCCGGTAAATATTCTCTTCCTGTGCTTCTGTCCTCGCCCAACACTGTGGGTAAAGACTTGATGACTTTTACAATAGGGATCAATTCAAATTCTTTTTTTTCTTCAGAGGTATGGGAAGAGTTTAATAGTTTTCCACCAGTCACTCCTCAAATATTATTCCTAATGTGGGGTTTTTTATTATTAATATGCTGTAATATTTATCATTTTAACTTGCCTGTATTGTGGAAATAACCTTTTTTTAGAAGGGGAGCCTATGTAGTGGCAACATCAGCCAACTGCATTGATGATGTCCTATTTCTCATATTCTCCATGTCCCCAGGAATAGTAAGAATTGACCATTTTACAATTGCTGAGATAAAATAAACCAACCTAATTTGGAGAGATAGATTATATTGACAACACCAGCCTCCAGAACATGTTTGATTGCAGTCCCCTGTGGCTACATCAGCTTATCGACCTGTAGGCTCTCTGTCCATTTTATGTCAGTCAGAAAGCAGGGCAGTTTATTGGAGACTGAGGTCCAAAGCTCAGGCTCTTCTCTGTCATTGTCAGATGGGATTATTATTTTAGGGGGAAAAAATGGTTGAATGGTTACTGACTTATTTCTTGTAAAACTATCAGTTCCACTGCATAAGTCACAGCCTGTTTGAATTGTAAGGATTGTGCTTTTCAGTTTTCAAAGCATCATAGCTCCTTTTTAAGTTCGTCTTGGGGACCTCAGCCATGCAAATGCACATTTGAATAATGTTCTAATTGTTGTATGTTCTTTCTGGTTTTTGAGTGGAAAATGAGAGCTTAAACCTGTTCAACTCAGCTTCAGGTTTTCAAAAATCATGTCCTTCCTTGGCCATGAGGGGTAAATACTGCTGGTGCTTGCTTAGCAACCATAGTTCAGGCCTGTTCTCCTGGAAACAAAATTCAAGATAAGAGAAGGCTATTAATTTATAATAGGGTCCACTATTATGTTTCATGATTATAGATTAAATAAGGAAAGCACTTATTTTTCCTAGAGTAGGTAAGCTGGGTTGTCTGGCATGCAGTTTTCACAGTTTGTACTGTAGCTAGAGGGGGAAGTGTGTGTGTGTGTGTGTGTGTGTGTGTATTTACAGACTGCAGAAGGAACCCTTTTGGAATGTAGGTGATGTAACTTACATGCTGAACAGAATTTCTGAATGAGGTTTGGTTTTTTAATTACCTTTCTGTCATATAAACTATTAGATATCAGAGAAGATAAGGGCTGTGAACTTCCAAGACCTAGGCAACAAAGTCAAATGTTACAAAGATCATTGGACATGAATAGATTGAAGTACTTTTGCACCTCTTTCTACTAATCTGTAGTTTAAATAAAATCTACACCTTTTATTAAAAAAACCCCAAAATCTGCTACATTGATTTTCAAATATGTTCTTACCTCCTACCCTCTCTGTCCTCCTCCACTTCCCTCTCCCCCAACCCTCATGGCAGCAATTAGAACACTTAACGTGACTTCTCAGAATTTAGAAGGTAAAATCAACGTGCTTTGGTTGGCATTATAATATATTTGAATATCATTGGTACTAGCATTGGACTTATCCTTGCACACTATTGTGCTCCCTCACATTGTTCCTGGTAATTGCTGGGATGCGTAGGAAAACGTGGAGGCATGCAGCTGTCTTGATGCAGCTGACAAATAGCTTTGAGAAAGATCATTGTTCTTACAGGTGAGTGAGAAAAACACAGCTCATTCAGTCTTTATGGAACTCTGGATATGTTTCAGGTAGGGAAGAAATGAAATCCAGTGGGTACTCTTTTCCACCCCCCTGACTAATGCCTGGTGCAGGACTGTGCTGAGCTGGGATCTTCCTGGGAACAAAGGAGGAGTGAAGACTCTTAAAGGCAGTTTTGTGCTGCCTGCACAAAACGGTGAACAAAGACTTGCTAAAGACAGTACCCTCTTATTGATGGCAGATTTCCTTGCTTGATTGCATTACTTCTTGAATTATTTCTTAACTTTCTACTAAAAAAAGATGGATAACTTTGTTTAAATGCAGAAGACTTATGTATGTGACATTAGTGTGAGGATGTGAAACTAGTGCAGAAGGAAAAAATATTTTTGAAATGCTGCTATTTTATTTTTTTACTTGGATCAGAACTTGGAATGCCACATGTGAGATACTTTTATAATGCTATATGCAAAAACTAAATGGATTTTATAAATTAGCTTTTTGTTACTATATATCTAGATAATATTTTATATATATTCTGAGGAAGTGTATGTAATACATTATGACCAGCATTTACTATCAAGGTATTGCCATATTTTAGTGGCAAAAAAGCAAGAAAGGTCGATATGACTTCCCTTATTTTTAAAAGAGGGTTTTCCCTGTATGGCATTCTCATTTTTCCCTAGCCTTTTTCTTCCTTATTTTAGAAGAATTCAAAGAAAAAAAATGAGTAAGACATAATTTACTGAGGATAATGTTTTAATATTTTGTTGCAGAAGGACTCCATGAAAGATGACAGAAGAAGTTATTGTTATTGCAAAGTGGGATTACACTGCACAGCAGGACCAAGAACTTGACATCAAGAAAAACGAGCGTCTTTGGCTATTAGATGATTCTAAGACGTGGTGGAGGGTAAGAAACGCGGCCAACAAAACGGGATATGTGCCATCAAATTATGTGGAGCGAAAAAACAGCTTGAAGAAAGGTTCTCTGGTTAAAAATCTAAAAGACACATTGGGTAAGTCCTTCTGTATTTTGGAGTAAATTTAGTAGACTTGATGAGTTTCAGGTTGGGAATGTAACATAGATATAGTTTTTTTTTTAACATGTATGTTTGGATTGTCTTTATGCTTAGTTTGAGGTGACATGGTGGGTGGATGATTGAGGGAGGGAGAGACAGAGGTTGTGGGTGGAGAACCACATGTAAAAATCTGTAACATGTTTTCATGTCACGTCCAGCAGAAAAAGATGTTACTATTGTTCCAGTTTGTCAGAGGTTGTGTATTTTCAGTGGCTGAAGAACTGTTATTTTCATACACATCAACTGCTGAATCCTCTCCTTTCATGCCAACTCCTCTCACTTGAAAGATGAAGGATGTAAACTGGATTGCTCAGCATAGCTATCATAGCCAAAGCTAAATCACTGTATGAATAGGCTTTTACAGTGTGGCTGTGTACAGAGCCAGAGGTTAAGTTTCTGTGGTCCAGCATGTTCTGTCAACTTCCAGGTCCTTGAATATGTATTCTATTTTATACTTGCACATAAAGTCTTCACAACAGTCTGTCATACATATAAAATAATCTAGCTTTGAAAAATTTTATGTGTATTTTAAAGAAATCTATTTGAAAGTCAAGTGAAATGTTTTTTTTTTTTTTTTCTCTTTGATTTTTAAGGACTGATTAAAAAGGGCTTTGCATATGGCTAGAAAAGTTTATAAACATAGTGATAAGTTGTTGTTTTATGCCAGGAAAACCTACTAGTGGTATTTTAGGATGTTATTAATAAAACAGAAACAAGCACATTAGAAGTGTTTTGAGGGGTTTTCTTTTGCTTCTGTTTTATGAAGTCTTACATAGGGAAAACTTCTGTTGCGGACTGCTGTACAAAATGACTTTTCAACAGAAAAATTAGGATTTGGGGTTGGACTTAATAGAAAGCTAAAAGGTTAACTTAAAAATAACACAGCAATAGCTTATGTAGGATTATCCTGTGCCAGTGTTGTTTCTAACAGGTTTGGTTTCTTAGTCACTCTTTCATTACCATGCCTTCCACTGCTAAGTTGTCATAAAGTACATGGAAATTGAGGACTACAGGATGGGTAGCAGGCAAACAACGTTATCATAAAATTTACCGTGATAATATTTAGTACCATAGTCCTTTCTACAGATACTCTTTGAATATACTGATTACAGTGCCAGGAAATGTGGTTATGCCTTTTTAATTATTTGTGTGGTTAAAATCAAAGTCCCAGTTGTGACTTTAAGCTCCTTTTATATAGATTTATGTTGTTTAAAACATAAATGTAATGTATGTATTTTGTCTGAAAGGTACCTTAGGAAAGGATTGCAGTTCTGTTGTAGTAATATTTCAAGTGTTTGTGTAAAATGTGGGCAATATTTGCTTCATGTAAACACATTTTTTTGTCCAACAGAAATCTATTTAAGTGAAGGAATAGAGGTGTGTCCTGGCATATGTATGTGTTTATCTTTTCACTCTTAACCTTAAGCTGCATGGTGCAGGGTGCTTCCCTTCACTCTGATGGTGAACGATGAAAAGGCATGAGAAAAAAGCTTGGTGGTTTCATGGCTGAGGCATCCCTAGTGTCACATCTTCCAAGCCTCAGCCCTTTGCACACACCTACATGGGTTTTTAAGTTCTGAAGCACTGTTACGATAATTTACTCATTCCCTGTTCCCTTTCAAATGGTTTTCTTGGTGTGTTTGTTCAGCCAGGGCTGAAAGTGCCTTATGATGGAGCCTGGCTTTTGGTGTGCTGTGACCACACTTACCTGGTGAGCATCCAGAGTGTAAAGCACCTCTCATGCTCTTTTAAGCTCATACATCCTGTGACAGTGAGAAACTGCCTAAGGCATACCTAACTCACAAATTGATTCAGAATATTCTTAAAATCCACCCAAAAGAGCTGGTGCTTAAGAGTGTTCTTTTTTAATAGTTTAGGTGCTGTGAACTCCTTACCATAATGAAACATGTATGTGCTGTGCACCACGTATCTGTACCATTTTTTTTTAGCTTGCTTGAATCAGAGTCCTCAACTAAACTATAGTCTTTAAGCCTTTCCTGTCTTGCTACACGGTAATTTCCCATTCAGAACAAGCAGAGCATGTGTCCTTCCTTAGAGGATCCATTGTTCTGAGAGGCCTTAAAAAATGCGTTCCTTCTTTTTAAACAAAGGCTTGCAAATTACAAGACTGATGCTTCATCTAGTGAAACAGCTTTTGAAAGTTTTGCTTCACCCAGTGAAGCAAGTTCTTAAGTTCTCTCTATACAAATATGTCTAATGCATCATCACTCCTGCCTCTCCAAGGATCACAAGAAAATTCTCATTAAAATACCTCCTAAACCAGCACAGTTGGGAATGATGGTCATGAGTATTAGTCCTTAAACCAAATCTGTTTCCAACCTTGGTCTTGAAGCTACTACCAAAATATCAGGTACTGAACTTGAAAAAAAAATACAACAAAGTGTCACTTAGTAGTCTGTTAATAATTAATTATGAGTCTTGTGAAGTCTCAGGAGAGAAACAGCAGATTCATAGCTACTTCCAGTGACGTACCTGGACCCGCCTTTCATACTTGTGTCGCTCAAGCAAATGGCTGTTCCCATGGAGATGCACTTTTCCCTGCCTCTTCTTTAATAGATTACATTTCCTTGTGTTAAAAAATAAATTCATCTGAAAGCATTTTTGTCATGCAAACGATGTCATGTGTTGTCTATGTGATTACCTGTAGCTATCTGCCACTCTTGTGCTTATCCACAGTAATTACCAGTGCTTGATTTATACTTTTATATTCAATAAATATGAAAAGTGACAGCCATAGTTCAAATTGTGGCAGGCCCATAGGAGCTATAACTATTTAATTAGTAGCTCCCCTCGTTTGCTGTTGAAGATGTATCATCCGAATAGTTGTTCATCTTTGGCAGTCTGTGTTCTAATGAAACTTTATCCCACTAGTTATGTTGGCGTCTTGTACACAAAAACCAAAGTACACCACAAAAGTTTACTACTTTTTTGAAGTTGCCTTTATCTGGAAAACTTATAATCTCATCAGAGAATGAAGTCATGCCTGTTTGATACTAAAAACTAATTTTCCCAGAACTGTTGACTGTCATTAATTATATCTCACTCTTGAATATTTTATTAATAGAGTCCTATCAGCTTTATTGTTTTTTGGCTTGGGGTTGCTGGAAGGTTAATAGACATGTGGGTACCTAGAATAGGCAGCTTGATGTTTTAAAATATCAGCCCATTTTTAGCAGTGTCTTAACTCTTCTTGAATTTCTATTTTATTTCAGTATTTTTTGAAAAGAATATCAAATAAAATGTTTTCAGAGACAGCTCTCCTAAATGTGTTGGATGCTTATTAAAATGCTGATTAACACTTGTTTAGTGTATGTTCATTAAAGCAGTTCCTTGTGAACTGAAAAACAGCTCACCCAAAATCTCAAATGACCCTCAGAAATTTCTGAAGAGATATTTTTGAATCATCCTATGCCTTTTTACAAAACAATAGCCTTTTCTACACTGTTCACTTTGTCTTTGCCTTTTTAAGGGCTTGCTCTATTCTACTGAATCTTCTTTTAGTCCGGACATTAGGGAATTTTCTGTAACTTTTAACTTTCCTTAAATTACTTGGAGAAACTTTGAGTCTTGTAATTCTTTTATTGATGGATGTCTGGTTTTGTCATTTTTCTGTTTGATATATACTACTTGTGTCTTCTTAAATCTCTTTCTTGAGTGAAGTCTAATGAATACTCAGCTACAATGGCCTAGTTTTAAATATGGAAATATAGTGTATAGGCCACCTATTGAGTATTTTAAATGATTCATCTTCTCATTCCCGTTTTTTGTCTTAGCTGAGTGATTCTGCAAGTAAAAATGGTAATTTGGCCATTTCAAATTGCTGTCTTCTGTTTGCTCATATAGAATGAAATCTGGTAATTATTACTATTCTTAAGGCAAAAGCCAACTTCCATGCCTGTGATTAAAATTTCATCTTCATTATAATGAAGTTTAAAATAGTTTCCTTTTACATTATTTCTTTTGTGTGGAGGGTAATTTTTATACATTTTGAATAAGTCTTACTAAGCAAGAGACCTCCAGCATGCATCTTTTAAACTGTAATTTTCTGTAATATTATTCTTCCCATGTGCTGGGGGGTGGAAAGGAATTCCCATATCCATTTGGTTGGAGTGGGTGTTTGCCAGCACCACCCCCAGAGCTGCCTCTGAGTGTAACTCCACGGGTTTCCCCTTCTGCAGCAAAGATGATCTATGCCTGCTGGCTTGTCTCTGTCATGCCAAACAGAAACCTTATCTGAAGGAAGCCAAAATAATTGAGAAGTCAGTTGTTTGTGTACTCAAAATAAAACTTTTACATTTTTTCCATCCCTTTGCAAGTCATTTTCCTGGCAGCAGCACAGCTCCCCAGGCAGCAGCGTGCCATGAGTGACTGAAGCGTGTGATCCAGCAGCAGGATGCCATTTTCATGGGAATCCATGATTTTCTGAATGTCACTGTTTTTTGCTTCACAACGAGCACTGCATATAGGCTTTTCTTACAGGTTTCTGGTCTTGTTCCCTTTAGTGAACAGCTACATAAGAAACCTTGAGGACATTTCTACTCTATTCTTGGGGTGGGTTTTTGAACAGATGCCCTGCAAAAGAAAAAGGTTTAATAAAAGGTGTATGGAAAGAGAGATTGGACAGCAAGAATACGGGAGACGTGTTTGCAAATCTGTAGGAACAATAGAAATGGATGAGTTTTGGTGGTGATGGCAAGTAACAGTAACCTTGATAATGTTTTACAGAGATGTTTGAGTTGCATGAGAGACTTTTTAAATGGCTCCTTTATTAAGCTTCTGGAAGTCTGCAAAACTTTTCAGTAACTTTTTAGTTTTAATTCACTCAGTGTGCCAGATTCGGAAAGTAAGAATTGCCAAGCGAGGTGTAGTATAGAGAAGCCAGTCCTTGCTTGCATCAGTATTCCTAGCACATTATTTCAGAAATATAAGGAGTGTTCAGGAGTATTTCCTGTGTTTGTCAATCCTGGGGTGTGTGTCTACGTGGGTCAGTCTGTAGATCTGTGCAGGCAGTCCCTGAATGCCATATATACTGGCACTTCCAGAAATTAACAGTTTTATATCTCCCCCCTCTCCCCAGTTATTTTAATGAAAATGCTGGGGGTTTTTTTCAAATTTATAACTTCATATTTTCCCATTTTAATGGTACTTAGTACCACTTTCTCGGTGCTCTTTTGGAAATTGACCAGGAAGTTAGCTCTTTTTTCTTTGCAGTGTCACTGCCTACTAAGAGGCAGAAATGAGGAATTGGTCATTCTTTAATGCAATGTTTTCTTTAGCAATGGAAAACTGTTCCTCTTTACTGTTGATTAAGAGACTTGGTATACTTCCTTTTCACATAGAAATATTTCAGCTTGGATTTAAACTATTACCATCATAGTTCTGTATAAAATGGTTATGAAATCTCATTCTCCAATTAAATTATCAACCTGCAAGTTCTGGTGTGTGTGTTATTGGCCTTTATTTTATTTTTTTGCTTGTCTGCTTTGGTTCTGAGGATTTTTTTTTTTTAATATCTTAGTGATCTGATTTTGGTAGTTCTGATGTGGTACATGTGGTAGATTTAATTGTATAAGGTGGTATTTTGACATTAATCAGATTGCTTCTAAATCTTGTATTAAATATTGAAATTTGATTCCTAAAGTCTCTCACTGGTAAAAGTTACTTATGTGACTCTAATGTGAGTTTTAGCTGAATATTTTCCAGTTCTTCCACACTAGTTTTTAAAAGTGTAATAATAAGTAGTATGCACAGTATTTTTGGCACAGTCAGAGCACTAAATTGAGTCTTCCGTATTCTCTGCTTGATGATTTTGTTTGTTTATCAGTGACCTGCCTGAGCCTCATGAGCTGCAAGATCACAGAAAACACATTAAATTCATAATATGACCAAGTAATAGTATGAGAATATTTCTGTTGGTTCTTACTCAGTTATTTCCAATTCTGGTCTTCTCTGGACACCATAAGGTTGTAAAATTTGCTACAGATTGAAGAATGGTGGAAATAAAAATAAATATGGTATCACTGTATAATAAGTATGCTGTTGTATAGTACAGCCTCTTAAGCCTTATACAGCTTATGTTAATAAAAACAGGTCTACCTTACAAGACAAACAGAAGTTATTTTAATCTCTTTAGAACTTCAAGCTCTCAATGTTTTTTGCCTTCCTTGTCACAGACCTGTAAGAAATGGTAGTCTTTCCATTCAAAAACCAACATTTAATAAAGTTGATTTTAAAAAATAAATAACTTCCTGCAGTATATAGCTACTTTTCAAATTATTTATCACATATAAAAATTCCTAAGAAGGAATTATATGAAGTTTTTGTTTAGCCACATATCTCTAGCTGAAATTAGAATAAAATCAATCCCCTCATAGGAATTCAGCAAAAATAAAAGTATTTTTTTCTGTGTTGCTTATTGTTGCTTTGAAGCTTTCTAGCTTGTCAGAAAATGTAGGCATGACAGTAGTGGCATGTCTGTTGTGTTTCTTGGAGGATTGGATGAGGGTAAGTTATCTCTATTTGCACTTTAAAGGAGTTGGCATACAGGAATTTAAGTTCAAATTTAGGGAGAGGAAGTAGTGGAAGTGTTTATATACAGCACAAATTCTTGCTCAGTTTCCTAGAATCCTAGAATAGCTCATTTCATGGTTGAAATTGTTGAACAAAAGCACTTTTTCTCCTGTGCTTTATGCTGCTTTGTAGTTGCATTGCTCAAAATAAGCATGTTTGTTAGTGAGACAGTGTGGCAACAGTGGTGACTCTTCACCAGGGATGAAATTGAGTAACATGGTTTTTTGGTAGTGAGAGAAGTGAAGGGAACTCCTTTTAGGTGTGGTGTCTTTAGTTTCGGGGGGAAAAAAAAGCTGGAACAATTACATTTCTTCCATATTCACAGTAATCATTGTGGTTACATAGATTGCTGAGAAAGGAGAAATGAGAGATGTTCACAATGATTTCAAACGAAGGGAAGAGATTTCTTCCATTCCCATCTAGAGCATGTGGAGTTAGGTGCTGGCAGTGCTGATGCCACTGGAGTGGTAGCAGATGATTTGTATAATAAGTAATTCAAATGCTTTGCTGCTTTCTGGAAATATATCTGCCTCATGATCATTAAAACCTGGATTTAAAGCAGCAGTTTCACTTTATTGATGATCTTCAAAAATACGGAGACATGCTCAATAACAGTAGTTTTGCATGTGGAAAATGACACGAACATACTGATAACAGGGTAGGGTCTGCTTTCTCACTATCAATGAGATATATAATGGAAAAAAGTATATTAATTTTGAATTAACATTACTATAACATGTTAAAGTATTTATCTAGAATGCGAAACATAACTCGGAAATTTATGGTTTTGGACCTTTTGTACACCTGCAAATATTTAAATAATTTTAATATGCATATCAACTGTGTCCACTGAAAGTAACATTAAAGGAATCCAAGTCTCTACTTCATGGAACTAAAATTAGACTTTCTAAAAAATACTGTGTTGTAATTTCTGACGAAACATCTGCTTGAAAAGGAAAAAATCTGAAGTTGCAGAGCAGACTAATGCAAAACAAACAAACAAACAAAACCACAACAAAAAACCCCAATGAAAATTAAACACAAACTTTCATGCCTTTTAAAGAGCTGAAAGCAAAAAATTTTGGTGAATATTCTGGAGAACTCAAGGTACAGAATAATTCTTCTTTTCTTGCTTGATAAAAGTTTCTCTGCTGGATGTATGCACTAGGCCCTTTATCTGCTCCAAAGTGAAAAGCCAAAAGCAGCAGTGAATGCAGAACCTGAAGCTTCTTGCAGGGCTAGCTTGTAATGGTTCAGAAGTTTGCTTTTTTCTGTTTACAATTTCATGCATTGAAGTTTTAGCTTTATTGGGGTAGATTATTTATTGTGGTAGATTATTTGAAGGATGCGCTGCTCCAAGAATTTAAAACAAATATATAATGGAAACCATGATGTGTGCTACCTTTCAGCAGATTTTTCTACTGTGATGGCTGCAGTAAAATGTTGCAAGGCTGAAGGCATAAAGAAATCCTCCTATTTTTGTGTATATTGAATGAAGTTTTATCTAATAGGTATACTTTTTCCCCCTTTCCCATGCAGAATGTGTGTATGTGCTTGGAGGTACGTTGACATTTACAGGTCGAAGAATGAGACTTTATTCATAATTATGTGTGAAAAGATAAAAGGATCACCTTAATTCAGTGTGGCTGTGTGTACTGATGTCTTTGGTATTATCTCCCTCAGTTGTCACCTTGGAGGACCCTTGGTTTTGCCCTTCTCTGAGCCAGTTATATTTCGACCTGTAATGTCTGTCCTTAGAGCAAGCCCAAAAATTAGCTCCCAAGGTAGTTTCACAGCTCACTATTAGAGTCACTCCATTGCCGGTAGCTCTTCCTATGCCCTGTTCCAGCTGTGGAGGCAGTCTTTTACTTTCTTAGCATTAAAAGTTTGTGTCTGAACCCTCAACTCTTTTGATGTTTCATTTTTTACATAGAATAAAATACTTTAGGCACTCTGCTAATTATGTCTCTTCTGAACCAGTGAAAATAGAGTATGTTTTTTTTCAAGTACTGTCTTGTCCTGGATTCATTGCATTGTGTTCCCTTCTGTCTTCCTTTCCCTCAGGTTCCTGGGAGAACTGAAGTTGGCTGAGGCAGCAGAACTGGGGCCGCAGTGTGTGGGTCACTGCATTGCACCTATCTGCCTGGGTCAGGCTTTTTCCATAAGTACATATTTGTGGGGGTACATGTATTTGTGTGCTCTGCATACTGCTCTCCCCCTTGGCTTCACATCCTAGCACATGAGGGTGGTAGCAGAGCGAAGATCCAGATGACAATAGCTGAGGTATTGGAGGTATTGTGCACCTTGTTCGGTGTGTGGAGCTGGGTCAGCGTTCTAAAGACCAAGCTAAGGTAACTGGCAAAAATCAATAGCCTGTGTATGTAGTCTCGGGGACACCATTTTCCAAGGAATTCCAGTGACTCAAAGGACAAGAGATTTTTCAATACAGAGGTGACAGTGGCTGTGCTTTCTCCCACCTTAGAATCATCAGGGAATTCTTTTCCTTCAGATGTGGCTATTTCCTTCAACTTGTTTCTTTTTCTCTGTGTGTTTCCACTTCAGTTCCATTGTTTTCTGTTTCTCAGGTGTTTGGAAGACCTGAACAATATGTGGCTACTGTGACGTGTTCTCATTACGACACAAACAGAGTTTGTAAATTAGCGTTCACACCAAAAGAAATTGGACTTTGAATGTGTAAGGGAAGGTTTCCTTCCATTTTCTGAGTCTCAAAAGTGTTTTGCTTTGTGGAGTCTGTCCATAAAGCAGGAATTGACATGCATTCAATTTATGCAGACATAAAGCACAAAGCTGCTGTGCTGGAGAGAATGCCCACCTCTGTTGTTTTAAGGGGAAACATATAAACATATGTTTTTTGAGAGTTGCTTCAGTGGGGAACGTGTTTACTGACAAGTTTTTTTTTGTGGTCTTAGCAAGTGCATTTGGACAGACACCTCTCTTAATGGCTGGGCAGCTCGGTTCAGGTGGACATTTAGGGGTGCTCTTTCTAATGGATGACTATTTGTAGCTGTATTTTGCACTAGAAATTGATTTAGGTCTTAGGCTGTAGACTGTCTAAATTGTATGCAATCATTGCCATCACTCCTGTTTGCATTTTACAAAATCCTTTGGGATTTTGTAAATTAAAGAAAATGGAAAGTGAAAGCAAAAGAAAGGGAAAATGTATTTTGATGTAGTAAAAATGTCATTCTTGTATATGGGCTCTACCAGTTTACTAATCAACCTGTAAGATATTTTTTTAATTGTTCATTCAGGAAAATGTTCTCCAGGACTAGAGATAAATTTATTACTTTATTATTACTCTATAGTTATTGAGTTTAAATCTACAAAAGAAAAAGTTTCGGTTTGTGTGTGAGTTACGGGGTTTTGTGTTTTGGCTGTGAGGACTAAACCTCAGAGGAGATGGGCTGTTTTGTTAAGTGAGCCATTTCATCCTGTTACTTCCCCTTCAGAGATGGAGAGGCCTGGTTTTGTGTATGTAATTGCAAATAACCCGAGAGCCCTTGATTAATGGAGCTACATGCATTGAAATTCAGAGAGGAAGTTAGTACAGAAAAGATGGCATTTAGTTTGCTTTCCCCTTCCAAAAAGGAGCTTACAAGAAAACTGCAGTATCTATGACAGGCTTCTAAGGATTTTGAGGTTTCTAAACAAAAAAAGTAATAAACATCTTGTATTTTCTTGTAACTCTTACTTAATGTTCAAAAACATTATTATAGTATAACATGGGCATTCTGGTCTTATGGTAGAATTACTAAGGCTTTACACCATCCTTGGTATCGGTATGGGTCAACTGGATTAAAACACAGTAAGCTCAAAGAGTAGATGACTGTTGTACTTTCAGGAGGGACTGTCTTGAGCTTTTTGATGCTGACATACTGCCCTTTAGTCAGTATTTGGATCATTGTCCTCTAATGCATTTCTTTCAGTTGAGGAGCTGTATAATTGTTGTTTTGTAGTTTCTCTGTTCAGGTTTGGGCTTGGTGATCCAAGCTTCAGTCCCTTTCTGTAACATCTATTTCATTTTTGCTTTTCAGGTACAGAATTAAGAGCATACAAGAAGTGAAAAGACTAAGAGCTATAGTCACACTGTCTAAAATGGAATGATTCCATCTTGGTTATTTGGAAGGCTTTTAAATTGGAGGGTTGTCATCTTGCATTCAGGATAGTCTACTTTGTACTTGCTGTATTTTTTTTCCAATTTCTTTTTAATTGAGCAGGTTTGTGTTAGGAAGTCCACTTTATATCCTGGGTTGCCCTGTGCACCTCTTTTACTTCATATAAATGTGAGATAGCTAAGTATAGATCATCTTCCCAGCTAGTGCTGGAAGGGGAGAGGGAATGTAAGCTATGATATACTTTCTGAGGGACAGGAGTATATATTGAGGTAGACAGTTCGGAGCATCTCATGCATATTAGTGATTTATTTGTCAATATCCTCTGTTAGTCTTTGTGAAGGACAGGCAAAATAGTATGTAGCTTTCCCTCTCTGCTCAAGGGAACGGAAAGCAATGGGAAGTCCTACAGAGCTACTGTGCCTTCTCTCCATGCTTTATAAATAACATTCTTAGAATTATAGGGCTGCCTTAGATTTAAGGTAGTTCTGGTTATATTCTCTCATCAGGACATCCTACAAAATCAAGATAGCATCATTTATAAGATTACAAATTAGGTGGAAATATTTTCATTTGTATTTGAAAGCAGAGACTGTGTATTTAAAGCCAGCAAGCTTCAATTTAAATATGTGGAGAGAAATTGGAATGGTGGGCCTTGAGAAACCCCATTCATTTTATATACCTTCTATTTGAGACCAAGACAGCCATTTTCCTATTATATAGAGGGTTTAAAATCCCAAGACCATTTAAATTTGCCTAGCAAGTCTTCTACTTCATCTTGCCACTGGGGTAGGAACATACATGTGTCAGTTTATGGAAGCCTCCAGATCGCATGTTTGTCTCTGTCCACATACGTCCCTGTATTACATCTTTATAATTTTAACCTTTTGCTCTAAAATGCTCTGGGTATAGAAAACTCAGTATCTGATACTGGAATTTGAGTGTACCTTTCTTAATAACAGATAGGCATGTGTAGCACAGTGTAAATTACAAGAATTAATGCAGTAGTTGTTTTTAATATAGTTGTTGAGTCGATTTCTTTACAGAGGCCTCCAGACCGAATAGTGTTTGATGCATGGAAAACTTTGACACTACTTTTTCCTGTATTTGAAAAGCAGTGATAAAGCAGCCTGGTTGTTGAAATGTCAGAGTTTCACTTTGACATTTAGAGAAGAGTTTCCATTTTCTGATTTGTTCTAGTGTGGCTTTTTTGATATTGAGCTTCTTAGAGAAGATACAAAAAGTCATTAATTGAGCTGTAAAGCTTCATTTCTGGATCACAAATGCAGTTGAAGATTTCTGGAATTTATAGCAGTGTCCTTTAAAGAGTGCTGTTGATGGATATGTTGCTTCTAAAACACTGACTACCCCATATGGATCTTGGCCTTTGAACATTTTCTTGGCAACTGGACGTGTAGGTGCAGAGGGAGAAGAAGGAGTGGAAGGTTGCAGTCTGAAAATGTGCAGAAATGTTTGGTTTTTCTTTCTGTGTAACAGAAGAAACTTTAGTCTGCTGAATTCCTTAGTAATAAAGGAGCAAAGACAAGTTAATTTGAAATTATAAAAGTGATAATAAATAACAAAACTAAATGAATGTCTGTTTTGAATATTCCAGCTGTCAAGAAGTTGTGTTTATCTCTGTACTGAGTGAATGAATTCCTTAATTTACACTGCATTATGGTGGGTTTTTTTCTGAAGAATTTTCCTGAAAAGTTAATTGCCTCTTTCTTAGTGCAATTTTTGGTTTCTTTTAAAACAGACACTGAACACTTTGCACACTTATTAACTGTATGCATTAATATGCAATATAATTCATTGTCACAGTATTCAGAGATGAATAACTTATTTGTTAAACAAGAAAGGATCATTGTTTTTAACTACATCTATATGAAGTCAGATGGAATTGGAATTTTATTAGAATAAACAAGAAAAATGTTAATTGGCTAAAATGTTAAATAAATATTACTTCTAAACAAAAATGAGTTTTGGAATTTTCTTGTTTCTGCTGCATCTTATGGAAACGCTTGATTAGTAAATTGAATGAAAATTTCTGGTTGCCTTGTCTTTGAAAATTTTTAAAACAAGGAGAGGTGTTCTGTAAAATGTGATTTAATGTTTGGGGGTACTAAAACATATCTCAATTTCAGCTGAAATTTATTTCTTAACTTTTTATATAACTGTGCGAAATTAGCAGATATTATTTAAAAAAAAATTTTTTTTGCTCTAGGTATTTTTATTGGGAGTTCTCCTAGTTAATTTGACTTCCCCTCAAGTTTATAGCCTCAAACTTGTTATCTTGAACCTTTCAGCTCTTTAATGGAAGTTGTTTTAAATTATAATAATAAGGCACTCTGGAGTGCTTTGTTTCAGTTTGAATTGTAATGGGGTTACTTTTAAAGAACAAAACCCATTACTATAAAAAAAACTGGTTAAAATTAAAATATTTCCATTAAAAATGTACTGTACTCATGTTCTTTGTGTGGCTTCTATGATTTTATGGAGTGCTTTGGGATTTTTTTATAGTCATAAAGCAAGTGGTACTGTTAAAATCATTTTACTCTAGAGGGAGGGTACCTAAATTAAAATGCATGAAAATTTGTATGAAAATTTTTACAAGTAATAGCTTTGTTGTTTTGGGTTTTTTTGTTGTTAGTTTTTTTGTTGCTGTTGTTTTTTAATTCAGAGGCTAATGGTCAGTAATATTAAAAAAAAAAGAGTTATTGGATAATTCCTATTTCCAATGAAAGATCTTTTTTTTATTTTTTTTTTCCCCATAAATAAATTTTCAAGTATTCTGTTAAGTTTTAAACCCATGCTTTGACAGCCTGTGTGAGAGTTGTGGGTGTACATGTGTCCTTTTCAGCTC